>NC_143557.1:75566071-76770000 GCF_054136105.1 Typopeltis vanoorti | reverse complement strand
TGCGGAATAAATACCGTTCCAATTGTTATAGCCCAACCCTCCCTCCCCTCCATTGTTTATTGTATTATTTGCGTCTTTTAAAGACAATGTTTGAGTTTCGTACCATTATTTACCTTTTATCTCATCTACAACATATTTCTGGTTTCTGTTTATTAAATTCTGTTCTGCTATTGCATCCTTTTATGTCACAGTCAAAGAAATAGTTGGCTGAATTCCTGCTTTGGTTGATCTATCTTTCTGCATATGAAAGCGGCATTCCCAGACAAGAAGAGATATGCAGTAATGAGAACAGAAGAAGAAGAAGAAGGTTAGTAAATGCTGAGTGTTATAGGTATGTATTCGTTTATATGGAATTTAATAGTGATTTGTTTTCAATACCGGTACTGCATCGTAGGTTTTATAAGATTAAAGTATTAATACTTTAATATTATTTTAATACTTTAAAGTAGGTCTTTAAAAGATAAAATGTCATCTTTCTATCAGCTGAAAACATTAAAATCTTCAATAAGCTAAAAATATTAAAGCCCTTAATTAAGCTAAAAATATTGACATCTTCAAGAAGCTAAAAATATTAAAGCCCTTAATTAAGCTAAAAAGTATTGACATCTTCAAGAAGCTAAAAAAATAATGACATCCTCAAGAAGCTAAAAATATTGACATCTTCAAGAAGCTAAAAAAATGACATCTTCAAGAAGCTAAAAATAATAAAATCTTCAATAAGCTAAAAAATAATAAAACTTTTGTTAAATTAAGCTAAAATACATAATATTTCGCCATTACTGTTAACTTAAAAAAATGCTACTTTTATAATATCTGTTAACCTAAAAATATACAATTTTTACCATTCCTGTTAAGCTAAAAATATATCATCATAAACTATATTATTTTTAACTTTTTTGTTTGCATCTATTTTCAGATTTCCTAAAAGAATGATCATAACTAGTTCACCATCTAATATTTATACAAGAAGGTCAGTTGTTTATTTGATAATTATACACGAAAACTACCCCAAGAATTGATAAATTAAAATTTTTCGAAACAAAAATAACCTTTTAAAAAAAATGTGCAGAAATTTCCGATTTAAAACATAAATAGCATTCAATAAAATTAACAAAGTCTTATATACTTTGAAGTTCTGTAATAAAATTTTATGGACTCTACTATGGTCTGAAAGCTTTGTATATTTGAATGTAGAAAACAATTCCTTTAGTATTCCAAGCATGATACAAATATGGTTTCCGTTTAGGAATAAAAAGATTCGCTTCAGCAAACAATTTTGCATTTCAATAAGCTAAACACAATAAAATGCCATCCAGCAATAAACCAGACTACATAGAAATAGTGGTTACAGAGATTTATCAGTAAAGACTTCGATTTTAGAAGAAAACAAAAACGCAACCCTTGGGAATAATAAAATTGTTGGTACTTAACTTCAAATAAACAAAAGGGAGAAAACCAAACAGGTTACATTACAATAAAAAAATAAATTGACCGTTACTGATGGAACTAGTTTGAAAAAAATAAGGGATATGTACTGCCACTGCACATATCTTCTGTACCGGTCGGGATCTAAGAATTATATTCCGTTTTCTGATGGTAAAGTTTCATAAACAACAGCTTTTCAGTAGACAACACTCATTAATGTAGTATTTGTATCTTTGTTTAATATGAATAGTTTGTCTTCAAGGCTTTGATTTATGCAGTGATGCATAAATTTATGCAGATTCGAGCAGTGATGTTTTAGAATATCAATTTCTATTGCAAATTTCTGTTTGTAATTTGTAAAATGCATTTTTGGCAATTCAAACAATTGGCTTTCATTCAAATATCTTGCAACAATCAAGAATCTAACAATACAATCTAGGAAGTAAAAATAGTTAAAATTATGATCTTAATATTGGTTTTAGAATTTTACTTTGTTAATATGAATTTTCATGCTACATACATCTTTTGTGAGCAAAGTTACTATTTTCTTGTCTTTATGTTTGTAAATAAATAAATGAAACATAAGTGCAAAACTTTTGTTTTTAATTTCAAGTTTTTAACTCGTATTAGGACAAGACTTCTCCATTGTTGAAAATGTTCAATCAGATTCGATTGAACATTTTCAACTGACCTTTATAACAACATTAGCAATAATGCTTGGCTGAATAGTCAGGTTAAGTGTACCTGAAGTAGGCATCGATTGTATAATGCTTAATTATACATTATAATGTGTAATATATGATTATATCCAGTTGGGTCAACGCCTGAGACTCAAGGTATTCCCGTACTTATAAGGCAACCACTCCTTACCTTTCATAACTTATCAATCTGGTGATTCTATAAATTATTGTTCATAATACTAATACAGAAGTTATTTGCTCATTGCGAATACGTTGGTTGAAGGCATAAACTAAACAGGGATACACAGAGAGAGATGGATGAATGGAGAAAATAGATTATGCTGGTTGATTAGTTCTTTAGATTGCACTTAATAAGAGGAGTGTATTTGTGTTTGTTATTACTTGTATTCATCGGTATATAGTTTAAGGAATGAATAACTCTCTCCCCACGATATAACTCTTATAACTCTTAATTCTCGTGTTACAATAGTGATAGAACTCAGGTATTTCCAAGCAAAAAACATCGTCAGCAGTGACTACATTACGAAGATTACTAATAGTTATATTTTTGTATTCAACTTGGTGAAAATATTTTGTTGTACTTATTATATAAGAAAACGTTTGAATAAGTATAACAGAAGAATATTTACACTTGGAAAACGCATGTTAGAAATAGATAAAAAAAAGGCTGTAAAATATATTAGAGAAAAGAGAATACAAATAAGAAGAAAGGATGTGTCTTTGTTATAAAGGATACACTGCAGTTCATTAACATAAATAGAAAATAAATACGGTTTTACGGTTTTAAACACACACACACACACACACACACACACACACACACACACACACACACACACACACACACACACACACACACACACACACACACACACACACACACACACACACAGAGAGAGAGAGAGAGAGAGAGAGAGAGAGAGAGAGAGAGACTAACTTTGGCAAAGATGAGATAAATAGATAGAGAAAGAAAGAGAGAGGGGGGAATAGACAGATACAGAGAGAGAGAAAAAAAACAGAGAAATAACAATTAATTGTTGCTGTCAAGGCTTTAAAGTAAACTATAGTTTTCTGTTTGATATTATTGTCTTGTGGAGTTTTATTGTTTTGAAAATGTAATGTTACAGGCATTATTCACAAATTCACAAATGTTTCGCTTTAGCAATCATGAACGTTAAGGCTCTAAAAGGTCTTTAAAGCACACTTCAAAATGGACGTTGGTTTTTAAAGATGTGGCACTGATTTTCTTCACGTATTCGCTACAGTCTCCTTAAAACTCTCTCAAAGATAAACACGAATTATGTCTCGAATTCTTCAGTTTGCATCCTGTTTAGTAGATAGCACATTTTGTAATAACTTCCTAAATGACATTGACAGACTTCAATGTGAAGAAAATCAGTGCCAAATCTTTAAAAACCAACCTCCGTAAACACTTTTCCAAAAGGTAACGAACAAGGAAGTTAAAGTGGGGACATTTAACCACGTTCGCTCGCGTGCCTTTACCGTCGACCTTTCCCTCCAATATCCGAACAGGTGCCAACGTTGCGGGCAGTTAAACCATCCACCATAACCCGACGGTGCTAGAAAGTTGGAGGGAGAGAGAGAGAGAGGGGTAGTGCCCTCCGCAATTGACGGTGTTAGCACTTACCCCCTTCGTGGCAACAATAATGTTACGACAAGGCCAACACGGAGGGTGACTAAAGGATGGGGAGGAATGGGGGGGGGGAGCTCGCTTTTGAAGTGAAAGGGCTAAACGCTCGCCAAACAGTCCGGTGACTGACGGGTGAACTTGTCGGCCCGCTATTCGCAGAGAAGTGATGCCTTTGTCACCGTGATTGGAAGAATGTCATGGAACAGTGCTTCCGAGAAGGAAAGCTAAAACCGGGACAGCACCCCCGATTATCCCTTATTTCGCACGTGCGACCAGGAACGCCTCGTAGTAGAAGTGTCGTAAATGGGGAGGTTAACATTACAAGTTTCTAAAAAAAGGGAAGGTAAGAAAAGAAAATGAAAAAAAAAAAACGGATGGAATAATACAGGAGGGGGAAACATTCCGAGACATAGGAGGAGGTCATCCCCTCCCTCAGATCCTACTTGTACTCTGAGCACGTTGTGGTTGAAGTGTTAGAAGCTGGCGTTTCGAAATCACAGTATCCGGAGTTGGCAAGACCTCCTTAAGAATGAAGAAGGAGCGGCGGCAAGAGAGTAGGGGGAGGGGGGTGAGAAGGAGGGGGGGGAAAGAAAGTAGAGAAGGACCGCGAAGGTTGATGCTGTGTGGTCGTTCGTTTTGTTTTGCTCCATGCTCGAGGTCGTTGCTGTCTCAAGTCGATAACACAGTCCTAGATTTTAAGGCTGGCCATTACGAGTTCAGTCCGTCTGTTTTATGTGTTGGCCACAAAATGGACGCTTACAATATTGGCAGATAGCAGTCGGACACAACACTTGTAGGATTTCTTGGAGAGAGAGAGAGAGAGAGAAAGAGAAACACGTGCATCCAGTTTTTGGCTTTATCTGAAAGTGTCCGCACCCATTACAGAAGTAGACATCATTATTATTGGGAACGCATCGGAGAGAGAGAGAGAGAAGCTATGGGAAAAAATTGTAGAATTCATTTGAGGGATGCGGAAGAGTGATAGCAGATGTGTAGAAAGAGAAGAGAGATGACGGTTGCAATATAAACAATCATAAGAAAGCAATCAGAGACGCATTGTACCCGGATGTGTTCTGATTGGGAGGAGAGAAAGAAAAAGGAAGAAATTATCAGTCATAGAAACGAATTGCAAGAAAAATTCGTTGAACTGTAGCAACGTGACAAGCCCACAATGGTTTCGCTTTTTTTTTATTGCTCTGCTTTCTAAGTAGTTTGGAGTTTTCTCTTAAGATATATATACTTAATTTTACTTAGGTGAGATCCAAGTATTTCGTTTCTTTCTCCCCTCCTCTGCTATTCCCCCTCCGCCAATGTTGTACTTTTTCGGAACATTGGTACGTGAACAAATTTAATGAAAGAAAGAATCATACATCAACCCACCGATTCGATTGCTGATGATAATAAGAATTAGATTTCAAGAAGAACGAACTCGTATAAGAGATGGTTCTTTCTAGCCGTTGATAGTTCTTTCAGATTCTTTTGAAAGATTGCTTCTAAACAGACAAAAAACAAATGGTAGTTAACTCGCCGAAATACTAACTTTAATTGAAGAAAATAACGAAAACAGAAATTGATAACCGAGTTGGTTGTCAAGCCAACAAAAATGCTGATTTAACTGTAATTGAAACAATGATAATTGTATGCAAATGTGTCATTGTTGCATTCTAATACGAACATTGTAAAATATTCATTGTCATCATTGTTATTACCGACAAAGACTATTAATTTTTATATCTCATTGTTCATGATCAAAAATAGATTTTTCGGCTTTGTTGATCAACAATGGAAGACATAAATTAACAGACTTTTTCTATGTTAACAATGGTCGTCGCTTTTTGTTATCATTTTCGTATTAGATTGAAATTTTGCTACAATTGCAAACGTACTTCGTAGATTTATTATCATTGCAGTTACAGTCAAAATCTGTTTGGTTAATTTAGCTGATTGTTGAGCAATGAATTAACCTTAATCTAGAAAATTGAATGTGATTGCTTTAACTGTTTTTATGGTATTCAAAACAGCATATATTAGTGTTGAATACATACTGGTATTCACAACGTTGCAGTCATATATAGTAGTTCACTCAGAATTTAGCTTATACCGCTATATCTGCATATTTAAACCTGTCTACAATGAACTATGTAAGATAGTTTTTGAATTATATTTTTGGCATTTCTAGTGTTCTACAAGAGATCCTAAGGAATCAGCAGTTTGAATTTAGTAATGTAATTGCGCAGAATTTTTATCCGGGAGATACAAAACACTGACTATACGTGGTTATTACTTGCGGTTTTTCTGGTAATGTGTGAAGGTCAGACCTCAAGGTCTGTGTTCGAAATAGCACTTTTATGTTCGGCTTTCAGTTATAATACATTAAACACTTTTGGATCGTAAATATTTATGATAGAACAGTATTGTTTTGCAGTGTTAATCGCAGTTCTTTGGGGAAAAAAAATTGTCAAAAAAGTCAACATGAAAATAATCTAAAAAAAAAAGGCTCAAAAACACTGAATTATTCTGAATTAAAATAGAAAATTTATTTTTAAATTAATCATTTTTTATCATCAGATCAGAAAAGTTGAAGTATATTTCAAAACATGTTCGCTGATTCTGTATTGAATTGTTCGGTCGTGTTCATCTTTTATTCTTACAGCTTTCCGAACTGTAGTTCCATCTCGCTCATATCATTCCTCTTTCTCTCGCTTACAATATTAAGAAAAACGTAATTCGCTTTCATTTCGTTGGAATTAAATGTCTTCTACCTTTATTTAGATTTACAGGCGGTTCCTTGGGTAATCATCTAAATAGAAATGGCTGTAAATCTAACCAATTGTTAATGTTTCAAGTATTTCTGCGCATGTGCAGATAACCGTTTGCTATACCTATTAGGGTAGATTTTTCCAAATCTGAAATAAATAAAAAATGTTTATCACACACAGACTCAAGAACAAATCTTTTACAATGTCTCAAAATTGTAAAAGATTTGTTCTCGAGTCTTATACTCAAGAATAAATCTTTTTACAATTTTTTTTCTTTTTCAGTTGAAGGTGAGTTAGCCAGTTTTACATGAAAGCGGCAGGTTTTTCATCCCGAAAACTTGCTTTTTTTTTCATCACTGAAAACAGGCAAGAGCCTTTAAAACAGACATAATACATTGGCTTCATAACCTTAATTTTTTGGCCGTAAAATTAGAACTATAGAACGAAAACTCAATTCTTAAGAAGCTTCTAGTTATCCCTAAAAGAATATACAGTTTTAGCAGCTTTAACTCATTTTTTGAAATTATTTCGATCACATAATTTTAATATTCATCCATGATGTAAACACTTTTTTTCCTCTGATAGGAATTCGTAGTTCGCAATCATATATAAATATAAAAATAAATATTTGTAAAAAGAGGAAGAAAGAAGGATATACAAGAAAACTAATAAAACTGAAAACACTGTACCAAATAGTTAAATATAAAAGAACAGAAAGGAAATACGATCAGGAAGAAGAACATGAAAAAGAGTGGGGAAACCCCCCCGCCAACAGATTTAGAGAAATAACATATATGACAAATTAGGAAAATAGAAAAAGAAACAAAGACAGATAGACAGATAGATGACGACAAATTAATACAGATGAAAAAAAAAGGAAGTACAAAAGCTAAATCATACATGGATAGAAGGATAGAAGAAAAATAGAAAGAGAGGGAGAGAGCAAACATGGAAAGGAATAAACAAAAGTGAATGGAATGGGGGGGGGGGCGGAAGATGCAAAACGACAGAAAGAAATAAACATGGACGGAAGGGAAGCAGAAGTTGAGAGACTGACTGGAGAAGAGAACTGCGTGAAAGAACAGATAAAAGCAGAAAGACAGATAGATGGAAAGCAGGGCAAAGATAAATACACACACAGAGAGAGAGAGAGAGAGAGAGAGAGAGAGAGAAGGGGGAGAGAGAAACGTGAAAATAAATAAACAGAAGTGAAGGTAATGGAGAAAATGATAAAAGAGACATAAAGAAATAGATAAATAGATAGATAGAGAGAGAGATGTGGATGGAATGAATGTAGAAGTTGAGAGATAGACAAGAGAAGAAAATTGCATAGTAGACCAAGTTGGAAACAGATAGATAGACAGACAGCTGAATGGAAAGCAAGACAAAGAAAAATACAAGAGAGAGAGAGAGAGAGAGAAAGAGAGGTAAAAAAAAGATACGAATAAAACAGGGAGCAACAGAAAAGAATATGAAAATGATAGAAGGAAGAAAACAGAGCAAATAGGAGAGAGAGAGAGAGAGAAAATCATTATGAAATGAGACAAGACAGCTTTCAGCTATCGAACCAGAAACAAAAAGAATGACAATATAAGTTGAGTTGTTGAGATTAAGCGCACACTTGAAGAAATTGGCGAAGAAAGCCTACCGTAGCACGCGCACCCAACTTCTTTCCTCCCCCTCCCCCATCCTCTTTTCCACACACACTCACATATCCAGAAGTTCTTGTGACCATTTAAACAGAAAGTGATAGATACTTACTCTTCAGATGGTTGTAATGTCATCATTTCCAAGGAAATGGAGATCTATCCTGCAGAAGACTGAATGAGAGAGAGTGTGAGAGAAAGTTTTCTAATTTCCAGTGTAGGATGACAGTTATTTATACTCTCCGCCCGTGTTGGTATCAAAGTTTAAAACCAGTTTCACACGCCAACACACCGACAAGCCATTAAAAAATAACGCTGACAAAGTACGTGTGTATTGCCCAACAGAGGTGGATTATGGGATGGGATGTAATTCTAAATAAAGAAAACTCCGGCTCCATCCGGAAGTGTGGACCACGTACAGCTGGAGAGGAGGAGGAGGAGTAGAGAGTGGACCAACGGACGAGTACAGAGACAAACGCTGGAGACATCCATCATAATGGCGGGTGATGGATTGAGTTCGGTCACTGACCGGGCGAACGGACACCTCCCGTGTGCTTACTTCATAAATCACACCACCTCTACGGGCAGCTTCCCCCCCCCCCATCGTTTTTTTTTTCTTTATGTTCCCGCTACCACCTTCTCGTCCTAACTTTCTCTTGCCCCACTGATCTACCGGGGCTCTTTAAAAAAAAAAAAGAGGGGGAAGGGCAACGCACGCGACTGCTGCCAGTTTTTTTTTTTTTTTCAAAAAAAAATTAGGAGCGTGGGGAGGCTACATGAGGATCCGTTAAGGGAGCGGCGAGTTGAAGGTGGAAGTGTTTTAGTGTTTAAAAAACAGTAGCCACAGGCTGTTGCGTGGGAAATATCAGCTCTGACATTAAGGTATGTGAGTTACGTCATTTTAATAATTAAGCCTAATTTTTGTTTACTGTTGCAGCAGGACATCCTCAGACGGTGTTTCATTTTTGTCACTTCAATTCCCAATTCGATTGGAAAGTTTTGGATTCCTTTCTTTTAAGAATGGAGTGGGATTCGTCTGGGCGGAAACTTTCACCTTTTGTGACCTTTGTCTCATTAAACTCTCTCTCTCTCTCTCGTTCCTTCCTTATTTCTATTTATTTATGTATTTCTTCTTTCTATTAATCTCTCTCTCTCTCTCTCTCTCTCTCTCTCTCATGCTTTGTCTCAATCCTTCCTTCTTTCTATTTGTCTATCTATTCCTGTATTTCTTCTATCTATCTATCAATCTACCCCATTTTCTCCCTCTCTCTCTCTCTCTCTCTCATGCTTTGTCTCAATCCTTCCTTCTTTCTATTTGTCTATCTATTCCTGTATTTCTTCTATCTATCTATCAATCTACCCCATTTTCTCCCTCTCTCTCTCTCTCTCTCTCTATCTCATGCTTTGTCTCAATCCTTCCTTCTTTCTATTTGTCTATCTATTCCTGTATTTCTTCTATCTATCTATCAATCTACCCCATTTTCTCCCTCTCTCTCTCTCTCTCTCTCTCTCTCTCTCTCTCAAGCTTTATCTCATTCCTTTATTCTTTCTATCTATTCCTGTATTCCTTCTATCAATCTCATTCTCTCTCTCTCTCTCTCTCTCTCTCTCTCTTTCGCTTTGTCTTCTCATTCCTTCCTTATACCTATCTTTCTGTTTCTGTATTTCCTATATTCACTCTCTCTCACTCACTCTATTCTATGTGACATCTTTTTTCTTTCTTCAATTTTCTCTCTCTCTCTCTCTCTCTCTCTCTCTCTCTCTCTCTCTCTCCAATAACCTACAATATTTCTTTGCTCTGTCATTTGTTTTAAAATACTTTTCCTATTCTTTTTTTCCTACTATTTCGGCATTTAGCACAACTATGCCCTTCTACCTTTCTAAGCAACTAATTATTTTCCTGTGCAATTATTTAATTATATTTGATTAACGTACCTTATTTTGTCTTAACCGAGAGATATTGAATGGTAGTTTCAAATAAAGAAAATTAAGTTTCGTATATCATAGTTAACAGCATAAATATGCATTGCCTTCTTATGCATTGGTATTAAATTTGAACGAAAGTCAACTGTTGGTGATAATCTTTCATTTTAACATATTCCACGTTTGGTCAGTGGTGTTTTGGTATTAAACTGTATAAAATAATTATTTAAATAACTCGTTGCTTCCTCTTCATTTATTTTATTTTTTTTCTATTTTTATTTTGTCCCTTTTAGAGTTGACATTTAAATTAATATTCCCATGGTTTTTATAATCTGTCAAAGTTGTATAATGTTTCCATTTCTTTCTCTCTCTCTCTTATATTGTTTTGAATTTAAAGTTAACGTACACGCTTAATAAGCCACGCTTAAAGTGATACGCACGAAAACTTCTACCATCTCGTCTCCACCCACGCCACACAATTCTTTAGCCCTATCATTAATGACAAAAAAAAAAAAAATCCTCCATCTATTGGAAAAGCAACATTAACAACCTTCACAGAATATTCGAAACATGTAGACAATCGACAGACTTACTCTTATATTCAACCATCTTTCGAGGTCAATAAGAAAAAGGGGAGGAAAAAAAATCTTTAAAGATATGAACCTACAGCATCCCTGACGACACCCTTGGAGAAGATAACTTAGCCGAAAAGTATCTCAGCATTGTCTAATGAAGTCCACTCTATCATCGCAGAGTCATTGGCGTCTTTTCCATCTGGAGGCTAACAATAGATCTATTGTGCCTAGTTGTGACTTGCTGATCTCCTTCCCTTAGGTGCATCAAGCTAGAGAAAGCCCCGCAGCCCGCAGCTACTGAACGCTGTTGTCAATCCAAAAACGCGTCCTAAAGATCTTCTACAAAAGCATGCCAATGGCTCTTGGACGCCGGTAATCATCTTTGACCAGTATTGTGAGTAAATATCACACTGCCGTTCCCTCTTTTGCTCTCCCTCCCTCCCTTCTTTTTGCACTCGTCTGAAAAGATTATTAATCAGAAGTGACGACGTTTTTAACGTAGAAATAAAGACCTCATGGAGCCAACGTCATTTAAACCATTCACACAAGTCTATCGTATTAAAACTAAACTCATGACAATGCGAAAAAGTTCATCATTCTGTTGATTCAGCGTTAAAACTCCAAAATTAAAAAAAAAGAGAAAAAAAAAAAGCTAGTTTAATAACTTACCATTTTCAGTGCACTTGCCTAAGGCTTTAACTTCGTCAGCAAAAAGAAGCTAGTGAATTACCACTTCTCTCTTGTTTCCAGCTACTAGTAATTATCTTCACAATACTAGAAATTGACAAAGGAACGTTATTTAGAGATAGAACATCGTTTGGTATTGTTTGCATTTCTAGCTGATCAAGCTGTGTTCCAATCATTTGAAAACTTACAACAATGGATACTTGTAACAATAGTTTGGTAGCAACAATGGATTCAAAGGTAGTTTGTAATAAATGTTAGCCTATGATAGAATCAGCTGTTTGGAAACTAATCTTAGACTTGGAGTTTAATGTGTGTGAAATGTCTCTCTCTCTCTCTCTCTCTCTCTCTCTCTCTCTCTCTCTCTCTCTCACACACACACACACACACACACACACACACTACACTAATGATATAATGCTTTGATTAAAAGACTTCAAAAGAGTTGGGAAAAGAAATTGTTTGAATAAAATGTCTATATAGATATAAAAGTATAATATAAAACATCTTTTGTCATATTTATTTACAAAAAAAACATTAAAAATTGGAGGCTGAGATTTCTATTCATCCACAACTTTATTAACCTTATACGTTATATAACGAGAAGAAATTTGAACTCTGTTGTAGTGAATAAACAAGTTTAATTTTGAAATCAAAAGTGTACATTGAGTTGAATGTAAATTAATTATTGAAATTGCTTTCTTATTAACACTTAGAAATGGAGGGGGGGGGAACGGATACAACTCATGTTTGAATTTTAATAACATTTAAAGTTTAGAGTACGAAGAAAGAAAGGTATTGATATAAAAAATAAATAAATAAAATCCGAAGAAAAGTCGAATAAAAATCGTTGAATTCATTTCGTGTTCCCGTCTTTTAAGTTGTTTAATTATCTACCGGTAAATCACCCTAACTCAAAAAAAAAAAAAAAAAAGAAAAAAAAAAAGAAATAATAATTTCTACTATCTTTAGAGATCAAAGTGACTTCCCATCGCACATATCCTTTTTTATAACGACCCATAAATGAGAACAATATCTGTAAATGTGCTGACTGTCTGTTTATTTATCTCACTGGTAGCTAGGCTATTAAGAGTTGAAATTGCGTGCTAGATCCTTCATAGCACACGCCAAAAGTCTGCAACCGTACCATCCACAGGCTTATTAGACACAATGGAACAGATCTATTAAGCCAAATCAAGTTAAAGACAGGAGCAAATAGAATAGCATAGTGTGTGCGTATACAAGGACTTCAAATACTGAACAATGAGCCCCTAAAAAAATGAACTTAAAAGAAAGATAAGCGAAGCAGGGGGTAGGCACGCTGTGGCAGATCAAAGCTAACAGCACACACTTTACTCAAAATGAAGATTATTATTGCTCTGCCATACCAATAATAGGAACTGGTACTCAGTGTCTGTTTAATAACTTATACAATGCTGGCTTCATGTAAATTGTACCAACACGCAAAGATATGTTGGAAATTTGAGCATGAATAGATGAAAATGGAAATTAAAGGTAGTAGGGATGGTGGGAGGAGGAAAACGGTAGTTGAAGTTTAGTCGATATTCCTAATTCGTAGACCATTTTTAGGTTTAATGGAAGCACTTGGGTAGATGAGATTACTCTTTAAGTTTCATAATTTAGCGATTTTTGTCTTCAAAAGTTTTGAATAGCAAACAGAATAAGTAGGCTTTTTTTAGGTTAGTTTTTAGGTATATAAAAAATAGATTACTATTAGAATTCTTTTTAAGCTTGTGCAAAGAGTTGAAATAATTATGTTTTTGTTTTTAAAATGGGCGAGAAAAAAATAAAAATTAATATTTAAACAATAACCAGCTGTTTGATTTGAAGCTGACGCTCATAACAATAGGTTGTAGCAAAAAATCAATAGGAATACAATAATGTTAAGTTCTGATAGAAATACAATCACTTGAAGCTCCATACTTTTCTTGGTATTTATTTACTTATTCGGTGATGTATTAGTAATGTCAAGAAATATACACACTCTATGTCAAGGATGTGAAACAATTTTGTACAAATTATGTTTTTTATATAATTTAGCATTTTATTTATGCAGTAATTTGCTTCTAATAAAAAATGCTTAATGTTTTGATTTATTTAAAATTAATACAATAGTAATTTAATTAGTTTTACATCTTGAAAATTTCCAAAGATGTAAAGGAACGATTCTTAGATATGTTTTAATTAGTTTATGACAATTTCAAGCCTGAAATGTAGGAAACTTGTAGCACTTTGGTACCCTGAGTAGACCACAAGTTAAATAAACTGGAAACTCTCAATCCATGTAGTCGTGTGATATAAGGAAAGTGATGAGGATGATTAAAATTATCCACCACCTAAAAAACAAGCATCTATACTATAATAAGAAAGATCGGTAAATTTTCAAACAAATATAATTTCGTACAAGCTAGTATAACAATTAACTATTTGTGAAAGCCTAAAGGGGAAGAACAATGGGGCGGAGGAACATTTCTGTCTTGTACTGAAGTTAGTTTTTTTTTTTTTTTTTCAGTCTAGAATATGCTGAACACACACACACACACACACACAGAGAGAGAGAGAGAGAGAGAGAGAGAATAAGGTAATACGAACTAAATGTAGCTAATACGCATAAATAAAAGAAATTCTGAAATGACCATCTTGTTGGTTGTTTAAATTACGTCAAAAAAAACAAACAAAAAAAAACATGGCTATCAAACCAGTATATCCTGTGTGAACTACATATGTTAAGGCCGGTTGGTCTGTTTTTTTCTGAAGTATAAACTCGAATATTTTTACCACCTCCGTATGGTCCACTAACTTATATTTACCTTTTTTATGAAGGTTCCTATGGCACTACGAGAATCGAACTCAAGTCTTTCTGACCTGAGTTCGAGATCAGAGACCTGATGATCACTGATGCATCGACATGGTCTTTTGACAGGGGGAAACAAAGGGGAAAAAATGCTGTCAATAGCAGATACTGTGGACGTCGTACTTTATGAAGACTTTAAACAACAGATGTCCAGAACATAGAAACATTTTTTTTTTGTTTGTTCATGGTTAATTTGATTTGATTCTGCAGCGTCTGTTGTCACGTGCCTCATCCCGAAAACAGTGCGGTAAGAATATGCATCAAGCTTACACTAACCTTACTAAACATTACAGATATTTCTAGAGAAGTAAATCTCCAAGACAAAAGTATTGGGGGGGGGAGGGGAGGAAGAAGGAAGAAACATCGGTAATATGGCCCAGGAATATCAATACTCCCTTACATCTAAAATCCTGAGAACTTGACGAAGAACAAAAAATGTAAACATAAGAGCGATGAAGACAACGACGCACCTTTCTTCAAAAAAAATTCTTATTTTCGCAGCAGTGCACTAACATCGACTTTGTTCCAAGTAAATCCATCAGCGACTTTTCTCTTTTCCTCAAATTTTTCCCTTCCTTCCCCCCTATTGGTCTGCTTTATTTCGCCTCCTTGTGATGTTGACAAAGACTGTCTTCTCCATTCGGCTTGAATTTCAAGGAAAATTCTTAACTTGGCGGTTTTAAATTCTAAAACAGAAAAATCTCCACGATCGATACAGTTAGAGGATAGACTTCCCTAGGACTTTGTACAATCTATACATTTTTATTTCTTTCTTTTGTACGCAATGTGCAAAATCGGAGTTTTTTGTCCTGCTTCTCTCTCTCTCTCTTCAAGACACAAAAAATCACAGCCGTTTCTTTTTTGCCTTTTTTTTTATTTTTTGGTACGAGTTGGTTGGCTGTTGTCATTACAGTGGCCCTAAAACTTCAAGTGACATACACTTGAGTTAGCTTAGAAATGGGCATGTGGATGTCGGTGATATATAGTATCATTAAACCAACCCCCCCCCCAAAAAAAAAACGTCAACATAATGTGTAAAAATTTACACATCAGTCTTGGAAATATTCTTCAACAGACAATTTTTACAACGTCCAATCGAAATCTACAACAAAATATGACGTCACACAATTTTTGTTAATCCTAGCGATGGAAATGCATGGCAGTAATTTACTTGCTATCAAGAAACTCAGTTCTATTGCATGAGTAAATTTTAAAGGTACAAAATAAATATATAATCGGCAAATAATAACAACATCACCTCAGCAATATGATTACGATTTTTTTTTCATTTTATTACGAATACTGGTCGATTAGTTTCTTTCCTATTGAGAATAATTGAACTTAATTAAGTAAACACACCTCAAACTGAGAAAAAACTTTTAACTGTACAATGCTATTAAGATTATAAATAGTTTAATTATTTAAAATTTTAATCTTTATTTTTTTATTTATTATTTTGAAATAGTTCTTTAGAAATTAAATATCCATATTGACTGATATCGGTTTTTAAAACTGATTTAGTATTGAGAAAGCGACATCGTTCTTACATCGAGTTCTTACATAAAAACAATTAATAATTGTTGAGTAATTTTTAAAAATTACTCTTAACAATTCATATCAAGTTTGTCTATTGCTTACATATTAACAATATATGGTCAAGTTGTTTACAAAGAATACATCAAATTTTCAATCATTTATCTATCAAATCTATCATATGCTCATAATGTTAGATTTCTTGTAAAATATACGATAAAGTATTTTATTTTAAAATATGCAAAAAAATTACTTCTAAAATATTCGAAAATTTTACTTGTAAAATATGCGAAAAAATTTACTTGTAACATTATGCGACAAATTTTACACTTATAAACATACATATTTATAGATACTTGCAAAAGCTATCATCTTGTTTAGGTAACTTCGGTACTCATCATGGAGCGCAATCTTTTCTGAAGAAAATGTGGAACACATTATCATTTCCGCTAAAGGTGTGAAAAGAAAATTTCAATGGATTCTAGCTTTACAACTATTTCCATTTAAATAGTTTTCAATCGTTTGCTTTTAAGACACTTAATTTTAGCTATTGAATTTGCTCATGTATTTGAACTCTTTCACAGTCGTGTTAGCCAAGTAATCCTGCATCCTAGTAGAGCAATCAAGACGACAGGGTGCTAAGCACTTCCTGGCCTCGACCTGGTGTACGTAGAAAGAAAGGAAACGATAGATCAGGAAGTAGGAAATGCCTCTATGAAGAGAGAGTAGCGGATGTGTCACCGACCTTAGCGGATTATCTCATTGAGACCTTGAAGGTTCCGATGTTAGGGATACCTAGGTCAGTGGCAACAAGACGGTATAAGAAACACTAAAGCAACAGTATTGCTGCTTGTTACGGGAAGAGAAAACTTGTTCGTAAATTATGCAATCGATAGCGAGATAATTTAATTCAGATTGATCATATGATTAACACTTAGATTATGTTAATATTCCCGTTCATGGATCAACAATTCTTCAAAAGATTGTATCCAACAGATTAAAAAAAATTAACCGGAATTTAGCAAGCATTATTAACAATGATTCAAATACTAGAATGAATAAAGGAAATTAGCATTTTACCATACTGAGCAGTCGAAATTTTAAATGATTCACGAGCGTCAACAATAGAAATGTGAAAACGACAACAATAGAAATGTGAAAGCGATAACAATAGAAAATGAACGAGCTGAATGTAATAAATTTCTGATCATTTAAACAAGCATGCGTGATTGTAACAATTCTTCAGTATAAAACGGATTGTTGTCAAAGATGTAACAATGCTGATCATTATAGAAACGAAATAATAAGCAAAACATATATAAACAGAGTTAAGCACACAAAAAATGTGCAATTGCGTGATCACATAATAATAATAATAATAATAATAATAATAATAATAATAATAATAATAATAATAATAATAAGAGCAATACGTTTTTCTTTTTTCTTCAGAAAAGTCCCACTTTTTGAAGTAGGTTCTTTGGTTATTCGATCACGGAATTCACATCATTTTCAAAAGAATTCATTATGCGAAATGATGCCTGCAGACTGCACACATCGTGTAGAACAAATAGGCTTTAAGGTTCATATTATTACACCAACTGCAACTTGCTTATATGAGGCCAACAGATATACCGGGCAATTTCTAACACCGAGTCGATAAAATTCAAATCATGAAACCATTACCAGTCTTATTGTTCTTAGATGTAAGTGTATGTGCACACAGTTGGAGACATACGGTAATTCTTGAGAAAACATTTTCCAGACTGAAGGCTATTTTTGAACTTCGGAGTTTTTCCAAGGACAGAAATGACTTTATGGTAATGACAGCTGAAAGAAATATTAGGCGGAAAACTTAAATTTTCTTCAAATCTCCTCAGTGATTAAGGCGATCTGGAGGGAAATTTCAGAGATTATTATTGAAATTTATGTTTTTATCGTAGTTAAAATTCTGCTAACCTGATTCGGGTGTTTATAAAATGCGTGGTTGAGCTGCTAAATCATCGGAGCAATTCCTTTTGCCTTGCGTTTGAAACAATGATGAGTTTAAGAGTCGCACAACGAACCGAGTTAGCAATTTTAATTTTAGTTCTCTGGGCAATCTACCTCAATATTCATGGAATATTTATCATAAATTATTATAATGGGTTTGCTTCCTTTAGGACTCTATTTTAACTTCAAATAGCTTGGCAAATATACACTGGAAAAAATGAAAATCAACAATGAAAACATCTCATTATTTATTTTGTAATTTAAACAATGAGCTTCTTTTTGATTTTTTAGATTATTAAGTGTAAAACTATTATTGAGCCGATGGAGAAACGTTGTTGAACTCACTTCAAAAATTGGAAAGTAAAGGATAAAATATGGTAATGACATGATAATAAGATAAAAATAATATAAATATAATTTCGTGATCTAAACGAGGAATCTGGAGAATAATAATAATAATAATGGCATTTTGTTCCTTTCTTTCAAAACAATGACTAATGAATACATTTTAATGCATTTACTTTTAAAAATTAATCGATATACATATTAAAACTGGGAAAAATCTGTAGGAAATCTAAACCAGGTTAGCAACTGAATCGATATTTATGGAGAAATAGTCTTGAAAATTTTAAAGGAAGGATTTAATCACATTAAATTAACTTCTATACTTCTATAGAGTATATTAGATGAAAGTTGATGTCTATCAACATACGGTGCCTTGTTGAAATATTAGAAACCATAACGCAGTACATCGTAACCTCGGCATGCATTAACAACATCTAAGTTTTGCTTTCTTCGGTGTGTTTTCAAATATCACAACTCCAGACAACCCAATTCTCGCTTTCCCGAGAATGATAAGATATTGTGGGTTGATCTTGATCCAGGCGCAAGGTCAATGAATTGATATTTTCAACTGAAGAGTAAAATGGTCAATTACCCCCCCCTAAAAAAAGTTCCCTTTAGAAGTCTGGGTCAGGTGAAATATTACTGCACAAATGACCCTTTTCCTGCTTGTGTTGTTGCCATCTCAATTATTCCAAACACAATTGGATATTTTGCCTTTGAACTTTTTCTGTATACACATTTTCCATAACGGCTTTGATCATCCAGCGAGTTTGATAGTTTTTATTATGATGGCCACTAAATGTCGAATATCAACATGTTTGGAAGTCATGAATAGCCCAAGTTGTTCTTTTATTTTCAAGAAGCATCTTTTAAAACGCTCCATTTGAAATCAGATTAAAATTTCTAATTTTTAACTACGTAGAATAGGTTGTATTTGGTGAGTTTTAGACATATTTGGGAGCTTACTTTAGACTGACATTGGTAACAAGAAGTATTTATAATTTTGATATTTTCAGTGGAAAGCTAGAAATCGAACGAGAGAGAGAGAGAGAGGTAGATGAAAGAGAAAAACGAAATAAGGAAAGACAGGCAGAGAGAGAGAGAGAGAGAGAGAGAGAGAGAGAGAGAGAGAGAAGGTAAAAGAAAGGACAAAGAAAAAGGAAGGTAAAAGAAGAAAACATGGGATAGATAGAAAGAGACATATAAAGGAAACATGAGATAGAGACCGGGCGTGCGTATGTGTGTGTGTGTGTGTGTGTGAGAGAGAGAGAGAGAGAGAGAGAGAGAGAGAGAGGAAGTGAGAGATGAAGGCAAAAGAAAGGAGAAAGAGAAAGAAAGAGTGTAAAGAAAAAGGTGTGATAGTGAGAAGGAGAAGATAAAGAAAACATAAGATAGAAAGAAAGAGAGAGAAAAAAATAAAGTAAACATAAATTCAGAGAGAGAGAGAGAAAGAAAGAAAGACAGAGCAGAATATCTGGAACGTAACTTGATGAAGCTTCAAATGAAAATAAAATCGTCATAATGACGTAATATTCATTTTATCCAATCGCATCTCCCCTTTTGTGTTAGGTTCAATGGCATGTCAAGGCAAAGTAAGTTGGCGTATTAATTATATATTCGAAATGAAGACCAGAAGGGAATGTCTTGATATTTTCTTCACACGATAAATGTTACTAATATGTTTTGTTTTCCGAAGATATGAAAGGGTTTCTTCAATGCATTTTTTGTATATTGTAAAAATTAAAAGGAATATTAAAAATTAAATTTGAGTAATTACATAGTTAATGTATTTTGAGTGAATAAGTGCATAAACACAACTGATATGTTCATTGTTATAATCCTTGTTATGTTTATTTCATATATAACAACGAATATAACAGGATGAATTTCATGTATTGATATATATTATTATATTCATATGCTCATAAATCGATATAACTGCGAATATAACGATTAAATTCATTATTTAATTGTTATATTCGCAATGACGTATTCATTGTTGATATATTTATGACAAAAGAAATAATAAATGACTGATAATTATTTTTTTAAAAAGAAAGAAACCTAAAAGGCCAAAAGTTCTCTCTTTTGGCGCGCAAAAAAAAAAAAAAAAAAGGAAATTGTGAACGAATTCAGAATGACTAATAAACAATGCATTTATATTAAATGAATTTTATTCTATATTATAATTTTATAACGTTTTGATATCATTGCAATATAAAAGATAATTAGTTGCCATGTTATCGTTAATCTAGTTAATATTTCTTCTTGGTTTTTTTTTTTTTTAATTTAAAAATTTTCCTAGATATCATACTATCTATCAATTACATAAATCGAGAGGATTTAATTACTTTTTGGTACGAGCCATTTCGCACATGCCAAACCTTCGTCTTTTAACTGATTCGTTTGCTACAAACATACCAATTTGCTACGCTCAGGTGCATTTGTAGCAAGAAGAGGTGTTGAACTGCCTTTTATAACATTCCCCGAAGACCTAAGAAAACATTATAACTCAGTATCACAGTTGGAAGGTTAATGCCCTTTGGCGGTACTAGAGAACTATATGGCCGTGCTCTTTTGTGTTCATCTTCGACCAACTCAACCAATCGTTTTACTAGTACACTTCTTTAAACATATATTTTAGAGAGCCGTAGTATAATTAGGAATACTCTAAAGTGCCATACTAACTTCGCTACAAACGTATAAATTTTCCTTTTATTATAGAAAGCCGTCTAATATTGTAAGAGATGGCAAAGGGACGGCTATAAAGCAAAAATGACCATTTTTAGAAAGAGGCTGTAATTTAACACTTTCTTAAGTGAACGTTATGAAGAAGGGGAAAAGAAGAAGAATGGGGGAGAGAAAAGATAGAAGAAGAGAAATCAAAACAAAAATTTGAATAAGCCTCTAGCGAGAAAAAAAGTTCTTTTCGAAGAAACAGGGCCAGTGATAAGGCCAGTATTGTTAGATGACCAAGATAGATGACGTCATAATGTACGAGATACACAATAGCCAGAGGCTAGTGCGGTGAAAATTCAAGAATGCAGGCTGTGTTGTGTTACAAGCACAGAGAAACAACTGTAGTTTTCGACCCGGATGGCAGTGTATTATGCTAGAGGCAAAGTATCGATTTTTTCTCGGCATGCCGGCCAGCTGAAAACTGTATTCACGATTTTCTGGACTGGAGTGGTTTTGTAATCAGCTACGTCGGTAGCTTCTTGTGTTGTTTGGTTGGATTCCTCATCAGCGAATGGAGATAAGGTGGTCTTATTTCTGTCCGTCTTCTTTCGAGTTCGAAGCCTATTCATAAATTTCACAAGGCCAAAAACTTTGCTCCAGTTCAAGAAATTCCTACACAAACGACAAAGCAATGTGTTTTCAGCATTTGAAAGGTTTTTCATTTAAAAAAAAAAAAAAAAGATCTCGTAATTGTACAGCAATATAAAGAATATTTCAACGGGATAGTCTTGTGTAGTTCGGTAGAATCGTTTGCGTGCTAGCTGAAACCTGCATTACTAACATGGCAGTTTTTGCCTTTCTTACTTCTGAAAAGCAATGTTTTCCTTTACATATGTCCAAATGATTGGAAAAGTGTAGACTGTATCGATGACTATATACATCTCAATGTCACGAAGGTATTTGATTTCAACACCAATTACCAGAAGAATATGCATACATAACGAAACAAAAATCACATGTTAGTTTTTGATCATTTTCTTACTTTATCTTTCTTATCTGTTTTTTTTTTTTTATAATTTATTTTTACTACCTGTTATATGTTTGTTGACAATATAGTTTGTCTACTCTTAATAGAAGCTGATATATTAATAAATCTTTTATTTATTTGATTTTGTCAAATTTCTTTTCTGTTTGAAAATTTTCTCAAAATTTTCATTTATTATTAATATATGTAAATTTGGAAAAAAAATTTCTTGACTATTAATATATGTAAATTTTTCATTTTTACTATTAATATACGTAAATTTTGTCAATTTGCATCCATTAAGCAAACGAATTATATATGTAAATTTAAAATACGTTAATCATACGTTAATTGCATACGTTAATGTATGCAAATAAGGTATTAAAATTAAAAATATGCATACATTATTTACATACTGCTTTGACACACTTATTTACATATTTTTCAACATCATCATGCGTATCAAGGATTTAGGCCTAGCGTGGCCTGTTCCGGCCATCGTTAAATCTCTTAAGAGGAAGTCCTGGTTTTCTTTTTCCTAATGGCTTGTACTTTAAGGCTTGTTTTGGTAATCTTTCTGTTTGCCTTGAACGTGTTCCATCCATTTATGTTTATATTTTTTAATTTTTTTTATTACTGATTCCTGGTTTAATTCTTTCGTAATTTCTTTCTTTCTTTTCTGATCGAATAGAATATACTTTGTAGTTTTTCTCATAAACTTCGTTTCAGCTGCTATTACTCTTCGTTCGTCTTTTTGTTTTCATATTGTTTCCATATAGAAATAGGAAAGCTAAGCTTACAGATTGCTCTAAAACTGAAATGTCTGAAAAGTACATTTCTAAAGACTAAGGAAGAATGTCAATTCTATGACTGAATTCCATATATTACGTAAAAAACGAGGAGGCATATTTTCTCCTATTATTTGTGCGTTTTTTTTTGAATGACTTCGTTTTAATAATGTTTCAATCACTTACAATCCCCTCCCATTAAAGTTGATTCTTTTTAAGTACTGTAATACCATATAACTCGAGATAGAAAAGCGAAAACTCTCTCTCTCTCTCTCTCTCTCTCTCTCTCTCTCTCTCTCTCTCTCTCTCTCTCTCTCTCACACACACACACACACACACACAGAAACGCATGCACACACTTTTTATAAATATTATACCTTTCCTTTCCTCTAAGACTCATTAAAGTCTTATATTTTAAATTAAAGTCTATTTTAAGGTATATTTTTAAACAGATAACATATTAACTATTTATAGTTCTAGCTAAATACAAAGAAATTTGTTAATAATTTTTATTGTTTTTATTTCTGAAAAAAAAGTAATTTTATTTCTTTCAATTGGCTTACATAAACACCCTGATAAATAGTCTTACAACACTAAAGAACTCCGATATTTTTTTCTTATACAGTAAGCTATTTATCATAGATTTTTCTTTCGACATACCAAACAGCATGTTCTATGTTTGACATCTCGTATGTATACAAATTGCATTTACATGCTAACAGACGGAATACCACTATTCATGGTATCTATACTATTCAATGAAAATACCGAAGTAACGACAATAAAGCTTTCCAAACCTAACCCTTAAAAATAGTGAGTTATAAGAGACACGGAAAACTGTCGCTAACAATACTAACGATTTTTTTCTTCTTTTGAACCTGTTTATCTCAGTAGTAAAATTTAAGGTTGTTAGATTCTATATAACGCGGTGTTCTTGAAAGGTGTGCTTTGAATAAGTTATACGAAAATAGTAATGGCTTTTCTTATCATTCTTCATTGTGTTGTAGTGATCATCATTTTTATTTTCTCTGCCTATTGTGTTCGTCATAACGTATTCCATTGTCAGTTGCATTGTTCATTATACATTTATAACTTGTTAGCTGAATTGTTAGTTCCTTGTATGCTGTTTGTTTATTGTTGTCGGGTTACACTTCTGGTTTGTTTTTCTCTTGTTTTTCTTGTATTTTGTTGTCTTTTTGCAGCGATTATCATTTTTCTGTTGTTGTTAGCGTACTGTTAGTGTACTGTTGCCATACTACCCTATTGGTTTTATGTCTATTGTTATATGTCTATTGTTTTGTTGTTATTTTATTGTTATCTTGTTACACTGTTGATTGATTTCCTTCAATTTGTTGTTCTGTTATATATTTGTTTCATTTTTCTTTATTATTTCATTATTGTTGTCATGTTGTAATATTGATTGATTTTTCTATTGTTCGTTTATTGTTATCATGATATATCGTTCGATTATTTGTTTGTTGCTGTCTTTTGATAGTGATATTCATTTTTCAGTTGTTAGTGGATTGTTGTGGTGTTACCCTGTTGGTTGTTGCTTTCCTGTTGTCATTAGTTGTCCTGTTGCATTGTAGGATTATTTTTTGTTGTCTTATTACACAGCTGATTGATTCCCTGTTATTTGTTGCCATGTTAAATCATTCTTCTTTAATTATTTCTGTATTGTTCTCTTGTTGAAATATTGTTTGATTATTCTATTGTTGGTTTATTGTTTGTCTATTTTTACAGCAATGGTTCATTGTTCTGTCGTTGTTGTTAGTGGATTGTTGTGTTACACTGCTGGTTGAGTCGTTGTTGTTATTTGTTATCTTGTTGCAAGATTGGTTCATTTTTTTATTTCTTTTTTGTTTTCGTGTTGCAATATTAGTTGAGTTTTCTATTGTGGATTTATTATTATCATGTTATATTGTTCGTTATTTTTTTTATCATTACTTTATTACTGTCTTTTAACACTCGGTTGATTTTCTGTTATTTGTTGTACTGTTGGTTCATTTTTCAATTATTTCTTTACTGTTGTCGTGTTGTAATACTGATTTTTACTGCTGTTTATTTTATCGTGTTGCATTATTCATTTCTTCTATTGTTGTATCACATGCTGTTTCGTTTTTCAATTGTTATTTGCTTATTATTGTCGAGTTACATTGCTTCTCCACTTTCCTATATTGTCATGTCGCAGTGCTGTTGCATTTTTCTATTGTTATTTGTTTTCGTTGATCTTTATGTTTTTATCATATCTGTTTGTTTATCACTACAGTATTTACATTATTAACTGAACTGTGTTCTTTTTTGTAGTCTTGTTTTGCTTTACCACGCAAATCCAAATGCATATCGTTCAATAATAATAACTTTATGCCTGGAACAATGAGCTTCTCGCACTGTCTACTTGTAATGAGACTGCTCACAGCGTAAACATTCTGCTCTATGCAACTCGTTCGTCCTTGAACAAAGCAATCATCTAAAAATAGTTTAATAAAACAGATACTGCGTCGCGCGATTTGAAGACACGACAACAATATTGTAATCAACAACACGACGAGTTAAAAGGCTTCACATATAAATGTCATAAGTAAAAAAAAGGTTGTTGTTTTTTGTTCGTTCGAAACATTTTTAGTCCTCCGTAGTAGTTAAAACCAGACTTCCGTGTTTTTGATTTCTGCATTTCCCAGTCTCTCTAACTAAAATAACAACTCTTTATGGGTTTCTTAGTTTGAGAATGCGACTAAAGGAGAAGATGTAGTGAGCCAGCAAAAGAAAAATGAACAGTAGAAAAACTAAAACTTTAGTTCATAAGTGATGTAAGGAGTCTTGCTTATTTGTATTTTATCGGTTGACTTGGTTTTTAACAATTCTCTCATTTTAATGTTTAACATTTGACTTTTAGGCATCTGCATCCAACAGCGAAGAGATATCAAAATATATTTTTCTCATAAAGCTATTCTACGTGATAAAAAAAATTAAATACGCATTCATTATGATATCACGTATTGAAGAATATATATTTACTATGAATATAAAATCATTGCTTATATTTTGTAATATGAAAGAGAAAGGGTGTTTTCATTCAGGTGATGACAAAATATATATTAAACTCTTGCCTTATTCTATTAGCTTTAATTTTATAATAAAGAATGAGACTAGTTCATTGTTGTAGTAAATTTCATTGTTGATTGAATTTTTTATTGCTCTCTGAAATTTTGTCCCACATTGTTGAATTTTTATCCCTCATCTATTTCATTGTTGATTGAATTTTTCACTGCTGTCAAGTTTGAGTATTCGCTATTAGAGTATTTCCTTTATAACTTATTCTAATAAACAGCCGTTTACTATCTACTGTTTGAAATTCTGCAAAAGCGAATATAAAAATTCTCTTTTGGGTTTGAAGTGGTCCAAATGTTAGGAAATTAAACACGAAACAAGTTTATGCGGAATATTAAGGTTTATTCATTGTATACGTGAAGATAAACTGAATCTAGAATTTTTATCACCATCGTTCGTTAATATATCAATGGTATCATATATTTTAATCTTATATTTTTCAGTTACTTGCATTCTTTCTAAGTCATTAGTTTTGAAAGTTTTTTTCCTTATGAATATCCATATAATAAAACAAGTATACAATCAAATGTGTTATAAGTTTAGCTGCAAATCATAATAGGTATATATGTACGTTGGCATTTTAATAATTAATTGCATATTGGATATGTATATTAGGAATGTTGGAAATGCTAGCAAATAGTTCCTCTCTTAGTTATGCTAATGAGCTGATTAGTTTCAAAAATGTTTGTGATAAGAGTAATGCTGGGGGAGGGCAGTGAAGATGACCAGGTAGCTGTAAGTGTCGTCAAGGTAAAAATCTAATGTTTACCGTATGGACCAATGATAAATTACCCGATGGGAAAACACAACAACAGAATACGACCTGCGTTGTGTCTACCTTTTATTTCCCTCTCACATAAAACAGAGACGAAAGAGACAGAGAAGAATGCTGTCAGCAGTCTGGTTGTTTGTACAAGGGATCAGATGCCATCAGAAGCAAGAAGACCTGTCTCAGGGCAAAAGGTTCCTGTTTTTGTTCCCCTAATGTTGCACGCTACTGCGATGTTTGGGACCTAAACCAAATTTACAGCGGCATAAACTAGAGTTTAAAGTATTAGGAGAGACTTTTATAGCTCCAACTTAGTCACTTTTTTGCTTGTGCCAAGGGTTCCCCTCGACTTGGTTTTATATCTCTGTAAGTACGCCCGGCCAGAGTCGGTGCGTGAGTAGCAGGTGCAGTGGGGTTGAGAAGCGCTAAAGCGCTTCAGGTAGACCCTTTTCTTTCTTTATTTTTCTATACATTCCTGACTAGGTTGGAATGGTTTTAATTTTCATGCTTATTTCATTACGTTTTTGTATTATTTCTTGGACCATTTTCTTAATTTTAAGTTTCTATGTATTGACTCGTCTGTGTTTGCAAACAACGGGCTATCTCAAATAATGTAGTGAACGGCGCCTTAGTAGCATTTGTCATGATTATGAGTTTGTTAGATCAGCCATCATACATTATTCATTTTCACTGATTTAATTTCGTGTTGAAAATATCCTCTCTGTTTATAAGATAGCTAAGATTCAGCGAATAAGTGACCCTCTCTTTTGAACTTGCTTATCGTTGCTTTGTATTTACAGCCATCAGAATGAAATGCTTGCTGCTGCTCAGTTTATTTGAGCAGTCGCACTTCATTCTGATGATTAAAAATTAAATCAAAGAGGTTTGGCAGAAATATTTAATCCTAACTATTGAAGTGATTTAAGTGATTTAACTGCTGATCAAAATGAGAAGCCAGTTGCTATCCGTTTGATAGGCTTAGATGAAACTGATTATAATCCTTCAACTGCGTTTTAATAAGAGAACTCAGTTCCTCATAGTTAAACCTACAGATCGCATAAATCAAACAACCAACATGGGCGATTTCTATTAAAATAAATTGATTAATTTTCCTTTATTCCTTTATTTGATGATGTTTTTATACAATGGGATGTAAGCAACATCTAGGTACTTTTTTAGATTTTAGTTTATTTATTTTTATCATTAATTTGTTTTTGTTTTGTTTTGTAGATTTATGTTGTTTCAGTTTTCCAGTCTTTGCTGGAATTGAAACATTATCTGGAAATGAACGCAATACGATTTCTTAATAAGCCTGTTTGTATCTAAATATTCCAATAAACTTCGATGTCATTCTTAAGTTTATAGCCAATGTATACTTTCTTCGGTGCATTGTAATACACCAGGTTTGTAAAATATTGTTTATTGGGTTCTTTCCGCTGGATCCATTCATAGAATTTTTAACTCAAAATAACTCTGTATAGATTTCAAGTGACTTCTTCTCATCTTTCAAATTAATTTTTTTTTCCTTCTCAAGTATAATCCGAACTATCTTAGACAACATTTGAGATCGTCTAGAACCTCTAAGGCTTCACCAAACTTAAAATGTAGTGCGATGTTGTTCGTTTTAAAGAAGGCTAGCAAACGCTCTATGAATGATATCTGGAAAAATGTAAAAATTTAAAAAATCGAGACATTTTTATGATTAAAATATCAAAAAGTTAATATTTTCATGACGTGTGATGAATGAAAAAAAGCTTAGCTGAATTTACTTTAACTCAAGTACATCGCTAATTATTAAAGTCGAGTCTTCGCCGTCATGAGGGCTGAATATCAAAATAAAAATGATCGGGATTATGTTATCCCTTTTCACAATGGAGGAAGAAGGGAGTTTACCTGAATAAAAAGGAATAAAGTGCACAGAAATACAGTAATCATAATATATTCCTAGATTTATTAATTTTTTTTATTAAAAGATGTCAAAGTTTGACTCTACCGTAACTACTTATTATCGTGGTGTTATATAAAGTACAAATAACTGGGATGTTTGAGACTATATATTTTTAAATAAAAAAAAAAAAACTGCGAGTCTAATGATGTCCTAATTCATAATATACAATGAAGATGATTCCTATGATATCTTCTTTCTAATTATAGATTTGTTTAATTTAATGCAAGAAAAAAAATGATAAAATATATGCAAAATATGAATAGAAATTAGAACTAGAATGTGAATAATACAATTCATTTATATGCCGATATGCGTGTTTAATGTGTGAGTTTTAGTAGTTGCATATGCAAAAATCATTGTAATGGGTATTTGAATAATGATGTCTTTGGTTTGACTTCATCTAAGTGATGTTTTTAAAAAATAAAATTTAATATATTCTCTCGATTAAGACAGTTAGAGGGGGACCCCTAGTTTGAGCATCCCTCCTTTATAAGACAGGAGTGGTTACCCTATGCCGCAAATTAGGAAATCATTAAAGAAGTCTGTTGTACCAAAAATACTTTCGTTACTTGTCAGTTACTATTCCTTGGTTGACTTTTCTTTCTTCTCTACAATCATACTCAGAATCTATACGCAGTTTTTTTTTTTTTGTCTATTTGACGTTATCTTACTCTGACTGAACTACCTTCGTCATATCTAACCCTCACCTGCTGAGATTTACCTAACGGTAAACCTTCGTATGTCTAGAAATGGTTTCCAGGAGATGTTCCCGCAATATACTGACTACGCATGTTTTAGTTTTTTTTTCAAACATTATTAAATAATAGTACGTTTAAATTATTTTCAAAATCTCGCACTAGATAATTATAATAAAAAAAATAATAAAAAAAACATTTAAAAACAAATGTCAAATATTTGATTATTTTTAATTTCTATCTTTTATTGAAATTCTGCATCCCATCGGACATTTGAAGTCACGTGATGCTCACTATATAAACAGGGTTTTTTTTTTGGTTTTTTTTTAACGAACTAAAAATATACTATTGTTAAACAAAGTGGGAGAAGGGATAGCTATTGAAAATTCTTAATGTTTGAAGTAAGAGATATGTTCCTCTTAGTATTACTTGATTTCTGCGAAGAATTTAAAAATCCGTTTAAAATGAAATACAACTTGTGCTCAGATTTGGTTACCTAGGTTTCTTCTTGATGGGGAGAAGGTGGAGAGGATCCAGAGGCGAGTGACCAAGATGATAGCAGGTCTGTGGAATGAACCGTATGAGAACAGGTTGAGGATTTGTGGGTTGCAAAAATTGGTTGATAGGCGGAGAAGGGGAGATATGATTGAGACATTCAAATTACTGAAGGGTTTCTATAAAATTAATTCAGAAGATATTTTTGAGAACAGGGCTGGTTGTGGGAGGACTAGGGGACATCCATGGAAACTGGGCAAAAGTGTGGTTAGTAAAGGTGTTAGAGCTGGGTTCTTTACTTTTAGAGTAGTGAATGAGTGGAATGCGCTCCCTGAGTCTGTAGTGGATGCTGTGACAGTGAATGAGTTTAAGGCGAGGTATGATAGATACTGTATGAATGTCAAATAGTTGTGATGAATATGATTTGGGGCCTCCCTCGATGAGTCTAATGACTCCCTGGAGTTGCCCGTAATAATAGTAATAGTAACTTTCATTCCATTACTGGTGCTTATTCCTCTTTTTAAAAACAAAACTGGAAGAGCAAATCTTTGCTTCTAAGTTACAAGATGGTAATCATCAAAGCACATCAACACAAAATACAGATTTGTTGGATTGTTAACCAACTTGAGATCTGTTCATGGAAAATATTCATTTCTAGAATCAAGAGACGGGAAACACAAAGCTGCAAGTGTGCTTTTTTTTATCTTTTCCGAGCGGTTATAATAATTAATACTTAACCGCTCGGAAAAAGAGAAATTAAAGTTCTCTAAATTTCTAGGGAAAATCGCACATCTTTCGAGTTATGAAATTATAAAAAAAATTATTTTTATAATATAATTATATAATATAATTATGTAATATTTATAAAATGGTGTTACTGAATAAGTTAGCGTTAAAAGAGAAATTAAGTTTAGTTTCAGTAAATTTCTAGTGAAAATCGTATATCCTTATAAGGACTAGCTTAAAGGGGCGAAGCAAGAATGCTTTTCATCTCCCCCGTTATCTGTAGAGGACAGTGTAGGGATAATGTGTTACTGAGCAATTAAAGCTCTGATCATGGCAGGAGGGTAACAGCAATAGCCGAGCCTCAGTTAGAACTTCATTGACTACAGCATTGCCATCCATTACCCTCCAAGGATATTAATTAATCACCGCATCTCATGGTCGATTCAGTTCATACCCTCCTAAATCGCATATTAAGTTCTTAAAAGAACTGGGCGATGGACTTGAATCCTTGACTCTTTATCCCGCCATCTGAATGAAGAAAATCTGTGTGGATGGGATGTTATTGAGCTAAAAGCTCTAATCATGGCTGGGTAACGGCAATAGCCGAGCTTCAGTTAAAACTTCATTGGCTACAGCATTGCCATTCGTTACCTTGGAAGTCCTAAAAAGAACACTTCGACTCTAAATCGCATATCTTTCGAGTTATGAAATTATAAAAATAAATGTAATAGTTATAAAATTGTGTTATTGAATAGTTAGCATTTATAAACATAAGAATAAACCTAAGCAATAACTTTTATAAATAAATTAATTAAAATTTTATTAGAATAATTATTTTAATTAATAATATGTATTTGTAAAGAATGAAAAGTCATTTGCAGGCTTTAAATGATCCAACAGTTTAGACTGAAAAAATCAAAGAGTGCTCTTACATATCTTTGGCATTAATTTCACGTATTATTTCAAATTAATAAAACTGATGAGTCGAAGGCTGATTTTCTTTTACTGTATATTTATGCAAAGCACACCACCGAAGTCAGACGATTTCGGTTCAAAAGATTAATAGAATATCTAAAAATGCGTTTTTATATGCTTTTTTAGTAATCCTGAATTCACTGGTGAAAATTGATAATAAAAATAAATTCCCTAAATTCGATTGCTATCAGAAAATCATTAGTTCGCCGTATTTCAGAATTTTCATTATTCGTTTTTTTTTTGGCCTTTTTTATGTTATTTTCTTTACTCTTCAAAAAATACGACAATAAGAAACAATTGTTAGAATGAAACTGAAAAATCATGAAACAACAACAATCAATTAATTTATTGTTGAATTCACTTTGATCTTTTTTTACGTTATGTTAATAATTACATATGACTGCAAAGTAGTTTAATTTATTAAAGTCGTAATTGTCGTAATTGTACGAATTTAAAAATAACGTCCGATAGTTTCTTCGCTGTAATGAAAATTAAACCATGATCAGATTAACGCAAAAGTATGGAATGTATTTAACTACTTTAAAAAAAAAAAAAATAATATAGTCACTTATTTTTCAATCGCTGATACATGTGAACAGTGGGTATAACCATCGCCGGTTTATTTTGTTTCTTCTTTCTTCAGGTAGTACAAGAACTAAGCATGGCGTTGACCAGGTTTTTTTTGTCAACAAATTCAGCAGGAAGATCAAAGAGATAGGCCAGTAGGTCAAGGCCATGGTCAGGATACTTCTAGGCCAAGTAAGGGAGGTCATGAGAACTGGATGTGATTGTCGTAAGCGGAGACACAACATCCGTGGGCAAGCCGGACTACAGACGTGTTTTGTCCGGCCAACCACGTGACCTGTGCTATTGACAACGGCTGAAAGAAGTGTTCTGGTCAATGCCGGACTATTGAGAGGTGTTTGATCATTTTTTTCTGTTTTTCTCTTTCTTTCTTTCCCTTTTTTTTTTTTTTTTTGTCGGTGTAGTAAACTAACATATCGCTGAATGAAATGACTTGCAGTATTGCCCACATTTGTAGTCGTTTTATTAATATTAATGAATGGCATACGGAATTTGAACAAAATCATATGAAAAATATAATTTTAACAAAATTGTATGTTTAAATTATATGAAAAATTTTAAAAGAAATTCTTATTTTCTAAACAAAATTTAAAATAAAGTGCATATAGAATGTCCACTCTTATTGATCTAGATCTCCTATTAAAACTAAATTGAGAGATTATAACTAATTTCACTGTTTTAGAATTTAGGAATACGAACATTTGTATCCTCCCACAACAATTAATCTGAAAAAGCGTGCTCAGAAATTTTAATATACGTTAAAATAGTCTAATGTATATATGCATTTCTATTTATATTAAACTCTTTCTTACATATTTCTTACTTTACTTTTTTGCGAAAGAAATAAAAGGTTAATATCATACGCACTATTTGAGATACATTTCATTTTTTGCTCTTCTAATATATTTCAATTGTATAATTTAAATTTATATAGACATTTAGGTTTGTTGAAAGGCCTAAAATATAAAAATAGGCACTTGGATAAAGATTACTGCTGCCTTCATAATCATAATGTGAATTTCAATTATCACTAAAAATGAAATTGGAATAAATATTTCTGCCTTCCTAAAATGTTATTAAATCTTAATTATGTGTGTCTTCTAATTTTACGTCTAATTAAAAATGCCTAAAGTAAAAAATAGGCATATAAAATAAAGATTACTAACCTTCCTAAAATTTTAATGAATCATATTTCTTCTGCCTTTTTTTTTTTATTTTAACGCCTACGTTATAGTATATATTAGCTAAAACCACACGTTTAGCATCTTCATTTTCAAAAAAAAAAAAAAAAAACTCTATTTCTTAAATAACATAGAGAGAATATTTTTGTAAGGAAAAAGCATCACAAAAATGTGCGATGGCTAAAAGATTTTTCTTCATTCACTGTAAAACAAGCTTTGGACGGGAAATTTTTAATACTAGGATTTCTTTCTACTGGTTTAAAAGGTTGCGATGATCTGTTTGAACTACAAAAAAAAAAAGAGAGAGAGAGAGAGAGAAAAGAAAAGAAAAAAAAGTAAGAAAGAGTTTCTTTTCTTTGGCTGCTCAAGCAATCGTAAGCCTCTTTGAAAGGTAGTTTCTTGATATCCTTCTAGTAGGAAGTCAGATTAATGGTGAGTCTATCGAGGGCTGATCAGACGTTAAATTCCTCCTGTAAGATAATAAAGAAAGATAAATCCTCCACCTCCCCTTCTTCCCGACCTGGGTATTCATAAAAAGTGTGAGTTGCCCCAAATGTTACTTTCCTATTAATTGCGCTCCATCATGTTAAATAATTGCGGCTTTCTAGATTCGGATTGACTTGTGACCTTTTGATGTCTATAGTCGTGTGTCGGCCTTACCCCGCTAAGCTCCATAAAGGTAGATTGGTCTGGAGTTTATCTGGAGATTTTGTCGGATCTTCCGTCCAGATGGGCTTATTATCTGTGTCATAATTTATCAGTTCGCTTGCCTCTTTGCTGGGAGCTAAGATAAATCTTAAACACCCTCGCCCGTTTTTCTTTGATTTCTTTTTAAGGATCTTGCTATAATGAGTTAACATTTTATAGCACGCGACCAATGCTCAGTTGTTGTTTTTTTTTATTGGTGCGCTTTTTTGACAGTTTAGGAAAAGGTTCTGTCGAGGTAATAATGCTTTATCCATTAACAGTGGCCTCATCTTCCGTGGATAATAATAGAAAGATATTTTATACACGGAAAATATTTTATACATACACGAAAACATAACTTTATCATAACATGCATACGGACTTCATAAAATTTAAGTAATTATTGAATTAATTATTATTGTCCTCAATTACTTGAATAGACTGATTTTAATATAAAATAACACATCGCATAATTGTAATGAGAAAATAATTTTATAATTATTTTTGGAAAATATTTAAAGGTGTATGCCGTATTTTTAGAATTATAGGATGCTATTTAAATATTTTAAATATTTAATAATAATATTTTTATCAAAATATAAATTATGTTATTATTTCTAATAAAAATTAGCTAAATTTCTTAGATAATTGGTGTATAAATGGATAAAATTCATGTATTCATAATATTCATGATGACAAAATAGATTTATAATGAGAAAATAGTTAACAATCAAAATTCAACTAATACAGTGCTCATATTTCATCCACACGGCTGTTAAAATGTTGCCACTTAAGTTAATAGTGACTTTAAAAGTTTTTTTTTTTTTTTTCAATTATTATTTCTACACTTTTCTGTAATTTCCCCCATTTCAACTTCCATATAACTTGAAGTACAAACTAGTGAACACAATAAGTAGTCTGTAGAATGCTGTTAAATTTGCTGTGTTCCGTTTGGTATTTGAGGTGTGTCCTCATGAGTATTATTTTATTTATTTATACATCAATTACTAATAAAATTTATCTAACTTTTATTAGAAATAATAATTTAATTTATAACAATTTTGTAAAATATTTAATTAACATTTCATAATTCTAAAAATAACAAAAACACCTTTTAATATTTTACATAATAATACTATATATAACATATTAGTATTTTTTTTATTTGTTATCTTTGTTATCAGTTATATTATTATCTATTATAGATATTATATTATTATCTATATATTATATTATTATCTATATATAATAATATAATATAATATATATAATAATATAATATAATAAAAAATTATAGAAGTTTAGAACAGGGATTCTCAAACTTTTTAAATTTTGTACCACATAAATAAGAATCAAAAAATATATGTACCACCATAAAAGCATTTCCTGATTAAAAATCAATACATCCCAAATGGAGTGTTTATAATATCAAAGAATAAAACATTTTAAATTTATATTATTTATTTATATTCGTAAATGAAACTTTTACATTATAATGAAATATAGTAAATGGTGGGTAATAAATACATTTTCTGAACATTTATTTAAATATTTTGTGTAAAAATTGTACCACCAAGAATAACGTAATGTACCATTAATGGTACATGTACCACAGTTTGAGAAACGATGGTATAGAACATAGGTTTTGATCAAACACCTTTTGTTATGAAATAAACATTTGATATAAAAAGATGAGTTTAGATATGAAACGTGCTGTGGGAAATACTATTACTTTTTTATTATGAAAGTAAACATTTGATAGTGCCGTTTGTATGCGAATCATTTATTATTTTCGTCAAAATGGCGAAAAAAGAACTAAATAAAGAGAAAACGGAAAAGTGAGATCGAGATAAAAAGAAGAAAGAGGTAGATAACAAAGCAAAGAAGTGTGTGGTGTGTGTGTGTGTGTGTGTGTGTGTGTGTGTGTGTGTGTGTGTGTGTGTGTGTGTGTGTGTGTGTGTGTGTGTGTGTGTGAGAGAGAGAGAGAGAGAGAGAGAGAACAAAAAGAAAGAGAAATAAAAAAATTAAGTGTAATAACGAGAAAAATATAAAAAATAAAGATAAATCCTATTAAAAAGAACATTAAAAGATAGTAATTTTCCATTGCGCACATATTCTGCATAAAAATTATCAGCAAATTAAATGTGTCTCACCGATCACTCTGTTTTATTGTGATTGATACTAGATTGTATTGCAGCGCGGCATCCTTTACAGGGGCAATCGATTGCGAGTTACCATTCGTGATCTGAGTTGCAATTCTATTATTTGGAAACATTATTATAAACAGGAAAATAAAATGTGATTGTACAGTTGATTGGATTTAAGGTTTGAGTATTCTTCGAGAAAGAGCTGCAAGAAAAATACATACGAATTAGAAAAGTGAGTTTAAGATGTGGGTCGATTCAAAGTGTGTTTGGGGCCTCCGCAGAGACTCAGACAATTGGGATACTTCTCGTGTGTGTAGCGTTTAAAAGAAATCACATCACAGTTCAATTCTGCCTACACCGGGCTCGTGAAGTGTAATCCTATAAAGGCACGAGGAGTTTCTTCATGCAGACTGAATGGCCGACACATCCATATTTGTCTAGTTTTCGTTCTGTGCCAACGATCTCTCCCTCCCCATCCACTGGCCATACCCTGTTATGATGCAGAAGGAATTTGGCTGTAATTTGCCATCTCACGTTCCAAGAGACAAAGTGCTCTTCGAAATCTGCTACTTTCTTTCTTTCTTTCGTTCTTTCTTCACTCCTTCTAAATAGCTCTATTTGTCTCCGAGAGACGCCAAAAAAAAAAAAAAAAAGAGAGAGAGAGAGAGAATGACAATCGTTGGTTATTCTCCAACCAGATACAAGAGAAATGAAGAAGTGAAGGTAAGAAGAGAAAAAAAACACTAACACACACACACGGGGGAAGGAGTCGAATGGGTGGCTACTTGGAAAACACATTACTCATCACCTCTTGATGTGTCGTCAATGTTCACCATTCTGGTAATGCACTGTCTACAGCAATTGAGTTTTCCCTGCAGGGAAACGATAATTGCCCCATACAGCTGGTATTAGATGTTTTATCTCCTCCACTGTGATGTGTTTAAGACCTTGTGGTAGGCGAACATGCTGCATACCAAATAACATCACGTCTCTATCGACATGGCTTTATGTACACTCATCTACAAGCGACTCAGACAGGAAGGCAGTGAGGCGATAACTTAAATATTATTAATTTCTACTGCGGAGAAGTATTGCTAGCACACAACAATACTATCCTGGTTTCGACTATCCAATAGCTATTCTGTCAAAACTCAATCGAGTCTCAGTCAGCTTTGACAGGCTATTTTGTAGGCATCACAATGAATATTTAACACATATGTTCTTAGTACATGCTTTCTGAGAGAGTAACATACAGCTTTCTCTGCATGTAAATCGTTTTTCATGAAATAAAGGTGTGGATGTCCTTTCTGACTGGGTTTTTGTGTTTACAATTAATAGAGAAATAGTATCTGATGGAGTACTTTTGCAATATTTATAATGTAATATTGAACATATGCAAAAATGTTAAAGTTTGTTTATTTAGAGATTTTCTTGAGATTTTTATTTAATTTTCTTTATAGAAAAGTGATAAAATGTTATTTTTCATATAATATTACTAAAACTTTAAGATATTACAAGAAGTTTTTAAAAGATAGAGATTTTCATTATACACCTTATTATTGCTAACTATTATTGACAATATATTCTAGTAACATGGACAGCTTCTTTGGGGAATCATATGAATCCAATACCCTTGGAGGGTAATGGATAGCAATGCTGTAGCTAATGAAGCTCTAACTGAGGCTCGGCTATTGCTGTTACCCTCCTGCCATGATCAGAGCTTTAATAGCTCATTAACACCTTATCCATAAACTGTCCTCTACAGATAACGGGGAATATGAAAAGCATTCTTGCTTCGCCCCTTTAAGCCAGTCCTTATAAGGACTGTTAAAAAAAAAGCTTCTTTGGAGAATTGGAGGGTAAGCTTTCTCTGTACGTTAGACCCAACGCCTCTATATATACTACTAATCTTTATATATATACGAAAAAGATTATTTGTTAGCGGAGAATTGAAAATATATTTCTCAAGAATCTGAAATGATACTAGAAAATATACTACCGATCTTCAACGAAAAAGATTATTTGTGAGCGGAGAATTGAAAATATATTTCTCAAGATGACATGATACTAGAAAATACGCGGATAACTTGGGTCATTTGAATCAGGATCAAAAACTTTCCATTTAGAATTTGCATTTTCTACACTACATTGATTGAAAACAAAATGGGAAAATTAAGAGTAATAAATGGCCTTTTTTACTCAACCCATCTTAATTTTAAGTACTTAAGTGTATCCCATCTAAATAGTTCATGTAAACATGAAATCAAGCTTTAAACGTGGATGAGCAGAAGGATATCAAGAAAGAGAACTCATTAACATCCTATGTAAAAAGGCACAGAAGATATATATATAAAGAGAAAAAATATAGATCCAGAATGAAAATTTCTAGAAAATTATTTGCACTGTGTAATATATGCACTAGAATCTGTAGATGTAATAGGGAGTAGAGCCCCTCGTTTGCATTGAAGAATAAGATGGCTTCCTTTTGTTGGAAAGATGTATGTTCAATTGTTGTCTCCTGTGTCGAGAAACATTGTTCTGGAAAAGTACACGATAAAGATAGCTATAAATATTGGAAAGTGCAATGGCCCAATTTTATGTAGCCCGAATATAGAGGTTTCAGATATTAAAGATCCAGATGGGGAAGACGAAATTCTCACAGCATCTTAGATGGGATTCGAATTCCATTTTTTCCAATCAAGGGCAGATGTCGCAAACTCATAACTGTGCTACTGAAGTGCTTCAAGTGTTTAGAACATAAACACTTCATGGAGGATAGAAAGAAGAGAGAGAGAGATTAATTTGAGGATATTCGTTCAGAATAATTAGTTTGTTAGCACTAAAACTAACAAATTTTCAAGCCTTTTCTTGTATTGTAAACACTGGTATTGGCATGTTAAGAGTGATAAATAGATGATATTCTTGAAGTTCTTTTTCTATGTGAATGCAAGTTTAGTGAATGGGGAAAGAGCAGTGCAATATAAATTACTGCACTGCTTTAGAAGGGATGTAATTATTAATTATTTTACTTTCCTTTCAAATGTCTTTGCAAGTGTCCTTCCTCGATAAGTTTTCGAACTCCTTGGAGGTGTCACGAAATAATAAATAATAATAATATAAGTCCAATGTTCTCATTTTCGTAAATAAAATGCAATTCCAAGATCATATCCAACAGTTGAGCACAGATTTAAGTCGGAGAGCATAAACACAATCTGAATGGTGCTTTAATATTTCTCAAACAATTACCAGAACTATGATCATTTGTTTCATTGTTGGTATTTTTAAGAAATACGTGACTCCATTTGACGCAAGGTGTCTTGGGACAAGAAACAGATGAGAATGCCAGTGATGTTGTATGTTTGGGGATTAAGATGGTATAGTCACGTTTTTTTGAGAAAGAGTATCTTAGAAGATATTTGACAAAGACCACAGAACATCAGGTTTAGGTGAAACCTGTTTCAGATATTAAAGAAAATCTAATTACACGTAGTCATTTGAGGGGGGGGGGGATCAGAAAAAATTTTATAGCTGCTATTGTGAATGAAGTTTATGTCAGTAACATGAATATCAATGTAAATACAAAGGCTTTTTAAGCCATCTCCGTACTAATATATGATATATTCAATACTGTTGCTTATTACTATATATGCAGTAATTTAAGTTATACCTAATGTCATTTTACAATTAACCAGATCGCCATCGGTGCTCGTGTTATTTTATTTTTATCATATATAATGTTATTTTACAATAGAGTTATATCATATTTCACAATAAATTTATATTATTTATGAAATATAAATAATATTATTGTACAATAAACTAAATCCTTCGTAACTGAATGAGCACGTCTCTATTTTTTTCAATTTTTCAAAATTTCATTTATATATATATATATATATTCACATGCTTCGCTTATAGACTGGACATCATATTTTATTTAAAATTTTTTTTTGATTTAATTTAACATTTTTAGTATTTCGGTAAGTTTAGATCCTCTTGTTCTTATATAATCACATTTTTTGTCATAAGCTACTTATGATATTTAATTTTTAAAGGTGTATTTTCTTTTACTAAATTTTAAGAAGATATTTTAAGGTTTATTAAGTATAAATTAAATTATTTAAATTAAAATAAAATATAAAATATTATTTCTTAGAAAAATAAAATAATTTTCGTTTAATCAATTGTATTGATAGGTAATAATAGCATTGATGACGTTATATCTCTCAAAAACCTGCAGACTTGGAGTAACGAAAATGATATCTAAACCACATCAATCTCTTCCTGCTAACTAGAGGCCTGAAACAGCATATTTGGTTTAAAGGAGATTCTCAAATTGTCCCTAACTCTTCATCCTTGATTGGTACTCATATGGGCTACAGATTTTCACTTTATTGAGTGGAGTTATAAAGTTATGTATATTTATTAAGAAAATATTTAATGAGTATAGAGCGACACCTGTATGTCATTTTAGTAGCACTTTCATAGAATGGCAGTGCTCATATGTTCTGATTTCTTGCGGAGTAGACTTTATTTAAATGAACTTTGTGTAATCTTCAATGAATAATAAAAAGTCAATTCAGCAGCCAAACATTAATATGGTCAATACGAGATAGTTTAATGTATGTTTATGAAGAATCTACACTGGAATTATTAAGATGGTTAAGGATGATTCAGAGTAGATGAGCAAAAGTTTTGATTTTATGGATGATGAGCTAAGAAAAAGCTGACTTGAAGCTTCCTTCCTTGCTAAGATAGCCAGAAGAAATTATGACTGTCCTATTGTAGCCATAGATCATAAGGCATCCTCATCCATTACCCCCACAACTTCGGAACCTCTTGTCCGGACTGGCTACGTATCATGCTGCTATTAGATCAGGAAGTGTTAACCTCCCCTATTCTGTCGTGCATTGCTGATCACTTCCTTTAGCGTGGACGTAAAGAAAGAAATCTCAGCGCTGCCACGGAAGCGTGACGTCATCATCCATCACCAACTCCTATTGGTGGATGTGAGCGAACGGTATCGAAGCTACAGCCATTGTGTCGAAAAGATGGAGCAGTAAGAAATCTCTCCGTCCTGTTTACGATGTTCAAGGGGGGGGGGGGGGAAAGAAGAGGGGAGAATGGCAAGAATGTCTGGCACGTGGGGGGAGGGAGAGAAGAAAAAGGATGTTTCGGAGCGCGTGCACATAACGCCCATCCTTTTCGACACACCCCTTTTTTTTCTGTAGCAACAGCAAAAAAAAGTGTGAATAATTAAAATTTATTCGGCTATTTTGCATATGTCGCAAAGGTCAAGTTTTTAATTACGATCGGCGATTTAATTTTTTTTTAATTTATAGGGTGCAGTTTGGGACTGGCGAATATTATAATGCAGAAATATTATAATTGTGCCGTGATGGACAGCTTGCAGTGACACGAATTCTACCTACGTTTATGCAGTTTACGAATAGCAGATGCTACCTACGTTTTTTCTAAAATGACAGGCGTATTGGAGATGCCTCTGTAGCAAAGAAACGGCGCCACACCTACGATATTATCATAAGCAGAAACTCTCTCTCTCTCTCTCTCTCTCTGTGAGTTTGGGTTTCAACATGCATTGGAAATAGAACTAAACTGCGCAGGAAATAAATAAGCAGATGAACCAGTATATTCCTATAAATTAAATCAATTATACTACAGAGCCACGTTATCATTTTCAGTTATTTAAGGAAATAATTACAGAAACGAAGACCAACAGTGATCGCAAAAAGGAACTTGAACACAAACATTTTGCGCTAATTTAATTTCTCTTTAATTGCGATAATATAAAAGTGTGATGGGAAAAAAATGTTTCCAAGGCATAAATTTGAATTCTTTTAATTTAAAAGTGAAAAAAGATAAACTGGTACTGTGCTTCTTTAAGACACATCTAAAACATTTATCTCTCTCTCTCTCTCTCTCTCTCTCTCTCTCTCTCTCTCGCCTCTTTCTTTCTCTGTTTCTCTCTCATTTCTCTCGCTTCCTCTTTCTATTCTCTCGCTCTCTTCTTTCTTTTTGTTTCTTCTTTTTTTTCTCTGTATTTCTCTATCCAATTTCTTTTTCTCTCTCTCGTTTTATTCTAGTTTTTTTTTCCATTCCTTCTCTGCTATCACTCAACCTTTTATTTCTTTTCTGATTCTTAATCTCTTCTTCGTTTCTCCATTTTTACTATATGTATAGTTTTTTTCCTCTTGTACTTTTTTTTTGTTTTTTCACCCAACGCTCACTTATTCTCTTTTCACTTCAGTATATTAAGTATATCCTTTTATTTTTTTTCTGTCTTTCTTTTATCATTTTCATCTTCAATTAATCTTTTGGCTTTTATCCATTATATATTTCAATCTAATCTTTCTTTCTCATAAATTTTACTATTAACTGTACGTAGAACCACTTTACTTGATTTCAGAGTGAGCGAATGAATCAAATATTTAGACAACTATAATCAATGATAAGGATGAAAAATTATTATTTCACTTCTTTAGAAATGAATAAAATGTGTCACTGAGGCCTATCATTGTTTGAAATCTGGTGCTACGTCATTCTGAAATTAAACAAATAAATAAATAAAATGTGCATCATCGCATTGTCTTCATACAAAACCAGAATATTAAAATAATCGAATTCAACTTTTGATTTCCTCAAATTTATGAAAGTTTTCAGTATTTAATTCATATTTTTGTAGTTAACAAGAAATTGTATTAATTTTAATCCGTGATAAAATAAAAATAAAAAATTAAAAGAACGGTCATTATGGTGGTAACTTATTTCATTGCTTTGAGAAAGTAATATAAAAAGTAAACACTAAATATAATTAATACACGTCTTACTACTTTCAATACGTAATAGTACATAATCAATTAACTTGATGTAGATGATGCCTGGTTCATTAGGCCAGTTGGTTATATAGGATTTTCCATAAAATTGCTGAAAAGCTATTTACTCGAATATTATCTGGAGATGCTCATCCTGCTTAAGTTGAGTTTGATATCTTGAGCAGTTTGACACAGCTTCTCTCCTCGAAATAAAAAAAATAAAAAAATAGAGGGCCATCATTAGTTTCTCTAGCGCAGTTCGATAGTAGCTGAGTACGCAACTTGTCTAAGACATGAGGAGTATTTAAAATGGCTTCGGACTAAAAAAAAAAAATGAATGAACCAGTCTCATAATGAGATGCCAGGATTCTTCCCTTGGAAAAACCCAAGTTTTTCCTTCCTCGGAAGAAAAACTGGCCAGAAAATACATGCAGTTGACAGACAGTAGATCATTATACATTGAATGAAACTCCCTATCATTACGAAAAAATTATAAGTTTATAAACCATTTTACGGATTATAATAGATATTTGGACATAATAAAATTAAAGGAATAAAGAAGTAAGCTGAGCCTTGGCTTAATTCTTGAATAGTAAAATCGCAAAATTATAAAAGGGAAAAGTGAATATTAAAAGTATTTATTCAAACGAGATTGTTAAAGTGATAGGATTGTGGAATTAAAATTAAATATTCTAGGGATATTTAATTTTAATTCTAGTTTCAATGATCGTATTGTTTCCATTCGGGTGACTACCCTTCAAAAATTCGCTCATTTATTGGAAAATAAAGGACTGAACCGTGTAGTTATATTCAGCAAAATCAACATTTCTGTATGAAATTGATCTTTATAATTTCATAGAAAGTGTATCAACTATTAGATATTGTTTCTAAATATAGAACATACATTTCTATGCAGATAATTTTTGAACATATGTATATAGAAATTTAAAATTAAAATTGGTGTACTTAATTTCTAAACTTTTCTGATTATTATACTAAATTAAAACCTAAAAAGAAATCATGTGTCTTTTTAAAATTACCTTTACAATATTTATAATATATAAATTTTATAAAATATAATAATTTTTTAGATTACAGCACGTATTTTGGGAAAGTCAAGGTTATTTCTCCATCCTATCATATATTTTTATCAAAAAACAACAATAAAGCACCGTTTCCAATTGTTGAAAGATATCGCAAAATGAATTTTAGATCCAAGCATCAGAAAGAAAAAACAAGGATACTTCAAAAGATTTTTAAAATAATAAAATATTAAAGCTATTTCTACAATGAAAAATGTGTTTGCTTTCAACTCAAGGGAAATCTAAATGAATAAGAACTAAAGTTTATTTAGTTCTCAACCAATCCACATCCAAAATTAAAACAAACATTTTCTTCTTATTGTAACGATATTGTTTTGGTATATTTTGATATATTTCAATGTGTTTACCGTTCATATGTACAATATAGTTATAGTTCTCGCCTTAAAAATGAGCAATCCTTATAAGAACTGGCTTAAAGGGGCGAAGCAAGAATGCTTTTCATCTTCCCCGTTATCTGTAGAGGACAGTGTAGGGATAAGGTGTTATTGAGCTATTAAAGCTCTGATCGTGGCAGGAGGGTAACAGCAATAGCCGAGCCTCGGTTAGAACTTCATTGGCTACAGCATTGCCATCCATTACCCTCCAAGGGTCAATTTCTTTCATAAAAAAAAAAAATCTAAAATGAGCAATGACTTATAGTAGCAAACTTAATTAATTGAGATCTTAAATAATTTATGGTAGAAGAGTGATAATCATTTTTTATAAATAAATATTCAAAAATAAAGAAATTTTAAAGAATATTCAGTTTATAATAAAGGTTGACAATCTTTTATATGTAAAATTATTATAAAAAATTAATAAAAAGATTTAATATTCAATTAAATTTTAACAGTAACATTAACATATTAAATAATTTATTTAGCAATAATATTGTCATATTAAATAATTACTTTAATAACTTTATTTATTGTTTTCAACTATTGACAAGGGATCGTTTTTTATTCATAACGGATTTATAAAATTCTACCGCAGTAGAAACACACTGTATGCATAGAACCAAACAATAAGACATATCAATAACAATAAATGATATATATCTTGTATGTATAACTTGTTTTAACATTGAAAAAACACAATATTATATTAACAAAGTGCAGATTTATATATCGGTGGCCAAATGAATGGAATGCGCTTTACAGCCTCTGCAAATTACTAACGAGTTAAATTATTATTTATTTTAGATTAATTTAGACTGCAGTTTTTCTTGCTTTTTTTTATTTTCGGCAATCATACTTGCAGTTTTCTTTGTTACGGCTCGTCGGTTTGGACGGACATTTTTTAACGATGGTCAGTGTACCTTTATCGATTTTATGAGGTTATTTTAGTTCACTCGACGTATGCAGGATGCTTTTAAAAAAATAAAAAAAAAGTAAAGGAGCAGATGTTAAGAAAATATCAGCACATACTAAGACTCAGTTTAAGCTGTTGGACTATAAAAGGAATGCACTACTCGTTGCATAGTCTTTCTCTGTTAAAGCCATTTATGATGACGGAGACAGAGTTTGATTCTGTGTCTGTCCAACCATTCTGAGCGGCCGGCAACATACAGTACGTGAAAACCGACCATTCAGTGTCTGTTTACCATGCTTGAGAGATATGAAAAAATCAATAGGTCACTCCCTGCGGTTCACTACTAACAGCCTTCGTTTGAGAACCTTGCGAAGTTGGACGCTGGAGAGGTGGACTGGGAGGGGGGGGGGGGGAAGCAGAACATATCCTTCTCAAGAAATAGCCTTACGTTATATTGCAGAGGAGAAACTATGGAATACTTTAGGCTATTTTCAGTTCCCGGTTTAATTTTTGTTTGACCATTACTGCAACATTTACCTACCTTCGTACGTTTATGAAATATTCAAAGAATATGCCAGTGTTGGTATTCTAACCTTTATTTAATATTCAGCGTTTCCGTTTCTTTGTCTGCTCCTATTTCCTTAACTTGCCCTTCCTTGATAAAAGCAGGTCTTGATATCCAACCGAACCCGTTGGATATTCCTTCTCTTAATTCTGATGTCCATCCCAACGCGTGCGTATCGTACTTGCCATTTATTGTACAATAAATACAAGGGAAAATTACTGGGTGGGTGCATTCCTAGTTTCATTTTTAATACAGTCATCAGAATATACAATAGATGAAATACCTCTCATCCAAAGATGAAAAAAATAATAAATTTATTCCTTTAATAATTTTCAAAGCTTACGATGTATTTATTTACTTGACATAGGTCTTGCGGCCTTCTAATATGCGGGAGTGATTAAAAAAATGTCTGAGTTTTTTCCTACTGTCACTGGTAAAATTAATGTTTTTTTTTTTTTCAAATGTCTTATATTCATATTAAAAAAAATATGATTTCACTTTTTTTTTGTTAATTATTTCATATATTATTCCGTTAACGGGTGGGGGGACTTGTTTTTACAATCTTCACAATTATTTGAAATTTTAAAGAATATTATAGTTTTGAATAAAAAGTTCTGTTTTTATTTTGCTATCTATCCCATGACATTGCTGGTAGAAAGCCACACGCGCTAAATAGTTTTTTGTGATGAATTTTCGTAGGTATTTTTATTCCGATTTTATTACTCTGTGCTTAATTTGTGTATACTAAACATACAAAGTTTCTACAGGATTTTAATCCAAATTGTTTTGAACGTTATCTAAGTTGCTACTTAAGTATTCGAAGAGGTTTGTGCGCAGGCGCGATCATTCTAATTAGCTTACTAACAAGATGGCGACACTTCAACAACAACCGTTCAGTGTGTTTTTATGGTATGAAGAATGTGGATTTCAGTGCAGTGAGAATTGAAGAGCGAATCTATCAGACTAACCCAGTGATCATCACGCTATTAATGGGATCGTATAATTAATGCAACGAAATCACCACTTTTAAGAAACTTAAATCTATAGAGTGCCCTGAGCACTTCTCATCTTAGTCCGTTATTCATGCGATGATCCAATAAAACTTGCAGTAAAAATCATTAATTGTAGATCATTCAGCTTATCATTTAAGCTAGTAATCAACTCTGTCTTTACTTCGCCGCGATCATGAGGGAAATGATAAAAGAATGAAGTAATTGCTCAGGCAAAGTTCAGTTTTTGGAGAAAGAAATATCTATATTAGAAACACAGACAGGCACAATTTAGAGCTATACTTATCAACTGAATATTTAGACAAGGTTCCGCGCTTATACAGAAATGTTAGGACATTTTTCTTTGCAGCTAAAATAACAAACTCTGTGTGTGTGTGGGGGGGGGGGGGCTTCTTGATGGCGTCTTTAGATTTTTTTTTCAGTTACACAACAAAAATGACTTCAATGAACACACACACGCACGTACACAGATTTAATATCTTTTAATCCCACTCATTTAGGACAGAATGGTGTCGCGTGGGGATCAACTTGCTAGTTAAAAGCAAACCGCATCAATCCAATCCAATATTCACTTTAGTTTTCTAGTGAGGCAATGCCATTTAACTCTAAAGGTTGTCTAAATTATATTCTACTGATTTGCCTCTATTTAAAATTCGACTTCTATTTACTAAAATATGTTTCGGAAAATGATCTTACACATTAGAAATCATCTTGCTAACAAGATGATTTCTAGAGACACTAACTTGTTAGTGTCTCTAGAATCACAAGATTACCATTTTAGCATTTACAATTCCTACCTTTTACGTACATTAAGACATATACTATTCATGTCTTGAGGCCAAAAAAAAGGAAATTGTTCCAAAATAGACATATTTGGTTATTATTCTACTAACAAGAGTTTGATATCTGAATGTAGGAAACATTTACTAACCCTTCCTCATGGCAGTAATTAATTAACATACATATTTCCTTTAAATATTAATGGAATGGACTGTGGGTTCCTCACCTCAAAGAATTAGATTGTCTTCCATCGCTGTTCTGATTGTAGGTATTCCACCTGTGCAATGCAATAATCCAGCAAGTTGACATCCTTACAGGAAGGCATTCTAACTATAACACATGCACTAACCGTGTCGGCATAGGACTGGTTGCCAGTCCTATGCCGACAGATCACTGATATATATAACTTTTAAATCTTCCTTTCATCTTATTCGGAATGAGCTAGTAGCATCCGTTATATACTTAACTGGATTAGTGCATCTTTTCTTTGTGTTCATAATGATGAGGCTGTACTTTACTTATATGAACCCAAAAAAAATTATTGTGTAGGTATGCGGACTTGATAAGCCTGTAACAAACTAATTCTCCTTTTTATTTGCTTCTACAGACTTTTAAAAACAAAACAAAAGCATATGAAATCTCAACTATATCTTACAACTCGTTTCATGCTTGCTCTGATGATAATAAATTAAAATTTTTTATTTATTATTATTTATATTATTAATAATTTTATTATTATTATTTTTTATTATTCCCATTGCAGTCAAGGTATGACCTTGACCTTGTCCATTTACCTGTTAGCGTCGCGACAAACCAAAACAGACAAGCACATACACACTATTACAAGAGGGCGCACGTAGGCACTCACGCACACACACAAACATATACACACACAGCCAGCCTTACAAAATACATAAATATCCGTATCAAAATCAGCTTTTCGAGCGTGACCAAGCTAAAACATCCAAGTGCAGGAACAAGTTAGCCATAATGTTCTACAAATCAAAACGACCGTCCGTCCACCTGCACACAATGCAGTCACCGACACATCTAATGCTACCAACAGTTCACGAACCAACCAGGTGTTTTGTGTTTACCCGTGAGAACCTTGTGGTGTTCCCAGAGTATACACAAACGCATACCACTGTAAAGAAACAATAGTCAAAGGAGCCGTGTTTTGCTAGTCATACTAGTAGCCAACGGTCGCCTTTGTTATGGTCGCCAATGACCAGCATTTGGATAAAAACGAAAATTTGCGTGAGGGAAATGAACTGTATACTTCGGTATTGTTAATATGATATTCTGTACAATAATCCACTCAATTGATGAAAATCAGTCTCAAAGGGTATAGGGAGAAACGCAAATATGGAAGAAAATGCTTGAAAATATCAGGTTCATGATTTTTCCAGTTCTTTTAATCATGTGAACTGTTGCAAAGTTCGATTTCATTTTCTTGTAACTCAAAAGAACGGAATATGAACATACAGTAGAGTATGCTTATATTTCATAGATATTGATATGCTTCTTTATTTCGTGTTTTATTTGCTGTTATTATAGTAATCATATACAATAAAGTGTTCGTATTTTACTGGCTATTGTATTTTATTTGTTTTCCTTTCGTTAGCTGTGAATGAACCTTCATTTGATGTTAATTCATGCTAATTAATCCATTTACAGATAATCCAATTTACAGATAAAATGTTTTGATTCCTAAGACCAAACTCTGCATTAGAGTCCTTAAATATAATGTTACGTGGGCTGCATAGAGCTATTATCAAACTGAATAAATATCATTTTAATATGAGATTTTATTTCATGTTTCTGCATCTTATTATGTAATAATTTTTTTGTTGTATTATTTGATATTATTTCATCTTTTTTCAAACTAATATTTTTCATGCATTATTTTTGTTATCGAAACTAGTTTTATAATAAAAATATTTATTTTAATTTGCTGTTATTGCATTTATTCACGTTTAAAATTGCTCTCATTACATTCATCCATGTTTCATTTTATATTATTAAAGGCTTTCAGTTACTAATATTGAATACACTTTACTAATTGGATAAATATATGTATTTTAATGTACTTTATTTCATTTTTTTTTTATTCCAAAGCAAAAATAAGTCTTCTCCAGAAGCAAACGCATCTATCTTTCTGAGTATTAATCCTCAATAGTAGCAATCTGTTCTCGCCTTTTAAGGAAACGACATATCGTAGATGAGCGTATTTCTTTCGATTCCTTATTATAGGAAGACAAAATCACCTGAAAAATATAAAAACAGATTAAGAGAAACGAGAATGCATAAATTATACCATTTATTGTAAATAAATCTCCAATGACATGAGGATGAATTTATACAACCAGCTTAAAGGTAAAGAACATACAATTACATCGGAAGGCAATTGATTCTGTTGCTGAACCACAATCTTAAAAAGGGGAGTGGAAGAAAAAAAACCTACAACAAGAGAAGAAGCGACTTCTCTTATTTCTGAGATATTAATAATCAGGCAATTGACTTCATGCTTATAGAAGAGTAAAAATAGAAAGAGTAAATCCTTCTTCGCATTACATATGATTTTCTATTTAAGTTGAACTCCAAAAACCCTGTCCACCCTACATTTAGGACATTTCAACCCCTCCCCTCATCTGATGCCGAAAATGTGCCCATTGTGATCATGCAAATTATGATAATGAACAATAATGTGCGCCTAGCAAGAAACTACTGAAAGTAAATACAATATTATCGTAATTAACTAAAAACGTAAAATAGAAACTAAGTAATTAAATAAAAAAATTAATTAAATCTGAAGTATTAACCGATATTATATTTGAATTCTTAGTTAATCCAAACGAACTATTTTGCTTATATGGTATTTATATATCTGAATACCATATATTTGCTTATATCGTATATTCAAAGTAGCATTTGTCAGTTAAACCCATTAATTAAAAATAACGAATTAACCAACAAAAATACTTCCTAAAACTGTATTTCTATAATTCTACGAAGAAAAGCAGTTTGGGGCTTCTGAGGAAAAGCAGCTCGGAAAACAAGGTTATAATCAAGAAAAAATGTTACATTGGAGAATGATGGATCAGACGATCCAACAGGAGGACTTCCTGCCAGAAGCCTCTCATGGGATTGGAAGCTCTTCAGCGATGGAATCAAGTCAGCATGACATTAAAAGTCACAGGGGAACAGATCTGGTAAGTGCGGAAAGCGTCCAAAAATATGAATATGTGTTTTTAATCGAATGTTTGAGGCTCCTCCGTAAGGATAACTACGCCCTTTGGATGGGAGAGTTGGATTTAATTCTCATCATAGTAAGAGAGGAAAGAACCTCTTGAGAGATTCTACGACGAAGAGGAATTAGCAGGTTTCATACAGAGTTGATAAGATTTTTCCTCACGGAAACTTTTTTAATTCTGTGTTACATGCAAACCGGCCATAGAACACAGTTAGTGTGACAAAACATATACAATCACCCCATATCTTTGTCTGCTTTAGCGTTATTTAAACTAATCAGCCCTGTTGTGGCATGATATATAACACAAAGAATGACCGACTTGTTGTGTGTGTGTGTGTGTGTGTGTGTTTGCTCTAACAAGCACTTAAACGCATGGCCTTCCAAAAATACTTGGAAAACCATGGGCGTATTCTCCGGTTTGTCTGTTTCTGAGGGAGGAAAAAAACCCGAGTTTCATGGGAAATCCCCCCCCCTCCACCTCCGTAGAAGACTGACTAACTCACCTCCACTGAAAAGCCCTGATAAAGGTTCGTGTCCTAGACGGGAATCGAACCCAGGTCTTTCCAACCAAAGGGCTTTGTCTATACTGACTGAATTACGGGGAATCTAAACATGGTATATAGTCAGCAGTGGCGCACCCAGAGGGGGGAGGGAGGGTGACTTGGCTCTCCCCAAAGAAAAAAGGAAAAAACACTAAAAAAATTCAAAAACATCTTAATTAAAATTCTTTTTTTTATTATTTATGTTGTGTCTTCTATTTCTATACTAATTATGAATTAGCGATCACTGCAGATTCTCAGTCATTGGTCGTATGCGATGCGTAGTGCGTATTCTCAAATCGTGTACTCAACTTGCCCCCCCCCCTCCAAGATTAAATCCTGAGTGCGCTACTGATATTCAGTCATAATATATCATGATCATAATTAGACATAATATGTAAGTTACAATGATCTCTTAATATACGTTTAAAATAAAATTCAACATTATTTAGTCCTGAGTTTAATTCATTTGGCAGACTAGTGAAACCTATCAAAATGGACCAATAGAAGGCAATATACGGGCGCTTTTAGCGTTCGTGCTTTTACTATTAGGTTCGGTTGTGAATCATGGATCATGATCCACAACCGAAAATTTTTTTTGGATCATGCCCCACTTTAACGTCTCAAAGATTTGGATGCCCCCCCCTCTGGCATAATAGTCAGCCAAATTCGGAAAAAGTATAATATAAATATGTACATGTACATTTTCTAATTGCCCCCCCCCAAAAAAAATATTCAAATTGACCCCCTGTGGGGCGTACGCCCCACGTTGAGAAACACTGGGTTAGGGCAACTCGTAATATGGCGGCGCAAGCTCTCTGGTCAATTTTCGCACGAAACTTTTATAGTTTGTGTATTCAGTGCCGATGGCCTGAATAATACAGAAATGATGTTGGATTTAATATCCATTTAATTTATATAATTTTGCATCACCAAAATGAAGCCTTTGGCTCTTTATTTTAGTAAATTTCTTTGTTCGCCTTGGGAACTACCAACAATGTAAACTATAGACCACATTATTGTACAGAAAAAAGTACAATGTTATTTCTTACATATATTATACAGCAATAAAGATACATTTGTGTAATAGTAAAATATGAATGGCAAACAGGTCATCGGTTGAATATGCGAAGTCAGTAATGGCTATGGCTCTAATTATTCTATTTTGTATTCGTAACAAAGGAAGCAGATTGTTGTAGTAATCTCCACTCCCCCAACAGGTGATACCATATTGCATCGAAGAATTTATCCAAGAATAGTACAAGCATCTTAAAAACTGCATTTATGATTTTTAACAAAATATAATTTTGTGAAAAATATTCTCTTAATTACAAATAAAACAAAAATATTAAAATCAATTACAGGGCATGTGATATGACGAACAGGTGATGTAAAAATATAAGAAGAAGAAACGTAAAGGAAACCATTAAAATATACACATACGTAAACGGAGATATGTCGAGAAATAAGGATAGATAGTTAGATGGATAGACAGAGCGAGACAGGGAGATTGCCTAGTTGATGTGCAACCCTCTGGTATGCGTCTTATTTAATAATGCATCGTGTACGCTCGCTTTTATACCGTGCGACTTGTATCAAAAATAGACTTTCTTTAATTTTTAACGTCCGTGTGCATCTCTGATGCGTGGGTGTGGGGCCAAGAAGATTATCTCTTTTGAAGCTGAGACTTGTTTCTGTAATTTGAAATGGAAATGCATGTGACTGGAGAATCGTTGCAGCTAAGTGTCTGTCTTTCTGATGTAGATCGAAACAGTGGCCTTTCTCTACTGGAGGGAGGCTGTCTGTCAGACGGGATGCTAAAATATTCCCAACTTCTCCATTTATTGATTCATCATTCGGACAATGTGTACGGCTGAAGTGAGCGGCAAATAATTGTTTCCATAGCAACAAGGACAGCTGTCTTTATGGAATTGAGAAACCTCTCTCTCTCTCTCTCTCTTTTCTATATATGAAATGCATGTCCAATTTCTATATAATAAAAATCTATATTTTCCACTCTCAGTACAAAACTCAATCTTTAAGAAGATATCTCTCGAACTTACCTTATGACGTTCAATTCCCGTATGAGTTTTGAATCGGTATTTTAATCAAATGAAACCGACATGGTTCTATCATAACTATGCGATCTATAAAAAAAAAGTCTAAACTAAAATGTTTGAACCGATATACAATTATCTAGTTTGGGCAGAGAGACTCAACAGTCAGTGTAAATCTCGTGTGCTTAGAAAACATGAATACCTTTCTTTGCACGAAACTACAGAATGAAGTATATACCATTTAAATATATCAAAACTAAGAGACGACCTGGGTTCAAATCTTATTAAGAAATGCAAATATAGTTTAATAATAATAATCTGTGGGTACTAACAAGACCTTAAGATCCATAACCTTCCCAGATTGGCTTTCGAGATCATAATTTTAGAATAAGATGGACTCATCAAGAAGTCAAGGACTCATCGAAGGATGAGTCCTTGACTCCCTGGAGGTTTCAGATAATAATAATAATATGGACTAATCCCTAAATATATATTTTGTGTCTAAGTTGTGACTGTTCTTCTGGCCGGTTGGTCAATCCTGTGGGTTGGGAAAAAACCTATTTTCCCTTAATTATGAGTTGAAAAGCCCTGCTCGTAATAGACGGGGTTGAACCCACGTCTTTACAACCAACTCAGCTGCAGAGGTTCCTCGCAAATAAAATTTACTCAAGTCATTTAAAGACACCTGATAATTAATATTGATAATTAAGTCACTGATATTAGCGAGAGTGGGGATAAGATTTTTACTCGTCAAAAATGAATAAATTTAGCATTAACCTGAGAACGAATGGCGAATGAGGAAAAGTGTCCTTCTCATTTTAAGCTTGTTAATTCAAGTAGTTATTCTATTTTTTTTTTATTTTTTAGTTTAACTAGAACTTTCTTAATGCATTGATAGTTGAGGCCGTTCCTACTCTTGGGCACAATGTGATTGTGATAATTTTATAGAATTTATTGCTTAAAAATAAATTGTTTGTAGAAGTCGAAAACTATTTTACGTCAATTAAAATCATCTATATCGTCCACACACACACACATACACACACACACGTGCGCGATTGACAGACATAATAATACAGAACATCTCTCCTCTTTCTTAGGCTTAACGCCCTGTCAAGGCAAATGTGACCATGCCTTTTATAGGAACCTAGTTAAGGATATAACAGAACAGTTAATCCTTCATATACAGCTTGTCATATCTGCGAATGCACAAACATATCTGCTATAAACATACATGCCAGCATAAGGAATATATAATTAAACATGTTACGTTTATGCTTTTACTAGATGACCATTTCAGTTACAGTCTGATTTAGTAAACGAAATTTTGCCGATTTTAACTACTTGATAAAGTGTATTGAAAACGAACAAACTGATCTATCATAATAAATGTGCATTGACGAGTATCTATGCCTACGAAGATCGCTTTCTCTTTTGAGACAAGCTTAAGAAAAATTGCCTGAACAAAGAAGAATTCACAGAGACAAATCATTTTTAGACAAGGATTATATCTCGCAGACAATATAATCCTTGTTTCGGTGACCACTGATAACCTGCAGATGCTTCTAGCAGAATATTATTTTGCTCGATCGTAGAATTTGGGGGGGGGGGTAAACTTGTTAGCGTTTACCAGCATCATAAGGATTATCTATACAGAGTCGACATACGTAAAAATCCAGTTGCGGAATACAATTATTGAGGATTTCAGTGCAGATGAGTTTGGTAAGAATGTTCAAATTTCTTAAAAGCGACTTAAGAAAAAGGCAGGAAGATTTATAAGAAACTAGATGGAATAAATCGTAGTAGAAGTTTTTGAAATATAAACAACTTAAGAAGGCATTTAAAATAAGCTGTTTACACAAATGTATTTGTTGAATCATAATTACCCACTCCAGTTCACTATATGGTATAAAATAGGCTTAAAAATAAAACGCACAGAAATAATGATTACATTATTCGTTGCACATTACTGACATTTTGCTGAATATATACTATTACAGCTTATTGTTGACCCATTGCTAATGTACTGCTAATGTTTATTGTTGTCGTCAAATATATATAAATCACTGGTGTGTATATTTGAAATAGCAAAAAAAAAAAAAAATTCAGTGAATTAGATCGGGGAAAGGAAGGATTCCTAGGGCACGCACCAAGAGAAAGACAAACCTGTGTGATCGTTACAGGAGAATTGGAATGAGGAAGAACAGGAAGAGGCCGATAGAGACATCATTAGATGAATGACTATAAAGTACTGGAGATACAAAAGTATCATCCTGATCTTTAGATGCGCAAGATAAAAAGGAGGCGAACTATGGCCGTCATCCTACGAATACACCTGAATGAATAAACATAGATAGTTGATAAAGTGTTGTAAGTTTATCAGGCTAGTAAGAATTTAAGATTCGATGTAAAAAACTAAAGCGTTTGGTATCATTTCCTTTTTTTTTCTTGTTAAAGCAATCAACAATCAACAAACAATGTTGTTTAAACAATTAACCATAATAATGCTAAAAATAAACCATCGTTTGTGATTTATGTTTTAGCAGCCGATGGTTTCTAGTTTCATTGTTAGCAAATGTTTATTTTTAGCAACAACAAACTTTAATCAAACGTGTGTTGTCATGCATTATTTTGTGGTTTTTTTCTTTCTTTATTATATTGTGGTAATAAATTGATAACCATACTTGAAGTTACAGTTTAGGCATTACACTTTGGAATAAACAAATAAAATATTTTAGAAGCTACTACATCTTCACGTGTTTTTTTTTTTATTTTATTTTCAACTATTCACATTATAAATTTTAAGAGAGATTATTCTAATAGGGATGCTCTATTGTGTTTAAGACTGTTTAGCTTTTGTTCAAACGAAGCAGAAGTTATGTATTAACATCAATAACTAAACACCGTGAATTCGGCCACTTTGCATACATAAAATCGAAGCAGATAATATTTTATAGAGGCGATGTGTACCAATCCCTAGTCACTGAGGCATTCTGACCGAGTTTCGACAAGACATAAAATAAAGTCGTGACTTATAATGTCTGTTCGCCTTGACCAAGCATTTGCAATTTAACGGATCATCTTAATGCCTGAAGAAACCGTTAAATGTATGCATGATCTCATTAAACTCAAGGAGGTAGTGGGTTTGTTAGAAGACACTATAAAGCCAGGCTGTATAGGCTTGTCACTACAACGTTTCGCTTTTCTCGTAAGTAAATGAAATCTGTTGTAGTTAGAACTAAGAGAGTTATCTTGAAGTTGAACCATTTTCTGTTTTATGGACGCTCGTAAAATTTTAAAAGTCTAATAAAACATATCATGTACTAAGTGTATTGCAGTCCATTGGGATTTATGACAGTTGCACGCTCTGTTCTGCCTCCTCTGGGTTAGGAAAAAGGGGGGGTATCAAAAGTTCTGAAGAGTGATGAAGTTTGTAGCATGTTATTTTGGGGGTGTGTGTTTTGTGTTATCTTTTAACCCTACAAAACCCCCTTCGGCATTTTTTTTTCATGCCCAGATGGCATAGTGGGTGTATTTATTATCGCATTAAAGTTTCTTGTAACTTTTGGTACTACTTGCCATTTTATTAAAAAAAAGAAAAAGAAAAGAAAAGTCAATAAAGGATTCCTTGAAGTGAACAGATTTGTAATAAGACACAAGGGAGAAAATAAAAAGTCGTTGGCTGATAGAAAAAATGAAAGACCTACTCCTCAAGAGACTGTTGTAATTTTTGAACAAAGAAATTACTGTCATTATATATATATATATATATATAATGTGTGTGTGTGTGTGTGTGTGTGTGTGTGGTCATAAACTTTTTGTCTGCGTCATCACAGATAGGTGAAAACTCTGGTCTTTTGAACCGAAAAGCGTTGTCGTCCTTCTGATTGCAAGAGGGAACCATACATTTGCTATTTTAGTGGTTTTATTAGCGCTCATAGAAGTAGTATTCAATTGTTAATTTTATTTCTAAATAAATCAACTATATCATATGAGCTGTTCCTAATAAGAGTGAAGCTATCAGTAGTAATCGAAGGTAACATCACCATTTACTTTTCTTTCTTTTATAATTAACATGTTTCAACACACACACACACACACACATGATATCATGAATTCATGAATGATATCAATTCATTAATATCATGAATGAGGAAAATTGGGCAAAAAAAAAAAAAAGAAATCTCGTTAAAATTGAATGCGAAGGCCTACAGAAACCAATCGTTTTTGAAAACACAAGAAGAATGGATTGTTCCTCACGACAATAGTAGAAGGAATAAATGAAGATGAAGAAAAAAAAATGTTCTACGAGTTTAGAGGGGAGTGAGAGAACTGCCGATGCCAATTTTGATGAAGAGTGATCATGGAAATATCTGCAGAGAATACGTAGGATTTGAGCATCGATGTGAAAGAGAGTTTGGTGAAATGGCGAGCGCAGGTTTATTAATCAACTAATTGCTCTTTTCGATACTGAGTCAACGGTGTTTAAGGGATCTTCCCAAATGATTAGCATTGCATTCACTATAATGAATTGATTTGTGATCTTTGTAGAAATAAAATTTGTTCAAAGGTCAAATTCAAAAAGTCAAGCAAAAGAGAACCCTAACGTCTTGAATGCGGAGGACGTGACACCTAAAAGATGTTTATATTAAGAAAGCGATCGACGGTTTTCTAGTTGTCGCAAAATTAAAAAAAAATCTAGTCTTGTCTGAAGTTTGACATTTTTTTTGAAAAAAAAGTGGCTTGCAAAACTTAGCGTAGGATTGAGTTTTGCTAGCACTAAGAGTAACAGGATTACCGAAGCTAGCTGAAGAATGTACCGAAGATCACACACTAGTTGTGGTATCAAAAATCATAGGAGGACACGTAGAAATGTAAACTAAATTTGTCTTTACTGAGGGAAAAAATCCGTTACCCTCTTTTGGTGGCACTAAAATAACTGCTTTAATGCAACATTTTAGTGCTACTTGTGGAAGGCTTGCTACTAATTTCTGATAAAAAAAAGGTATGGCACTGTGCTCTGAATCTTTTTTTAAAGAAGTAGGTTCAATCGCTAATGAAGACGTTTTGGCAGCGTCCTGTTTTTCTGAATAGCTGCTTGGCGGAGTGGTTAGAGTATCCGCTCTTCAACCAACTGGTTGCTGATCCCGCTGTGGTTTGAGATGTCTGTGATTGTGTTTAGATGGGAGATGAACTTCATGGACCGGTGGTCTCACCGTTTGCTTATTGGAGTCTTGAAGTGGCTTGAAAAAGTCCCATCTTAGCCCTTCCATTGTACTAATATACCATTGATTTGCAAAAATCTTTTCCTCATGTGTATGTGATGTTCCACATCACGACATCACGAGATGTGATGTTTACTAAGAGTGTTTTGTGCGAAGGGAGCTATCATATTGTCATAATCGTCAAAAAATTCTGGCAATTCGAAGAACGTTCTGTACTCTTTGGTAGAACTTTTGTTTATCTTGTGTGGTGCAAGTTAGAAAGCAGGAAAGGAAACCTGCAGATGAATTCACGATCAACTATAGAAGGTCATTGGTGTACAGAAGAAAGAAAATAACATTGACGGATTATAAGAATTCGGAAGCTTAACTTATTAATAACGTCTTAATAATGTCTGAACAGAACCAAAAGAGTATGTCTTGGTATCGTACGTTGATGAGAATCTTCCGATAATTTTATTGATTTCAGTGACTTTTTTTTTTTTTTTTAAAGTCACTGAAAGCTGTTATTGGTTGGAATTATGGCAACTAAGGCTATATAACTGTTAATTTTAAGGAAAGAACAACGTATATGATTATATTAACTAAATAACTTTAATTAATATTTCCAATATTTCGGTAATGTTGCATTACCATCTTCAGGGAACATAAAAATTAATGAAATATGCACGCGGGCACTAACACTGAGCAAAAATGGCTGAAGTCAGTCCTAGATTCGTGAAGGGTGCCACCTAGTGGGCAAAATTGGGTATTAATCTTGGCTATTTGGGCTGATGTTCTAAGAATGTAAACCTCCCATATTTGGGGAAGTCTCATGCATCCAAATTTATTGAGGTTTGGGGAGTTTTTTAAGGCTGAGACTGATTCTAAGAAAAATCTCCATATTTAAACTTGCTGCGATGAAATAAGGAAGCTTTCTTCCAACGTATTTTATGGCAGGTGTCCAAGGACCAGCCACTTCCTCTAGACCTGCCTGGAGTTTTCCAGGTCCCTTGTAGTTGTAAACCGTCTTACTATGGCCAAACAGGCAGGACTGCTAATATCAGGATATCTGAACATAAGCATTATATTCGTTTCCACCGTCGTAGCCACTCAGGACTTGCTGACCATGTTTTGAACACACGCCATAAAATACGTTGGAAGAAAGCTTCCTTACTACACCGCAGCAAGTTTAAATATTAGAGATTATTCTTAGAATCAGCCTCAGCTTTAAGAAACTTCCCAAACCTCACTAAATTTCAATGCATGAGACTTCCCCAAATATGGGAGGTTTACATTCTTAGAACATCAGCCCAAATAGCCAAGATTAATACCCAATTTTGCCCACTAGGTGGCACCCTTCACGAATCTAGGACTGACTTCAGCCATTTTTGCTCAGTGTTAGTGCCCGCGTGCATATTTCATTAATTTTTATGTTCCCTGAAGATGGTAATGTAACATTACCGAAATATTGGAAGTATTAATTAAAGTTATTTAGTTAATATAATCATATACGTTGTTCTTTCCTTAAAATTAACAGTTATGTATCACCAACGTATAAGCTTATCTACAAGAATAAGGCTATAGCAACAACTAAGACTATAAGTGACAGCCAGCATATTAATGGTTGTTAACTGCATGCGTATTTCAGGTTTCTGCTATACTGTTTCCCCAGAGAGGAACTGTACTTCTCCGTATAAGACGGTCTAACACACTTCATTTGAAATGAAGACTAGAAGGACTCCAATATACGTTTTATGAAAATAAAAATATGAATAATAATTGATTGTTTGTTTGTTTGTTGGATTACGGTCCCAGCATCTAAGATTGTGCAGCGACTTTATTGTGTGTGTGTGTGTGTGTGTGTGTGTGTGTGTGTGTGTGTGTGTGTGTGTGTGTGTGTGTGTGTGTGTGTGTGTGTGTGTGTGTGTGTGTGTGTGTGTGTGTGTGTGTGTGTGTGTGTGTGTGTGTGTGTGTGTGTGTGTGTGTGTGTGTGTGTGTGCGTTCTTGCCGTTTTTGGGATTAAAAACCCTTCCACGTCCGTACGAGACAGACTATCTTCATCTTTAGCTAAAGAGACCTTATAAAGATTCTTTGTATCCTAGACAAGATTATCAATTTATTTCTAATCTTGTCTGACTATTTCTGAATGATAATTGTCCGTAATATGAACCAACCTATGAACGTTGATTCAAAGAAGAGGAAATTGATCCTAACTCTACACGAAGCCTCGTACCTGGAAGTACATGGTTGAGAATTTCCTGTAACTTCCATTTGCTGAGAATGTTTCATTTCTGAAATGTTAGAATGATCGTCTAATATTTCGATGATTACGTCCAACGAGTTGCATAGAAAATCGCAATATACACTGTTTCGACATTTACGAAGTGGTTTAGTTGGGCATACAAAGAAATACTGGACGGGAGTGAACTTTTGAATTTTGAGGTTTCTCGCTAACTCGATTCTCTGGATTCAGCCCATTTGGTTTCTATTTTAAGATATCAGCGATCAAAAGAAATGATGTTAATACGTTTTCTCACATAAGAAGGGGTTGATCTAGTGAACTCCCATTCACTAGATCAACCCCTTCACAGTAAGTAAGTAAGTTCACAGTAAGTCATTTCACATCAACTTCCGTTGATGTGAAATGACTGGCGTGGAGAAAAACTGCAGTTTTGAGAAATCCTAGTTTTCTGACTTTAAAAATAAATCTTGTACAAAACTCCTTATAGAAATATCTGAAGATAATGCATGTGGTAGAAAGCACACTACATTAAGTGGTTCAACAATCATACAATCATTCTGTTTAACAGTGGCTTCAAGAAAGTTAGAGAGAAAGATAAAAAGAGACACTTTACTGATTATGTCAACACCCATTGACTGGATTTGAATAATGCTTTTAAACTTGGTTTAAATTCGACTCATTTAAGTAATTATGCATACAAATGTATGTCGGACCAAATCTTAATGTGGCTAGCGTCCGAATGAAGTCGTAAAATTGCACCCATAATGCATTGCAGCGAGTGCCTCACTAGTCATATACGACAGAATTAGTGTAATGAAAAGAATGCCTTTTTTTTCAAATATTTCTTCGGCCACTCCATACTTCTTAAGGGATAGATTGGATATAAAGAAGCTTAATGCTTCTTTACGAAATGACTCGAGATTAACGTGAGACTTCTGATGAAAGCCCGTATGACACCTTTGTTTTTATCTTAAATACCATTTGTTTCTAAAATCAAGGATTAAATTAAACCATCTGTTGAAACGAATGAATAAAGTTCATTCTTATGAATATAATCTTAGTCTGATAAGAGATAACAGCCAACAAAGTTTTCCAATTCTGATCCGCCAGGAAAGGAGATGAAGAGATGGATCCATTTCGCAAAAGTTCTAAATTTATTATGATTATTATATGCTAAAATTACAATGCAAATCAAATTTATTATATCTCATTATATTTTATTTTTTTTCATAATTATACAATAAAAGACATCGTATGTTATAACCCAATAGGATAAGCTTATTCGAGATACAAATTGAATAATAATTACAATCAGTGCATAATATCGTATTATGCAAAACTATTGAGACCCTCAATAACAACAACACACAGGGGAATTATTATTTATTTAAAAAAAACACTCCATATTAAACCGGAGTATCTTACGGAGGTCTGGAAAAATGAAGTAGCTTGAAAACTGGAAAGGAGAAGATGGAGATAATGCTTTCGGAAAAAAAAATAATAATAAAACATATTAAGAAAAATTCTTATCTCGCCCTATGTACTGAAGGTTTAAATCTTTCTTGCATGGTAGACTCTTAAAATAATCTGTGAATAAAAAATCATATTACTGAACACTTGTGATTGAAGATTTCATTAGGAAAAGATAAAACATTCTGTGAGTGAAGTGTACGGAAAAGATATAAAGATGGTAGGAATTGTAAAAAGGACATTCAGGTCTGTTCAGACCTGAATGTCCTTTTTAATATGTTCTGAATGTTCAGAACATATTAGTATTTCGATGCCAACTACTTGTAAAATTTGTCTGAGCAAGTTAAGCCTTAGAACGTGTCGCATCATCATTCTGACAAACCAGTAAAGGAAACATGGTCTGTTTCGTGTGGTTTTTATAGCATCTTAAGACGAACAGCATTGAAAATGGCTTCACAAAAAAAAGCGCGGCTTAACCCTAAATAATCGAGAGTTAATTGAAGTGTTGGATAACAGAGGAATCTGGAATGATTTCCAGATTCTTGTGATTTTCAAAGAATATCGGGAAAAAATGAAGTGCCAAAAACAAACAAATTTGGCCCCTTCTTGTGCTGAATTTCATTTTGGCACAACGGGAACTATAATAGAAGGGGAACAGCGTACTTTTTGATGCTGATTACATAAATACAGCTGTTAGATTAGAAAGGTGGAGAAAAATGCATCAAAGGAAAGTTTGTCTGTTTTTCGGAAGTAAAAAAAATCCCAGTTGCCGGAAGGAAATCCACTATCTTATCCACATTAAACGAAGTTAACTTATTTTTAGTTGAAAATTCGTTATAACATGTCTGTGATTGTGTTCTATATATATCAAGAATTTCAAGTTCTTTATATATCCTATAATGTGAAACCGAACTTTAAAAAAAAAATCTGCAAAAGAAAAAATTCAACAGAGCAGGTGCATATTTAAAATAAATACAATAATTCTTAATCCTGACAAGAATATTATCAAATTTTATCAAGTTTTATCACCGCAAAACTCATAAAAATGAAAATTTAAAGATCACAATTAGAAACTAGTCCTAAACATCCCCTAAAGTGGGGATGCAGGGTATCTGTTGTAATACTCCCGGTAGTTTGTTGATGATTTTGTTAAAAGAAAGTGTAAGAGAAACTGCTATTTATGCAACAAATATCTTAAAAAAATTAAATGACACTTGAAAGAAATAAAACGCATTTACTTTGATTGGTTCATAGTGAGTGAGCAGAAACGAATGGTCTGTGGAACAGAGTTAGTTTACAAGAATTATTCAAAACTCCCTCAACTATTAATGAAAAGATAGAATCCCAAATACAGTGAGCTTTCTTATCTAACTAAAAACTAATAAAAGAGATGCGAGATCGCGCATCTAAATTGTCAGTTCCATTGTAACTCGTCCATTCTTCATGCCAGCACTCTAAGACTCACACATTATTTAGTTCTCTAAGATCGCTGTCTGTATTCTCCGTCACAGTCAGAGATTGTAGTTCGTTACAAATGAAAACAAGTGTCCGAATACTAACGGTTCGGAAATGTCTTCGATTGTCATTTCTTTCCCATTTTTTAAATATTTTCTATTTCCATTCTTCAGTTTTCGCTATCTTCCTTTTCTTTACCATCAGCATCTTGTTAAGTTTAAAATAATTTTTGCTGTTGACTAAATTTTTGTTTTCTTGTGTAACGTTGTTTAGACACGGATCTAGATGCTGCACTTATCTTTCTTGTTTGAAGTATTCAGATAAGAAAGATCGAAATTATCATTGGCATTCGATGAAGGTAAAGTTGACAACAATACCTTAAGAGTATTGTTGCCAACAAGTAAGAGTGTATCAGTGCTTATATGATTGTCGCTATTATTGTTGTTTCATTGTTCTTTCTGTCCGCGCGGTTAGCCTAGTGGCTGTGCGCTTCGCAACCATACGACTGGGGAAGGAGTGTCCCAGGTTCGATTCCCGTCGAAGACGTGAGGAATTTGAGGATCTTCCTCAGCCATAGCCGAGTTAGTCGGTCTTGGGAGCGGGCAGTAGAGTTTTTTCGCCATTTTATCTGGCGTTTTTCATCCCACGAACTGGCCCGTGAACACACACGGATCTACAGCCATAAATACCAAACCCCCCATGAGGGGGCTCAACTCGCCCCATAGGGACGGGAGAGAAAAAGGGAGGAAACTCCATACCAATAAATAAATTGTTCTTTCTCATGGTCAGAAACTGGAGCGAATATTTAATGTTTCGTGCTCTGGTTTCACTCAAATTAAACAAATATTAGTTCAGAAAAATAAGTTGCGAGTATAGAATGAGATGAGATTGTTCAGAATTGCGATTATTGACCATGAGCAAAATATAGAGTAATAAAGTAAGTTGAGCAGGCTTACGTTGGCAAGTACATATATCGGTTATGTCATAGGCTTATTGCTGTATTAATCCTCGGTAGTTCCTGAAATTGCAGCCCAATTAAAAGATTACAATGAATCTCTTTAACTCTTCTCGTACAAGAAGAGTTAAAGAGATTTCTTTGACTCCTATCGTAGTATCCGAAAAATGAACCCTAATAATAATGACATCCCGAACAATTTTATGTTGTCCAAGAAGGATCTAGTACAAACATGACACTGTCATATTGTAAGGACTGTGAAGACAAAATTTCACGAAATAGGATCAGAATTCAAATCTTAACCCTATACTTTCCACAACATAAATCCACAACACTTTCGTGATGTGGATTTCATAATAGTTTGACTTCTAGGCTTCGTTCGAATAACCGAGAATATTTTGCATTTGGAGTGTGTTGTTCTCTTAAGACGAAAGATTCTCTCTCTCTCTCTCTCTCTCTCTCTCTCTCTCTCTCTCTCTCTCTCTTTCACCCCTTAATATTTTCATTATCATTCATTCACACTCACAAATAATAGTTGCTTCTATTTATGTATTCTGTTTGATGAAGTAATGTTCTGCGCTCTTTTAAAATGGTGATGTTAGAACGGAAATAAATCCCAACCAATCGTGATGGATTTGTAAATGTAAATGATAAGATCACGTGTTTGAACGGTGAACTGCAGAAACAAAAACTTTGATTATCCTTTTATAACTCCGGGTGTGTCGTAGGATTAAATTCTCGCGTTTCTCTATTAAGAATTTCCAATCAGTCATTTAGGAAACCATCTTTCTTCTTTTGTAAGATAGCTTGAGGTTTCATACTCTTTACCATTCAACGTGTAGTTCTGTAATTTTTATTCTTCCAATTTATATTGTTTATTGTTCCATATTTTAGCCAACGTTGTTTATCTTCTATAAACTTTTATTGTTCGACTATTTATCAATTTATAAGTTTTTATTCTTTCATTGTTGTTCTGTCTGTATTGTTTATTCGTCTGTTATTTAATATTTGCATTATCCATTCTTCTGCATTTTATCTTGTTGTTTATTCTTCTATGAATTTTTAGCCATCTTTATTAATGATCTTTCTATAACTTTCATCCTTCTGTATCGCTTACCTAACCAACCTTTTCTTGCCATTAGTAACACGTGAGGGCTGTAATCAACCTCTTCCAGTTACCCCTTTGTGACTAAGTCTTAATCTCTCTCTCTCTCTCTCCCATCAACTCAGCTTCCTCTTCTATGTCATTCTTCATTAAGTTTACTTTAACTTTCCGATTTTACTCTTTCCGTCAGAATCAACACAGTGCGTTTTGATGCTGTTACATCTGTACCATCTAGATCTTCCATCTGTGATGTGAGATTCCATTTTCTTCCTCTCCTTTACGTTGTAACCTTTTGTCAAAATCCAAGTAACTCAGACATTATGTAATCCTCTCTTCACATCACTCCTAATCTCAGGTCGTTCTGGTGTTGCTTAATGTGCAATAGCACAGCTTTTACTCTCATTATTTTGTTATTCTCTCATGTTTATCAGCAGTTGCGTAGTTTATAATAATTATCTATTATACCTCTCTACCAATACTGTCAAAAACAAGTTAGCGAAATCGGTAAAAGTTGAGCATAAGGGAGATTTTAAACACTGTAATCGTTTCAATTATATTCCTCGAAGTAAAAATGTGACGCTCTACACTTTCATCACTTGTAAAACTAAATTTAGCACGTCTTAATAGTTTTTTTCTACTTCATTTTAATTCAGGTTATCCAACTCCTACAATAAACCTTTACAAGTAATGAGAGTAGACTGATTTCCTTCCACTTTTTTTTAATTTTAGGGACATCGGTTTGCTTTTAAAGCAATATTTTAATCCATACCTATAAAGGAGGTTCTTCTATTATGTTGTATTCCTTAGCATATCAATTATATTGGTTTTTACGTTTAAAATATCTTCAAAGTAGTGTCTCTATCGTTTGGCAATCCCATTCTCGTACATTCTTCTATCCCCTATTACGTTGCCTTCCATGAGAAAATGCTTTTCTTGATATCCAATGCGACGTAGTTCCGTATCCTTCTCGGCTTCTTCTGTGATACTCTTCACATCATTTTTCTTTTCATCTCTTGCGATCATTTAACTGACTTATCTTTCTCTTTATAATTTTCTCTGATGAAGTCTTTTACTTCGTATTTTTACACATAAATTTAATTTTATGCTTTCTCTCTATGATTTTGTTTCGGTTATCATGCTTTATTCTCTGGATTTTCTCGTCTTTATTTTTCCATCCAAAATTTGAAATCAATTCTTTATCATAGCGTAAACTTGCTCCTTTATTTCATTCATTTCTATTTTATAAGCGTCATGGTTTCTTTCCTTCATGAATTTTAACTTTCTCATTTCTACACAGTTTCGAATTTAGCCGTCAAGTGATGACATCCTTAAATCGCTTTCTTTTGCTTTACCTTCTAAGAGCGAAGCTACCCTTAAGTAAAATGTGATTAATCCGACTTTTGTTTTAATCATCAAGCATTATTTAAATCATTTTATGTCTTTTCTTTACGTTCAATTAAACTTTTTCCCTTTACAAAAATTATTTATTTCATAAACAACAGCCGTCAGTAAACCACTGTTGTCATTTCTTTGACGACCACACACACCTCGCATTCAATTCAATATATTTTAGAACATACCTAAGCCTTCATTTTTCCATCCTTTAGGCTTACAACTCATTAAAGTTTGACTTGTTTCTGCACTCAATATAATGTTGTGATTCTGTTTTTACATCACTTCTTGAGTACAGTGCTTCTAATCCATCTGCGATTTTCACTTTTCCAGAACCTACCTCAGTTCATTTTTCCTTTGAAACATAATTTTAGCATTCTATGTTTGCAATTAGTGTTTTATGGTGATTACAATCTGATGATTACAAATTACGATCATAAATGTCAGGTGAAATTTGGGATTGTAATTTCTGATTGCGATTTTTCTGTGGTCTCATGGAATCCCATGATATAACGGATTGCGTGAACTCTTTTTCCATAATGAGGAATATTTTACAGGGATGGATTATTAACCCTTCTTTCAATTCCCTTCTTTTATCCATGCTTTAATCTATTCTTTATATTCTATTATCTTCGTTCTTTGTATTTCTTACCCTTCTGTTGCTTATCCATTCGCAATAAATTTCACATCGTTCGTTTAAGCCTATTTTAGTATCCGTCAGCAACTATTAGGATATCTCTCCAATACATAACTTCGTTCTGGGACTGATAAATTTTGATAAGAATTTGTATTTGAGGAGGGGAGGGGTGTTAAAATACTTCCTTTTTTGTTTAAATCATGCAACTACTAATGCCTTTTAGTCCCGTGTATGTAGATCTACCAAAATGTTTTCTCCATTCGGTGTGACATCGCCTTGTTCATCAGTGTTAGGGACTGACATAAAAACTGTGTTTAGTCTACACATTTCCGGTTTATCTTAACTTTATGGTAACAATAAGTTCGGCATTCGTCTAGACTACAATAGAGTCATTATATGTTATTGCTATTAACTATTATCAATAAAAAAATGGTGGTTTTTCTAAGTGGTTTATTACGCATAACGCGAGCCAAAACTCCATTGGTATATCTTCAAAAGTGTTAATTTTGTGCTTTTCTTTGTTTATATATTGATTTTTGATGAAGTTGATCATTAAACTTACTTTAAATTTTGTTTTTTCTTCTACTTTCTGTGTATTAAGAGTCGCTCATTGGGAAAAAAGAGGATTGAGAGAATCATCAGTTTGTCAAGGTAAGTACTGATCAAAATAAATTTTAAAACTTCTGAAATATGAACTGGTAGATGCTGTACTATAAACCTTAATTCACTTCAGATTAAATGTATCTTGAATAATAAAAATAATTCAACGGAATAAGAATTCTTATTGTGAATTAAAACAGATGCAATATATATATATACATCATGGAATAAAAATATTATGAAGAAGAAATCATATATGACGTAACAATGAAAGATACAGTTACGTATATTTCTGGTTTCTGTAAAATAAATGAAATAATTAAAAAAAAAAGGAAAAGAATAGTGAAACCTCTGCGTATTATATCAGAATAGACAGAATTACAAATGGAAAAAAAAAGTAGAGAATATACAGCAATTTCAGACTTAAATTTAGTGAAATACGAACAAATTAATGGATACTGTATTAGTGGTGATGGAATAGTTACTCTTAGGAAGAGTAACTATTCCATCAATTCTTTTCTCGAGGAAGACGTCATCCTCGCAAAATTTAGGACTTCATCTCTTCTGTGACTCTTCCATCTATGTCTTCCTTTGAGAGGAAAAAAAGAGATGGAGTGAAAAGAAATGCCACGGAAATGAGAATTTGCAGAATGGGTGGTCTAAAAACGGATTAAAAAAGTGATTGGAATAAAGAAGTACATTTTTATGACAGCCATTCGTGAAAGGTTAGAAACTATTAGTATTTTACTACTCTTGGTTAATATAATCCACAAACGTTGCTCTAGAGACCAAACATGCTCATTTTAAAATTATCTTGAAGCTTCTGAGTTATCTTGAAACGTCTATTCTCTGATAAGTAAGATAGGCTAACTGCAGAATACAAAAATCTGCATCAGATTTAGTTGACGACGTAATTTTGTATCCTCCCCCCACCAGTAGAGTTAGTTAATGTTAGCTGAAGATTGAGAAAGTTTATTTTATCGATAAATTCAATATTTATATAAAGTATTAATCGAAAACTGCAACGGTGTAAGAGCTATTCATGAGACCACACAATCGACATATCTCAGATGGTTCTTATTATTCAATTCTGAGCTACAAGATAAAGCGACCAAACGCAAGCCAACTAGGGATATGTTTAGAATAAGAAATAAGCTAATAGGTGAAGAAATTTTTAATGGTTCCTTTGTAAATTATAAGCTGTATAAAGAGAGGAATAGTTTCCAACCGTCCGCATGTTGGTGAGGAAGAAATTCAAATTTACAAACAACAAAATTTTGAACTTCTTAATAATTTTGAGATAATTCAGATAATTCAGAAACGGAACATTAAAAGCCATACTACGTTTATAACAGGAAAGGTTATATGACGGAAAATAAAAAAAAAAAAAATGAAGCGATGAATGAGAAATATGAAAGTTAGAAGGAGTAAGTGAAGTTTTGACACGATTATAGTTACAAGAGGACTTCACGGTATTCAAATTAAGACGGCGTATAGATCGAAAAAAACAAATCTGTAAATTCGTGTGAAGTTTATTTTATGACATATTTTGACGCAGATCTGTGAACGATTGAGCACTCTCGGATCATTTTTCCTGTTTCTCGGGTTGAAAAAAAATCTTAATTTAAGTAACGAAATTATCTTTCTGATACCCGAATGAGACCAGCTAACCCAGTTGAAAAGTCCTTCAAACGATATAAGATTCTTCACAGCCTAGATAAGATTCGAACTAAGTCTTGTTCTAACCAAAAGGCAGTCCGAAATACGAGGGCTCTTCAAGAGATTGGAATTTGTTTACACAAATTGTTTAATAAGGTTTCTGTAATGGATACGTTTGAAGCCTCAATGGACATTTAAAAAAAAACGCCATTTTTTTTAAATCACGATTTTTATCAGATTTTTTTATTGGGAACTAAAATCTTCGAATTTTTCTTCTTTTAAAATCCTTTCAACCAGTTTGAAAAAAAGTTAATAACAGTTAATGTGAAAAAAAAAAAAATTGAGAGAACGTTATTAGTTTGCGTCTCCGTAGCGCATGTAACAACCACACCTGCTTGACCCGAGGTCTAAACCTGTTGATGGCTCACTAGACATTTTCTAACCGAATCTGAGTTAACGTTTCTGAAATAAGATGAAAAAACCTCCCCACCCCCTGAAACTTTTTTTTTTTATGAAAACGCAAATTACTTTGTGGTCTTGGGTCCTTCAACAAAGCTTTTAACAACCTAACCGAAAAGATATTATGAACATATATTATTGACCACATTGATGAGATAGCGCAGAACTCAGTACAGTTGGATGCATGGAACCACCTGCCCGCCCACCACTCAGACCGGATTTCCAGTATCTTTTCAATTGGCTGATTCCATATTGTCTTCACAGGTGGATTGTTAGTACTCATGCAGAAGGCTTCCGTCAACGTGTACAATAACATCAAGGCAAGTCGCTACAGTTTTAAAAGCAAAAGGAGACAAAACTCCTGAGACGCCGATGTCCTTAATACAGTAATCACTGAACGTATATTCATAACCTTAATGGTAAATGTTCTTAGATGTGGGACTGCGACTTCTTGCATTTTATATTTTCATCATCCATTCTACGTAGCTGATAATTCCGTTGCTTTAAGCTTTAAACAACCAAATCAAATAATAATCAACGAAGTTGATTATTATTCGATTAGAGAATTAATTTTTGGCTTATATGTTAGTATGCATCTAATTAATTTTTGTTGAATTTTACTGATCCTATTTAATGAAAATTGCAACAAACCGATATATTTTAGTATAAATCTTAAATCGCACATTTTAAATTATTTAAATTATTTTAAATTCCATCCAGCTTTTAAAGAGACATTTATTACAGTTATAATTGAAAAAAAAAATCTTGTCAAATTTATCGTATGCAAATCATTCAATTGAAACGAAAATCAAAATGATTCCACAAAATTTTCAACTTAATCCAAATTCCGAATTTCCGTTAACCTCCCTCCAACCACAGCCGAGGTACAAATGTACGGAGAAACAAGAAGAATTTAACCCCTAAGGATTTAACAAATCTTTTTAAAGCAAAGTATTATTTCAGGACACTAAAATAATGATTTATTTTGAGAACGTTCTTCATTTTAATTTTTGTTGTTCAGAGTATTTTGATATACAAAATAAAAAATTGTAAAAATTGCATTAATGTATCCTCTCCTTAAGAAAATGCTATGTATGCTATTCTATTGTAGCATTTATTTCGTAAAAATACTTTAATTTGAAGCAGAAAAAGTGCTAATAAAAAGACAACTGATTGTACAAAAGTAGATTTGTTAACACGCTTATTCTGAAATGATAAAAAATTAATTGTTAATAAAGTTAATAATTGAAACAATGAACGAATCATTGTTTCAATCATTGTTTTAAAAATAAGCTACGAACACGTTGTAAAGTACTACAAATAAATTTATTCTTAAATGTATGTAAGTTAAAAAAAGCATATAAACAACGCGTATGCAAAACAATATATTACGAATAGATTTATTCACACGCCTTGGTATTTTTAAAAAACTGTTTCAGCAATCGGATTTTACTCGTTAGTTTTGGTGTGTGGTTTTCTATCTCTTACCGATTGCTGAAATAACAGTAAATAATAGGAGGCAAACTCGCAGAGACGCATTAGAATACAAATAATATATTCTGCCTCTTCTTGCTTTATCCAAAAAAACTTAACGAAATAAAAAAAAAGCGAATGGGCTGATTTAAAAAAAAAAAAAAAAATCATGTACGATCATGTACTACTGTAGCCTTACTAATTCAATACTGGGAAAAGATTTCCTTGGTCTGAAAGGAATACGAACGAAAGAATTTCTGGATGTTTGCTTGCAGTCCATAATTTATGTCATGCATTATGGACAGATTCATTTTCTTCAATCGCAAAATTCACCTTTGAAGAAGTCACTCCAAGTACCAGTCGTACATAAGACATTCACTATCCATACTCATTGTAGTCGTGCATGCTCACTGTTTCTTTTAGCAACGGACGTTCACGGATCAGTTGATACACTAAAAGAAGAATTGTACTGACTGGAAAGATCTAGTATCAACAATGGTCTAATCACCAATGACTAGAGCTTAGATTCCGATGCGATGCATGTTTGGAATAAAGGGGAAAAAAATATCTTTCCAGTCGTCTTTTTTTAAAATGAATGTCTGTAAATAATTTATGGATAAAAATGTAATCGGAGAAAAAAAAATTAAATATTCTTTGCATTTAATACTAGCAACAATGAAAATATTAGATGATATAGCAAGCGACAAATATTTGAAACAACAATAGCAGACAGTTGCGTATTACATTAACAATTGAAACCGCATAAAGAGACATTAAAAAAAAAAAAAAAAAAAAAAAAAAAAACGTGTGTAATGATTACCGTGCAGTATTTGTAAAGAGAACATGTTTTGGTCAAAATTCCATGTCTGTTTACCAACAAAATGTTCCCACGCTTTCTAAAAAGAGATGATGTGATCATGGGGTGGGTGTGGGGTATTTTATGTTCGTACAAACTGACATAGGTACAACTACATGTCATGTGTCCGGTGAATGCTACGTTTATCTGTAACTTACACCTGTCTGTTACCTACGGTGCATAAAATAAAACATCCGCTACAGTAAAGAACATTACAATAATAAAAAAAAAAAAAAAAAGATTATTCAAGCAAAAGTATTGTCTGGCAGCTGAAATTATTCCATGGGAATATTTATCTACGGGCGCTTTAGTGATAGGTACAAACTCAAATATGGCAACCAATGACGCATTTGGAAGGTTACTTGTAGGACAAAATGTAGATTCGACCGAATATTCAAACGGTTTAATGCTCTCTATAGCGCTAAGTTAGCCATTTGCTATTCAAAGGCTGTTTCGTTTTAGTGTATACTTTAGACAGACGTTGGTGTGTGTGTGTGTGCGCGCGCGCGCGCGCTCGGATGGGTTCTGTGAAATCAGTGGACTGCGAAGGCTAGTGTGCACTGTTATCGCATTTAAAGGGTAATCGACCATCCTTGGATTTAAAAGGATGATAAATGAATAAAAAAACATACGATTTTTTTTCCCGTATCGTATTATTGTGTTTTGTTCATCTAGTTAGCTTTCATTCTTTCGTTTTTCCATTTCTTGTAAAGTAATATAGAAATCTTTATTAATACACCATTATTGATTTACTCGATTTCTCTAAGTTTTTTTTAATTATTATTATCATAGAGTTTATATAAAAGGAGTGGTAAAATCTACTCTTATTACGAGGTTCGTAGATTCAAAAACAGCTAGTAGAAACCCCTATCTTATTGAAAATTCTAAACTTGCCGTGTCTAGACTTTGCTTGTACCGTTAACGATTCTAAGAATAAAACTGACCACTATTACACTTTTCTAAGTTGGAAGACGACGCTATATTATTGAAGTACCCAATTTATGCACATATAAATCGGCATTGAAATTTCTGTTTTATATCTAATGCTAAAAGAAGTATTTTATAAAAGTTTTTATTATATAAAAATTGTCAAAAGAAACAGAAAACAATTTAGAGAAACAACTGTTTAAATCGCTAATTTAATTTTCATCGGTAGTTTATGAATAATTAAAAATACGTAAGATAGAATGTTTCGGATACAAAACAATTATATTATACAAAAATGAATCAAAGCTAAAATTGCAACAGAATGTTCTTAACAATGATGTTATAATTTTTTAAACAATGAAATTTGAAATTGTGTAGATATTTTATCGTTTTATGCATTTCAGTTTGTCACATTCTTAGTTGAAATTAATTGTTAATTTTTTCAAACAATGTCATATTGTTAATTCAAATTCACGGTTAATTATTTTGTAACAATTTGTCACATTGTTAGTTAAAATTCATTGTTAATTATTTATGAATAAAATAATAGATGAATAAAAATTAGTTGAATGGATGTTGATTTAAAAAAAAAAACGTAATTAATTCTTCTTGTCCAGGATAAGGTTAGAAATTTGAAATTGTCAAGATATTTTTGTACGCATTTGAGTTTGTCACAATGTTAGATGAAATTAATTGTTGATTATTTTCAAACAATGTCATATTGTTAATTCAAATTCATTGTTAATTATTTCGTAACAATTTGTCACATTGTTAGTTAAAATTCATTGTTAATTATTTGTAGCAAGATATCTACATATTTTCTGTTGTTAATTAATTATCCTTTTCCAGGATAAGGTTTGCAAGTATTCATTCCTTGTGGGAGATTCGAACCACCTTTTTTTAGAGGTGGGGAAGAGAATGAGAAACTTTAATTTCGTACGATATGGAGTCATGTCGTTCGTTTTAACCTATGATCAAAGGGTGAAAGTTCCAGAAGTGGTCTTTCTTCTTTTTTTTTAAAACCGCACAGTGATCTAAACAGTGATCGAACACAATATATTTACAAAGATCATTTCTGGTCTCTTTAGTGTTCGTTCCTTAGCAGACATCATTAATCAATCAAGTTAGCTTGGTTCCCAAAAGGCGGCCAAGTACATTCTCTTGAGATATCGAGTCATCCGTCAAACTGGATTAGCGACTTGAGTACTACAAATTCTTTGATGCGGAATTGCAAGCCAAGTTCTTTACTGATAAACAATTTCTCGCCTCTGTCTCATATTTATTAAAAAGGGTCCGTTCCCCCCCCCCCTCGGTTGTAGAGAATAATTTATATTGTTGTAATGATTGTACTCTTCTTTTTTTTTCCACAGCTGTGATCACCCATGGAATGTGATATATTGCGGTGGCATCGCTCGTCTGACATGTGATGTAGAGTCGCTCAATATTGCACTTCCATTCAGCACTTGTGAGAAAGACTGGTCTCCCACTGCATTGTTTATCTGAATCAAAATCGATGTTCAATTACTGCTATGCAGTCTTATTATTTTTTTTTTTTGTTAAGAAAAGAAATGATAAACGTCAAAATATGTTTTAAGAAAGATGATTCAATTACGGAAAACACAAATATAAATTCTATGCGAAAATCCGTGAATTGCCTTAAAAATAGGAATCGGCAAAATTTTTGATCGAAGATCACACATCCATATTCACCTTCCTAGAGAGAGAGAGAGAGAGAGAGAGAGTTCGATAAAATCACTTGAAATCATTTGTTATTCGGTGTATGATGATATTAAAAAAAGAAAGGTTTTCTTTGAGGGAAAAAAACTTTCAATTTTGATGGCCATTACTTTCCACTAGGAAAAAAATCTAGACAGAGTAATCAGTTATTTATAATTTAGTTTTTACAGTGTATGTTTAATCGACTAACTTACTAGAGTGTCAACAGAATCGGCTGCCTTCCTTTTGGCCAGTTCTTTCTAAATAAGTATGGCTAGATTTGCACATTAAGAGCCAGGTTGCTTTTGCAGATCATTCAGCCATCTCACATATAGTTAAATGGTATCCAACGATGATCATGCGCGCGTACACACGTTTCTACAGGCTTATATGCACAATCTGGAAAAGAAGAATAAAATAAATTTAAGATTTTTCTCATATCGACTTTATGTTTAAGGAAAATTTAAAAAAAAAAGGTCTGAACTGAGATGTGGCGTCGTTATGATAAATTCCTCATTCTTTTTTTTGAAGCAATTTTGGAATGAAGTCGATCATATCCATCACGTACCTATCAAAGGAAGAGAAATTGTCTAGTCGGAATATACAATAATAATGAATGAGTGTCAGAATACAAAATAATGATGAATAAGTGTCAGAATACACACCTATCGTTGTGTATTCTGACACTCAACTTAATCAGCTTTCCTTCACTTTTTCTCATCGTGTGTAGCATTTATATGACACTCATTATTTAGTCCTCTTGTTATATGAATATAACGGTTCATAAAAATAGTACATTCGCTAAATTCGTCGCATCTTATTCTTACATTCTTTGCTCATTATTGTGTTCTGGAGAGTAATATCGAGAGAGAGAGAGAGAGAGAGAGAGAGAGGGGACTGGAAAAAGGTTTGGAAATAGTTGTAGAACTCACTCACCTACAATACAAAAACCGTATAATTATAGGTTGTTTGTTTCTAAGAAAGATTTGAACCCAATAAAATGCATCATCAATACCAAATATGTCCAGTAGCAAAGTTTTGTCGCACTTTGCTATCATGAAAGAGATGAAGACGAAATCAAGCAGTTATAACACTCCTACGTCTGCATTTTGAAAGAAGAAAACTAACATTTAAATTCTTGATGTAATCTGTACATTAGTGAAATACTGATCAACGACAATCTTACGGTTACCATCGACCTGCCATCCAATACTTCTGTTTGATAGCAGAAATGATATTTTATTGACAATTCAGTTATTCTCCGTCTACCGCAAAAGGTCACATATAAGTGTCAATAGGAATTGCTTCCATTTGGAACTGAATCATTTTCCGACTTCGAAATCTTTTATTTTAATATTCAGTTTTTTATTTTTTTTTATTGCCTGATAACAACTTCAATATTAAAGCCAAATTGAATATGAAAACTATGGAGATAAATTCACAAGTAGCGATATCTTTGGAATTTAGAAAAAAACGTCTATGAAACAGCCTACGGAGTCCTATTTGCGCTTTCTTTTTTCGTACCTTATATCAAAAATATCAGTTTTAACACATTTAAAATATCAATTTGAACGCTTTCAAATACAATCTTAGAAGATTTCTTTTTTAAAAGCATTCCAAGAACTTCTTTGCAGTCTTAAAACTGCCTATTTATGCCTCTGAAAAATTTCGCCTGCCTTATCAGAAAAAATAGGCCTACTGATGCCATTTCTGAACTGCCTTTTGAAGCAAGTGTAATGATCAAACAGCCGATTTCAAAACTTTTAAATTAAGTGATTAATTGTACAACGTGTTAAAAAACACAGAACCGATGTTGTCGATTTTTTTAACCAATAAACCCTTGATTTTTTCTTTATATTACTCCTCATAAAATCTTAATATTGAAATATCGTGTAATTTAAAACTTCGTGGGAAAAAAAATCCTTCAATGATTATTCTTTACTTGTTGTGAATGACTGTCGGCAACAGTCATTCACACAGACAGAAACATATAGAAATATAAGTTCAAATTGTTTATTTGCAATTATGAGAGACGAACTTAATTATCATATAATTTTTTAGACATTCGTGTAATATTTGCTTACTTATGAAATATAAAATAAACTAAATTTTAAATATATAAAGATATTTCATTTCAATGTGAAAAGCTGTGAATTTAGATCGAAAATAATTTAAATAAAATTATGCAGTTCATTTAATATAAATTATTTTTGTTTACATTTCCAGGTTTTTCTTAAATGTCTAGAAAATTAGTTAATTTTTCGTAATATAAAGATAAATAAGTAAGAGTGGAAAATATCACGCTGAGATGTCGGGAAAAAGACCTCATGAAAATGCAAAAAAATAAAAATAAATAAATATAAAGTTAATAAAGAAAACTGCGATGATACGAGTTTTGCTGTTTTAACATAGCGTGTGCACATTCTTAAACGAGAATAGACGATCTACTCAGATCTCTCTGAGAATATATCTGGAAGCTGATATATGTCGACCGGGAACATAGCAGAGAGGGAGAGAATATTTTTGCCCAAATTTTATTCTTTTATACACATTGCATAAATACTAAATATACCCGTTTTTTGTCCTAGGGACGGACATCCTCAGTGGGTGTTGCTCATTTCTGAGGATGTTTTTCATCACTGAGGATCTGTTCGCCCCGACAAAAAAAAAGGGGGGGGGTGTTACTCACACATACCGAACATGTTCAGAATGTGATTAGAAGTCCTCGGAGAAGATGGGCTTGCTTTCTGGAATCAGAACGTCATTCTGTGGACAAGATTGGCACCTGAAGCGTGCATAATGTTACTGTGAATACGATGAAAACTATCACAAATGGTTCGAATTTGCGATGATTTGAATCATCACTTGACGAATGAATTATGGTCATCTTCATCAATGCACGATAATGATGACCATGAGATTATAGATTATAACGTCTTTTAGATTATAACCCATGATTGTGATGATGATTATAGCAAGTCATTATGCATGAATTGCTATCATCACCACCATTGCATGGCGTAATGATAATTAACATGGTGCATTATCGGAACATGATGATTTATTCATAATTACTAAAAGGGTCAGCATTAAGTCCGTTCCTGTTTAATATTGTGATGGAGGTGGTGACGGAGGAGGTGAGAGAAGACGCGCCTTGGACAATCTTGTATGTGGATGACATCTTTCGGCGTGCAGAGTCAAGAAGTGGTAGCCAAACTGGACAGTTGGAGGGAGAAAAGTACTGGAAGAGAGAGGTATGAGACTGAGCAGAAGTAAGACCGAGTATATGTGTTGCAAAGTGAATGGCAGCCAGGAGACAGATCTGGTGCTGGAATGAAATATCATCAGGAAGGTCAGTGACTTTAGATACTTAGGTTCAACAATGAAAGAGGATGGCGAGGTTGAGAAGGAAGTGGGATGCAGGATGCAAGCAGGATGGAGGAACTGGAGGGAGATAGCTGGAGTGTTATGTGATAAGAGGGTGCCGATCAATCTAAAAGGCAAAATTTACAGGACAGTAGTGAGACCAGCTATGACGTATGCTATGGAAACTGTGGCCCTGAGGAAAAATAACATCAGCAGGATGAAGGTAGCGGAGATGAAAATGCTTGGATATGCGGTGTAACCAGAAAGGATCGTCTGAGAAATGACTATGTAAGAGGAACGGTGAAAGTTACTAACCTAGGAGCAAAGATACAGGAGGCAAGGTTAAGATTGTTTGGTCATGTGAGGAGGGAGCAAGAGTATGTGGGAAGAAAGGTCACGCAGATGGATGTGCAGGAGAGGAGGAAGCGCGGAAGGCCAAAGAAGAGATGGAGGGAGATGGTGGAGGAGGACTTGAGGATGAAGAACGTGGATGTGGCTACAGCCCAAGACAGGAGGTTGTGGAGGAGACTCATCACAAACAGTGACCCTACTTAAGTGGGAAAAGCTGCAGAAGAAGAAGACTAAAAACATACGCGTTTACTACAGGCGCATACTTGTTTTATTGTTAAATCACAAATGGACTTAAGAAAAATTAAATGAATTCATAAGAGATGAATCTACTCATGTCTAACATGAGGTCTAAGAGATTTTCGTATCTCGAGATCGCTGGTTAACTAGCACCTTCACCATGCTTATAAGATGTATCTTTCGCACTAGACTCTGTGTTAGTGTCGGAAGAAATTATTTCAGACCGCAAATGGAACTCATTAAATGGAAGGATTATTATTTAAATATTTCATATGGCGAAATAATTATATTTTTCTGAACTGCTAAGTATCTTTCTCTGGTATAGTCATCTTGAGATCGACGAATCCACACTGGATTCTTCGGTAAAAGAAAGTATCGACGTATTATTCGCCTATTCCTCTATTGATTTGAAGAGGAATCCTGTTGTGCACCAGCTTGTGATGGAGAGTTCATATTTATCATCGTTTTCCCACGGCTAACTTGTTGACAAGAATTTAAGTTCCGCAAAAAGATGAGGATGATATCCTTATCGAAAGTAAATCGAAACAATGACATCAGTCATTATCAAATCAGGAGGCAGCTCAGCTTATTAAACTCACTGAATCAGCTGACTAATGTCTTTAATCGTATATCAAAATGAAATCAATTTCACAAACATTTTATGCGCTCCTAAATGTTTAAGAAACTGTGCTTCGTACGATTTTCTTACAATTAATTTGCCCAATTTTTATATAATTATAAAACTGATCATGAAAGAAAAATTACAAAAAAAAAGTGCTATTTCAGTGCCATTTTTGTATCACACATCTAACGCTACACAAAATTTGCATGCATAAGCACTCATCAAAAATACCCGCTAATGACTCAACGAACATACCCAAGTTGGGACAGAATACACTTCTTCCCTCCACCCACGTAATCAAAAAAGAAAGCAATCATTTCCCTTTTTAATTGACATTTAGCATAAAACATTCTTCAAATTATTCGCTGCAAACACCAAGAGAAAGAAGGTGTTTGCAGCGAATAATTTGAAGATTTAACTGAAAAAGAAATTTACGTGTTCAAGTTAAATACATTGTTTATGTTAAAATGTTTGTGTTAAATACGTTGTTAAGTTAAATATGTTTATATTAATAAGTTCAATATGTTCTTATTAAAGATTTATGTTAAATATGTTTTTGTTAAAGTTTTTAATTTAAATATGTATTTGTTAAATGTTTGTATTATATATGCTTATGTTAAATGTCTTTGTTAAATATGTTTATGTTGAATGTTTGCGTTAAACATATTTATGTTGTGTTATGTATGCTTATGTTAAATATCCGTGTTAAATATATTTATGTTAAATATGTTTAGGTTGAATACTTGTGTTATGTATGCTTATGTTAAATAAGTTAAGTGCTTGTGTTAAATATGTTAAGTGTTATGTATGTTAATGTTAAGTGTTTGTGTAATGTATGCTAATGTTAAATATCTGTGTTAAATATGTTAAGTGTTAAATAAGTTAAGTGCTTGTATTAAATACGTTAAGTGTTATGTATGCTAATGTTAAGTGTTTGTGTTATGTATGCTAAGGTTAAATATTTGTGTTAAATATGTTAAGTGCTTGTGTTAAATAAGTTAAGTGCTTGTGTTGAGTAAGTTCATGTTAATACGTTAGAATTTGTTTATGGTATCTAAATAAAAATGGGTTTATTGCTTAAATCCTCGTAACAGATGGAATTCTGCAAAAAGATTAAGCAGAAGGATTTTTATTCAGTACATAGATTAACGAGAAAATAACATTTTTTTTTTTTTTTGGCAAAGGCTTACTGTTTTTCTATATTCTATAATCGTACTTGCGGAAGGATTTACTTTGAGTGAGAAGCAAAAACATAACAATAATTACTACGGGACAGGGTAAAAATTCTCTAAGTCTTCAAATACGGGCGCAGATAGAAGAAGTGACCATCACGTCGAATAGCAGTGGCTACAAATACATTAAGTATCATCAATTCCAGCCCCACCTTGTGCGAACCAACCTTCTATCATGCGATCCATAAGAGCTAACAAGAAGATAGACCCGAGTGTAATTGGCTGGGGGTGTTTGGCCGAGTGTGTTTGAGCACAGTTAACCACCGATACTAGGCCGCATGACGTGACCAGCGTTCAAAACATGGTTATATACCGACAGAGGATCTTATTGTTCTCGGCTCCTGACTCATTCCCTGGTCTCCGTTTTGCGCTCTCTTTCACTAACGATGACTTTTCCACGTAATGCAATGAAGGCAACCAAGTAGTAATTCAAGAAAAAACCCATCACATGCCGTACCTGTTAGAGACATCTTGGCTGCCCGTGTTTTCACGAGAGTTATAATTTACTCGTTACTATCACTACACCGTCTGTCCAGCTTTGAATAAGATATGTCAGAACTTTTGCCAGAGAGTTAAAATAAAAAGAGAGGGGGGGCTGCAGATAATTGATCTTCCACTCGTATATCTCACTAAGGTGTATGCTGATCACGAAAAGCTAATGCCGAGAGAGCTTACAAAACTCGACTGCACATTTTAATGGCCATTAGCCCATTAATTCTAAGATTATTGAGAAGTTAGACAATAACATCCAATACGAAAGGAAGTACCAGGGAGGTAGGGAGGGGGTCTTTAAATGCGTGCTTAGCGTGGTAGAACAGGGAGGCGAAACGGAATTGTATTTATGTTTACTGGCCAAGTACGGTTGTTAAGGACAAGATTAGAAGTTTGGCGATTTATTAATCGAAATGTGGGACTTGTCCATCAGTCCTAAACTTTCAACCGATACCTACCTTAAATTGCTTCTTTTTTTTTTTTTTTTTTTTTTTCGCTTTCACTTTTCCGTCTACATAGAAAACATTCGGTGATTGGCCCATTAAGTCTGGTTCTGAATGTTAACTGTGGTGCAAAGGTATAATAATGGCATGATAACAGGGGGAAATAGGAGATGGTTTTTTTTTTTTTTTTTTTTTAATCTCACGAGAACATAGCTGCTGTTGTTTTGCAATAAAGCGTCCAATAGACGAGTAAAGTTAAATTATAAAAATGATTTAGAAAATGTACTCGTCAATGTCTTCTTGCGCATTAGAGTTGAGTTTGGGAAACGATAAGTATCGAAGCGATGATTGTGTTTGTTTATAAAGTTTATTTTTAAGAGTCCATTGGGTTCCCAATACGGAGATTGTTTATAACTTTGGTTATTGTGATTTATATTCGGTTCTTGTTAAAACGTAATAGTCTTAGGAATAATTTATCTCATCGTTTTCCGGGTCTCATCATTTTGGTTCTTATTTTTTGTTTGTTTGTTTTTCAGATTCATATCATTGATTATTTTCATTTAACTCCTACAACTAATAATGAAAATGCACCAAGTTGACAAATTTGGTCCAAAATTAGCTTAAATATTAAAGCGAGTAATACGAGGCCACACACACGCGCGCGCCTTTATTTTTTTATAATTAAACTGAGTTATATTTATTATCAATTTATTTAATACCAAATATCAAATGATTAAAACAAATAATTTAAAATTAGTAACCGATGTTTGAAGAAATTAGGATTTAGAGAATCCTTTAAATTAGGATTTAGAGAATCCTTTGGGTAAATTAAATTCACAAGACTGAATTTACCTTTTTCAGTTTTCATTTGACTGCTAATATTTAAATTTGGCTTTAGAAATCAAGCGTCTTTAATCCTTTAGCATCTACCATTAGTTGTAAAACCACTACCTTATTTATTGCAGTCCTGATGTACAAGTGTTATAAAAATTTTACGTGAAAGAGTACAGTGTTTGGTGCACAGAGATCAGTACTTGAATTATCCTAACCTTTAATCAACTGAAGGTTCCAATATGTACACTTTTATAACCTCAGGTGGACTGGATTGTAGTAAACACATCATATTTTGAAGTACAAATTACAGATTTCTACAATCTGGTGTTAAAATTGATAATAAACAACGTTCATTGTTCAAAATGAAACAAAAAATCTTAACAGGAAAGGATATTTTACATATTTTATAATAATTTATATAATTTTTATACCGTTATGCAAATTACTATATAAAATATTCAAGTTTCATGACTTCAGACATCTCGAATCCATGTGAAATATTAATATACATATTGATTAGGCATCACAAGGTTTACAATGGCTTTAGATTAGCTTTTGGATTTTTCCTAAAAATGTAAAATGTTAGTTTATTTTTAATATTTTATTTATATTGTGTTATATATGTTTATAAATATGATGTAAATTTTGCATGCAATGGTTCGATTAGATACAACACGAAAGCAAATTTGAAATGGTTTCTATTATTCTCGAATAATTTAAACATCAAAATAATTATCCATTTCATTTCGATCTTGATTTCAAGATTTAAACAATACTTTATACAAAATCTGTTTTTTTTCTTAAAGAATGATTTGGGAAATACAGAAGAAATTCAGTTTGCATTTGAAAGAATACCATACCTCTAGAACTGCATTGTGTTTGTTTTTTCAGAAGCACTTTCTAGCAAAACTGTTGTTAATTTATAGCCCTGAGTTATTAGCATTCATGTTTCAACAATAATTATAATAATGTACACTATCGTATGGAAATAGGTAGATAGAATTCAGTAATGATTGTTTGTTGCATTATACACGCTATGTACGCAACAATAAGAATTCTGTTATTGTTTAGAAATGAAAAAAAAAAAAAACAATTACAGTCTTTCAAAGCATTGTTTAGAATTGTAATTAGATTTTTTTCAAACAATGATTAAGTTTGTCGGAAGACATTATTTAGCATTGTTTTCTACCTTTGTTTTTGAATCTATCACAGATTTTTTATTCGCGGGAATTTCTAAGTTTTTAAAATATGGATTTTATTATTTCTTTCAAGATATATAAGATGTATACACCAACTACTTTCGATCTCCATCCTTAAACATACGCACAGCGCACCATTTTTTAATTCAGACCAGAGAAGATCCTTAATGAAAATTATGTTACCATCATTAATTCTCTGCCATGCCATGATATTGAAGATGCTAAGAAAATCCTAAATGATAATTTTAATATGCAGTTCCTGAAATATTCTTCAGAGAATTCTGAATATGTTGATGGCAATTTCGGGGCCCAAGACTAATATTAGATGAAAGAAATGCACTAGGAGGATTATAAATTTCCTACTTAATGATTTACTTTTCTATGCTGCTATTGCTAAGAGAGGGAAGACGGATGCCTTTTGGCATGTCATCAATGTCATCTTTTATATTTCGAATACGCTGTGACAGAGGGAATATTTTTGGTTTCTGTTCGTGAGGACAGGGTGTGGATCTGGAAAAAGAAACAAATGAAAGCTGGGAATGTCTAAATATCTCGTTTTAGCATTCATTCATTGCTGATTGAATAAACCCTGGCATGTTATGTAGTTATTTGTCTTGGTATATTTGGTAAAAATGATGCGTTCTCCTTCAACTTCACATATATTATGTGAGTTTCATCACTTTGTGTGTGTGTGTGTGTGTGTGTGTGTGTGTGTGTGTGTGTGTGTGTGTGTGTGTGTGTGTGTGTGTGTGTGTGTGTGTGTGTGTGTGTGTGTGTGTGTGTGTGTGTGTGCTGGTAATCTTTACAATCCGTTTCGTTTCCATTTCTAATGTTCTTCAGTTTCCATTCACTATAACAATGTTTTGAAAGATAGCTATGCTTAGCATGAGCATTATAACGTGTACAATTCTCTCAAACATATTTCTTATTCCAGCTATTCTCCTTAACTGTTTTTTTAGTTAACCTTTTAAACAGTGCGATTTAATCACTTTCATAGTACTGACAGTTCGAACTAGTTAACTAAAATCCAGTAATCCAGTAAATCCATCTAGTAAGCAAACTCAAAAGATTTGTAACTAAAATGGCGTGTCATGAATTAAGGATTACAATGAATAAAATGATGTCGTTTGTCATCCGATTCTTAAACTTTTAAAATCTAACCGATACAACAAAACCATTTTTTGTTTCAATCAAAAATCTATCTTTAACATCCAAAAAAAAAAGTGCAGAATCTTATTGAATAATGAGATGTAAAATCTATTCTAGAATCATTAAGTTTAAATCTAGAAGGCGCTTTAAAAACTTATAGAATTGAGATTGTGACAGCGAGAGTAAATATCGTGAACTCTACTCTCCCTAATCTTTAATTATTACGAACTGAAGTTCTAATCAATCAAGGAATATGTAAAGAATAGAGATATATTCGAGGTGTAAAGATGTAATACACAAGATATAATAGATATTGCTAGAAAATATATAATAGAGATATAACGATGTAAAGAATAAGGTTGTAACGAACATGTAAAGAAGAAAGAAAAAGGATTCAAAGGATGTAAAGAAAATCATAGGATTTAAAATCTATTCTAAATTCGATTTAGAATAGATTTTACAAGACTTTAGAATCTTAAAGTCTTGTAGAACCTGCTCATTTATAGGATGTAAAATATATTCTAAACCCATTTAGAATCTGAAAGTATTATCTAATCAATCATCAGATGAAAAATGTACATTCTAAATTCTTTTAGAATCTGAAACTCTTATGGAATCTCGTTTGCGTGACGGGTATAAATAAGATGGAAATCTATTCGAAATTTTTAAGTGTACGATTCAAAAGCGAATAGAATGCTTATCCGTAAAAACGTTTTCGAAACAGTATAATTAAGGAAGAACAGCGTTGTAGAGTTTAATCTGAGAGAAAACCATCACTTATTTTATCGGAGCTGCAAATGAGAAGGATATGAAACTACTCAAGGGGCGTATAAGTTGCCTAAAATTTGAAGATAAATAATCAGAATATTTTCAACTGTTCCTGCAATATTTCACATTCTGGATCTCTTTGGAATCGTGATTAAATAAAGTGGTCAGTTAAATGCGACAAGAAGTCTGTTCGACGGCCACTTGTTAAGGTTGAATGCAAGTGGGTAAAGATGTTCTCCCTCTCTAAATTATCTTCGGATATGAAGCAAAAATCTATTCTAGCTTCTTTACACTTATGACCAGTAAATATTTACGGAATCTAGTTCATAACTCGAGGATAAATAGCATAAAAATTTATTCGAAATTCATTAAGCTTGCGATCCGAAATTCTAAGAAACAAACACGGAAAGATATAAGCCTTTTAAGGAGTAGAATTTAGACCCCCCAAAAAAGGGAATAATTACTCATTTATGTAAGCTCTGTTTACGAAGGAAATGAGTTTTCTAAATATGAATTTTGATATCTAAAATCTCCGAATTAAGTAAACTAACTATTTTGATGTGTTTTGATATATGAGATTGAACTGCGGCGTTCTCTGTTGACACTGTGAAGCATAAAATATCACTTTAAAATGCTATCAATTATAAAGATAAATGCAATAAGAAGTGTGCATTGGGTATGCGTACTTATTAACCTTCTAAAAATTAAATGAATGCACGAAAAATAATCTTGTATTCAACTTATGTTTGATTTGAGAAGTCAAACGTTTGCTCTGCATTCTTTATAATCCGAAAACAGTTTTAGAACTGGGTTTATATTGCGGGAATAAACTTTATAAAAATACACTTAATATTAAAGTTTACGATTCAGAAACTTAACTAATTTAGATTAGATCGCATTATCAATGGAACCTAATGTATGGTAGATCACATTGATAAAGCGATCATTTTTGAAATCCACACCTTAATAGTTGTGGATTTTAAGAACATGTATATTAATTTACATGAAGATCTTCAACGCAATCTTCTTTCAATTATTTAAGAATTCGAAGGTAAGTGTTTGCATTATGGGGTTTCAAAGAATATTCCCTTCCTTAACTTAAAGATTGGAAAAACTTGAACACTCTGATTTGCATCTCAAAGCAAAAATTTATTCCGAGACTTCTAATTTTGATCAGAATTTACTCAAATTCCGTTTCATTAACGGACATTAACAGCTCATAACAATCTATTCAAAAGCCCCTTTAAGTTTGTGATTAGAAACTCATAGAATCTAGTTTATCGTTAAGGTGATAAAAACGATTCTAAAATGCTCCAAGTTTAGGATTGAAAACTTAAAGAATGCAATTTAGAATTGCCAAACTTACAAAGATGTTATACGAATAAGCATCATTGAAATAATTGCGCATGCGTGCATATAAAGTAACATCTTAAAGTGAAAGCTTTCGAATGAAAATGACGAAATAGCTTTTTTTTTTTCTTAATTTTATTTTAATTTTATCCGTTTATCGGTGTTTTGCTCACGCATGTTGTAAACATCACTTGAATTTTTCTTATACTTGTCGTCTGTCATTTCTTTATTGTTTAGTAGAATTAAAAAGTTCGATAGAATTCGGTTATTTTTGTGCGAAAGGCGTCATGGTTTTCATCGATGACTTGAAATAGTCTGATTTGACGAGTTATTTGAAGTTATTTTCATCCAACTTTGTAAACATTATCTTCTTTTTTTTTCTCCCTACATCCCTCTAGTTTATCTTGGTAATGCCAAAGATATTTTCTTTTGTATTCTTGCTAAAGTATTTCGAATAGATGGATAGTGTTTTAGCGCTCCCCAGTGTAAAAGGGATACCATAAAAGTATTGTTAGTATTGCAAAGTTCTGGACAGAATCGTTACATATAATTCTTAAACTTCGTTTTGTTGACGTCTCTGATAGATCTTTATGGCGCACTTCTTAATGTTTTTGCCTACAAACGTTGTTTGTCTTTAAGAAATTTATGTACATTATATTTTCCTTAGTGTAATTTGGCATTTCTAGAAGACCGTTTTAAGCCTATTTTAGACACTAGAACAATTTCAAAGGATTAACTTGAATCAAAGAGAAATAGTTCGAAAAAATACCGTCTTCTGGAACAAACTAGCAGTCGTAATTGGAACACAAGGCAGTGTTCCAATTCCAATTGTTATACTCAATTGATTGAGTGTAACAATTAAACTTACATGAGTATTATATCATACGAATTGCTAACAATCAGTTTCATTTTATTAGCCAAGTGTAAGGAAAAACCGATTGTTACCAATCTCATTGTTTGGAAGTCGTTCAACAATAATCTACTAAGCCAAGATGATTGCATAGAATGAAATATATGAAATAATCATTTGCACGAGCGAATGTAAAGGAAACAGTGACTGTTTTTGATGAAATCCATTAATATATGTTCGCCAATAAGGTTTAATTAATGAAACGCACTGTTATTTCTCCAAAAGAACAAGATTTAGCGATACATTGGTAGTTGAGTCAATATTACACAACAAGCATAGCTAGATAAACTAATTTAAATTCTGCCCACGAACTTCTAAAGTGTTTATTATTTTTGAATAAAATGAATGTGGCTAGTTGTAGGACAGATAATATTCTGTGACCTGAATCCATAATAGGATTGTGTGCATGTAAAATGTCATAAAGTGTTTGGAAGGCCAATTTGTGTATTGCGATCGGTGTCATTGGATTTCCGAGTCGTTTGCACCCATTATAATTTTCATTGAGACAACCCTCGGTATCATTTATTCAGAAACGATGGAATACGTTAGAATAATCCTTCTAGTTTGATAGCCCATAGTTTGCATCTATCAATGTAAAATATACTTAAGTATTCTTAAACACCCCCACGGTTACAACATTTTGATTGACTTCTGGAAGCAGTTGATAAATTCCCACGGGACAACAATAGACGGGACGCTATTTATTGTTGATTATCGGGTTTCCTGCCACACACATGGTCCGATGGTTAAAACGGAATATATTGCTAATGGTGATAGAGTATTATTGGTGGACTTTGCTTCGCCGTCTCTGAAAGTTGTGTGCACCAGGCAGACCCACATTAAGATTCCCATATTTGTGGATGTTTGCTAGAGCTGGTTAACAATCGGAAATCGGTGATATTTTGTGATTGGTCGAAAAAAGTTGCATGTTTGGCTAAGAATTACGATTATCTGTTAGAAAAGATCAGAGGAGCCGGGTTTGTTTTATTGATTTACAAAGAGCGGTTTAGATTCGATCATTTTGAATGGATACAGCAGTTTGCAAATGTTGGCACTGCTTTTTTTTTTTCTTTTCTTTTTTTCGTTTTGCCTATGTCCACTTTTGAAAGAGAAAATACCGTATTTGGGATCAGATATGTTTTCGTTAGAACTAAAGTGGGGATTTTTTTATTATTATTATTATTTCGTTCACTCTTTTTCAAGTGTGCAAGAATATTACTGAAATCTGTATCTTCTACAATTCATTTTTACGATTGTAACAATTTTTTGATATTAAAATTATTTCTGCTTTTATAAATGAACATCATATGATAGCACATGCTTTAGAAATCAATTTAAAATGAAAGAAATTCGTTCTCATGAAGTTCATCAAGTTTTGTAAACATAATTCATCTTTACGCCAGTTTAATATTATAATAACGATAATTGTATCAGGAAAATTGTAAGTAGTTTTTGCGTAACAACAATCAAAGCATTACAACAATGAACAATAATTACAACAATGAACAACAACAGTTGTTCGATACAACAATGTTGTATCGAACAACTGTTGATACAACAATGCTCATAAAAGCTATTCGATACTACGAAAATTAAATGTTAATTTAATATTCTAACAATGATTAAATATGCTAATAATGATTTGTTGCACTGTGAATGACGACACAATTAAAAGGAGCAACGTAACACTCGATTCACAGTTCATTGTGATGTCCTCGTATTGAATAGGCATGTGTTCCGTTACGTCAGTACTCTTTTAATTGTTAAGTATAATTCAAATGCATTATTTAAATATTCATAAGTATTTAAATATGCAGAGATATTTAAATATATGTATATTTTTAAATATATTTAAATATATGCATGTTTTAAATATTTAAATAAGAACTTATTTAAATAAAATATGCCTATTTTAAATCTCTACGTAATCTGTATTCGAATATACATTTCAATATATGCAATTAATAATTGCATATACTGCAGCTAATTCGAGGATTCCATAAAAAGAATGGCATCAAAAAGTGTTCATATAAGTGGAGAACAAGCAGGTTGATTTTAATCAAGATTATTTGATTGTAGACTTAAAATGTAGTGTTACAAGTCTACGTTTAACATTGCGCTACAGTGAAAGCTATTCGTATGATGCAACAATGCATAGGATATTTATGTTAAAATAGCAAACAATGATCTGGATTTAACAATGAATTCTTTAAGGTTATATTATTATGATCATATGTCATATTTTAGCTTCTTTAAGATTAAAAAAATTGGCTTTTGGAAGCAGATGGCACTTAATGCATACGATCATTTGCAATTTTTGAGATTTAGTTTGCAGTAAACTTGATATAAAAAAATCTACTGCATATCTTATAGTTAATCCTAAATGTATTGCAAGTATATTTACGATTATATTTATGTATTTCATCCGAAGCTTTCATGTAAAATAAACCACTAAATAAAGTTCGTTGGAAAAGAAAATAGGGATGTTACGGAATTACTATAAAGTATACCCACTTGTTGTAGAGACATTTACAAAGAATGACATCCCTGGTATTATAAATGGCATTAACTGGCTAGATATATCATTTTTCTTTTGGGTTCAAAAATGGGTTCAAATCCCGTATTGGATGTGAGGACTATTATAGTCTCACACACAGTTGAAATTAACAGGCATAATAGGCAGGCATCATGGCCTTGGTATTTGCAACGGTATTCAAAGCTAAGCAAAATCTCGAATAACATCCCACATTATGCAGTCCGCGTCAAACAACTTTAATCTCAATTACAAATGTGATTATACAAATCGTGCTAAGTTTTGTTCAATGTCCATTGTTGCTTGGAGCGAGCATTCTATTTTAATCGTATTGTTGATCAAAACAATGGATACATCTCGTATAAACAGCTGTGTGCCATCTGGAGTTAAATATTTTGCTAGGATAAAACTTTCAAGTACTATGTAAAGCATGTCAGTCGTCTTGCAATCAGATCTCATTATTCAGATATTTATTTACAAATGGGAAGACTTTATGGAAGTTTAAAGGTTGGGTATCAGAAAGCTGATATTCTTAGCATTTACAACGATCTATTTTGACAACTAACAAAATAAAAATTATTATTTTCAATAAAATAAAATAATATTAAATAATACCTTGATGGAATAAAAATTTCCATCAAGGTATTAAACTTTCTCCTACTGTGAACTTAAACAATAGGGTGTAATTAACTCTTCTTTTTGCCGACGACGAAATAATAATTACAAATTCTGAAGATAACTTATAGAAAGCTATTTTAGATCTAAATGAGATATCCAAAGATTGTGGTATGAGAATATCAACAGAAAAATCAAAAACTATGGCCTTTAAAGGACAAGATCCGGCAAGAACAAAAATAGTAATAGATAACAAGATTTTAGAACAGGTGAATTCATTTAACTACCTAGGATGTATGATCACATATGAAAATGAAAAAGATATAAACGTAAAAATTGCAAAATATTTAAAAATAACAGGTGTAATTAACTCTATATTTAAACCAAACCAGACTAAAAGTATAAAATACATTAGTCCTACCAGTCCTATTGCATGAAAGTGACATCTGGACAATAAAACAAAAAGACAAACAAAGATTAACAACAGCAGAAATAAAGTTTATGAGAAAAACTGCAAAGTATACCCTATTTGATCACAAAAGAAACGAAAATATTATGAAAGAATTAAACCAAGAATCAGTAATAGAAAAAATAAAAACATAAATGGACGGAACACGTTCAAAGAATGAAAACAGAAAGATTACCAAAACAAGCCTTAAAGTACAAGCCATTAGGAAAAAGAAAACCAGGACGTCCTCTTAAAAGATTCAACGATGACTTCTGAGGCCGGAACAGGCCATGCTAGGCCTTAATCCTTAATATGCATGATGATGATTATCAAGAAAAGAAAAGTGCCATCAACTTGGTATTATATATTACATATGTGCTGAATAATCACTTTTTTTACTTTGATTGGATTTCATTGGATGTCCATGCATTTCGCAAAGAAATATATACGTTTACAGTACACAAAAACAAATGAATAACAGATACTTGTATTTACATCAAGATAAGATAAAATCATGGTAAAATCATGGAATATATTTTGCTTGTCCTAAAAAATCTAATGACCTTGATTCCCTAACAGCTCAAAAATAAATAAATGACTCTTCGTAAAAGTAATTACGGTATTTACACAGTGTTCAAATATATACTGTATATATATTTAAATTATAAAATTTAAATCAATAAGTTTAACCTAATCAACAAAGAAATATTCGGAATATAATTCAAATTTAGATGTTGATTCTTTTCCTAATTAAATAATTCCATTGAAGTTAATCAAATATAAAGATAATCTAATTTAAATAAACCTTTGAAATAATAATGCGAATAGCTATTTCGAAAGTACTAACCATTGGACCCAGGTTGAAAGTAAGCCAGAGGTTAGCAGATACATGAATTGGTTTGGCAAATTAACGGGAGAAAAACTGTGATGAGAAATCCAAAACTCTATCACTGTTATGAAAGCGAGTTACTTATTCTGCCCTCTCTCTCTCTCTCTCTCTCTCTCTCTCTCTCTCTCTTATAGCGAAAGGGTGTGTGTGTGCATACAGAGGAAATCACGAAATAAACTTGAACAGGAAAGTCATAGTCCAAGTTCTCCAAAACCTGTTTAAAAATCACGTGGTTCTGGGAGCGTATTCCTTTTTTAAAATGATAGAAAAATAAAATAAAATCGTTTCAGTGAAATGTAACTGAGAGATAAATATACGTGACATTTTTTTCTTTTGCATTATAAAGGTTTGTACTGTTATTCTTAAATGCTGTACGTGATGTATCACATACGCTCGTATCGTAGCCTAAAGTTATCTAGACAGTCGGAGAGCTTTATCGTGATTTTTTTAACTTTCCACATTTTACATTCTATGCGATTCCCACCCAAGGAAGGTTATAACGCTATAGTACATTGGCACGGCGTGTTAAGATATTTTTATTTTTTTTTATTAATTTTTTTATTTATTTTATTTTATTTTTTTATGTTTAGGTAACATTACGTGAAATGCGTTACATAGTTTACCTGATCCAGGAATTCTGCGCCTGAGACCAAAGTTTTCAAGCCACTTCAGGCCTCCAGTAAGCAGGACCTCACATCGCACAATGAAATTTGATTCACTATCGACTGTCTTTTCACCAAGAGATCTGAACCCACAACTTGTTAGTTAAAAATCAGACATGTGATCCACTCTGCCGACTCAGGATGGCGGCTTCGCTGTCAGTTTAGTTTAACCGTTGCCTAATCTTTGACATATTCCATATAGGAAGAGTTTAACCAATTATCTGCATGTTAAGTACCTCACTGGCCTATAAATTACTATTGCAAAAATACGTTTCAAGTGTGGAAAATTTTTTTGCGTTTAGTTCAAATTAATTATTTTATTTTATAAATCCTCCTGAAGTCGTTTTTATAGCATGAAACTACAAGTATGTCTGATTTCTATATTCTTATCAATATAAATACTTTCAATGAAATTCTGCATTAAATAATTTATTTAGTTTTGTCGGAAACAAAAATTCACTCTTATAAAACAACGAACAATTATCATTATAATAATATTTTAAAAAAAATTCATTCTTGTATTCATTTTAATTCCAATGTAACCCGCATAGTAGTCAGTTAACGCATACAAAAGAAAGAGCAGCCAATACATCACTTATTCAAATTACAGAATTTTTACTCTAGACTTTCAATATTATTTATAAGACATTTAAAAAAATTATGTAATTGAAAAAAAAAATGTAATCGGAAAAAAATTATGCAATTCGAAAAAAAATTATAATTTATAAATTAATTTTATTAAAAATTATAAGTACATGTTTCTAATTATAAATTATAATTAGAAACATGTAATTGAACATTTAAAAATGTTCAATTACATTTTCTAATATAATAATAATTTTTGTACACCGTTCGATGTCAGCTTCGGTTTCATATATAATTGCAGATTACCTAATCTAATTATATGTTTCAGGATAGCTGCATATCTTAGCATAGCAGTCGTATACTTTTATCATAATTGCATATTAGCTTAACTACCAATTGCAGCATGGTCTTTATGCAATCACAGTCATTTTATCATGCATGCATATTTTAATTTTTGCCTAATTGTATTATTATAATAACTCTTGGGATGTTAATTGTTAAAATTCTCGCGTAATCTCTATAGTTTAATTTCATAAAATTTCGGTGTATATTTCAGCCTAAATGGCTTTTCTTAATTTAGCATTTTTAATATATTGCATAATTTGGTTTAAATGGTTTTCGTATATTTCGTCTAATTATATATTATAACTTGATTGTGTATTGTTATTTTTTATGTATGAATGGCGATTAATTAGAAATGCTTCTATATTAATTTTTAAACCAAATTAAGACAGTTAAGCTAAGTTGCTAAACTGTTCAAATTTAAAATTCGGTACACAACTAAGCCAAAAATAAATGAATATGTAAAAAAATATTTTAGAAATATTTTAGAAATATTTTGCATTTTAAAAAAATATTAAATTCTACGAAAAATATATTCTGATACTCTGTGTACTAAAATAATCTAAAAAAAAAACATTTAATCGAAAAGTAAAATCTGCCTGTTGTAATCACGTGGTTTATTTGTCTGCGTTCTTTGAGGTGATGGATAAATCACCTCAGAAGCGATGGTCAACAATTTTTTTTATTATTATTCACTAGTCGCTAGCCTACAGCCACCCTTTGCGTGGTGGTCGTTGCTAAGGTGGCGACGTCGCGCAGTAAAAAAATCCTCGTTCCCTGGCGAACCCTCAATCGATATCGATTTTTTTTTTTTTTCTATGCGTGGAATGTAAATTTTAGCTGAAGCCGCCTGAGTAGCCGCTTCTTGTTGAGCGACCAAACTCCATTCCTTGTCTTGTAGTTAGCTATGTTTCTAAGCTTAACGAAATGCCTCTTCGTAGCGTCAATGATGCCATTAACCAGGCCATCTATTGTCTTCGACGAACAACGTCATACGTCCGCCATGCTTTAAAACAGGTAAGAAGCCATAATGCATTCCAGTCTTAGGAAAAACGACCTACTAAAACGCCTTAGTACAGCTTTCCTCTATACACGAACAAGACAGTTGCAGAGCCAGCCATTTTCTCCTTTTTTTTCTCCTCATCAGTAACGCTCTCTCGCCTCTTTTCCCCTTCTCTCTTATGTGTTTCGTCGGCTGTGAATTTTTTTTTTTGCTTCTTTCTCTTTTTTTTTTTAATTTACAATTCTAACGTAGCGCGCGCACACACAAGTTATCTAACGAACAATCTTGCATTTTTTTTTCTTTTTTGACGTCAGAACTGCTTCCAAATCGTGGGAGGCGCATCTTTAACAGGGGTGGATGTGTGTGTGGGGGGGGGGGGGGAGTAGTGAAAGAGATGCAAACGGATGAGAGGGGGGGAGGCATGTCACATTTGTGTGACGGGCACCGCAACAATTTCTCTCTCTCTCTCTCTCTCCCTCACCCCTTCCGCATAGGCTTCCAGTCAGCGTGCTCCTAATGAACGTTTCTAGGTACACACGCTTTTCATATTTTATGCGAATATGGGAGAAAATGGGCTGTTCGGATTGGTGGAGATTGCATCGCGCCATAGCAATGGTTCTTTTCTAATTTGTTGGCTGGCTGCCTTAATTTCCCATGCAAGCGTAGCTTCGAGCCAGCCATTTAAGCGGTGAGTCTTAATGACTAGTATTGGCGGAAGGGTTGTCGAGACCCGCCTTCCACTGTCTCCGTCGATGATCAGACTGACAGGATGTGAAAAGGAAAGGAGCCCGCCCCTTTCGTAACCCCTTTATTGCCAAGGTAGGATGAGGGGGAGAGATTGTCTATGCGAGTGCAAATGGCCGCCCAATAAAAAGATCCCAATCTCTACTTTTTGAGTTAATAAATTCGCATTCACGCAGAAATACGATTTTTTTCTCCCGGAGTCAAAGGGTTGGAGTTTGGGGGACACACGGGGGACTTGACTCGGATAATTTTGCTCCTTTAATTAACAAGGGGTTTGCTCGATTTCATATATAAATTATTAGTCAAATTTCAGATGTATATTGGTGAAGGCAAGCAGTGATTTTTTAAGTGTAATTCTCTCTCTCTCTCTCTCTCTCTCTCTCTCTCCTTGGTGGTAAGACAATGCTAATTAACTAAAGTGGTTATTTAGCATTAATTAATTATAATTATTAATACTAAAAATTATTTAAATATGAACTAAAACAATTTTATAAAATATGGAAAATTGGATTAAAGATTTTCAGTCTTCTTAAGAATGATAGAAGAAATAAGTACATTTAAACATAGTTTGAAAGAGAAAGAGATAGATAAATAGATAGAGAGAGAGAGAGAGAGGAGATAAAGTCTGGGAGATTTATGAAAGAAGGAATGGCAGACAATAAAGATAATTTTATGAAGAATGAAGAGGTAACTAAGAATATTTATGACTGTAAATTAATATTGTAAATATGAAATAATTTCCTAAGGAAAAAAGAATTATGTAACAAAATTCCACGTCACTGCCTTGTATAATTAGTATTGCTAATATCTTAACGATTGTCTTAAGGATTAAAGTTTCTTTTCTCTGGATAAGACGTGTAGCAGTGTTCTTCAATAAAATTGTTTATCGCGGCTGAACATCTACTACGGCTTCTTAGTAGCATTACTATACTCGTGAAAAAAAAAAAATAGATAGATAGGCAGATTCATATAATCGCATCTATGAGCAGTTGGTTTAAATCCTTTTTTTTTGTTTGTTTTGTTTTAATCCAGTGAAATATCATTCAACCTATTGTACGAGTTTCATAAAATGCCTGTGACGTCTAGAGGAAAATAACTTTTATTAATATTGTATTTAAATATGCACGTTATAATATTTACGAAATTCACAAAAAAAGAATAGTTATTCCAAGTAATTGACTTTAAAAAAAAAAGAGTCTGGTAATTTTGATTTGGAGAATGGAAGATGGGCGATTGTTGTACGTGATCAAACTGGTTTGAGGGAGAAATGGGGGTGTTGCTGAGAGTATGCTTGATGAAGAGCTATGAAAATGTCGATGTTAATCAGATAAAGCAGAAAATATAGATAATGATTGTGATGCTCTCTAGATTATCTACCAAATAGTGAAGAGAGTATGAAGGTGGTGCTGAATGATAATCAAACTACTCCTCTCTCTCTCTCTCTCTCTCTTTCTCTCTCGCTGATATGTGATCATTATATGGAATTTTATATTCCTGAATAATGAGTATGCATAAACGTAATATATTCATGGTAAAAACATTTGAAGTTAGTTACGCAAAATTAACAGAGAGAGAGAGAGGGGGGGGGAGGATTAGACTATCAAAATGCTCTTAATTAGTTTTTCTAAATAACTGAAGTAAAAAGTACTTTTTTATATAATTAAAGCATTTACTAGAATTAAAGTCCTGCAATTTATCTTGGGAGAATGTTTGAATATGATAAATAGAAATACAAGAGAGAGAGAGAAAGGAAGATAGACTTACAGAAAGAAAGCATAAGAAGATGAGAGAAAGTTTAGTCTTGGATATGGATTAGAATCCGAATTAGGGATAGCTGTCTGTAAAACACTTCTCTTGACAACCCTGTACAGCATCTGGATTTCATATTTTTCTTAATTTTAAAATAAAAAATAAAATCAACAATTATTGAAAAACATTCTAGGTTTGATATACATTTCAGATATCGCATAAATATTTTTCTCTGTCTTTCCATTCCTATTCGAATTTTTCTCCTTATTTCTAAGTTCTTTAAGAGCACCACAAATAAATTTCATGAAAGTAATTATAGTGGTTGCTTTCCTAAAAATAGTAATTTACACCCAAATAGAGAAATTCTCATCTCTGGCAATCCAGATCTAGTGATACAGCGAAATCTTTATTTTTTCTAATAAATAAAAAGTGAACTGAGTTTAAATTGCACTGAAACTGACGTTTTATTACTCTCCATCCGAAAATTATTTATAGATTAGCTTATTGATTTTTATAGATTACTTATAGATATAAATTTATAGATCGTCAAAAGCTTGTTTTTACATGGAAATCAGTCATGTTGCTAATTCACGCGAAGCACTAATCTAATTCATTAATAGAATTCATCATTGGAACTTCAATTTTTGCATAGATTTTGCAAATATTTTTCAAATATCAGTGTGCGGTCATTTTAATTGAACTGAAATAAATACTTAAATTTTAATATGCGCTTTGATAAAGCTGGTCCTATTTTCATTCCAATATTCATTTAACTAACATAAATTGGAATGGAAAGAGGACATCACTTTTATATAATTATATATCTTGTGCCTATTCAGTCTATTTCACCGTATAAAAATTTCTACAAGCATTGTAGTCATTTATTTTATGATTTAATTGTTGTATATTTAATAATCTCTAATCTCCGCCTGCGTTGATTTTAATTATTGGATGTTTTATAATTTCTACATGCCTTCATTGTCGAATGATTATCAGAAGTCTAATAATGAATTAATTGTTACTAGCTCGCTTTTATCGCTTAATTGTTGCATGTTTATTTCCTATGTCAACAGATATGTTTATTATCTACTGAATAAAGAATATAACCAAGGATTATGATTATACGCTTAAAACACTGTGATTTTTGAGAATTTAAATATCACCTAATGGTACTGCATACAAAATATGATCAGAAACTAGTATTTTGCGTTTATATCCTTCCGATCTGCTTGAATTTAAATATCACTTAACGATACTCCCTATATAGACTTCTGTTCACGTCCCAAATATATAACAAAAAAAAAAGAAATACATTGGTATTCTTTAAGAAAAATCAATGACAATGTGGATATAAATGTACTGCAATGAGTCTATTTTTCTTTCTGTCGTTAGTTTTGTACTTGATTGGTGATACACAGGAATGTTTTATGACAGTATTGTGAAGACATGAAAGCTGTTGTGCCTATTCAAACTCGTCTATATATTACATGCAGATCTATTCAGTGCCTTGCAACTAGATGCACACACACACAACTGGGATATATCAGATAGCTACCTGGAGGCGTGCTGACGTGCAAATTTTCGCTTTACGTGTAAGAAATACTTGAGTAATGGTTGTAGGTCTACTTGGCTATACTTCAGATAGATCGCTTGTTTGTTCAGTAGCCTAATACTTCCCAATGATTGAGCAACCCATGTTTAATTTTTGGTTGTTTTCTAAAACGGCCTTGATAAATTCATAAATATGCAGTAGTTTCTTTCTGTGTACTGCGAGTATGGCACCCTCTTGTGGCAATTGTACTTTGATGAACATCATTAACAATACAGTGAAATAAATGGATTGTTAGATTTTTTTTTAGCGCTAACTTCTTATTTCATTTGAGAAAAAACTAAAAAAAATGACATTACGGATTTAATGAAAAAAAAAAAAAAAACACCTGATAAACAATCTGAAATATTTCGATAACAAATTTACTAGTGATAGTCACAATTTAAATTTTCACTTGTTCCATAATGGACCGAAGAATGAAGAGGAAAATCATGGGTCCCCAATCAGCTGTATCCTCAAATATTTATACGAATATATGTGTCGGTCTTGCCAGGCTAGTTGTTGTTGTAGTGCTATATGTGGGAGTCGCTCTCCCACTGGTTCCTATTGATGACTCAGAGCTTTTTTGGTACTGTAATCCCTAGCGGTCGTTCCCCTGTTTTTTTCCTCGTTTTCCTCCCTTCTTTTAACCCCCATTCGACCCACTTTCGAAGGGTGGTGAGTAAGGGGAGAGAAGGGAAGTAAAGAATAGTAGAGTGGGCGGAATGAGCTGGTCACTCTACTTTCCACATTTAACGTTTCACATAGATATTTTCTCTAGAAGCGAGGCGAAAATGATCAGATGGGAGAAATTAAATAGCCTCTCCGTGAAATAAATCGAAGCCGGGAAAACAAAAAGAAAGAAACATCTGAAAGATCATAGAAGGATGGATTTTTTTTTTTTAATCCTGGGTTAAATACTTTATTTCGTTTTTTTTTTTTATTTGAAAATGACCGTTAAATTTAAATAACATTGTGATCAACTAAATTAGTAGGCACAATGCAATAATACAAAACAAATAATATTGCAATAATACAATTATTATCATTTGGCGATATAATAATTATTAATAAAGAGCAAATGATATCGCAACAATATGATAATTGTCATAATCACTACAAACGAAAAACAACAATACCCATAATTGGAAATGACAATCAATTGGAAATCACCTTCAGCGAAACCAAATGAATAGAAGAAATAGAAATACGTTATTACTAATAATATTTATGGATGATGTAACAGTCCTAAGAATATTTGTAATATTGTAATAGCTAAGCAAATTAATAAGAATATACCAACAATAGTCTGAATAGACATGTCAGTATTAACATATAAATATTAGTGTTGTTATGTTTCCGATTTAAAATGAAAACTTAATACTGTATTTATTTCATGTAATATTTAAATACATTGTTATATATCATAGTAATAGAAATCTATAAATCTTAATATTATTCTAAAATTTATCAATGCTGAATTAACAGAAAATATGTCCAAATAAAGTAAAGTGTAAAATTATAAATTTTTGAAAAATAATTAGTAATAAACTAGATTATTTGAATATAAATTCATACACCTTTTATTTTTCCAAGTACTTTTCAAATAAAATTAGAAATGAAGTTAAGTTGTAAGATTATTTATGTGTAGTATGCTTATTAGAACCACAAATCGATTTTCAAAATAACAACCATTATAAGGGTTTAATTTAGTATCAACGGTAAGTTGACTTTTAGGTATTATTTAAATATAAATATAAATTCAACTATTTTAATTAGTTATTCGCACTGCTACTTCCTCCCTTCTTTCTGTGGAGCACCCAACAGTTTTACCCTGGAAAAATACTCATTGTAATTACTGTTATTTGACGAAATTAAGAACAAGAAATGAGAGTAGTTGTAAATAGTCTAATAAATCTGAGGAAATATAAAAGGATTAAATATAAAAATACATCGTATAGCTGTCTTCTATTAAAATGTTATCGTTTAATCAATATTGAATAAGTCTGACAGGTCATTAATGGTCGCTTCTGTCAAGCATATTTTCCAAAGAAGATGGAGCACGTGATGAAGCTCAAAGAAGAAACTAAAAATTTAAAAAAATAAAAAAAAAACCCACTAAATCAATGACAGTCACAGTCTCAAGTTTGTGAATTTGTTTGCTGTGAGTATTTTTGCTATCAGTAAAACAAACATCAACCAAAAGTCATTCACCGAATTTGAAATTTAATTCCATGCATTGAAAAAAAAATGTCGAAAGGAGTTATTTTAATCAAACTCAAAAAATGATTTGGTCGAAAGTTGTTTTAACAACAAACCTCAACAAATATAATTTACCAAAAAAAAAAAAAAATGCCAAATTAAATTTTCCCCCTCAGTATATCGTTAAAGTAACTTCTGTTCTCTAATCAAAGTGCAGAGGGGGAAACACGCTGGCTTTGTTTTTCAATGGAAAGCAGAATAATTACGTTAAGAAAGCTAGGGGAATAATTACAGAAATAACACTTCGTTAGTGTAGTAATGAAGACACGTGTTTTCTAAATAACGCTCCAAGGAAGTTACATTGCATGAATGTAATTGGATTATAAAATACACTATTTGTTGACTGTGTAACCTGCTGTGTTAGACATGAGAGAGGGGTGCCTAACTTGTTCGTGTATATATATATATATATATATATTGGAAGCTAACTCCGCTGTGTTGCTTCATTGAGTGCGTTTACTTGAACATAAACTTGCCTTCATTTCTCCCGCCTGGACTAGCGTGTTCTACATTTTATTTGATTTCGTAGTTCTCTTAACATTAAATATTAAAATTTATTAAAATTGCGCCCTTCTTGAAGAGGAAAGAAAATTGCGCTTCCACTATGGAAGTAGCGTATCCAAATATTGCACAATTCCATCCTCACGGTCCACAGCCAGCGTATTTCATCTCTTAATAAACGTTATTAAAGGACTGCAGTAGAGGAAAACATCTTCCTTTCTCCCCCCCCCCCCCGTCCAATCTACCCTCCCTCTCTTTGCTTCTCTGTGTAGTTTCTTTTTTACGTTTTTTTTTTTCTCTTTAGTCTTCTTGGCTTATTTCATGCTGATTTTTTGCTGATTTTGTTCCATTTGCTGCGCTCATTTTTATCTCCGCCTGTTTGTCTTCTCTCTCTCTCTCTGTCTCTCTCTCTCTCTCGTTAGTTTTAAATATTTGCTATTTATAATATTAATTAATTAAAATTATAAAAAAGTATTATAAAGTATTAGATAGAAAGTACTAGAAACTAGTCACAGTTATAGATAGAAAATAAGTACAGATTTTGAATATTTAAATGAATGACATCTTCTCATTTATATTTTAATTTTCAGATGCGATTTTTTCTTCTTTTTTTCCTATTCCCATATTAGTGAAAGATAAAATAAAATTGGTAATTTTATTTTATTTTATCTAAATAAAAATAAAAATGGTAATTATTTTATTTAGAAAATTTTCATATCACGATATTTATTTTTTTTTCTTTCTATTCATTTTCTTTGTGTTATTGAATTTTTTTATCTTTATATGTAACTTTTTTTCCAATTTGTTTTCATTTTTCGCTTTATCAACTTCTATCATTTTTTAAAATTTATAATCTTTTTTTTTATCTTATTTTTCTTTTTCTTTTTTTTTTGTGTGTGTGTTTCATATTTTTATTTTGCTACTTTTTAATTTATCGTCCATTAATCTTATTTTTTTCCGTTTCTTTTATTATGTTTTTTTTTTCATTTTTTGGATTTGTCTTTGTCATCACTACTAATTTTTGTATTTTTCTGTTTATGTTTTATTTCTCACCTATTTTCTCTTCTCCTTTGCTGAGTTATTTCGTCGCTCAACACACACACATGATTCATCTTGAGATTTAAAACAAACTTCGGTTTAAATTTCGCCGTAAAAGAAGGAGTGCTCATTCTGTGGTCAAGTTAACTGGTCTCAGACACCATTGGAGGGTTTCCCCTGAAAAAAACATTCCAGGCCGTCCGTGAATACACCATTTTCCCATCGCTGGAGCTGCCATCTAACTCTAAGATGAGGTTACATGTCAATAAACTTCACAAATATCTAAGAGTAATAACGAGTTTGGTTTAAAAAAATCCTTAAAATCTTGTGATAAGTTCTCCCTCCCCCACCTTTTTTATATATTTTATTTTGTTTCCTTCTTATATGACTCCCAATTAATTTTAGTTTTATCTCCTCTCTACCGTTCTGGTTTCATCCTTAACAATACGTGTTCACCAAGAAGGTACATTACATTATTAAAATAATGTTATATTCTCAGTCCTTATAAGGACTGGCTTAAAAGGACGAAGCAAGAACGCTTTTCATATTCTCCGTTATCTGTAGAAGTCAGTATAGTATAGGGATAATGGGTTATTCAGCTATTAAAACTGATCATGTCATATTCTCAGTTTGAAATTCAACATATATATATATTAAGTGTTCTGTTAATACAAAAAGGTGTATTTAATATCTGATATTAATCAAAGAGTTTAGCAAGATTTATAATATAAATTGATAAAATAAAATTTATGTTAATATTTTCAATGAAATTTTATATGCAATATTATCTTAAAAGGTTTTTTATTGAAATAAATATTGATAGCGTAATAATTGTTATCTCAAGGCATATAAAGATTCAGTGGGAAGTAAACAATACACATGCTTTAGAAAAGATGTGTTTATACAAGGATAGAACTTGTAAATTAGATTTACTTGTGATCATTAATCAAAACGAAATAAAACAAAAAAAAATAATCTTTAGTGCGAAATATTTTTAAACACTAAAAGTGTTCGCTATTATCATTTGTTCGGATGTTTGTACATCACACATGAATTGTGGGATTGTTCATTCAATGAACTAAACATGAACATCTGTCTAAGATCATTTGCCATTCAATGGATAAACTCAATGCAAGGTTTCTATAGACAGGAAGTTTCTCTGATTTTTCTCCATAACAAACCATTACTGTTGCTTGGTTACCACTTTATATATATATATATATATAAAAGGTGCAAAATATAAAAGCATTCTAGCAACCTACATTCTCGTGAGCTGCCACCATAATTTCTAAGTACCCGAATGAAGATTATAGTATAGCATATGAGCATCATTTCTCTTGCTCGTACCTGTTCATAAGCCGACTACCACGTGATCAGTGCTCATTGAAAGGGCCTTTGGTCCACAAGTTTGCCATGGCCAAAGTGGGGGAAAGAAAATTTTGTAAGGGGGAAATGAACAGCACAGCATCTCCGTAGAATGGAGTAGAACAGCGCCACCAATGTATTATCAAGGGGAAACAAATAGTTGTCATGATGAATGATGATTCATCTTGGTCCGAGACTATAATTTTCTTAGCTAACACGCAATGTTTATTTACTTGTATCGAAAGTGCCAGTTTTATCTGATTCCATACTTTTTCTCATTTTTTTTCGGCTTGGATTGAATCGGTAGAGTAGTGTTGCAAACCCTACCCAACTACTAATGACTAGGGGTGGGGGTAGCGGTAGGGGAAGATCTGTTGAAAGGAAATTTGAGATATCTCTCGTGTGGAAATTATAACCTTAGAGGTGGTAACTGAGAGCATTCAAACAGCATCAAGTGAACCAAGCAAGAGAGAGATTTTCTTTCTTTTTTTCTTGAGAATGTATAAGTGAATTTATAAAACAAAGAGATCAAATTCATCAGATATTTAATGCTGTGATTTCTATTATGTGAATCAATTCTTTCGTCTTGTTTTTTTCTATAATTTTCGCATTTATTATTAGTTGCAAACTCTTGGTTTTTTTTAATCATTTTAGGCCTATTTATTCGTATGATATTACGAAGCAGAGCCCGAATTTAAAATAATTCCAATATTCATTATCAGAACACATCCGCTAAATAAATTTACTAACGCCTTTTATTCCCCGAAAGGAGTAGGGGGCAGCCGTTGATCCTAATAAACTTTTGAAGACCTAATATTTATCACCTAATATTTATCCTTAGCCCACCACACATACCTGGCCCAAGACTATTAACGGTTTTAATTGATATTATCTTTTAAGATAATATTGCATATAAACTTTCATTGAAAATATTAACATAAATTTTATTTTATCCATTTATGTTATAAATCTTGCTAAACTCTTTGATTAATATCAGATATTAAATACACCTTTTTGTATTAACAGAACACTTATAATATATAGGTTGAATTTCAAGCTAAGAATATGACATGATCAGAGTTTTAATAGCTCAATAACACATTATTCCTATACTGACCTCTACAGATAACGGGGAAGATGAAAAGCGTTCTTGCTTCGCTCCTTTAAGCCAGTCCTTATAAGGACTGAGAATATAACATTATTTTAATAATGTAATCTACCTTCTTAGTGAACAAGTATTGTTAAGGATGAAACCAGAACGGTAGAAAGGAGAGAAGATAAACTAAAATTAATTGGGAGTCATATAAGAAGGAAACAAAATAAAATATATAAAAAAGGTGGGGGAGGGAGAACTTATCACAAGATTTTAAGTTTTTTTTTTAAACCAAACTCGTTATTACTCTATTAGATATTTGAAAGGTTTATTGACATGTAACCTCATCTTAGAGTTAGATGGCAGCTCCAGCGATGGGAAAATGGTGTATTCACGGACGGCCTGGAATGTTTTTTTTCAGGGGAAAACCCTCCAACGGTGTCTGAGACCAGTTAACTTGACCACAGAATGGGCACTCCTTTTTTACGGCGAAATCGAGAAGAGTACAGCAGATGGACTTATTATTTAATCTTTTTAAATATTTTAGATCCTTAATAACATTGTGCCCTTAACTCAAAAGTTTCTAGGAATATTTCGACTGCTTAAGACATTTTAAAATATGGCGGGAGACTTTCAAGAGATAAAGTCTGTGAATGAATGCTGATCACTTGGGCTCAGTAAATCCACAGTAGCAAGGGTCATATGCTATTGAAAAATTAAAAAAAAGTAAAATGAATATTTGTCTCATGATTAAAATAAAAAAAAAACGATACTCGTTTATAACCATATACACATATTTAATTTTTATATTATTAAATTTTATGCTTAATCTGCGCACATTGCATTTTCGATATTATTGAGCATGATGTCAGAAAGCATTCCAAACCAAGATAATTGAGTAGAGTCGTTACAAATAAAACAGCTAAATACTTTTAAATTTACATAACAATACTTTTTCCATACATTTCTATGCCTTGACCTTTTTTTTTTTTTTACTAAAGAAATAAAATTGATAAGTTAATGCATAGACTGATATTATAAAGGTCTCCTTCAACAATACCAAAGAGTAGAAACTTGATTTAATTTTGACTCCTTTAAAAACAGATGGCTTCCTCGTATAATGTAAACAGCAGCGCCCTCTCTCGCACGATATCGGTAACTGTTCTTTATTAAGTCAGAGTAACCAGCTGTGACTAATGTGCTAGCAGCCCTGTTTCAGTAGCTAATATTGCATACGATCCAAGATGGGTTCACTAAATTAAAACCATAAATATTGCCACTCGGTCACAATATTGTATTTCTGGTTGATTTATAATTATATTCTCTTTAGTTACACCTTGTGCATATTTGCACACGCTACTATCAAGCACAAGGCAAAGTTGACAATAATTCCCATGTCCTTGACATTATCCAGAGACCCTTCCGTTTCAGAATCTTAAAACAAACGATCATCATTTTTTTTTTTTTTTGACTGTAGATCATTGCCGCTTCAATGAGTTTTCTGCAGCACTTAATTGAACTCTGTAATGCACATTGTAAATCTTCATGCAATATGTCCGTAAAAATAAAATAAATAAAAAAATTAAGCAGGAAGACAGTTATTGAGAGTTTCTGACATTACATTTCTGTGCTTGATGTGTCTCTTAGCTGTTAATCACAGGTGTTTCAAATCGTTGATGATGTTGACGTTCCTCAAGGTTCTCAGGATACAAAAAAAAAATTCTTGATTATCTTTAAAAAAATAAAAAGAAAGAAATAAAAAAGAAAAGAAAGATGAACGTAAGAAGAAAATTGGAAAACAAAAGAAAATTGAGACAAAATAAGTATAAATGGAATAATTAAAAAAACCGTAAATAAAATCAAATCTTTAGGAAATTAAAAATTAGTGTCTCCTCAGAGCATCATGGAAGTGACACGACAAGAATTGGGCGTCGTCATTAAGAACCTTTAATGCCTTCATTCAGTTGAAGAAGAAGTAACCGCTCTCATGAAGAAGTAGTACAGTTTTATCTGCAAGGAAGTTGAGTTTTTATTTCCGGGAGGAAAGATAAACGAGAAAATAAAAGCAATTAATGAAAGGAAAAAAAAAACATTTAGTGGATTGTGATGTGGAATGTGGAGTCGCATTTAGTCTCGCTTTGTATTTCTCTATGAAGTCGTAGTCGTGTGGTATTAGTTAATAATAATAATAAAGAATTAGATAAAAAACTAAGCTCAAAATGAAGATTTTCTCAAAAGTAACTAAATAAAAATGAATAAACAGGATTAACAAATATGCAAATTAATTCAGAAATTAAACTATGATACCACTTTAATATAGAAAAATAAATGAAAATGGGATGTGGGGAAGATATTAAAGGTGACTTCAAAAAGAGACTAAAATTAAGATTAAAAAAAAAAACAGTCCGTAAACTATGCTGGAATACAAATACCTGCGATATATTTGTTTACCTCTTGTGTATCATCAGTAATTTATCAAGATTTTAATGTCTAAATATAATACAATCCACAAAAATACTGACGGCTTTTTGAATGGTTTTGACCAAAATTATATTTGACTAAGAGTCGATTTTGACAGAAGGAAAATATGATGTTGGTGAAATCTGAAAAATTTTGAAATATCTCTGTGGGATTGTAATATGTTTAACTTTATGGGATTTGCTAAAAAGCAATAATATGATGCAGTAAAAATTATGTGTGATATACCTTTGTGTATATCACACATAAAGCAAGAGGAATCATTTGAAAAAACTAAAACAAGCCAAAGTAATCAAAAAGAAAAAGGAAAAAAAGAGTTTCTACAGGAATACGCTGAAATTGTGAAAATTGAAATGACTGAAAGGAAAAAATAAGGGAAAATTAGGTGAGGCAAGTGAACTGGTACATTAAGAGAAAAGGTATCACTGGAACAGGAGAAAATCAAAGCATCCCATTCTGAGTCATGTTTCTGATTCATATTTATAACTTCGGAATACGTGAATTCATTCAAATTTAATAAAATTTTCGATTGTTTATGATTTCAATTGTTTAAAATGTTTCGATATTTATCATTTTCGGATGTTAGTGATTTCCATTTCGTCGATCGAATAACAATCTGAAATTCTAACAATAGCAAAGCCTTCACATAAATTAATTAGAATAAATCATTAAGTAATAAAAATCAGTCTCTATTTAATAAATAAACCGAATAGGTTTGGATGCCTTGCAATTTGCAGTTTCGCCTGTTTTTCTTAGGAACTATATAAGAGATAAAGGACGCTGATAGGAGTCTTCGTAGAAAATGCGGAAGTTTGAAAAGAGAGAGGGAGAGATAGAGGGAGACAGTAAACCTTTTCTCCAGACAGAATATTCAGATTGATTTTAATGCGAAAAGCAAGTTTACGTTCCTCTCTAAATGTAATGATAGAGTGGACAGTCAACGTTTCCCAGCCTTAGGGAGACATCTATGGAGACCCAGGGGGGAAACAAAATCGGGAAGAAAACAAAGCGGAAGACAAAAAAAAAAAAAGAGTAAACATTTCTATTTCTTAACACCATCCCGGTCTTGGTAAAGGGGGGTTTTAGGGCGTTGTTCGTAGATTGAAGACGACCCGTGTTACGTAGAGGGGGGGGATAGAATATGATGAATGGACGGATTGTATTCTCGACCCCATTCTTCCTTTACTTCTACGAAAATGTTTTATAATGTGGAGTGCTCCCTGTGTTGATCCTTCTGCTGAGGGCTGCTACGTTGGGCTGGGGGGATTGTCTCGGGATTCCGTCAACACGGAGTCTGACAGAGGTATGAATAATGCTTCGTCGTGCTGGGGGCTTTCGGCCCAAAACGTCGCTCGTGCGCCGTCGGGTTCCGCATGAGCTGCGGGCTCACCTACGGACGCCTTGGTTAACCTCCCCGTTTCTTCCTACACGCGCGCGCGCACGCACACACACACACACACACACACACACACACACACACACACACACACACGCAGTGGTGGCTCAAGTCCGATGTTGTTTCTGTATTCTTAATGGTGAAGCTCTAAGTCTTCCTGGCTGGTTGGTCGTTAGATGCCCAACGTTGCTTTATTTCCTCCCCCCCCACCCCCAATCCCCCACGATTCATTTACATACAGAATGTCCGGCAAACGTTTGCGAAGAAACAAAGTGGTTGGAAGGAGCCACGGCATAGTAATGACCTGTGTAGTTCATAGAACAGGAAGAAGAAGTAATTTTCCGAGCCCACATGTTAAATTCTCAAATGTTTGTGTGCAGTTGGCCAAATGGACGTGTTTTACATACGTGGATAAATTCAGTCTATTTTAATCCTCGAAAAATAAATAAATACTTAAAAAAGAAGTTTTGTTCAAAGCGATTTCTTCTTCTTCTGATTTTCGTTTGATGGTAGATTCGGCTTGTGGGCGTGACGTTGGCGTTTGTATTTAAAAACGCTTCAACACTGAGGGTTCAATGGCTTTCGGACAAGACACACGCACGCACGCACGCACATGAGGTGGATGACTAAGTTTGGCCATCTTCCAACACGCATGCGTATTTTGATGAATGTTTGAAATTCTCTTTCATTGAACAATGTGAGAAGATCGAAGTTCAAACACGGCCGTCGTTTCCGGTTAAACGATTTAGGATGTTTGAGAGATCTCCGTGCAGCCTTTAAGTATCATTACAATCTCATACTTGATTCTTTTTACCTTCCACTAGTTCATACGGAAACAGAGAGAGAGAAAGAGAGAGAATGTTCGTTAACAGAAGCATCTTCAGTTGAGTATTAGTTTTCATTTTGACTAAATATTTTTATTATCTCGGAAAAAATAGATTTAAATGAAAATGATTGCAGATGAGGAAGTTACAGAAAGACACTTTTGCGTGAATAAAATGAAACGATAATATCAGATACAGGAAGGAATGATGAACTGAAATTGTTAAAATTAAAGGAGAGAAAGTTAACCGGAGGTTCTGCAAATTTGCAATTAAACTACAAGAAAATATAATCCAACATTTGGATGATGAAGGAAGGCGTGAATTAACATCCTGGGCAAAACGATGAGAGGACACGTGACGGAGTTGACCACGGTCTGAACGAAAAGAATTCTTTCTAATTATGTTCGTGATGATGTCCCACCTGTGCGAGACTAGCACACTACGTATTGGAGACCCGCAGTGTCCTTGAAATAAATTTGCATTTGGTCCTGGATTAGTTTACCTCACCCACGGTACCAATGGAGAGCTTACGGCCCCTGTCGCGGTGGAATTACTTCTAATTCCATATACTTCTATATTTAAGGTGCGGTATGATAAACAGTGTGTATAACAATGGACCTCCCACGATGAGTCTTTGACTCCATGGAGGTTTTTTATAATAATAGATTACTGGTCAGAGCGAAGTCAGCTGACCAGTAATATTCATGGTCACTTTCTTTCTTCTGGCCAGCAATTCGACTTAAAGATAAAACAGAAACTGAACTCGGGACTTTGACGAGTTGCTCATATAATATCATAAAAACAATTGAGCTATTATCTCTGCAAAATGTTGTCAGCGATATTTGCACTGGAAACAATATTTATTAACAGTCAGTATGAAATTAACGAAACCACTAAAATTAAACATTTCAATTTTCAAACTGGAACTCGTAATTGATATTGAAACAATAAGAAGGATGTACAAATAAAATATCAGAATAAAATTCAATGCATCTGCATTCGAAGGGATACAACAGAATAAATTCACCAAAAACCGTTTACTGGATCAATGATTTTTAGCACTGATACGTCAATCCTTTTTTTTTATTCTTTTTATCGACTAGCGCTTTCCCCTTTCCGCACCACTTTACAACGGGCTAAACGTTAACCCTGTCGTCTCGGCGGAACCCCGATATCATCAAACATCATCCTCACAGCCTTTTCCATCTCTGTCACCAGCCACAACACGAGCGTAAACCGCATCAAATTCACAGCTTTAAAAGACTATTTAATTGCCCTTTTCCCTCTCTAGGGGAGGGGGATCCGAACCCTTTTATCACCCAATCGGGTCCGATGGTTTTACAAGTTATTCTATATGAGCCCGCTTGGCTGCGCCGACCTCCCGTCGCGAGTTAAATAAAAGAGTTGCGAGTGGGGGGACTTAGCGTTCAATCCTTTGCACACGTAACTGGATACACAAAGCGTACGCAGCCTACTCGACTGTAGTAATTGCCCCTTTCCCTGTCCCCTTAAACAGCTTCCTCCTCTTTTCATGCTCTCACGTGATGAGAGCTTTTAACTTTGCATCCAACCCCTTTCGTTCTACCCCTTGGTGGGGATAGGGTTATTGAGCAATTGTTGTGGGAATTTAATTGGGTAGTTAACATCAATGTTTCCACTTCATTATTATTTAGCAGACCCCGGGCGGACAGAAAGGGGTTGTTTTGGACACGCTAGCGTTCGTCTGACGGGCTTGACGCTTAAAAGTGATGTAGCTCTATCACCCGTTCTCATTTGCATTCCCAGCAGGTCGTTGCATGGGACACATGCTTTTGCCAGCATTTTTTATAGCCTTGGTGATGCGAAGGGTCTTGTTGCGGTGAGATTTCTCCTGCTTTTATGCAATCCCTCCCCCCCCCTCTTGTTCCATCCCCTTACTCTTCTTTCCTTTGAGCGTAGACGATGTGAAAAATAGCCGTTTATTTTATCTTACTGGTACGGCTATGCAAAAGATGGAAGCGAGTGCTGGTATGCAGATCACAATGAAGATGGTCATATTTTTGCCCTGCTCAACGTATCGTGTTTAAATGGATGGTCACTTGTTATCGTAAAAAATACATCAAATAGCCAAGAGAAAAATTACCGCAAGGTTATGCGAATATTTTAAAGTTCTATGGAAAACTGGTGAAGGTTTTGGTGCTGTGACTTTCTTTGTGTGTGTTTTATAAAACTTATTTCACTTTCAGTATAAACACGAGTACATTAGGAAGAGTAAATTGGTTTGTTATTATGTCTGGTAGAAAAAAAAAAGATTAAATGATATATAATAAAGAGAAGAAGAAGAAGAAGAAAGAGACAGAGAAAAAAAGGAGAAAAATAGTTAAAAACGGGGGGAATGACAGAAGAGAGAAGAGGAGGAGAAAATGTTAAACGACACTGAAGAGAAAAGAAAAACGAAAGTGTGACTAAAATGAGAAAATAATGAATGATGAATAAATGAGTAAAGATTGAAGATTAAAAAGAAAAAAGTAAAATAAAATAAAAAGAATATTTTTAATAAAATAAAGTAAATAAAAGAATAGCCGCCTGGTTGGCCGACTGGTCAGCGTATCCGCTCTCCAGCCAAAAGGCTGCGGGTTCGAATCCCGTCGTGGGCATGAATGTTTGCGATTGTCTGTGTAAATGCTAGTAGCGGTAGATGGCGTTGGTGCAGTTGCGGTTCGTTGTAGTTGGTGAATTGAGTGGTGGAGACAGAGAGTTGTTGTAGAGTAGGTGTCCTCCCTCGATGAGTCATTGGACTCCCTGGAGGGGTCACAGAATAATAATAATAATATTGTAAAATTGAAAACAATTATTATTCGAGAGATTACGTAAAGAAAAGCAAAAAAATGCCAAATGAAAATAATAACGGACAGAATGGAAAGAAGAGCGAATGAAAAGAAAGTGGGAAAGAAAGAAGATGAAAAAGGTAATGAAAATTAACTGTTCAAAGGGAGGGGAATGGGAATGAAGATGAACAAAATGAAAGAATGACTGAAAGAGTAGAAAAGCAACACAAAGAGAAAGAATAAGAAAAAACTTACCAAGATAAATTTGAAAATCATATATATATATAGAGAGAGAGAGGGGGGGGGGATAAATTTTTGGTTCGATTGGAATCACATCCGAATCTACTAAGACTAGGATCATCGTTAGTGCATGATATCCATTGGTTGCATATCTGGTCTGAGCAGTTTGTCTGTTTCTTGGGGGGGACCGACTTTTCAGGAGAAAAATCATTCCATCTCTGAATCATTCCATCACTTTTTATTTATTTATTCATATGGAGTTTCCTCCCTTTTCTCCCCCGTCCCTATTGGGGCGAGTTGAGCCCCCTCATGGGGAGTTAAGTATTAATGGCTGTAGATTCGTGTGTTCACGGGGCCGGTTTACCTGCTTGCGGGACGAAAAACCACAGATAAACTGGGGAAAAACCCTGCTGTCCACGCCCAAGACCGGCTATCTTGGCTATGGCTGAGGAAGATCTTTAAGCTTCTCACGTCGGCGACGGGAATCGAACCAAGGACACTCCTTCCCCAGGCATATGGTTGCGAAGTGCAAAGCCACTAGGCTAACCGCGCGGACAATGATATCACTAACCCATCGTTATTTGAAAAGCTCTTCTGAAAGTTATTTATGATTCTGTTGGAGATTACTGGGTTCGAAGGAAAAGCACACGTGGGGACGTTGCTGATGTTTGCGTCCGAAAAGATACAGATAAACAAAGAGAGATAGAATACAATGAAAAATGAAAGATATTTTTATACATCAAGCAACACAACTGTTTCCACATTTAAACACGTGCATTTACAGCTGATCTATGCTAGCAGGAAGGAAAAATAAAATAAAATAAAAATATGCTTCGTCTGCTCTGCTAAAACCTGCACGGTCCACTGCGAAATTCTTGACTTTTGCAAATACCTCACCCACTCTCCACGCGGCATCCATCAGGGAATGAACAAAAATGTCCACCAGGTGGTGTCGGTGATCCATCTTCTCTTTTCTCAACTGAATACCGGAAAGAGCGTTGGTGGAAACTTAATATACACTAAATACGCAAATACACAAAACGAAGGGGTCACTTTTAAGAGGAAGGCCAAAGATGCATTCAAGCCAAATCAGAGATTTCTATTTCTCAAGACGGAATTTCTTGCTTTTCAATAACAGCCTCCCAGCAAACTTCCGCTCGGCTTAATAAATAAAGTCACACCTGATCACACAAACACGATAATACGACAAATTTGCATGCTGCTATTGCAAAGACACCTTCCACCGTGTCGTCTCTGTCGAGCGGCTCTATTAGCTATGCAATGTAAACACAATTACACCAACTCATTCGAATCCTTTTTGGTTGAACGTGCTGGGAAAAGTGTCAGCAGGGACCCGAATGTTTATTTTTACAATCACTTTATGCACGGAGAGTGAAATTGACCCGGAGCTTTTGAAATTTAATAACTCTTATGAAAAAATAATAATAGCACGTCTTGAGAGGAGATATCGATAAGTGAATTTCTTCAAACATCCCATGTCAGCATTGGGTAATGTTTTTACATAACATTGGTTATGCGAATGATTGAAAATCTGATAGAATTTGAAAAAGAGAGTTATAGTAAATAAAGTTTTGAGACTAAATTATGACAGTAAATAAAAACACGCTGTCAATTATCATATCGGTTTTTTTTTGTTATACTGTATTTTAATGTCAAATGTTATGCAGTGTGATTAATTATTGTAGTAATATTTTGTTTAAGGACGATTGTTAAGTCGTTGACCATTAACAAAAAAATATTGCAACTAAACTTCACATTATCAAAATCTGCGGCAACTAAATTTCATATTAACAAAAAATATTGCAACTAAATTTCATATTTATAAAGACTACAAGAAGTCCTTTGTAACCAAATTTGACTCTAATCAGAGCCACGAAATACTCAAATGAAAGAGATATCAATAAAGCTTGGAAATATTAAAATTCTTGATCAAGTTTCATATTAATACGAAATGTGTACACTGAAAATCTGTACATTATTTTGATCAAAAATGCTTTCATTCTGTTCAGATTTTTCTCATTAACCTAACTAAGAATAATCCTCGACACATCATATCTAAATACAAGCCGGCATTGTCAGATCTAAACTTGAAAAGAGAACTTTTTTATATGATTAGAACTTCTAACAGGATAACAACGTGGGGTGTACTGATACCGTAGAGCATTTCAAGAGACAACGCGAGAAATCTGACGACGAGTAACGAGATATAAACGCTACCTTGCCTCAGTAAAACAAGGTCAGATAAAGTGGATTGTAAAAGAAAGCAAGAGAGAGAGCGAGAGAGATCGGTATTTCTTGATGTGTGCATCCCCTCACTCTGTTATTTCTTTGTCTGCAAACTGTGTCTAGGTATTAAAGGGAAAAGTATCAAGACTGCTTAGATGAGAACACAGAAAGTATTTTTTTATGGAAGGATTACACGAAGAGAGTGTTGTAGAAGGCTTAGAATAAATAATATTAAAATCCATTTAGCAAAAGACCAGAGCTTAAAGAAAAACTCGTGTCATCTGATGAGGTCTTAAGTAGCTTAAACGAACCCTAGTCGGTCAATGACCCAAATGCAGTGAAGAAGAGGTCATCATTTTTAACATTTTTATGATAACGTAAATGAAAATCGTCCCTTCTGTTGTCCATTCTGTTGTTTGATATTTATAGAGAATTGATCTTTAGAGACAATCCTTATCTCTTTGAGCTACGAGAGATAAAAAGCGTATTTTATGATCATGATCGGCTGAGAAATCGTAATCAAAATAAATATGTATTAGATCTATTCTACAGTGCAATGTGTGTCGCAAATTTGAGTTTTATGCTCCCTGAACGCTATATGGAAAAGAGTTCGGTTCATTTCTGCATCTTCTATACATGGAGTAGGGCATCGTGGTACATTCGGGGTATTTCTGTCTACTGTGAAACTGGTGGATTACAGGTTTAGAACACGCGACTAACGTATCTTTTGACACCTGATAACACAGGCTATCGTTAAGGTAAGACTGCTTTCAGCTGTTTTGCCCATTCCTAACGGATTCCATTTTTATCGCTTGGCCAGAATGTACAAGACTCCACCTCTAGTGCATGCCAAGTAAATATACATCAGTTTGTCAAGATTGATGATTCCATTTTCTTCGCTTTTATGTCGAAAAGGTAAGTTCTCCTTAGAGAGAAGGAATGTTTGAATTTTACTGTTTAGCTGAGCTGTCGATAAGTCAGTGAAAAAGAAAAGCGAAGGGGGAGCGTGTATAGAAATATCTCGAAATATTTTCATTGCCGTTCGAGTTCGCCAATCACGTAAAGCGAAATCATTTCATATAAGGTTAATAACATGCTTCTATATCTATTCAATGATCTCTCTATCATCCCATCTGTGTTCTTCGTTCATCATTCACTCCTCTCTTCTTGCTTTTCTTTTCTATTTCTCTATCAATCTATCTTTTCCTTTCACACCACACATATGCGTAATGATTTCGAGTACGTGGTTCCTTCAATGGATAAAAAATTATTTTTTTTTATCGGAATGCAATTTTAATTGTTAAACATTTTTTGGGGAAAAAGTTATAAATAAATATTGACAACTGTTCTTCTTAAACTTTGACCTATACAACTTTCTTCGCGTCTTTATTTTATTTTATTATTTTTTTTTTCATGTTAAGAAAATGCTATCTAGTTGTGTTTGCTAGTTCCCCCTCCTCTAAAGCTTGCACAAAAAGTTTTCAATAAGCCAGCATCTTGAATAGTATTTGCTCAGTAGAGCAAGCAAGGTATTTATTTTGACTGAGATGCTCTGAGTGGAATGGAGTATTTGAACAGTGCCTGATGGGGATGCAGTCCACCTGCGTTAAAATATATAGGATGTCACTGGACAATGAAACCGGGATATGAAATGACAGTAGCCGCCAGTAAGCTGAACATTCCCAATTTATTAAAGAAGCTGGGTCCGTTGTTGACAAAAGTCTACTTGCAACACAACCATCCCAATACGATTAAGCAGGCAATTGTTTATTTAACTTGGGGGTGAATGGGTCATCACAAAACGGATCAAAACACACTTTGTTTAGACAGTAACGTAGTTTAAAGTTTCGGAAATTGGGAGAACCTATAGAATCTTATTTAATTCTTCTTACCGTCAAACAGAAAGGAATTCTGGGATTTCATTATCATGTTTAATACGGACGTCTCTTTCTACATCATCCTGCAATTCTCTGGCAAAGCAACCTTCGTTTCGCTAAGGCTTCGTTTAGCATTGCACCAATCGGAATTAGTACCATACTAAGTAATATAAATAAGCAATCACGTGTCCCATAAAATGGGTTTTTAAAGTATTCCCTCGACTACACAGCCGCAAGCTATATTGCCTTACTTTTCATTATTTCTTAAACAACAAAAAAAAGTATTTTCAAGCACTGAAACACAACATCACGTACGTAAAGGGACTTACCCCACTCTAAAAGCTTTATTCATCCTCACTCCAGTATAAAAGTGGACCAGTACAGACTAAATTTACTTTTTTTTTTTTTTGGTTGTTGTTACTTTTACAGTTGTTGAAGAGTGCAAAACAGGGACGAAGAATACAAAATAACGTAAATGCTAACGTCCGTTGCCTAGGTTACTTTTCACGGTGGAAGCTAAAAGATCCTCTTACCTGAGGTATACTGTTGAAAAATGAACTCAAGGAATCTTACCCGAAGATTCTAAGCCCATAAAAGAAACTCGAAATCTGTACAACGAAAATAGAAGGAATGCAAAAGAAACAGAAAATGAACACTGAAGTTATGCTTTCAGCGGGTGTAGTAATCCGGACAGCGAGATGCTTGCGAGACTACTACAATGCTCCACAACTTCAAGTAAGAGTCCACACAACACTTTTTGATATTCGCAACTCGCTAGCAATAAACTTAATATTCATTATCACATCTCTAGGTTTGAAAATATTAAGATGACTGACTGTTTTCTCTTAAAAATAAGTGAATATGGTTCTAAGAAATATATAAAATATCACTTTCTGCAATACCTTACTTGATATCGCTAAAAAACGATGTATCACTCATAATATATTTCACGTTGGTGACTCTGAAGTGTTAGAAACGATTTCTGACACTTGAAAGAAAATATGTAACTTCAGAATAGAGTTCTCGGTTTATTCAAGCTTAGCTGGCCTATGGTACGCTAACTTTTGGGGGTGCAACTGCTATAAAAGATATCGTATGTCACAATAAGGATCTGCAATTATGCGTTAAAGCCATGGATTAGTAATTGATGGTACCCGATAAAGTGTAATAATTATGATTGCCAGTTTTCTGTAACATCTCATTTAAAAACAGATTTCCAGTTTTCTGTAACAAGCAATTGAAAAACAAAGATTGTTCAGTTTTCTGTAGTAACTAATTTTAAAACAAAGACATTCATTTTTTTCTATAACAATTAATTTAACAACAATGACAGTCAGTTTTCAGTAACAGTAATTTAATGAGTCAGTGTCAATTTTTTAATAACAATTGATTTACTAACAATAGCTAAACAATTATCTATTTTTCATGCAGATAACTGTTCAGTTATTGTGTTACCAGTTACTGTGGTAACAATAGTTGCACTGTTACAATTAGTATATGAAAAACGGTGTTGATAATGCACGATATAAATAGTATAATAATAATAATAACGTATTATAATAATGTGCATATATGGGGGGGGGGGGGGGAAACGAAGTTCTGTATATCCAGTAGCCAAAATATTAGAGACAATCCTATGAATATAAGTTAACTGCTTACGAAGGTTGAATGGATTCCTCTCAGAAACTTGGATATTTCATCCCACGAAACAAACAGACCAGCAAAACCACACGCGCAGTTAACAGACATAAGAGACTTGGATATGTTTGCCTTGTGTCTCTTCAGCCAATTCAGAACACAATTCAACATCCATGATGAAATAAATCTGTCAGTAATGTACAATGACACATGGCAGGCATGGATAGGCGGTAAATTGCCTCTGCAAAATATAAATGGGTTCAAGTATGTATGAGATGATGACGTCGTGTTCTAGTTCCTGACCTGATTGACTTCAAACGGGGTGTGATTGTTAGAGCAAGACGGATAGTAAGAGTGTCTTGATCACTGTCCTGCAAAGATCCCCCAAGTATGATAGTGCTCCGGATATTCCGAGATTGATGATAAACAGAGAACTTTAAATCAATTCTGGGAATGCAGATAATTCATCTAATGACTGCACAGCATAACCGGGACCTGTATCTTAAAGCATCATAACATGCGTTTAGATCAGTGATTCTTAATCTTTTTTTTTTTTTTTTTGCCTGGCGTCCCCTTTCAACTATTTGTATGGCCTGGTGTCCCCTGCTCAATTTTACACTAGGATAATGATTCAATAACATAATTATAATATATTATTTGGCAAACTTAAATTACCATCAACAATTAAAAATTAATGATTTTGATACAAATTAATTTTACTCAAAAGCATGTAAACTTACTGTATTTAATAAACCAATAATTAATGGCTACCCTGAGCCTGAGATCCTACTAATTTTTCAATATGAGGTTCTACAAACGAAGACTCAAGTCTCCTCTTTCACTTATTTGCAATCTATTTCGCTGCTTAGCTAACAATTGCAACATCACGCTGAATCCTTTCTTGACCAAATATGAAAAAGGAAAAGCAACGAGCAGATTTTATTTTTTGCCAAAGCTGAGGATACTTGCATTGCATGTTCGGACAGAATCTTTCATACCCACATTGCTGAAATTATGCTTGAGCTTCAAAATCATTTTTTAAGTCAATAAATTCTCCACACAAATTTGGACGAACAGAAGCGGCATCAGAAAGAAATGGATTTATGACCCAATTGGGTATTTTAAGCTCGTCAAAGTGTTTGAATCGGATCATCAAGTCTTCTTTCAATGTCAGAAGAGGGGGGGGGGGGAACAATAACAATCGAAATCTGTATCTAATATTAAATCATTAATGATTATTTGTAGACTTGAGAACTGCAGAAAATCTCGTCTTGCAATTAAGTCCAGGACGAGTTTTAAATTTAGTCTTTAATTTGCAAAAGTACTCCACATCCCTTTTTGCTTTTTTGTATTATTTGTTCTTAAATACTCGATCATTCTTTAAGGCTTCATTCCTTCGTTTGAGAAATTTTTTTCACGTATTAAGCACATTGGTAACTGCTCATTATTTATAGATGGAATAACACCATATTTTAAATATTCACTTGAATATTGACGACACTTTCTTTTTTTTTCACCCATTTTAATGGGCTACAGTGCTTCACAATATCGACGAAATGCACCACACGATAACCAAGGGCCAGATGTAAACTGCAAACCAGGGTTGTCAGATGGGCGTTAGGAAAAGTAGCAGACAAAGCTTATAAAAGTAGCGGATTCTGCTAAAAATAGCCCAAATTAATTATTTTCAGTGTAGAAAAATTAGACCAAAAAGTAGCCCAATTACTTAACTTTCAATGTAAAATTTCTAAAAAAAATAAGTAGCGAATAAATTTGAAAGTATTTGCCCCACATACAATATGAATACGGAATTTTTGGTATTGATTATATTAGTAGTATTATAATGCTTACCAAACCCTCAGCGTTCACAGCGCCTCCAGGGGGGGGGCGCTACCGCCGAGTTTAAGAACCACTGGTTTAGATGAACATGACAATAACAACAACAAGAAGCTAGCATCTTATGCTCATCATGCTTTGTCACAACACTGCAAGACAGTCGCGGGTAACTGCGGCACACGTAGAGCAAGGGTTGAATGATGAGGACTGCTTGGACATTGCTACTAATCAAGCACATCCATTCCTATTGACCATTTATCTTGCATGATGGACACTCCCAATAGGAAAATGCACTCATGTCATAAGACATACAGGGTTTCACCACTAGAAAAATCTTATGCTATAGGTAACGTGAATGCGTCTAGGTCAGGGGTCGGCAACCTGCGGCTCGCGAGCCACATGCGGCTCTTTGGATGTGAAGCTGCGGCTCTTTAGTTCCATACGCAAATATTATTTATTTTATCAAAAAAAAATTTAAAAATCGTTCTGAATCGATTAACGAGGATTAGGCACCGATTCTATCTCTCAGCCACTTGTACTCGCTTTTCACCGCACCCCTCCCCCGTGACACGCATCGTCACTGTCGTCAGTCCGTCGGAAGCTCTCGGAAGTTTATATGTTTGGCAATTTTCATTGATTTCGGCATAGCTGGGCATAACACCTTTACTCGTAAACTAAGTATCTAATATTTGCCAAAATTAAAAAAAAAAACTAAAATGTGCAGACTGCGCCGTGATAAACACGTTCTGACAAGTCCGTTCGTGCCAGTCGGCGATCACTGCACACGGGAGGCGACCACAGATGCGACGAAACTATGTACTTATAGTCAATCAGTACGTGAGAGAGTGAGACAAACAGTGTTTCGTGTCTAAATTATTTATTTTAATAATTAAATTATTAGAGAATTATTTATTTTATTTAGGTAGGTATTTTTAATTGGGAAATATCGTTGTAAAATGTTTTTTGATAAATTATATTTCATTATGCCCAGCTTCTCGTATCCGCTAAAACAGTACAAGATAGAATAGCTAAAATGTCTTCAAATGTAACAATTTGCATGTGGAAGATATTCAACCTTCTTCTGCCTTATCACTTGCTATAGATGAGTCTTGCGACATAAAAGACACGGCACAAGTTGCCCTTTTTGTCAGGTATATGTCTTCCCAAGGTCCAAAAGAAGAACTTCTAGGATTGCTACCGCTCTCGGGACAAACTAGAGGGGAAGATATAGCGAATGCCGTGCAAAAATGCCTTGAAGACAATAAGCTCTTGCGGCTCTTTAAAAACTTTTTAAAATTTTGTGGCTCTTTAAAAACTTTGAAATTTTGTAAATTGTAATTTTTGACTCTTCCGACTCAAAAGGTTGCCGACCCCGGGTCTAGGTTACGGAAGAGTGCTTTCTGAATCTAATCGAGTCGCTGTCCGGCATATGAAAGCTGTTTTGAAGGCGCATTTTCTTAGGTGGATATCCCTAATAAACTAGCTATTCTGTATAAGGACGTCCCATTCACAAAAAGTGTTAAAATACGTAATAATGGACTATGACAATGCATCGCAACAATGGAGTCATTAAACGAACTTTGACGAGTCATTATAGCAATAGATCGGAACTAATTGTTTCTGATTGTTATCTGTGTAACAATTTTCCTACATTAAAACAAGCATATTGCGGTTAATATCGCAATCTCGCATCCTCACATTTAGAGCATGTCATTTATCGGATCTCCATAATCTAGAGTTATGGTGCAATTCTTCCCCCCCCCCCCTCTCTCTCTCTCACACACACACGAAACTTTTTGAAACAGAACTTGCTATTTTCAGATTCATGTTTTTTTTTTTTTTTTGGGGGGGGGGGGTTCTTAGTGCGAAGTTTCATTTTCTAACTACTACTACTGCCTTATGATAGATTGAACATTGCTTCTAGGCGCCTCTTTTGATAGATAATGTTAATTTCACGTAATTCTCTGGTTTTCTTATGACCCAAACAGTTTAAGTTTGTTGCGCAAAACATGTATTTCTTTTTCATCTGATTACGTTTGTCTATTATCGTCTTAATGAGTTGATTATTCGATGAACATATTCGTTTTCAATCCACATGAAAGAGCGATTCAGAACCCATATAGGAAAGGAGGTTGTATAGATCCAGAGTGACTTTTCAGGAAAGGACATCAGTTTAGTACAAGGCGATGTAAGAGAAAATAATTTTAAAAAATTATTGTAAACACATATCTAGACGTGAGTTCTTTTCAAAACACCTCTTTTCGTATATCTTCAACTTAAAAAAGCCGGGGCTTATTCGGAAACCTTTTAATCCAGATTTTTTTTTTTTTTAATTTTAATCAAAGTTGTAGATTGACACTTAATCGATATGCTGAAATCTATACTAAGGAGAAATTACTCAGTGAAGAAATTACCAACGTTAGTAGTCCATATAAGTGTCGTTAAATAGGTGATTGTCTCAACGGTTGAGCGTCCACTTGTGTTGTGTTGCTTTGATTAGTGTTGTTCAACTTAGCGAGATGCCAGAAAAAGGACATCGTTAATAAGTGAGCTTTATAAATTGAGTAATAGCTGTATGCAAGTTATTCTAGGAGTGTGGTTGGATGGATTATGGTTCGAAACTCTTCCGAGAATATGCTGAGTCATTCCTTCATCCCTGCATTTTTTTTAATCGGACTATTTGAAGGAAGGGACAAAGGGAAAAAAAAAACTATCAAAATAGATATATTCCAATAATTTTGCTTTCGCTGGCACAAAAGATTATATAATTCAATTTTCTTTTAATCAACGCATTCTTATTGACGAAATTTATCAAAACGGTTTCATCATCATCATCATCAAATTCCTGACATGATGATGACGATGAAACCGTTTCAGTTGTTATTAATAATTACTATATTGGCTGAGTGTGGCGTTGAATGGAATTTACTACTAAGAACCACGATTATAATTTCAATAAACGGAAGTTCAATAAACCCACTTATAACTTTCGACAACACTCTTTAGCTTTTTTTACAACAGTGTCGTCATTCGACAGAGCACGTTAAAAACAGTAAATTGTACTCAGACACACCATGATTGTTTCAGCATAAACAACCGAAAGAAATTCATCTCCGAACAATTTCATGTAAGCAAACTGAACTTCGTTTATTACCTACAGACGTTAACACACCTGCAAATTCACTGCAGGCGAAAGACACACCTTTCATTAGATTTCAACGATGCTGTCTATTCAGCTAACTAGGCCAGCGATTGTAATATTTATACTAATAGATTATACTAAAGATACAAGACTGTCGTTACGCCTATGATTATTAAAATAAATTACAAAGGACTCACTAAAATAATACGATCATTATTGACACCAAAATCCAAACGTATGGACGTGTCAGAGGTCTGTTACGAAACAGTAGTAACTTACAGGTCAGAACGACATTTAAATCTGCACCACGTGTAAACAGGGACCATCCTTTTACTCTTTTAGTTGTCAGATACTTATAGATACTAAGCTGACTTAGTATCTATAAGTAGATTTAAGGGTTTGTATCAATTTTCCAAGTCCGAACCACTGTAGCATGAATGTATGGGAGTCTTTAGCTGGGAGATGATTTTTATCGCCCGGTGTGAGACTACCATATTCTTGAAAAGGTGTGAACGTGCAAAAAAAAAAAAAAAAAAAAAAAAACGTTCCATGTGTGATCTGTACAGCTGAATTTCGGGATTATCTGACTTCTATGTCTTACACCCGCCTCTAGATCAGTTGATATCGACGATGTAAACGCCTGAGTTCTAATTCCCCTCTGGGACGTGAAGTTTTGTAAAGGCGTTTCATAATTACATAAGAAAGTGTTAACCGGTCTCAGATGGAGAAGGCACGCAGTCGGCAGACATATTCAACCCGTGGTACTGATATTCACTCACAACATACGAGAGGCTACAAAACCTATCGTAGAACATCAGTGCCATGTGTGGGGAAGTTAAGAAAAAAAGGGTCTGTTGATGCGTTTCTTGAATAGCTGGAACTTGTAGCCCTTGTACTCAGATTCGGTACGTTCGAATTTGAACTGTGTATGTATGTATGTTGTCTAGCAGCAATGTGCCATGAGAATGTTCTTTAGTGAGTGCAATTGCTAAATGGCTTATTAGTACAAAATAATGTCAGCAGTTTAAAGAGTGTTATATATAACATAATAATAGAATAATACGACAGCTGAAACTTATCACATCGAAAAAAGGACCGATTATTTTTATACTAGATCCATATTAAAAAGTGATACACTGAAACTCCACCGTTATACGCATGCGCGTCTTTTAAATATATTTACATTGTTATCAGTTGCATATGATCTGCGATAACTTTGATCTAATTCGCGTATGCTGTATGATATCAAATTTTACATGATCTTATATTACTTTAACACACAATACAATATTATATACTATCCTGTAATTTTAACCTAGGTTGTACAAAACCACTTTTTCTAAACCGGGAAATGTTATTTATTTCGTGTTGAAGATTATTCTAGATTCAACTGCGCATGTTCTTTCTTTGCAATTAGAGCCTTCGTTGTTAAGATGCATGCTACGTATCGATGATTTCAATTGATGGTTGAATATTTCGTTTGCAGTATAAAAATGTAAATACGGATGTGCTATTTTCTAGATGTATTTAACGTTTCTAAGATTTTCTAACTAGTTAAGCAATAACAGCAGCTAGAAATACACAAAATTTTGTCTTCACCATCATTAGAACAACACCTAATACAAAAGTTGTGAAAATGTTTAACATACATTAAGCAATGTAAATAGCACTTCAAAAAGAGCTAGTTTTACGATGTATTTTTGCCACAAAGCAATAGATAATAAAGTGCATTTGGAGATAAACAATGATATACTTCAAATTATCATAAGCAAAAGTAGCATGTAATTAATTATCTCAATAATATCAATCGCATGCTTTAATATCTAATTCAGTTTAATAATAACATTTATCCATTGAAGATTGCATGTGCTATCTTAGCCTATTTTGTAGCCTGTATGACGGACTTTTTCAGCAAGTAATAAGAGTAATAATTCAGCATAATAATAAGAGGATTTTACTCTAATAAATCGAGAAAAAAAAATAAGAAAAAAAAACACAGATCAGTACATGCAAATAGGAACGGCTTATCCAATGATTACTAATTCTAGTTTCAAGATTAACTGTTTAACTATTTTTCTCAAACGAAATGACAACGCTTTGCTTTTCTGAACAACTTACTATGGTGCTCAATACAGTCTTCAAGAACCGAACATTTAAAAAAAAAAAAAGGGAAAAAAATGTTTTTTTTTTTTCATTTCCGTATGACTCCGTGCCGGTTGTATGCATGTCGGGCACGCAGACCGGGAAATGGAATAGGTTCGCCCGTAAAGTCTGAAGTGGATTTCAGAGGCGAAACGTGCTTCTAAATATCAACGATGGGACGGCATCGGTCACCCCATGGACGCACAGTACGAGAAACGCGTGAATCAGGCCGCCGATCAGGGGAAGACTTAAGAAGACGCAACAGTGAGAGGAAACAGTGGAGTAGCGACGGAACATGACTTAGGCAGTGGAGTGAGAGATAGTAGAAAACTCGGTGGCTTGATTAGTGGACACCCAAACTGCTCTCTCCGTTAGGTAGATGCAGTCAGGAAACAAAAGAACAGAAATCATTCCCGCTACAGAACGTCCATGACAGTCGGTGGTCTGTTAGGCCTATTTCAGCGGTAGGAGTGCATAAAGTTCGATGAAGAAGCTTCACGGTATGGATGAATATTATTTGTGGATAGACACTAGATTTTAAATAAAAGAATACTTCAAAATATTCATTTTAATTTCTTTCCTAGTTCGTTTGCTACTGAGTAGTTGTGTTGCAATTAGGTTAACTTGTTACGATAGCAACACAATAAATGCTCACAAATGATAACAATCAAATATAATCCCAATGCATGCAACAATATCAGTACAAAAAATAGTTACAACAATGACGAAAAGAACTTCTATGGGAACTTTGCAATCGGTGAGTTAGCCGGTCTCGTATGAAATTGAAAGGGTTTTTTTCTTTTCTTCTGAGTGTCAGGTTTATCATTCATAAACTGACAAACCGGAAGGAGAATCCACGTGATTACAGGTATAAAATATTAGATCCACATGTTTTTGTTGCCATAATTCTAACCAAACTAAGCCAAAGTTTGAACAACATTAGTGCAATAATTCTTATTAAAATATCAGCATAAAAGATGATTACAACAATATCAGCACAATACATGATTACAACAATATCAGCACAATACATGATTACAACAATATCAACTACAACATATGATTACAACAATATCAGCATATACGTTTATACTGTTAATATTGTTATATCAACAGCATAAACGTATTTAATTCTGTAAAATAGCCTTTTGGGGTTCCTAATGTTAAAAGAAACGTTATATGGAATTGTGGAATTGATTTCATTGATAATAATTATGAATATAGTAAAACATCGGAGGAGATAATCGCTGAAAGTTATTGTATTTTTTACTGGCACCCTACTTATGAAAGTTTCTGAACCTATGATACAGTTTAGTACTGTGGGTTAGCTAAGGGTCAAATAACTCGGAGAGTCTGCAACGGAAACTAAATATGGAACTTTTATGAGATACTTCAGATCTCCAATAGGCAGGCCATATGATGGTAGTATGGTGTATGTACTCTCTTTAGGGAATAAATAGTTATTCACAAAATATGTACATTAAGATTACGTTAAGCATGGACACTGTTGGTGCACACATCTATGATTTTTTGTTAGGACTACATATAATACTGATAATATTTTAATGCTTCCATAGTTTTTTTACGTTTATTTTTTAACTAAAGCAAATATGAATATTTCTTCAGAAGATTTAAGCAAAAACCGACGAATATTTGAACAGAAGGAAGGCACAAAATTTTGGTAATCCTTTCCGAAATGTTTCAGATAAATAAATACATTTTGTTACTGTTTCGATGATCGTCAGAGCTTCAGCAGGAGAAGTGGACGAGTTAATTGTCTCGTGGCAAAAATATGATCAAGTCGTACGCTTTCAGGTTTATAAATCTAATCAACGGATTTTTAAAAGCAACAATACGAAAAGAAGAATTCTGAGTGTTTGCAGTTTTCCTTGACAGTTGAATTTCTGTATGAAAAGAAAAAGAGTTAATAACCTCACAGGTTTGATTTGAATTTTTGTATTCATTGTACGAAATTATTTTTGTCATTGAAGAAGATTAAGTGGGAAGAAAAAATGATTGACTAACACAATCTTAAAGGAGGAGGGACGAAACAGAACATCATAGTTTATACATTCTCTCTCTCTCTCTCTCTCTCTCTCTCTCTCAACTGATAGTGAAGAGTTATTTTTTAAATCATAAAGCAAAGAGAAGGATTGATTACGGCATATTTAGAAAAAATGAATGTGGACACGCCTCAGAGTGAGAAAGATAAAGGGAGAGATAGTTAGATAGATAAAGGATGTGAAAGAGTGAAGGATGAAATCGAATAAGAAAGGATGGAAGAGAAAAAAAGAGTGAAATGTAAGAAACAGAGGGAAAGTGTAAAACTGCAGAAGAAAGAAGTGGGGGGGGCATAAAAACGAAAGAGAAGGAAAGTACGCCAATGAAAGTAAAAGAGAGAGAGAGAGAGAGAAGACAACATGACGAAATTGAATACAGAGAAAAAGAGGAAATTGTGAAAAAAGAAAAATAGCACGCAAAGGATAAAATTAAAGAGAGGAGAAATAGAGTGAAATGGAAAAAGAGAGAAGGAAATAATATTTGAAACATAATGAGAGAGTGGAGCAGGCAGTGACAAAAACGTGACTATAAAACTGAAAGAAAGAGAGAGAGAGACAGAGAGAGAATAGATAAATAGATACAGAGAGATTATAAAGCGATAGATAGATAGATAGAGAGGTATAAAGGGAAAGATAGAGAAGAGAAATGAGAGACAGAGAGAGAGAGACGTAGAGAAAGAAGATAGATAGATAGATACAGTGAGATTACAAAGAGATAGAGAGAGATTAGAAAGAAAAGAGAGCGGGTATCAGTGGATTTTAAATGGTAATAGAGGCGATGACGCTTACAAAAACTATAAAAGAACACAAAATTATAGAATTCGGAACTAATTTAGACGATAAAACAAGCTACGCGAATAACACAATTACCAACGTCAAACGAAATGTGACAACGAATATTAAAATAGTCAGAAATGAGTTGAATGCAGGTCCCAGTTTTTGCACTGGACTGAAGTGACTCGCACAATGCACGCGAGTTAGTAGCAACTCATTGACCAAATAAAATAAAATAAAACCAGTTTCTCACAGCTGTGACCCCCACATTTTGTCTGTTGTACACACGCACGCACACGAGTGCGTAGCAATTGGAGTTGGGCCAGAAGACATCGATGTCCAGTCGGCGGACGGCTGTCACCTACTATGTTTTAGCCCTTCTGTCATGTTAGGTGAGTCGTGAACGGTCACAACTTGAAGGCTGCCAGAACGGAGTTGGCATCCCGCCCTGGAACGAACGAAACTGAATGCAATAAAACGTCCGAGCCGAGTGAACGGCTATTGACAGTCTCGAGACGCGACTTTAAAGCAAGGTCGTTACCCCTGCCGCCTTTTTTTCTTCTTCTTCTTCTTCTTCCCCATTCACTGTCCTTTCATTAAACTGCCATTTCCGTTCGTTCAAGTGTCGGCCTTCGCTGCCCCGTGCTTCCTGGTATCCCTTCGCTGATCAAGTCATCCCTTCATCCATCCATCTCCCTGCCTCTTACAGTCCCTAGTTTAACTTTTGAAATTCGAGACGGACGCCAGTGAAAGATGAGACTGAGCACTCAGACGGAAGATGAACCGATTAGTGTAGCCTCGCTACCAGCGGTGGCCGTCACACTTCTCAAGATGTGTCGAAGGAAATCAAGAGTGCGATAGGTGGACGCGAAAGTGTGGCGGTCACAGGAGTGGTCACCGAAATCCCCAGAAATTACCTTTCGCGAACGAAAACACTCCGTAATATGACACGCGAGGCGTTGAAATTAAAGAAACTCCTCCGTTCAAAAAGGAGGGAGGGGTGAAGTTAGGGAACGCTAAGACAATCTAATCATGGAAAAACTATTTAGCTCAAAAAAAAAGAGAGATTTTATTGTCCAAAAACGACAACTTTTAAGGGGAAAGTTGAATGTTTGAAGTATCATTTGCTTAGTATTCCTGAAGAAGTACCAAGATTGAACGAAACGTATGGTCGATATTTTTTAATGCAAAATGGCTATTAGTTGTTTACATGTAATAACTCAAGTTTAAATCGATGATCAAATACTTTAGGCTCAATTACAACTAAGACTTAATTAAGACTAACTACAGACCAAGGAAGTTGACTAACAATGGAATGTGTTCTATTGTTAGTCAACAATGCACATTTTGTCAAAATCACATATTTGTATTTAATATTTTTAAAGTAAAAAGAAATGAAGCGTAGATCTTTCGTTAGATAAAATGTAAGTAGCATTATTAAGGCCAAACGTATAACAAAATGTGCACCTGATTTCTCTTAATCAGATGAATTAACCTTGTAGACAAAACGGCGCGTGTTTGTTCGTAGCAACCTAAAATCTCATTCTCTTACACACTTGCCTCAAGGAAATTCCTTACGGTGACAACGGTTTTCTTTGACCAACAAACATCCACACTCTAATCATCCCCTTTTATCCTTTGTTTACCTTAACAACGGACGTAATAGCTCCGAAGCTATTAAGACCTAATAGCAGACAATCTTTCACCTTACGAGATAAAAAAAAAAAAAAAAAAAAAAAAAACGAAAAAGAAAAGTACACTTCCTGGCTATCGACGTTAAGTTTAAGCAGATCATAACACACGTTGGTAATAACAATGCAAAAGGTTATTGAACAATAGCCTATAACGCGCTATGATGTAACGCGGGCAACAATGACCTGATGATGGGGACAACACTAGACTAACAATAATAATTATAACTTCTGAACTCCTATGCTATTATCTTACACTATTCTAAATATACGATTATATAGATGACATAAAGACACAAAAAGAGCTTAAACAAACTAGTGGAAAAAGCAATGTAAGCAATTTGCCTGTTTAATTTTAACAAATAACTTACCCATCGTCAGCAAGCATCTCCGATACCAATAACTCTGTGCCAATGCCCGTTAAAACTTTTTTAGCTAAGAACGGCGTGTGGTCACTGCCCTCCCCCCTTCTCTGTCTCCCCCCCCCCCTTCAGAAGTGGCTTCCTGTCTAATTCACACAGTAGCATATTCATGCTGCCACGTGCCACGGGTATGTGCCTGTCAGGAATTATCCAGGTGCTCCCTGTTACAGCATGACGCCCCGCTACGAACAGCAGGGCAGGGTTAACAACCCCGACTGATACCGGGGTTAATAGGAACAACCTGGTGTAGGCTGTAAATAGTTCGTAGGGGAAAAAAATGTTACAAACCGTTGACATGCACAATTGTTTAGATTTTTTTTTTTTTTTTTTCATATTGGTTCCGTTCATCATGCTGTAGAGGGGTGTTTAGAAGATTTTGATAGGATTGCACTCACGGGGTTCATGAACTTCGAATCTCTCTGTCTTCCTGATGTACGGAACTCTCAATCGAATAGTTTTTAAATGTGGAAATATTTTAAAATTTATTTTTAAAAATTAAAAAAGTTAAAATTTTAAAAATTGAAAAAAAATGAATTGATAAGTGAAAAAAAAGGGCACACGTTAAAAATATTCTGAAAGTGCTAATTGAAATCAGAATTCTATTTTAAACTGTCATGAAGGTTTCAGGACGGGGGGGGGGGGGTTGGAAGAATCCTGTCATCTAACCTACACCCAATTGGGTGTCACGTGATGAGGCCAATAAAATCCGTAACGCACGCAGGGCGTGTTCGACATACAACTACGTAAAATGACATGACCCTCAATTCTATAGTGACCACAGGGAAGCCTGCGCAGCACGCGATCTCTCTCTCTCTCTCTCTCTCTCTCTCTCTCTCTCTCTCTTTTTTTTTTTTTTTTTTTGGGACCTCGCGAGCACAAAGCCAGCCTATTACGGTACGGAACTCTAGAGGATCGTGGAAGGATGGGTTTCTATCGTCCCTTTTATCTCTTCGTAACTTTAACGAAAGTCTTGGGTTGTCTGAGGTGTGCTAAATCTTCTTTTAAAGGTGGGCACAATTCAGTGACTCAATAGTGGACACGCGTCTTACTAAAGCTGCGTTGCTCGGTTCAAACATAGAATTACGGAGAGAAGTTTACAGTGCGAACCAGACGGAATTCTCGACGAAGGTGAACATCAATTAACACTTAGCAGCGTTGCTGTTATTATATTTGATTATTACCAGATTTTGTTTTAAATCTAATATTTCCGAAACTTCGCGATTTGTAAGTTTAGTATTAGAAAGTATTTTTAAGATCTCAAAAATTTTATAATTCTTGTTTCCTTTTTGATTTAAACAATCATAAATCTCTCGATAATTCTGTAAAATCTCAAAAAATAAATATAATCCACTTCTTTTTTTTTATTAGATTTTTCTTTGCTAAAATTTTATCTCTCGTGTTAATAACTAAAGGTCTCAATGGTTAAAGCCCGGATGATTTCTAAATATGGAACAGATTTGGTTTAGTTCGGAACATTACATCCATTAAATGTGTGTGTGTGTGTGTGTGTGTGTGTGGGTGGGTGGGTGGGTGGGTGGGTGTGCGTGCGTGCGTGCGTGCGTGCTCTGGCTGTTTTGTCTGTCTTACGGGATCGCGTAAAACCCAAACCGGAATTTCCGGGAGGAAATCTCCAAGGGAATCTTTATAATTATAAAAATAAAAAATGCACATAATTATTGAGGTTCCTCTAGCCCTAGACTGGATTCGAATCCAGATTTCTAAGCCAATAGGAAAATATAACGATGTTGTTGCAACTGTGTTACTGAAAGGCTCGCAAATTATAGCTAAAGCGTCCACATAATAGACACTTTGACCAGTGCACGAAATGAATGGCTATAGACGTTTTGTCTGTAGCCATTTTAAGTTGTTCTCAGTTGGTACTTCAGCAAGTATTTTTAATTTGTTTTAATTGGTGACAGCTTTCGCGTTAAATCCAAAAAAGGAGGAAAAGAATTAGGAAAATAAAATCAAGATATGAAAACTGGAAGCTAATGAAATAACAGTGTCCCTACCTGTTTCAAATCCCCAGAGTTATTTATTAATAAAAGAGACCAAACAGCCCATTAAATGCTTTGAAATATTGAAAGCTAATAAGAGTGTAAGGGATTTGATCTGATTTTCCCTTTCAGTCGTTTCCCGCAGTAGGTGACTTTGTAGGCGTTGCCCACAATGTGTTCCTGGTGATATTTTTACAGGGTACTTCACCGCTGCTTTCCTCAACCCCCCAATTTTATCCTGGCTCGGGAAGGGCATATGGCTGGGATGTATTCATGACTGTAATCTATGTGTGTTCACGGGGCCAGTTTGCCTGTTCTGGGGGACGAAAAACCCGAGTTTCCGGGTGAACAAACCCCCCCCCTACCTCCGAATGAGACCGGCTAACTCACCTTTAGTCGAAAGAGACCACATAAAGGTTCCTCACGTCATAGACTGGAATCGAGCCCAGGTCTTTCCGACCAAAGGGCTATGCCGACTGAGCTACGGAGGCTCGAGTATAAGATAAATCATGTGTCATTATGTCTAGTATAATGATTTATTCGTACGATGACCGTACAATTCGTTTTTGCCAAAATATCGCCTATTTCGTTCTTGAGTGCATAACACTTGCTGGCCATATGGTATTGTCGACAGCTCAGCTACCTAATATACACCCGTGTCATATTTATTAAAAGCCATTATAAAGAATTTTTGCATCCCAGCCGGGATTCGAACCCAGGTCTTTCCAACCGAAGTTGTCGAAACTGAGTGGGCAACGGAAGCTCTAAACATGTTACACACACAGATGAAAAATAAATCATACAGGTAGTCCTTATCATACTTCTTACATCGTAAGAAGTTCATATATCTGAATGTTACACATAATTCTGTCGAAGAACTTAGAAACCATAATTTTATATCCCCCCCCTCCCCGGTACACCCCCAAACAATCGAAGATTTTTCCCAATGCTCCAATTCAGTTCATTTAGCAACCCGCAGTCCTACTCGGCAAACCAGAATTCTAGTAATAAAAAAAAAAAAAAGTGTGGAAACATTTCTTAAGCTATTAGAACAACACAAAAATCGAAAAGAACACGTTCATGCTTTTTGAACTATTGATTGGAATGCCCTCTAGCGAGAACTGCTCGTTTGTAAGTCAAGGAAATGGCGCGGGGAGGGAGTAAGAACTGATTCCAAGTGTTCGATTGATTTCATGGTCGAGAAACTTTATTAGAACTAATATTTAAAAAAAAAAAAATTTTGCTGCCTTGGCAAACCTATTTGGAATTAAAGTCTCACGATATTTCTATTCAAACACTGTTTTTTGTTTTTTTTTCGTTTTCTTTTGCATCATCTAACGTTGGCTAAAAACCTCGGACATATATAATATACAGACAAACATGGCCATTCCCCTTTTTAGCTATTTTGAATTTTACAACAGCCGTTAGAGTATACGGGAGGAAAAAAAAAATAAAATAAAAAGATCCGCCGTGTTCCCATATACCAAGAAACATCTTAGTGGCAAACACATCTCTCCGACAGATTCAAGTCCCTAGCCAGGTCATCAGTTCTCTTTAGTAGGGCGGGCACGTTCTGTTCAGTCTCCCTAAAGGAAGTAAGTTGTAGCCTACAGGTAAGTTAGCGATATCTTCTGTTACAGTGGGACTGTGATTGGAACATCTTGAAGAGATAGAAGAACGGTGAAAAATCTTTTTCTCACTGCAATGCATGTTTTACGGGCAACTCCTCCCCACTTTTTTTTTTTGTGTGTGTGTGTGTGTGTGCGTGCGTGCGTGTGTGCGCGCGCACGCGTGTGTGCCGGGATCTAAGAGCTTTTCTTTCTCTCTCTGTCTATTTTTTGGATCTCCCTCCGTGATACCTTTTATATTCATTCTTTTTAATTTTAGCATCCTCTCTCTCTCTCTCTCTCTCTCTCTCTCTCTCTCTCTCTCTCTCTCTGTACCATTAAAAAAAGGTAATGCTTTTCCGAGAAGATGTGTAATATTGTAACGCAGTTGGCTATCTCGTGCATTTTTTTTAAGTTCCGTTCTGGCTATGAATCTTTCGTTTTGTAATTTTATTATATTACGGTAGGGGTCTATCTATTATGTTATTTCCATGGAATGTATGTAGTCTTGTAAGTTGCTGTAGGCGTTTTATAAATGGTTGTTTGTGATTCAAGTTTTCCTAACATTTATTCCAATCAGTAGAAAAGAATGAGTCATCAATATCCATTGTTATTTAAACCTAAATAATCTTTTTGTAAAATTTTGAATTAACAGTTAAAAAATTCCACTAACAATACTTTATTTTTGCATTGGAACATTGAAATAAATGTTTCTATAAATATAGAAATGAATAAATATTTAAATAAATATTTATATATTTCAAAATATATTCTGTCTTTTTAACAGATAACTGGTATTCTTACAACAATAAAAAAAATCGTAATCCAGTTCTAAAATTTATCGTGTTTTAAAACAATCAATCAGAAAGCCAATAATTATATTTTCTTCTGGCATTAGAACATTGAAATCAACATTCTCTATCTGATTGAAATGAACGTTTTTTAAATGACTTAAATAGGCATTTTTGTAACCGATTGTGACGTCATTCAGAATTTTTAACAGATATCATATATTTCAACAATTAGAATATCAATAATGGTATTTTCTTTTGGCATTAGCAACTGAAATAAATATTTCTCTAACTGATTGTGACGTCATGCAAAATACATTCAGATTTTTTAATAGATAATTGGTGTTCTTACACCGATTAAAAAAAGAAAAACTTGTAAATTTCCAGTTCTCGAAATTATCATATTTCTCAACAATTAGAATGTCGTCATAGCAATGAAAGATCTGTCAACAATATTTCGACTCGAGATAGTACGTAAGCTCTATTGTTCAACATTACAAACGTTTTCTTCCATTTGCGGTCACTTTCCAAATAAATGGAAGCAAGAATTTATAACAATACTTTATCGTGTTCATTTTTTTATAGTACAACAATATAATTCTGTCCGAATTTAAACACAATCGATGTTTTACAAGGGTTTCTGTACTATCAAGATTTCTTAGAAATAGACAACGTTAGACCTCGCTTAGCTTTACGAGAAGGAAGTGGGGAATTCGAGGTGTGTTGGGAAGGGGGGGGGAATGTGACAATGACAGCAAATGCTTGAAACAAATCACATGTCCTGTCTGAGGAAAACAAACTCAATTGAGGCCACTCTAAACCTTGACGGTAAATCGAAGGCCAAATTCCAAACGTCCCTTTCTCTTAGCAGTTGATTCTAGTGTTAATGGTTATTGTCTGTAGTGTTCATTTTAGCCCATTTATCGCATTCAGCCCTCCCGTTTCTCTTTGGTTTTCTAAAGGTTCAAATGGATACTACTATCACCAGGGATTTGAGCCAAAAACTAAAGGTTATAGGAACGATTCTCTCTCTCTCTCTCTCTATCGCTATGTGTTTTACTCGAAACGGAATCCTATATGTCTTTTTTTTTTTTTTTTAGGCAATTGTCTAGCAAGAACGAATCTTCCATGTTGTCCATGTGAGTGGCATCCCCGACTGTTGATTGACAACAGGACTGTAGTTTTATAAATTTACAAGAAACGAACATTTCAGTCTCGAATTACACCCTCCAAGGACCATGAGAGGATGTAGTTCTCGCACGTTTCTCTTACAATTAACGCTGACAGAGCAGTCCCAAGCTCTTCCAGAGAATTTTCGCCCTGCTTTTTTTTCTTCTTTTTTTTTTTTTCCTGTTGCCTTGTCCAAAGAACAGATAAGAATGCTTTTCCACTACCGCCTATCTTCAAACATCTGCACTCGCGTGAATCTTTCCGCTTTTATACACATACCAATGATGGACAGTGAAGGCTTACTTGGTTACGTTTGCAAAACCCACGTTTATGCATCTCAATGGAGTAATATATAAAGAGTTTGCTGTTTGGGGTGACATCCGCGAATGGAGCAGATGCTATGAAGTAGCAATGGTAAAACGTCACACATTAGGTTTTTGCAAATCTCCCTCTGTCTTTATTTAACAACCAAACAAATATTCACAATGCAGAGAAGGATGATATTTCTTGAACTCACAATGTTACTTGTATTCCTTCTTTACTTTTTTTTTTTTTTTGCTGTATCTATTCCCTATGATGTTTTCTTAAAATGATGATATTTAAGCTATTTATATTATTTGAAATATATTTTAATAATATTTAAAACTAATTTTAAAGAAATTTACATTGAATATTACATTTTTCATAGATCTGAATTAAAGCATCGTTCTTTTCCATTGTTTATTCTAATAATAAGTGCATTTGTTGGTCATTGTTTAAAATAGAATGCATGCTTTTCATTGTTTAAAAGGATAAGAGTATTCAGTACTTATGAGAGTAATTGTATTCATTGTTTAAAAGGATAATTAAAGTATCCATTGTTTAAGAGGGTAATAGTATTCATTGTTTAAATGCGAACAATGCGTATTAATCTACTTATTTAAATAAATAAATATTTATTTATTTAAATACGAATTTAAATAAATCTACTTTATTTATTTAAATACGTATTAATCTACTATATTTATTTTTTGAAACGTAAAGAATTTCTAAACATTCATTAGTTGCATTTTGTACAATGTACATGTATTATGCCTAAAGGCCTGCTACGGCAGATCAATTTGGTTTCTCATTAACGTAATTTTGATAATGAAAGATGATTAATTCTACTGACAATGCTTGATTTCCTTCTCTACTGTGTGTGAACACTGGCCCGTTTCTGCATTATTTTAGGGGAAAGGATTTTCCAAGGGGGGAAAAAAATCAGTTAGTCGTCGACAGTGGGTTTTCACCGAAGATGGAATTACTTACGGGGACAACCTAGTTGAAATAGAGGAAAAAGTTAAAAACTGGGTTGATAAAGAGAAGAACAAATCAATGAGAAAGATTCTTATCTAAATAAATGATATCCTTCTAATTAAAAGAATTGGGGACGATTCAAAATCACCAACCAGTATTAGAGCACTATTCCATGATTACAAAAATTTGAGAATTTGTAGATGTGGAGGTTGGGGGGGGGGAAGATTTGGACCACAATGAAGATAGGAAAATTGAAATGTTGGACTATTAAAAGAAATTGGAATTTCTTTTAACACATGCTTGTAAACAGAAATATAATGAAAACAAGAAAAAAGTTAATTAATACCAGAAAAGATTAGACCAGCGTGCAAGATATCATGGAAACCCTCCTGTGCACAGGAAGCAGTATCGAACACTGATCTTGAATTCTGCAATAATAAGACAAGTAAAATAGGCTTAAATAGAATTTTTAATTTCGGACAGTCCCCCCTCCCCTAAAAAAAGCACCAAGTACAGTGTTTCATGGCTAATAATAAAGTTCCGATGCGTGTCCGCTGTCCATGCCATGTCAAAGGATTAGAATTTAAATGATCAGGACCCGATGGAACAAAAAGACAAAGTTAATGGTTTATTAACCCCATCTTTTGCTACTAATTCTGCTACTCTCCAACTAGCCATTATTTTCTGTCATTCTTTGGTAAGTTAGCTTCGCCCTTCCTGTTTTATTTTTACCTTCTGGGATCCATCTCAAGGCTACTCTTGAAATCCCTCTGCAGTCCATTCTCAGTATGTGGCCAATACATTTCCATCTGTGTCTTTTTTTTTTTGCTTTGTTCTGTTTATATATGTTATCGAATATTATAGGATGTGGCCAAAATATTTTTAATATTTTATGTAACCACTTTGTTTTAAAACGATTTAATTCAGGTCCCCTTTGTTTTGTTAGTCTCTGATCCATATAATAATATGGCGTTGACATTGTTGTCGAGAGTCTTCTTCAACCTTCTAGTACTGTCTTTTCTATTTAAATTGTAAAACCCTTTTATCAAAATTTTACAAAAACTTCCGGATACTGACAATAGACGAACTTCCTTCCAATTTTCGCATTTAATGAGATCTCCATTCTTTGGGATTATGTTGATTCTTTTCAGGATTCTTTTCCGTCTCTAGTACATTATTGTAGATTAGATCCCTTGCAATTGTCAACAGCAGTTTCTTTAGTTCTCTTCTTGAGCATCTCTATTTCTATACTATCATCGCCACATGCCTTTCCATTTTACATTTTCTGCGATGATTTTCACCGCCTGATGTGATATCACTACCTTGCTTAGTGGAGACCTGAAGTGATGAAAAAGTTCCGTATTCGATTTAAAGGAAAAGTGGATTCTAACTCTTAGGTTTGTGACCATTCATGGGTAGCATTCACATTAAAAAATAAATAGCAACTGCACTCTGCATAGTTAACCTGTATAGAGGATTCATCTCCATGTAATTGCCATTCTGCCATCGAAGACAGTGATCACCCTGTTATTACTGTCGAAGCCAGCTTTGTTTTGTAGGATCATCTCTCCGAATGATGGGTACATATCGTATTCAGTATTAAACAAACTACACCTCCGCTGTTTGGTTACACCCCCGTAGTCCATTTCTGTCACGTGTGCTACCCTTCTGTCCATGAAGGTTAACCAAACATTGAACTTAACCTAGCATTAAATTGCACTTCAATCAGAGGCATCCCCGTAACTAATTTTCAGAAATGTGTGAAAATACTTCACTATTTCCATCGTTCAAGAAGATCACAGTCCTTGAATACAAACTTTGCTATTGAGAATCTTATTTTGAAATCAGAATCGCGTAGTCCGAAAAGAGTGGACGAAATATTTAAATACCATTTATAACAATATACCATTTCCTGAAATGATAGCCTTATAAAAAGTGGAATAATATTATCCCTGTCTGTACTTATCAATACGTTTTTTCAACACTGAAATAATTTTTGAGATACTTTGAAAACTTTTGCGATATACCCTGTGAACTTCGACTCTCTGTCTACCATCGCTCCTAAACAACTAGCATTATTTATTTATTATTTTAAATATAATTTAAAATAAATGAACATAGAATCAGTTAAAAAAGTCTGATGATAGAATTTCAGAGGGTCAGAAATATTTATTACACTTTAAAATATAACCTTACTCGCTTTTTTTTTGGGGGGGGGGGTTGAAAACATATCCTGTACACTTAAGCGAACGTCAACTCTAACCTTTCATGCTCTTGACGTATCTTGAACCAACATTGGAAAACATGTAGATGTAGATATTTTGTCTGAGTCCACTAAAGTATGATATTTTATTCTCTCTTTCCCTTCACGCCCCCCTCAACCCTCTCTTAGCGATATAAACAAGTCAAATAACTGATGGGCACATCCCAAACTCCTATAATGTAACTTCGATGACTTACGAAGGCCACACTGATTGTGACATTTTTTTTTTACCCCCGTAGTCCATTTCCGTCATGTGTACTACCCTTTTGTCCACTGCCTATGCTTCAGTTTTCTTAGCTCGTTTTCCCTAACATTGCTCTTTGCTCGAGGGTGCTTTTAGCAGCAAAAAAGAAGTTCATTTTGCGAACGAATCCTTAAAATGAAAAAGGATACCAAATGCCTTATCTTTGTATTGAGTTCTAGAAGGCCTCGTTAGCCAGGTCTCATGCCAAGGGAATATATGTCGTACCATTAGGAGTCTGGTGAGCTGGCAAACAAGGCCCATTGGTTAAAGCACCTGTGTGCAGTAGCATGTAGCGGCTCGTTTGGAGAGAGGTGGTCTTAGCCCTGCCTTCCTCTCTCTCTCTCTCACTACTGCCCCCCCCCCCATTCGTTTCTCGTCTCTTCCCTACCTTTTAGATATATTGAGATTGTGACATTCTGTGGGCTGTCGCCTCTAGAGGTTATTAAGCTTTTACTTGACGGGGCTTAGCGGACAGTTTTCTGTCTGTTTTTTCCTCGTTTTCTGCAGCGTTCGAAATGTCCTCTTGCCTTTGCATTGACCCCCCCCCAACAGCCGTTCAGCATCCCCTCCCCTCCCCCTCCCACAGCATCACGTCTCCATGGCAACAAAGAAATCTCGAGTAATACGCGAAGAAACGTCAGAGTTGTCAATAGCAACCGCACTTTTAATAACTTGGGATTTCAGCTTCGTCCGCTCCAAAATCTCCAGACGTGATTTTGTCCAAGAAAGAAAAATTTCTTCGGGGAGCCAAACGGTAATTAGAATTGTGCCCGCGCAGCGTTCTGGAGTTAAACGATTTGCAGTGTCTGTAAGGGTCTCTCCCGTCCATCCCTCCTCCTTCTCAGGTAGGAGTAGCAAGAATGGCCAAATGGCGAAGAAAAAAAAAAAATAGAGAGACAGAAAGAAAGATATAGGGGAGGGGATATTTTATCCCTCTTTATGCCTACTAGGTTGATCGGGCTGTCGCTCCTGGCAGTGAACAAAGTATGACGGGAAATTAGTTTTTTTTTTTTTCCTCTTCTCTAAACAAGATCAGTTTCGCTAAATCTATTGTGAATTGTTGTGCGCAGTGTCCTCTGGTGTCGTCGACGTAAGCTAGGAATAATCCAACCAATAACCTGAAAGTGACAAGGATCCTGACTTAAGACCTTGTCCAATCACACATTGTGATTTGAAAAGTGAAATGGTATTCCAAAAGGAAATTTAAAAAATGCATTGTAATATTAATTTAAATCCCCTTTTCTAGGAACATATCTAAAACATTTCTAAGAAAAGAATAATAACAATATTGGAATTCCAGGTGCATCTTTAGAACCTTCAGTGGGTTGGTGAATCAGCTCTGGCAGGTCGGTGGAACGGATAAAGCTCTCATTACATGCGTCTTTTTTCCACCTATGGATGTAGATCGTTCATTTTGGCATTATTGTGAATCTCCCTTTTGTATTCCTTCATATAACTTCGATAATTTTATTATTGCATTATTGCCGCTGTTAATCTCATACTGGAACTATTGCAACCTGAATATTGCCTTACTCTTGCTGGAAATATCAATTGTATATCCTTGCTATACAATTTCAACTGATATTTTATCACCATTGTTGAACTATTACGTCATCAAATATTTTATCATTAGAATAATTGTAGATTTCTATAATTTTTTTGGGCATTGTTATAACCATTGTTGAATCATGCGTCATAAAAGGCATTTATCGTTAGAATAATTGATTTCCTATTAAGATTTCCATCGTAAATTTATATTGTTTGTCATAATTGTTGTGGTTTTCCTTATAAATCTAGAATCGACATTAGAGATTTTTCTATTATTAATTTCATAAATTTCTAATAACTGAACTACGTTTGCTTTCGATTCTTATAACAGTTTATCGATCGCTTTTATTATGAAATAGTTGCTTTCAGATTCAATCCAGTTATAAAATTCACCTTAAAATAACAACAACACCCAAAGTGATCGGCCACATTGATAGATGCACTTTATTTCTTTTATGTTCCGAAACACTTAATTTATGGAAAATCAAAGAAAAACGTGGGGATGCATACAAGATAGAGGGAACAGAAAAGAATCAAGAGAGAGAGAGAGAGAGAGATTAAAAGTTTTCTTAAAAGTTTTAAAGAGATCTTGACAGCCGCTTAGTGAAAAACAGCAATATTTATCTCGATAACAAACAGGTTTCTGGGTAAGAGAGCGCCAACTTGTAATCAGGAAGGTTACTCGTATAAGAGCCCCATGCTCACCGTACTGTAATGAGATAACCTCTTCCATTAAACATATTACTTTACCGGTCCTGAGCATCACTCCGAACATATGTAAGTCCGGCTTTTTATCTCCACCAGGTCGCCGGGAGAACATCAGATTATTAGAGGCTAGTGGTGAGAAAGCCAGACACACACACACACACACACACACACCGTAACGCATGAATTTCATAAATGCTTACAGTTAAGGCAGGGGAAGATTCTCCCCTGCTTGTTTCTTTGGGAATCAACACCGTGTGTGAAATAAGTTTGCTATTTTATTTTTTATTTTATTATTGCCTGCGTGGTTCATATTTTAATATTGCAATCCATCTAGGAAGAAAATGTGCTATTCACGACACGCACAGTACAGTACGTAAATATGTGCATGAAAACAGACGGGAGTCGAACCCAGGTTCCGTCGAAATTGAGTGAGCTACTACGGAAGCTCGTGAACATGTCGATGACTGTAAATCCACAGGTGCAAAAACATGTGAAAATATACTTCAAGTATATGAACATGTGGGGCATTGTAAATACCGATCACGTGCATTACCAAAGAAATCACAAAAATTGAAGCCTGCTAATCGTGAATAATATTAACTTGGCTCTGATTAACCAGAGTTTATCGTATTCCTTTAAGCTAATATGCAAATCACTGAACCATAGTGAATTCAAGGAGGAGAGATTCAATAATATATTTTGCTCTGTAAGCTGTATTTTAATCATTTAAAGAACATTTATATGAAGATCTATGAAAATTTTGCAACAACAGAACACGGAAGAAAAAGGAGAGAGAGGTGGACAAGGTATTGCTTAGAGTTATATAAGACACGGGAAGATATTGTAGTTACAAGAGGAGTTAATTGATGAATTGAGGGAAATACAACCACCAAGAACAGCTGGAGAAAGAGATATACTCAGGGATGAGGTTGTAAAGGCAGTTAAACATCTGAAAAGCTATAAAAGTCCTGAGAATGATAAGATCACTGGAGAGATGTTGCGAGCTGATAATGGACGAACTGTACCGTTTATGGAACACGAAATGGGAGGAAGGCAAAACACCAAAAGAATGGACAAGATCAATCCTAATATCTATTCACAAAAAAAAAAAAAAAAAAAAAATACAGAACAATAGCTCTAACGAGTCACGTGGGAAAAGTTCTTATGATGATTTTAAGGGAAAGAATACGGAAATCAATGAAAGAAAATCTGGAAGATGAGTAATTAAGATTGATTGTGAAGTTATAAAAAATAAAAATGTTTATTTTGTTGACTTTCAGAAAGCGTTCGCCACTATAGATCAGAAAGGGGCACTCGAATCGTATGGAGTGGACAAGAACGTGACATGTCTCTTGAAGAACATCAGTGACAATGCAGAGGCTGCTGTGAGAAACTGTAGAGAAATAGGAAGATGGTTCCCGAACAATAAGACGCACCAGGAGATCCAATGTCCCCAAGCATCTTTATCCTTCTTTTAGAAAGAAAAATGGATGTCATAAAGAATAATATAAGGATTTCAATTCAAGGTACTAAAATAAACAATTTGCGATTTGCAGATGACATAGTCATTATTGAAGAAGAAGATGATGATGAAGAGGAACTAGAAGGTTCCTCTTCAAGGAAATGGGCTGATAATGAACATCGATAAAACAAAAATAATGATATTCGGAAAGAAGAGGATGAAAAAGCAATTATGGTCAACGGACAAGAGCTGGAAGAGGTTAGAAACTTCTTAGGAAGAAACATGATGCATGATTTAGACTGGAAGAAAGAAATAAGACTCCAGATAACGAAAACTAAAGTAAACCTACTGACAATGGACAAGATGTGAAAAGTAAATCAGTGAGCCTTCCCATAAAGCTGAGACTATTGGAAACATCCAAAGTGCTCTCTGTGACTGTGAGTCATGAATAATGGTCCAAGAGTCTGTGTGACGGATGTTGACTTTTAAAAGATCATGTTATAGAAACATTCTTTGAATTGGGTGCGTGCAAAAGGTAACAAATGAGATCGCAAAATAAATTGAAAACGAAAATCTAACGCAGAAAATCAAAGGAAACTAAAGCTCGGACGATCTGCAGAATGGACAATAGAAAGATCAAGCCTTGATGCGTGGCGCAATTGATGGTATAAATAGAAAAAGATGGACAAGGCGAGAGTGGGTAGACCATGTGAAAGAGTGGTGTGGAAAGATTTTCAGGATTTTAGTCATCTGGAGGTGGACAGAGAGAAGTGGCAAAGGATGGTGAAATAGACATCGGACCCATGGGCAATGACGATGATGATGATGATGGATAATTTCCTAAAAAAATTATCATTCTCAATGAAAACTCTTCTGTTATTCCCTTCCTATGGTCAAACATCCGAATACGATCTGCACACTTTTGCTGTACACAGGGATTCCTTACCTCCTAGCAACTCGAAAACCGGTCACTAAGGAAGGATTGAGTTAACCAACGGTGATATTCTATAATATTTGAAGGGTTGGTTTTGGTCCCAATCTTTCTTAGAGCTGCTGTAGAAGTTAAGAAAATTCGTTATGTGAAGCAATCCTTGGTGTATCCTTGAAGAAGAATTGCATGGAATCTCTGAGGTTCTTGTGGACCAAATTTAGAAAAAGGTTGCAAGAAATGCGACCTTACGTCTTGGAAAATCAAATATTCTTTCTTAAGTTCAAGAAATGAGCAAAGTTCTGCAAATGAACTGAGCTATATTGATAGCATCCATTGAAAGAACTTTTCAAAGAATCTACTTACTCGTGATGTTAATTGAACCTCCTCTTTTTCTTAATTTGTATCAATCAGCTCTGATTCAGAATTCTAAACTGATCTTTATTACCAAATTCTGTTATTCCCTTCCTCGAGCGCGCGCGCGCGCGCACACACATACACACACACACACACACACACAAAATGTGTGGAATGAAATTATGTTGGAATGACAATATGCGCTGCTTGGAAAGAGGTCAACGGAACTGCCGCCATCAGGGTGCATCGTGCCATATAACAAGTCACATGTTTGTAGCCAGTATAAATTGGAGGAATATGATGCTCCCACGTCAGTGACGGAGTTTAAAAGAGACGTTATGATAGGATGCCATGTTTCAGGCTTATCTGTTCAGCAAACTGTTGACAAATTCCTCCATCCCAGGTCAACAATTACTATATTGAGATGGAAGCGAAGGGAGTCAACTGCAAGTTCTAATAGCAGCGGACGACCCCACCACACTCACCGAACATGACCGTAGGGTGCTACGAAGGAAAATATGTATAAACCGCCATTCTTCGACGGACACGTTGAATGCGGAGTTCCAGGCATCGACTGGAAGACGAATCTACATAAAAACATTCGGAACCGAGGCTCACTACATGGGTTTCCATGGTAAGACCGCAATATGCAAGCCCTACGTTATCCGAACCAACATGCAGCGTCGTCTTAATTGGTGCACGAGAGCATGTGTAGTGGGACGTGGAAGTTTGGAAAGCCGTGTTATGGAGTACGAATCACGTTACACCCTCTACCAAGCAGATGGATTGGTGTGGATGCGAACGATCCCCGAAGCTGGCGGTGTGATGGTATGGTCCTGTTTTTCTTAATATTCTCGATTTCCTCGGACCTCTGATTCTGGTGCCACGAACATTGAACTCCGAGAGGTATCTGAGCATTCTTGCCGATGTAATGCTTCCTACTTTGCTACGGAAATGGCTACTGCTTATTTTAGGAAGACAATGCACCATGGCATGGTTGCTGCAAGCAACTGCGTGGTTTGTGGACATAAACGTCATCGCACTTCACTGGCCTCCATAGAACTGATCTCAACCCTACTGAACTTCTGTGGGATTAACTATAGCATCGAGTGAGGTCAAGGGACGTCACCTCACAACAATCCAAGACCTCGTTACATGCCTACAGGAAGAATGGTCCAAACTTCCATTCATCGCTATCGTACACTTGTGGAAAGTGTGCCCCCATAGGATTGGTGCAGTCATCACAGCGAAAGGAGGTCCTACATCTTATTAAGATGGGCGCCATGGCTGTTTGTTCGTCACGCCGTGGTGTCCGTGGACTTCTTTCCAAGCAGTATAATTGTCATATTGTTGTGTAGTGTTTTCTATATTTTCAGATTCAGGTGTAATCATGTCATACGGAGTAAAGTGCTAGAGAACGTACCGTCACATGACATGCAGTCAAAGAGTTCATGTCAAAAGCAGTAGTACATCACGAGTATTTCAACAGCTGTAATGTTAAAGGAAAAAGGTGTCTTCGGCCTTCTTTCCATGAATGGGAGAATAATGATAGATCAGGAATATTCGTGGACCCTTCAAACTCGATCTATTGCTCTGCATCAGTTTTGGTGGCAAAATAATGTTTTGACCAAAGAATTGCTTTCATGTAGGATGAAGCACTTACTCTCTACAGATCGAGATATTACCATAGGCAAATACATAATTAAAGAAGCAGATGACCCTCTCCCAAATTGGCTCTTTGGGCAATGCAAAAGGAAGTTGAACAAGAAACGATGCATATATTTTAGAAAACGTTCGCAGTGGGAGTAATGGTAGGATAGTGTAATGATAAGGATGGGTCTCCTTATTACAATACTTGGAATAGACCGGATATGCCTTAATTTTCAAATCACGTGATAGATACCAATCAATGCAAGAACGTTGAAGATGAAGTTCATCATTTGGTGTGATAATATTACTCTGTCGACCGACTGTGCGGTAGCAAGACTGTATGGTCACTTTATCACAAAAATTCAGAAGGGTTGTATAAAATAAGCAATGCTCTTGTGCATCAGCGTGAATGTGAAAACGATGGAATGAAAATTGACTAATAGTTCTGACAACGATATATTCCAAGTGGACTACTGGATATAAAGTAAACATTTTGTCATTTTGGGCTTCTTTGGAATCTGAAAAGAAATTAGGAATTCTGTCTGACCTGGATGCAGATGTCACATCCACATCTTCATAGAGGGGAAGAGCCCACGTAGCATCTTGGTCTGATATGACACCTGGAAAAATGGTTTAAGGAAATTCATACTTTATATAAGGTATGAGGCATGCTCTCTGGTTGGAAATCCCTTGGATCGAATACTGGGAAAGGTGGAAAAACATCTTTATAAGATTTGCTTCTTTGCCTGTCTTATAAAAGTGTTTTTCCAATCTTCTAAACTAGTGATAAGAACACGTGCAATTAACACACGCATTTATTCGACTGTAAAAAAAAGCTTCATTGTGAACCTAATCCACTAGTCGTTTAAAATGATAGCAACGAACTAAACCTTTCCACCCAAACATCTTAAGACTATACCTTAAATATATAAGGTATGAGTTTCCTTAAAGCATTTCCTTATACCGACTGAACTAAGAGGCTTTGCGGAAGCCACTATGGTAATGATGCCTATAGCGGACAATTAAGTGGTTTCTAAGGCTAGTTTGTGAGAAAAAAGATTCTTTATACTTCCATATGAATCGTCTAATTAACTTAATTTGAAATTAATGCAGCTTGCTAAAGGAATGGAGCAAAATTTTTGTGTCCTTTTACCAACCCTCAATGCGAGAAAACTCTATCCAGAAGATGGGTATCTAAAATTGTGGCCAAATATGGGCCAACAGTAATGAGATTTATCCATGATACTCTTGTAGCCAACTAATGAAAGAAAAAAAAAATTGTTTCTAACTTTAGTGAAGTACCTCATTTGCGAGAATTAGGAACAGAAGTATATTTATTTCTGATATATTTTAAAGGAATATTTCTATTAGGAATTGCAATTTCGTGTGCTTTTTAGTACGAAGGTAATCACACTTAATTTTCGCAGATGCTGTTAATTTTTGAATGCAAATTGCACAATAATTAAAATATGAAGATACTGATTTACATCTCAATAACCATTTTCGAAATTTACATAATGTTTCATTTTTATCATTTTTCGAATCGCATATTTGTTTTTCACTTTATTTATAGGTATTGTAATCTTGATTCATTCCCAATATTTGAATTTGGGTTATGAGTTATGATATTTTCATTCAATTCTTATTACTCGAATGCAGTAGGAGATCTACAAAAAAATAAAAAAGAAAATGAAAGAAAAAAAGGAAATAAAACAAAAGTTTATTTCTTGAAATATTTCCTTATAGATGTTACATTTTCTTTATATTTTCAGCTTTCTGTAATGAATGGAAGAATTTTTTATAAAACTTGTTTCAATTTTATATTCATTACTCTGATGAATTTCCACATTCTAAAAGCGAAAAAATAAAAAATATTTATAAAAAAATGTATTGTTTGAAATTTGTTTTATTGTTAATATTGGATTATTTTATAACAATTGAATTTTTTTAAAAATTAAACTATTATTTTATAGTATTATTCTATACACCTCTTGACGTTACATATCGGAAATTTGATAATGAAGATGATACATGTTGCTAAGAAAACAGGTAAGCCAGTCTTGCAGTTATAAATTAAAAAATGCAACATTTAAATATATATATAGAGAGAGAGAGACAGAGAGGTTTCTTAAATATATATATATATATAGAGAGAGAGGGGTTTCTTAAAACAGATAAGCCAGTCTTGCAGTTATAAAATTAAAAAATGCAACATTCAAACATTGTGAGTTTTGCCTCAACCATAATTCTAACCAAGTTCAGATTCATTCAGTGAAAGATGGTTGTTACTTTTGTTGAAGCTCCATTTATTATATGAATATCTCAAAATGACACTCATCAAGGAAAGCTATCAAAGTCAACTACTAGTTAACAACAATATTTCATTGTTTATGACGTATGGTCTTGAAATTATTTCTTTCATAGAAATTGTGTTAATGTAGATTTTGTTTTATCTGGATATTGTGGAATTGGACTTACTTCAGCGAATGAATTACCATGAACAAATCGTCCGTAGTTCTTCTCAGTCTATGGAGCTACAACTGCGTTAATATTTGAATTCGGAGCCGGATGTTTCATTGACACACTTGTCCTAAACAAGTCCTCACACACACATATGGAATATGTGTTATCTAAGATATCTTTGAGAGCCTCCGTTGCTCAGTCAGTGTAGACGAAGCCCTTTGGTGGGATAAGACCTGGGTTCGATTCCCGTCAGTGGCCTGAAGAATCTTTATCTGGTTTCTTTCGACGAAAGAAGAGTTAGGCGGTCTCATATACGGAAGTAGAGTTTTTTTTTTTTTTCACCCGGATACTCGTGTTTTTCGTCCCCCAGAACAGGCAAACCCTCCCCGTGAACAAACATACACCATAGATTCCAATCATGAATATGTCCTAGCCATATGCCGGTCCGGAGCATGGATAAAATTGTGGGGGGTTGGGGAAAGCAGTAGTGAACTACTCTGTAAAAATATCGCCAGAAACACTTTGTGGCAACGCCTACAAAGTCATCTACGGTCGGAAAGATATCTCTATGAAGAAGATTTACTTAAGCCAGATTTATACTCTTCTATCAATTGAATATTAGGAGTGGCGATCTAAACATTAACAATCACTGATAACGAAATTCTGGAACACTTGATATACATAACTGCTTTATTCTGTTCTATGGATAGCGAGCGAAAGAAAAAGAGTGTTTTATGGTGTAATACTAGTCGGTTGAAGAGTGTTCGCTAAAGTGCATAAAGCTGTCACCAGAGGGAGCCAGAAATAATCAAGAAACCTCTTTAACTTTAAGCATTATACTCATGACTTTTTAGTAAGTCATTAAGTTTAATAACCGAGAATTAAAGATTAAAAAATATGAAAGATTAATTAAATGAACTAGAGAAATGGATTCTGTGTTCAGATATTAAAAAAAAATCCAAAGTATTTTAAACGATTGTTAACAAAAAAAAAATAATTTCAATAATAATTCAACCATCAGTAATGCTCTTTCTGTGGTGCTAATAATGAATGTCATTGGTTCATTATGTACATAATATGGCATTGTTAATCTGGTTATCAGCCAAATACATCGTTTGGAGATGAAATGAGTAATCTTGACGGGTTTTTCCCCAAAAGAAAAACTGAATCCAATTAAGTAATAAACACTAATGTACTTTTAAACACCTATCAATTAAATAATTCCTTATTCTTTTTGCCACACTTTTTTTTCCCGGTTTGGGTTTGGGGAGAGGGAGACGGTCCGTGTCTTTAATCCACTCTCTCTGTGTACATGTAAAAGAACACGTTTTTTCTCTTTCAACTGAGTTACTTCGAGACACAACAGCGCAAAGAAAATTTGGCTCCAGTTCGATGTTTTAATGGCTCATATATTATTGATGGTCTGTTCTTTGCCGATAATGGACAAGATAAAAGTTCCAGGGACACAAGGGAGTTTTGTCAATCTCGCCACCTATTCGGACGATAGCTTTGTTAGCCATGCGCAAAGACACTGCGAGAATAACCAGTCACGCATAAGTACTTCAATCAGCTCGCTAAAACGAAGCTCTGTTACTTTTCTGAAGCCTCAGGATGGTCTTGGCTCAACTCGCCCTTCTTTTTAATGAACGCTTTTCTTAAGTTTTCAAGCTAAGAGGATCGAGGCAGGCAGTGAAAGGCAGAGAGTTTTGTGTTTCTCGCTTCTCTATATTCTAATGGAAGTAGCTTGTAGTCTTCCAGCTTTGTTCTCATCAATCTTTCTCCTGTCATTCAACTTAAACCAAGTACTTAATTTGTAACTTTAACTTTCCTTTAAAAATCGATCTGGGAAAAGTACCCGAGGTGTTTAAAGGGAAAAGAAGATTAAAAAAATAAAAAAAAAACAGGTTCTAAGCAAAGAATCAAATTGAAACCATTGACTTAAGTTCATTGTCAGGTGAGAGCAACACACTTAACACAAGTAAGCCTTACAGATCATTCATCAGCTTCTGTTGTTTCAATGATAAAGTCGATTCGTTGGCGCATTTCAGATTAAAAAAACACCCTGGTGGGTGATCATCGTACAAATTCTGTACCTAACTCTGTTAACTAATTGCTATTCTGACCCACCCGATTACTTTGCTGAAATCTTCACATCCGATTCATTTCTAGTTTTTTTTAATAGTTTTAAGAAGGAATAGGAATATTTAATTAATAAAAAAAATTAGAAGTAATTAAAAAAACTCGATGGAAAACCATTTTTAAAGTTTTTCAGAACATATCTTAAGTCCTAAAAAGGATTGAGTCCTTGACTCTTTATCCCGTCATCTGAATGAAGAAAATCTGTATGGATGGAGTGTTATTGAGTTAAAAACTCTAGTCATGGCTGGGTAACGGCAATAGCCGAGCCTCAATTAAAGCTTCATTGGCTATAGCATTGTCATCCGTTACCCTGGGAGTCCTAAAAAGGACTCTCTCGTTTTTCAGAAACATAATTGTTAAAATACTTGTCTCATTAGATTAAATTAAAAAAAAGGTGTATTTATTGTTTAAATAATATGTTTAAATTTTTAGATTAAAAATTTAAATTCTAATAATTTTAGAAATAAATTAAATACTTTTTTTAATTTTCAAAATTTTTTAAGAGTAACTTTTGAAAATAATTATTAGTTCATTGTTAAAATATATATTGAGATTCAGTTAAAGAAGTTTGGGACGCAGCATGCTGGATATGGTCTTTATTATTACATTAAAAAATAAAAATAAAAAATCGGCTTTTCTCTTTCGGTACTGCACTACTTTAGTAGGTTATGCATTCTTCTCGCTACATATTCTATAGCTTCTATCCATTAAGTACAACGGTTGACTGCGCGAGACCTTCCAAATACGTGTTTTGTACCAGATGGAATGTGGTTGTCACAAGGGCCAAGTGACTTTGAGCACGCATTGCTTTCTACTAACGCCATCACGCGGTACCTTTTTGAAACGTTTTATTTATTTTTCATGAGAGTGTCTTTAGGTCTATACGTGCTGTGTTGAATTATTTTATGCACAAGAAACTGTATTTTGCGTTATGCACTGGAAGTTTGCAGTTGGGTAGTCATACGGATTTGGAAATCCAGACAGTAGTTCTTGATTTTTTTTTATTTATTTTTTTTTTCGCTATCGTAGTTTTTGTTGTTGTTGTTGTTGTTGCTGTTGCTGATTCTACAGTTCAGGTTCTATGCTAATTGCAATACATATGCACAGTACACAAATGAAAATTTTAGAGTAAAAAAACTGCAAAATATTTGGACTATTCGTATTCTACTTATAGATTTTAGAAAAACATATAATAGCAATTATATAGAAGGCCTTTGGTTAGTATTAAATGGACTTGGCCTATCTCATAACAGAATTATCAAAATTGCACACAGACCAATGGAATTAGATCCGAACCTTTGGTTGTCAAGATGATATTGGAATAAGGAGATGTATTTAATTTAGCCTTAAAGAAATGTATTGGAACATTAATGGCTAGAAACAATAAAATGAATACATAAATACAAGCTAGAAATTCACCTGCGTAGAGTGAAAATATAAACCAAGACAATCATTACATATATTATTATTATTATTATTATTATTATTATTCGTGACACGTCCAAGGAGTCCGAAGACTCATCGAGGGAGGACACCCACTACACAACTGTCTCCACCACTACACCGAACCTCTACTACTAATCATCTCCATCAACGCCATCTACCGCCCACCACCACAACTAGTATTTTTTGTCTGTAAATTGCGTGTGTTCTGAAGGGCTGATTTGTCTGTATGCGGGATGAAAAACCCGAGTTTCCGGGAGGAAAAAAACCTGCTACCTCTATGAGATCGACTAACTCACCACCTTCGATTGAAAAAGTCCACATAAAGATTCTTCCCGTCATGACGAGAATCGAACTTAGGCCTTTTTCAATCGAAGGGTGCAACGCACCGTCGTTCTTCCAATTGCGCTACGGGGCAGAAACCTGAAGCATAACTGACTAAAGATGAAAAAAGAACTTCGAAATCTTTGCAAATAAATCATAAGTATTTGGACTTCTTGGTGATAACACAACAGGAGAATGGAGAGAAGGATATAATTAAGATCTAAGTTATATAGTTCCTCATCCTCATCAAATTTTCGATGAAATCAGAGCTTGCAAACTGATGAAAACTTGATGAAAAACTTGCAAACTTGAAAAAACTGATGATCTCTGATGAAACAAAAATAACTGTTAGTCACTAATTATATGAAGAGCCAAAGGCTTCAATTCGGCGACATGAACTTATTTAAGTTAAGGGACATTATATTATATCCTATAATGTTTCTTAGCCGAATAAGAAATTCAAAGAGTTTCGTGCCGAATATAGAAACTATATAAAGTTCGGCGATTCCAAGCGTAAGCAAATACCTGGATAGTGTAACACTTGACCCATTTGGTAGTGCAACACTGAGCAACTCATAGTGAGGGTGGGGCAAGCTCCGATCACTTTTCTTGATATTTACCCATAATGTGAACTTAGCTCCTAGGAGCTGTATTACTGTTCTACATTATGAGAGAAGGTCACTACCCAGACAGGTTTCAACCTTTATTGAGGTCTACCAAGAACAGTGATCGGAGCTTGCACTACCAGATGGACTATGAGTTGCCCATCACTATCCAGGTATTTGCTTACGCTTGGACTTGCCGAACTTTATATAGTTTCTACTATATTCGCACGAAACTCTTTGAGTTTCTTATTCGGCTATGAAACAATATGGGATGTAATATCCCTTGACTTAAATAACAGTTAGTTATTTTTATGCTTTACACACAATTAATTTTATATTCGGTATAAAGCTGAAAACTACAAAAATATCATAAACTTAATTAACAGAGGAGCTTCTGATCCTAAGGAATGCTACGGTTTTTCGTCTACAAAGTGACGCAGCCTGCTGGACAATCGTCCGGCTTCGAAACTTTTTACGGGTAAGTTTTTCAACTTTGATATCCATGACTGCATTTCACATATCCTTAATCTCCCTTGGCTATCTATAGAACAACAGGACGAATATCATTTCGGCCTAGTTTTTACGTTTCTTTTGACTCTCGTTCGTGGCCACGACACGCGTAATTTCAAAATGGGGATGTCTGGCATTATGGGAAATAGTTGGTATTTCAGCGGGTGCGAAAAACTTGTGTGTGTGTGTGTGTGTGTGTGTGTGTGTGTGTGTGACTTTTGCAAGTAGGTTTTAGTTATTTTTTCTAGGGTAACATGTGACCTTTTCCAATCACTTCAGCTTCCCGACAAACGAGATGGTGTTCTCATACTGGATGGCGAAATTCATCTCCTATCTAAAGAAATCACAAACATCCATGCCCATGGTGGGATGGTGGGATTCGAATTCCGCAGTTGGTTGAACAGCGGATACGCTGACCACACGGACATCAGACAGGCAATGTTTCTGAAAAAAATCATTCCTAGTTGAAGGCAGAAGCCTCTTGAAGCTCTGTAAACGTACCAGAAGTAAAAAAATATATATAATAATAATAATAATAATTAATAAATGATAAATTCTGGACTGACCGCTAGAGGACTCTACTGCAATTACAAAAGCTCCTTCATTTGGTAGGTGAAATAGAATCCGTTGGATCATTCTTTTTTTTTTCTAAGTTGTAGTTAAACGTAGCCGAAAAGAATCCGTTTTTTAAGATAATGAAACTTTTGTGATTTTTGATCCTTCAAAAAAGTAAAAGAAAATTCCCTCACTTCCAAGAATTCGTTTCCAGGAGTTGGAAGGTGAAAAGTGTTGTACTGTGTCTGCTGAAAGATAAATGCAACGAGAAGTAATGCAGTGGACATTAGTTTATCTCTGTGCTTTGTATGCACTAGAATTTTGGGCCAAAAATGGTGAAGCTGCTTTCGTATGTAGCACCCTTATTTCCCCCCCCCCCCCGAAAAATCTGTCATGCGACTTTTTTCTTTTTCGAAAACCAAAGTGGGCAATTAAAGGAAGCAGGAAGAAAACATCACGGATCAAAATAAATAAATAAACACGAAAAGAATAATAATAATAGAAAGAAGAAATAAGATATAGAAGAAGAATGAATGACTCGCATGCAATAATTGCTGAGCTCCAAACACAGGATTTCTGCAATGATGCGGATGAGGGGACCTCTGGATATCGTAAGGAATTACTACAAAGGATAGAACCTGGAAGAGCAGATAAATGCTTATCTTGCAGGAGTTCAGTCTTCTGAAATTCTTTCAGCCACAATTCGAAAAACCTGCTTCGCATATCGAGAGAATATCTGCCAAGAATCGCATCGCTTTCACAATTCTTTTCAAAGAATCGAATCGGGTATTTTTCTTTTCCACTTTGATTCTTAATGTACTCACTGATTCCTTCTCCTTTGGTAGAAAATTTCAGATGATTAAAGACGATCATGATGGATGCTCACTCAAAACTACATGACCAGGTCTGGGATGTGATTTGTAAATTCGGGAACCAAAATAGTCGACTGTTCCATGCGTGGATCATCATCTCTAGAGACCAGCCATGGCACTCCCTTCAAGTCATTTAGACCTTCAGTAGGGTGGTTGTTTCACACCGAGCGATGAAAATCATCTAGAATCTAAAGACCCGTTGACATTGTAACTACGGTAGGATTCGTATTTACCCAGCCTACAGATAGTGAAGCAAAGACTTGACCCACTCCTTCACCACAGTCTGCATTTATTCCAGGAATGATATTCCATATTTTATTCGTATCTTATTATAAGTTGATTATGGGCGATTTGAGTATTAGGTGATGATAATGAAAGTTATCATGTTAGAGTCCATTCTTACCTTACTTTTATGTTATCATTGTTGTTGAGGTTTGTTTGCTTGATACGGGCACTTTGAAGTATATTGTGTACCACAGATTTCGGGCGAATGAATCCATAAATACTTTTCATACCGAGTACTGTGGGCCGTACAAAGTACATGATATACAAAACTGATTTTTTGCAGCAAAGTAAGAATTTTGTATGATATTTATGTTGATTTGGTGATTTACAATCACATTTCACTAGGTAAATTCCCGGATGTGAATTTGGTTAAGCCCAATAGATTTCTTAATGAAATTATTGGGGGGGGGGGGATCTGTAGCGGTTTTATCCTGAATTTTTAATAATTCTAAACATTCCTTTTATATGAATTAAGAATGTGGAATTTTTACGATCAGTATTCTATTTTAGTACTTGCATTTTCGTTAATTATTTTATAATCGTTAGTTGAAAGTATTACCAATAAATTGAAGTTGGATTGTCTTATTGGAGGGTTGATGACTTCGATTGCGACATTTGTTTTAGTGTTTATAAAATCCAATTTTGCAGATATTTCTATTGGTCTGCGTGTGCAAACATCATCGAATATGTTTGATTTTACAGTAGACGAAAGAGGACGGACAGTTCAATAGAAGACGTTTGATTAGAGTATGTAAGAAAGTTCGCGAATTATGTTTTCCTATCTGCTTTCAAAATGAAACAGCTTGTGCGGGGTTTATTTGTTTAAAGTTGGCAATTTCAACGAAGAAGAGAAAGAAACCATTAACCATCTTGAAGGGAGAGGAGAAAGTTATCAAATAAAACTTCTTAATAACAAAGTGACCGCCTCTACTGAAAAGATAAATATTGTAGTATTTTGGATAATAATACACCGCAATGAATACGACGTGAAGGAGAACCACACCTTCCTCCTCCTCCTCCTCACTTGAAATAAAATGCGGCTGTTTTTCCACTATTCTGGTCTCTAAAGTGCATAAGGAGTCTCCGTAACTAAGTCGGTATAGACGAGTCCTTTGGACGTCCCCGTCCAAGTATACACAAGTCCAGTCTATGATGATGAGATGAAAGTTAGCTGGTCTCATACCGATGAGTAAGATTTTTCTCCCGTAAACTCGGGTTTTTTTTGTCCAGGAATTCCAGTTAGTATTCTACAGACATAGGATACTAACTGGAATTATTAAGTAGAGATCCATAATGTGCAGTAGACCACCTCTCCGCTTACTAGAGGATTGAAATGACTTGAACAAAAGTTCCATGTTTGGTTCGAATTGCTCACGTAAGAATTTAATTGAAATATTTGCTCTTCTTGTTCAAAAAGAAATTGCCAAAATTAGCTAACTACATTCTACTCAAGTTTGATGCCACTGCCTTTTCCAAGTTTCTGTCCTCTGAGATCCAACGCTTGGCTAAGATGTAAATGTGATATTTGCTATTTATCTCAAGAGTCGCCAAAACACGCTGTTCCTTCCTGAACTGCCAAAACCAACAAAACAAAAGGATCCAATTCACCATGAAAATAGAAAAACATCACTCACTCTCTTTCGTATTATTATGTATTTTACATTATGCTATTTATCGAATTCAGTCATCTATAAACCCATTTTATCTGAGAAATAAATTAAAACTCATACCATCATTTCATCAAATTTGGTTTAACAAAATCGTTATCAAAAAAGGAGCCAAATATCGCTTATTCTTTTATTTATTTATTTCCTTATTTAGCATGCCTGTTTGTGAAAATACTACTACAGAGTACAACTCAACTGATGGACTTTAAAAAAGTAGCCGATACTATTAGAAATTGAGGAGCCACTTGTGATGAAGTCGCCAAAGAACCCCATTGAACGATCCCATTATACCTAAAGTAAAAGTTGATGGAGGTAGCATTAAGATGAAGGGGTTTTATATGGTTCTTCTCACCTTTAATTGTGATACACGAAATTCCAAAAACCGAGGACATTTCATAAGTTCTCTGTATGATACTAATGTCATACCGAGGACTTATGAAATGAGTACACTGATGAAATATTTTTTGCAGATTATTGTAGGAAATTCTTATCTATATTAGCAATACTACCTCTAAATTTGAAATGGTATGCATGGTTAAGGATAATCTGCCTTGATCTCATTCCAAAGCCTGGATCTCAATCCCATAAGCAAGTCAGGATGTTTTGGACCACCAAATCAAATCGCGATACTCTGAATGAAATCAATGTATATTAATCCTTATGAACTATGAACTATGGGAAGAGATTAAAAGATATAATTAAAACAGAAGCAAAGAAAAATATTCCAACAGTTTGTAAGAAGAAGAAGAAGTCCAAATGGCTGTCAGAAGATGCCATCAAAACTGCTCAGGAAAGGAGGAAAATGAAGGCCACATGAAATTGGGGGAAGTACGGCATTTGAATGCAGAATTTCAACAACTAGCCAGAAGAGAAGACAAGGAAAAATACTTTAACCAGGAATGCCAACAAATAGAAGACCAAAACAAGAAAGGAAAAACAATAGATCTTTTCAAAAAGATGAGAGAACTAACAGGGAAGTTTAGTACCAAGGTGACCATATTAAAAAGTAAACACAAAGGATATCTTACAGAAGCTGCAGACATCAAAGAAAGATGGAAAGAGTATACAGAAGCCCTTTACAGAAAGGTTTCCAAAATTACTGGGAAATTTGAAGAGCAGGATTATACACAGGAGCCAGTACCACTGGAGAGTGAAGTGAGGTGGACACTGCAACAGCTATCCTGTAAGAAGGTACCAGGAGAAGATAGAATACCTATTGAGCTGCTCAAAGCCCTGGATAAGAGGCAGTTAAAATTTTAACAGTTCTATGTCAGCGAACTGGGTCACAACTGCGTGGCCTATGGAATGGAAAAAATCAGTTTATATACCTTTATTGAAGAAAGGCGATGCAAGAGAGTGCGAAAATTACAGAACTATAGCACTGATTTCTGATTGCAAGTAAAGTCTTACTTAAGATAATTCAGAAAAGACTGGAACCATTCATGAAGAGAGAAATGCCAGGATTTCGAAAAAACAAGAGATCAAATCGCCAATGTGAAATGGATAATAGAAAGAGCACAGGAATATCAAAAAAAATGTCTATCTTTGTTTCCTTGACTATAGCAAGGCTTTTGACTATGTGGATAATATGAAACTGTGGAATGTGTTGAGAACAATAGGAATACATTTCATTATCCTTCTGGGGAATCTTTATTATGAACAAGAAGCTACTGTCCGAACAGATCTTGGAGAAACTGAGTATTTCACAATAGGTAAAGGGATACGACGAGGATGTATTTTATCTCCGTACCTGTTTAACTTGTACAGCGAATACATTTTAAGAATGGTAGGGTTGGAGGAGTCTTCAGTTGGAATTAAAATTGGTGGAAGAAATATTAATATTTGAACTATGCAGATGATACCCCCTTGCTAGCAGAATGCAAAGAAGATTTGGAGGAACTTATTATGAAAGTTAAAGAAGAAAGTGCTAAATATGGTCTTAAACTTAAACCTCAAAAAGACAAAAGTTATGGCAACATGTGAACTTAATGATTTTGAAGTAGATGGAGAGAAAATGGAAGCAGTTAACAATTTTGTGCTTTAGGATCCCGAATTGATAAAGATGGTTATTGTACTGAAGTTAGAAGATTATTACTCAGAAAGAAAGCAATGACAAATTTAAGCAAGATCTTTGAAGATAAAGATATTAGTCTCGCAACAAAAATCAGAATTGTGAAAGCAATGGTATTCCCTGTGGTACTGTATGGATGTGAAAGTTGGACCCTGAGAAAGAGTGAAAGAAGGAAGATAGATGCATTTGAATTATGGATTTGGAGACGCTTATTAAGAATACCATGGATTGCAAAGCAAACCAATAAATCAGTGATAGAAAGAATAAATCCAGATTGCTTCCTGGAAGCTTAAAATTGTCATACTTCGGACATATTATGCGAGCAAATGACAGTCTGGAGAAGATGACGATGCTTGCTAAAGTTGATGGAAGCAGGAGAAGAGGAAGACCAAGAATTAGATGGGTGGATGGAGTGAAAGAAGTAACTGGAATGCGCTTGGAAATTCTGAAAGATATGGCCAGGGACAGATCTGAATGGGGAATGTATGTTCATAGAATCACCAGGAGTCGAAAACGACTCGATGGAACATAACAACAACAAAACATTAACCCTTGTCAGTTAACATGAACATTTTCAAATGTCTCACTGGACAGTCCTCATCAACTTCACACAAAATATTTAATGTCAAATCTGTTGTAAAATAATTATCACGTTTTTTACCACAACAGCGTAAAATATTCACTCCTTTTTAATTGTGATTTCTCTTCTCAGAAATTGTTAATTGGATCAACAGACTAACCCAATTAATACGCTTCTATTTCTGGAGCGAGTTAAAACACGTCAAAACATGTCTGTGCACATATTATACTCACAGCATATACGAGCTCCAAAATAAACGCGGATTTTTAATTTGCATCCGAACTTGCAAATTTTAAAGGAGAGATGACATTCGTAGTTGAATTTTTATTCCCATCCCTAAATTACGAACAGAAAAACCACAATGCGTAAAATCAAATAAGAAAACCAAAATGCGTTCCTCTGGTAGATAAATCATTTAAATGATAAAAATTATTTCGCATATTTAATACCTTTAAACTCTCAGATGTAATATTATGAAAAAAATTCTAAATTTTGTTTCAGTGTTTGAAGAGTCAGAAGTCGATTGGTCATTCTTTAAGGGGTAAAACGGATCAGAGAAAACTCAAGTAAGAGTTTATGAACCTCTTGTTGTAATCTTAATTTTTCCCTTCATATTCTGTATTTAGGTGGTAAAGCAAGTTTACAAACGTCACTTGAACATAAAAAAATGCTATAAAAATCCTAGGTATGATCATAGATAATCAGCGGGATGACTTCCTGAATGGACAGTTTAGCAGTTTATAATTGAATCGACAGTTATTAAGATCTTTTGATTGATTGACAGAACAGCTATTAAAGCTCCTAACTAGAACAATTACTGTTAATTTTCCTCAGAACTTTTAGAGACCAGTAAAATATAAGAATAACATGTCTACTAAGAATATATAGGGAAGTTTTAAAATGTATAATCGAGGAACAAGGTAAAAATAGACCCACCGATGTGCAGCATCTTGGGATAACTTTTCAATCTAGATCGATCCATTGATCTATAGAATTTCGGGAATGCTTATCAGTATAAATAGACCAAGTATTCTATTTAAGAGAAAATGTGGAAGCTACATATCCGATGATCTATTTCAGGGAAATTTTTCAAGCAACATCGGTCCACTGATCTATTTTAAGAAAATGTACTGATCTGCAATATTCTTTGAAGAGCTTTCTGAGCATCTTCTTTTTGAAATGTTAAATTTAATTCGGAATACTCAGAGTTTTTACAAGGAATATAAGAGGGGGAGGGGGAGATACAAGAGTTGAAAAGGACAGCAGAAGTGTGAAAGGTCGAAATTCTCAATGACTATCCTCTCCTTATAACAGATTAACTGCATGGCTCTTTGCGTCTCCCTTTTCTTTACTGGCCAGTGGGTCCAGCCCTTTAAAAAAAAAAAAAAAAAATCGACCGTCGATTTGATTCAGTGAAGCGAAGCCAAAAGCTGCTCCTTGTGTCTGGCCTCCCTGCTTCACCGACTGAATTATTTCAATGGAAGTGCAGTCATGGAGGGCCAGCATCGGCGAAAAATGCACGGTGAATAATGCGCCGAAGTGACAGAGATCCATGGCAGATGCAGACTTCAGTCAAATGAAAGTTCTCGGCAGCACACTCCCCGCCACTTACAGGTCTCCCGTCACTCAAACTTCGAACGCAGGGGTCGAAGGAGGAGAATCGAGGTGGGAGAGGGGGAAGGTCGAAGGAATAGAGCTGACGTTGGTTCGTTGTCGTCATTCTGACCAGTGCATCAAAAAAGGAATGCGTCCGAGAAAATGAGGGCCTTCGCCTACCGCTTCGTATTTTCAACCCCACCCCCTTTTTCCTTCCTTACTTCTCTCTCTCTCTCTCTCTCTCTCTCCTTATCTTTCTCAACTACCCCCCCCCCCCTCACCTCTCTCTCTCTCGGCTGACATCGAAATTCTACAGGTTCAGTTACTGAATTTTTTTTTCTCCCTCCACTCTCTTAGCCCCAGAACGTAGATATAGTTTAATCTGCAAAAGGGTGGCGAGAAAAGAAAGTGGACATGCAGCCAGTGGACTTTAATATGAAGCTACGGAACTGGGAAATGAAGTTCCTTTGCGTTGCTACAGACGCATCTGTTATACAGTTTCATTTTTTTTTTTTGGAATGTGTTTGGAATTTCAAATCATTTTCTTAAGCTGAATTTAATGATATTTAAGGGAAAAAATTTTTGGTGGTCAGTTCTCCTTCAAGTTTTATATTTCAAAACTAAAGATAATCAAATTTTTTTCTTTGTATTTAAAAATATTATTTCTTTTTTCATAATTTTATATACAGAATATCGATTAATATTTTATCTAAAATAATTGTTTCTTCATATTCTTAATTATGATCATTAGATTGGGTTTTTCTTACATTAAATCCTTTATAAAAGCTTCAAAAGAATTGCCATAAATCTTTCGAAGATCTTCGATAGCTAAATTCCAAATATATCTGATTCATCTCAGAAACTTCGTAATTTGATTTAGTTAAAATTAGTCGTAAGGCCTTAATTTTGAATGAGATTTTAATATGCAATTTTAATTATTCCTATAAGAGTTTGATATGTTAATGGTATTATTGCAATACATGCAATTATAATTTCAGCTATTCAGAAATTCTAAACACCTATCAGTATAACAAATGACCGCTAGAGGGAGTCTTGATGTACACTTTTGTTAGCCTCTTAACAAGCTTAAAAAACGAAAGAAAAACATATCTTTAGATTTCGAAACGGGTTTTAACTTTGAAATATTTAAATTATACGACTCAGTTGTAGATAAAAACAGCTATTATAGATATTAAATTAGACTATATTAAGTTTTAAAAAGGAACTGATGACCAGTCAAAAATGGTTTGGGTTTTATCATGTGATGGAATTAGTGATGGAAGAATCTTGTATTTGAATGCAATGGAAAACAAGTCTCACTTATTCGGGTATACGCACCCAACAAGGTTTAGACATGGAAGAAAAGATATTATTTGGGAGGCAGTTTGAAGAATTATTGAAACTAAATGACTACAGGTAACAAGAACAGAAAGAAAATTTAAACCATTTGTTTATAAAACTAGATTATTAAATGGCACAAATATACAGTGGCTATATGAACAAAGAACTAACCATTATTTAGATAAAATAAAACAAAATGAAGAAATAGAAATAGAATGGCTTAATATAAAAATGATACTAAATACAGCAGCAAATGAAAGCTTAGGAAAGACCAAAAAATTCAATAAAAGAAAAAAACTGAAGATCTGGGATGATACAATCAAAGAAATAATCAAAAAGAAAAAAGAAGCCTATCACAAATGGTTAAGCAGTAAAAGATTAGAAGATGAAATAGAATATAAAAGAATAAGAGCTAAAAGAGAAGTCAGAAAAAGACATAGAGAATCATGGAACAAATTTGTTTCTAATTTAGAACATGATTCATATAAAATAAGACCCAATGTATATAAGATTTTGAAACACTTCAATGCAGATACCAAAGAAAACATAAAATTAAACACCAAATTGCAATTAGAAGAATTTCTAAATTTCTACGCAGAATTGTGGACAGATAGATATTTTAAAAAAGACAACTGGCAAACAATTAACGAAAATGAAAAGGAAATAACTAAAGAAGAATTAGAAATCAGCCTGAAAGAAACAAGAAACGGAAAATCACCAGAAGAAAATAAGCTAGGTTCAGAACTATATAAATACGCAGGAACAAGATTCAAAGGAAGACTCTTATTATTTTTAAATAAAATTTACTCAACTGGTATCCCCCCAACAGGATGGAAAAAAGCAATTGTGATTCCTATCTTTAAAAAGAGTAGTAGAGATGATCCTAAAAACTATAGGATCATCTCTACTACTTTCATTAGTTTGCTATTTAAAATTTTAAATAGCAAACTAATGAAATATTCCGAAAACTTTATTTTAGAAGAACAGAATGGATAGATTTAGGAAAGGACAATCATGTATAGACCCGGCCTTTTGCCTAAAATTAATAATTGAGAAAAGAAGAGAATACAATATAGAAACACACATTGCATTTATTGACTTTGAAAAAAGCATTTGACAAAGTTATAAGAAACATATTATTTAACATATTGAAAGAAAGACAAATACCAAATAATATCCTAAAAGCTATCACAAGTATATATGAAAATAATCAAATACAAATAAGATTAAATCACGAGCTATCATATACGAGAGAGATAAACCAAGGGGTCCGACAGGGATGTCCCCTCTCAGCAACTCTTTTTAATATCTACTTAAATAATAATAAAATGGAATAAAAATTTACATCAAGGAATTAAACTTTCACCTACAGTTAACTTAAACACTCTCCTCTTTGCAGACGACCAAATAATAATTACAAATTCTGAAGATAACTTACAGAAAGCTATTTTAGATCTAAATGAGATATCCAATGATTATGGTATGATAATATCAACGGAAAAATCAAAAACTATGGCCTTTAAAGGACAAGATCCAGAAAGAACTAAAATAGTAATAAATAACAAGATCTTAGAACAGGTGAATTCATTTAACTACCTAGGCTGTATGATCACATATGAAAATGAAAAAGATATAAACGTAAAAATTGCAAAATATTTAAAAATAACAGGAGTAATTAACTCTATATTTAAACCAAACCTAGTTCAAAAACAAACCAGGCTAAAAGTATACAATACATTAGTCCTACCAGTCTTAATGTATGGAAGTGAAATCTGGACAATAAAACAAAAAGACAAACAAAGATTAACAACAGCAGAAATGAAGTTTATGAGAAAAACTGCAAAGTATACCCTATTTGATCACAAAAGAAACGAAGATATTATGAAAGAATTAAACCAAGAATCAGTAATAGAAAAAATTAAAAAATATAAACATAGATGGATGGAACACGTTCAAAGAATGAAATTAGAAAGATTACCAAAACAAGCCTTAAAGTACAAGCCATTAGGAAAAAGAAAACCAGGACGTCCTCTTAAATGTTCCGGTCTTAGAAGTCATCGATTCAACGATGACTTCTAAGGCCGGAACAGGCCAGTAGGCCTAAATCCTTGATATGCATGATGATGATGATGATGATGATGAGTAATCATCTTAAGAGATCTTAATGCATATGTTAGATAAGAAAGAACGGGAGAAAAAAAAATTGGGGACCATTTGGTTTTGGTCAAAGAAATGAGGAATGACAAAGGTTATTAGGATTCTTGAATTGGAAACAGCTGGTTTGAAAAAAGATAAAGATAGATAGATAAGAGATTATAAAGTGTAGTTGAGATGGTGAGCAAAAACCAGTAAAAGGTTGTTTCATCCAAGTTGTCCAAGTGTGTCCTAACTTGTCTGTAGTCTGCAACTATACAGGTAGATGTCTGTTCGCGAATGCTACAAGTATCAGAAACAAAGGGTAGAGTTTGTTGCCTCAGTCAATATGTTGGGACCTCAGATTGTAGGCATTAGTGAGACCTGGCTATCACAATCAGACCTACTAACTGGTATCGAGTGTAAAGGGGACACTATTTTTAGGAAAGGTAGAGCGGATATGAGAGAAGGTGGGTGTGCTGCTAATGATATCGGATGACTTGAATCCAGTTAGAGTTGGGGACTATGATTGTAGTACTACTACTCCTACTAACAGTATTTCATGAGGCAGTGAGTTGGAAGCCATCTAGTGTGAGGTGGAATCTAACAAGACTAAGTACATAGTGAGGGTGTTGTTACAGACCCGGTGGATCAGTTGCTAGTGGTGAAGAACTGCATCACCAAATAAACAAGATGAGTGCGAAAAACGTAATCATAATGAGAGACTTTAATTATGCAAATATTGATTGGATAGCAGTAGAATCTCATGAGAAGAATGAAAATGCATTCATTGAGCTGTTGCGGGACAACTTCCTCACGCAGCATGTGACAGAAGGAACTCGAGGTTAGATTTCATTATAGTGTCAGAGGGCATTTCAGTTAGAGACGTAACTATTCTGCCTCCAGTTGATGACAGTGATCATGTGGTACTCACTAATTTTATGAATGACTAAGTTTTTATGACTAAGTTTATGAATGTTCCATTCGGAAAAGGTTACATGTTGAAAACTACAAGCAATATCAGAGTGTGTCCCGAAAGTTCGATGAATAAATAGGGTAGGATATGTAATCATATTAAGCAAGAGATTCGTAGAAAAGGATGATGTGGAAGGAATACCGTCTGCATAAGGATGAACCGTTATGAAAATTATAAGCAGCAGCAGACTAGAATAGTCACAACTGTTGTACGGAAAGCAAAGTCTGAGTATGAAAAGAAACTGGCTCGGTGCTAAAGACAACTCACAAGAATTCTATCGAATTGCTGCAAGTAAAAGAAAGAAAGAATGAATATGAAAGAATAACTGTTCAAAATGCAGATGGTGTGAGGGTAACAGATGCAGAGAGGCTGTTCAACTAATGAGTGCCCATTTTGTTAAAAGCTATCAACCTAGTGAACACAACATTGAGCTCACTCTTACTTCTTCACTAGATGAAGAAATGCAGGTTTGTGAAGGCGAGGTATTAGAGCTGTTGCACAAACTAAATAAGAATTCAGCAATAGGGACTGATGGAATATCAGCACGTGTGCTAAAAGTGTGTTCAGCTGAACTGAATCATTCCTTTGACCAGGATGTTTAATATGAGTCTCAGAACAGGCAAGATTCCGCAGGAATGGAAGGAATGTAGGGTAATTCCATTGCACAAGGGTGGTGCAAAGACCGATGTATCCAACTATCGATCAATTAGTATCTCAAGAGGGTTGGTGAAGATTTTCAAAAAATTAGTTAGGGTTCGCATTCAGAAATGGGTTGAAAGTGAATCTCTACTTTTGAGCAACATGGGTTTACTAAGGGAAGGTCATGTTTTAGCAGCTTGCTCACGTTCTATAACAATGATGATACCATTGAACGAGACAAGGGAAATGGATACACCATAATACTTTTGGATTTTGCTAAAGCTGTTGACCGAATACAACATGACAGACTGCTGCATAAATTGGAGAAAATGGGTTTGGATTATAAAATATTAGCGTGGATAAGAGGATGGCTGACTGACAGATATCAAAAAGTGGTATATGGAGGATGTGAGTCTGCAATATTTAAGATAAGTAGTGGCGTACAACAAGAATCAGTACTTGGTCCATTGTAATTCAATCTGTACATTAATGATATTGGGAAGGATTTGACATATACACTATTTGCTGATGATGCAAAGATAGGTAGGGTACTCAAGAATGCTGCTGATATGCAGTACTTGCAGAATGATTTGAATAGGCTGGAATTGTGGAAATGGGAAAATATATGTCATTTCAACTTCAGTAAATGTAAAGTCATGCACTTTGGCATGTTATTAGATATCCTGTGTCGTATTATATTATATTGGTGGGATTATGCTTGAAGAAATTGATGAGGCTAGGATCTTGAAGTGTTAGTAGATAGAAAGTTGAAGTTCAGGAGCCATGTAGCGAAGATTGCAAATACAACTCAAAAGATAATTGCAATGCTGAAACGAACTTTGACATCTAAAGATATGTCATTTTGCTCTTTACAAGGCCTCGATAAGACCTCACTTGGACTATTGCAGGCAGGTCTGGTCTCCCCGTTTCCATTGTGATTTTGATACAGTGGAGAGAGAGAGAGAGAGAGAGAGAGAGAGAGAGAGAGAGAGCAAAGGAGAGCGTTAAAAATTATATCAGGGTTGTGGAATACTCATTATGAAGACAGATTAATAATTTGTAGGCCGCAGACACTAGCAAACAAGAGAAAGAGAGGTGATATGATTGAGACTTACAAACTTCTGAAAGGGTCATACAGGATTTCAGTTGATGGATTTTTTTAATTTATGGAGGTTGGGTAAAGGACAAGGGGCATCCTTGGAAGCCGAGAATGAATGCCGCTAAGAAGAGGGTGAGGGCTAGATTTTTCTCTCAACGGGTGGTGAGTGATTGGAATGGATTGCCATTGGATGTTGTGAGTGCAAGCAGCGTGAATGAATTCAAGAATAAGTATGATAGCTGGTGCGTGTAGTATGTGGCCTCCCTCGATGAGTCCCTGACTCCCTGGAGGTCTCTTAATAATAATAATAATAATAATAATAATAATAATAATAATAATAAACAATGGCATTAAGAAGTCATGAATCAAAGTTTTGAAATCTATCGCCATAGACGAAGATCATAGACTTCTTATAGCCACCTTTAAAATGTGGTTGAAAAACAAATGCGTTAAGAAAAAAAGTGACAGAAAGTTTAAGCTGTAAATGTTGAAAGAGAACGGAAGCCGTTCAGAAATAATAATTAATGAAGAAAAGATAAAAAGTTGGAGTGAATTTATACATACGTTGGAGGAAGATAGTAATGATAAGAAGGCATTATTGAGATGAATGAATAATAGAAGAAGCAATAATGAATCAGGTTTTGTAATAAATGAACATGAAAATCCTATGACCGCTGGAAGATAGATTTGGATGATGCAGCAACATGATTTCAGCGAATCGTTAAAAAAAGAGAAAGCGAGAGTGAAAAAAAGTAATGAATATTGAAATGAGAAATAATACGGAGATAGGCCTCGCAGATGTCGAAGGACAATTAAGGACATGAAGAATATAAATTTCTTGGAATAGATGAGGCTTGTTGAAGAAATCAGTGTTATGGTAGTTCAGAGTTGAAATGATTGTAGAATCTTTAGACTGATCGAGAGAGAGAGAGAGAAGACGATACCTGATTATTGGAGTAAGGGGGTTATTGTCCCAACATATATAGGAGACTCAAGGATGAAGTGCAGTAACTACAGAGGAATAACATTATTGTGCAGAGATTTATGAAAGGATATTTGCAACAGGGATGAAATAGAAAAAGTTCTAAGCGTCAACCAGTTTGGTTTTGAGAGAAAGAGATCAACTGTAATGGATTTTATTTGATTTATGCTGTAATACAAACGATAAAGATCCAATACGAATTTAGAAAAAACTTATTTATGGCTTTTTCTAGATTTGGAAAACATTTGATTGGATTGGACAGAGAAAAGTTTAAAAAATTATCTAATAGGAAAATAAGAAATAGTTTCGATCAAGAATTTATATGTTAAATGTAACAGTGTCTATGAAGATGAAATCTGGTAATTCGGAGTGGTTTACACATAATAATGGCCTGTGACAAGGAAGTGTCTTAGTTCCATTGCTTGTTCACTGTGGTAATGAATACTGAGTGTCCCAGATATCGTTCATGACCAGAAAAAAAAAAAAACAGCTAAGTTTGAAAATGATGTGGTGATATGAACACATTTAGAAGCGCTACTGGAGAAACTGGGTAAATGGAACTATATCACGCAGAAAACTATTTGTTGCATATTAATAACAAGAAGAGTCAGATTATGATTTAAAATCATAGAGAAAATTTATACATTTTTGCTGTTGACCTCGTCTTGAAACGAGAGAAATCTCTACTTTGCAGAGATGGAAGTTTAGATCAGCAGATCTACTACTGATCTTTTTTTTTAACAGTGTAAATGACTTTGAGCATTAACAGATCTAAAAGTAATCACAAGACAACAATTTTTGCCTCAGACTGTTGAGGAAAAAGGAACTTTCTTCCAAAGTTAACAGTTTTCCAGAAACATATAAATAAATCTTCTATTGTTCAGCTATTTTGTTTTTAACACTGCAAAGTCCTTATAAGGACTGTAAACTTAAAGGGGCGAAGCAAGAATGCTTTTCATATTCCCCGAGGACAGTGTAGGATAAGGTGTTATTGAGCAATTAAAGCTCTGATCATGGCAGGAGGGTAACAGCAATAGCCAAGCCTCAGTCAGAACTTCATTGCCTACAGCATTGCCATCCATTACCCTCCAAGGGTATTGGATTGAATGAATCAATCACCGACTATGTAAGTAAAGGTGAAATCTCAAAAATACGGACGATCTCTAGGCCACTCCATAGTGGGCGAAAGACCGTCCTAATCTCAGCGTTGGTTCCACTCAGTGACGGGCTCCCCGACCACTGAGCAGAACCGCTCAAATTCCGAGGAAAATAATTCACCGACAAAGCCCCTCAGCGGGCCGTGCCGGAGAACACCTACCCCGGAGACTCAAAGTGCTCCCTTAAGGCAAAAACCTTAAGAGAGCGAACTCAAAAACTCATCGCCCAAGGGGGTAACAGCAACAGCCGAACCTCAGTTAAACTTCATTGGTACAGCATTGCATTGTTGCCATCCGTTACCCCCAAGGGCATTAATGAATCAATCACCGACTATGTAAGTAAAGGTGAAATCTCAAAAATACGGACGATCTCTAGGCCACTCCATAGTGGGCGAAAGACCGTCCTAATCTCAGCGTTGGTTCCACTCAGTGACGGGCTCCCCGACCACTGAGCAGAACCGCTCAAATTCCGAGGAAAATAATTCACCGACAAAGCCCCTCAGCGGGCCGTGCCGGAGAACACCTACCCCGGAGACTCAAAGTGCTCCCTTAAGGCAAAAACCTTAAGAGAGCGAACTCAAAAACTCATCGCCCAAGGGGGTAACAGCAACAGCCGAACCTCAGTTAAACTTCATTGGTACAGCATTGCATTGTTGCCATCCGTTACCCCCAAGGGCATTAATGAATCAATCACCGACTATGTAAGTAAAGGTGACATCTCAAAAATATAGATTTTTGAGATGTAAGTAAAGTAAAAAAAAGTAAGTAAAGATTTCATATATATTTTTTTATGATTCCCACCTATGAAAGGTCGTAAACCTTTTGTAGAATGATATTACATTAATATAATGTAATATCATTCTACTGTAATATTAATGTAATATTAATTACATATTAATGTAATTAATATTACATTAATATCGTAGATAGAAATAGATATCGAGTTAAAATTTTTTATTATTTATATTTTATTTATTTTAGATATTATAAAAATAAGTTGAAATTGTTATATTATATTAAGGTTTTAGGAGTGTGTATTTAAAAGATGACAGAGATCTTTCTTAATTCGACGCCGTAGGCAGCTGCCTATATTGTATAAGCAATAAATACAGTACTGGTCATAAGATGAACTATTGCATGACTTTCAGAAGCGTTTCTTAGTGACTAATAAAACATGCTGGGGGTAGATAAACCCTCTGTAACGAAGCTGTTGATTATTTTAATTGAAAAGTCAAAATTTATTGGAAATCATAAAAATCAGGGAGTTCCCATTCAGCCAAGCTATCCTTAGCTTTACAATGAAACATTATGCCTAAAGCATGTATCTTTAGGCTAAAATGTCTAAAGAGCTAATGTTGAGCTAACGGAGGACCTGAGGAAAACCACACACAGCCACAGACTCAGATCGACTATCTTAATCCTGGGGACAAAAAAAAAAAAAAAAAAAAAAAAACGAACAAAATTTGAACATGAACCATATTCCTTGCAGTCACAAAATATACTGTCCAATTTATGACTATCCAATTCGAAGTCTTAGCATTATCTCAATGCTTCTATAACTTGTTGATGAAGGCCATTAACATATTTTCTACCCTTACAGTAAAAAATTAACTTTTTATATTTGTTGTAGCTCTCTCTCTCTCTCTCTCTCTCTCTCCTTATTTTTCTTCTTCTTTACTGTCTTTATAATATGTCCTGTGATAGAACTTGGTGCCAAATGCACCAAACTTCTATTCTGTCTTATAATACACCCTGAAATAACTCATAAATTTAAATTAAAACTCCTTGATAGAGTCCCTTTTTTTCTCTGAATTCCCTCGATTTTCTTCACGTCCATTAAAATCCTTGGCGAGTACAGGTGGGAACCATAATCCAATATTGGTCTGAATAAAGATTTCTATGATTATCATAACTTTCTTTCTCCTACAACCTATAAGCTTCTTTTTAATTAATCCTGCATCTGCTGAGCTTTACCTGTCTTACTGATAAGATTCGTAATCTTCAATTTCGTACCATCCGTTCAACATCTTTCTCTAAAGCTTGTCTCCATTCACCTTATATCTATTGAACATTATTTCTTACGAATCGCATATCTTTTCATTAGTTTACATTATATTTTAAACCGCACTTTCTCCTTCACTCTTTCAATATTTTAAGTTCAACCTTTGGTTACGAATAGTTGGTTACTCATTACAAATTTACATCATCAACAAAGGAAGAAATTTTACTCTTAATAGTTGAACCTAACTTATTTAGGAACATGTTACAAGGGGGCCCTATCCCCGAACCCTTTAATTTATATAATTGCATACTTTTTAAGCATATTTTGACATTTTATTTGCCACTTCAGATTCTAATTATGTGCAGCGTATTCCGTCTGGAATTGTAGAATTATAAATGCGTCTCTCTCTCTCTCTCTCTCTCTTTTTTTTTTCTATCTTTCTTTATTTCTTTCTCTCTCTTCCATTCTGTTTTCTTCTCTTCTCTTCTTTCTGTCTTTTTTGTATTTATCTATCATCTTGTATCTTTTTACGTCTTCCCTACTTCTCTCTCAATTTCCCGTACAATTTGTCCATTTTTACTCTTGTTCTAAATTAAAATGAAATATAAAACGTCGGTAAAAAAAACCCACCGGAAAAAGAAGAAAAAAAAGAAAAATTAAAAAAAAAAAAAAAAAAAAGAACTGATCTACTTATAACCACTTCCTTGTAAAAGAAGCGTGTACGTAAACGGTTGCCATGGGAACGTAGACAAGTGGTGGTTCGTTAATGTGTGCTACCTACAAGTAATAAGTGTAGTAATGTCATCATATTGTGCGGGTTATAGTTGATGATGTAAAATTTTTTACATTACATCTTCCCCGGTAGTTTCTACCAGACCATTAGAACCTGATTATGAACAACCGGAAATGGTCTTTTATTATAAGGATAGCATAATGTTTCTTGCTTAATGTCTATCTTGGGTTGGTTTAATGCCGAACACTTACCAAGCAGAGCGGTAGGCATACACTCCTTTTCACAAGAGGCACATATCACTTCCAGAAATGCTTATGTAAATAGCAAATAGATAACGAGGGGCTCTCTGTGTAATCTGATTGGTCCTTGCTGAAGATAACAAGCACATAATGTCCTTTATTAGCCCACCAGATACTGTAATGATAGCTTCGAAATGCGAATAACAGCTGTTATTGAATATTTCATGATGGACTGAGTAAAATTAATTTGAGAAGTTATTGTAACGTGTATATGCGCTAATATCCACTTATTTCAACAATGGTTGCAGACTCTCTCACGTGATTATGGAGTGCGAGATGTATTTACGCGTGATGTTCTGTTTATGATAACCTGAATATATTTTTTTATAATTAGTGAGCTATTGGAAAGTAATTCTTCTGCTTATGGCAACAATATGAAATAATTCCAAAGTTATTTTTACTATATTAATACACTCTTCTGGAAGTGTGGCTGTTTTCCTGGAGATTACATGTCCTTTGGAGGAGATATCGGCAAACAGTATGAGATATATTTTCTTTCTGATGATGATGATGATAATGATGAAGAAGGTGCATGTCTTCCTCCCTGAGAGAATTACTTTCAAGGTGATGAAGATGATGTTTTAGTCTACAACCTATCACGTATGTCCATGCGATAGAATATATGTAACGACATGTGAATTCTGTTTCCCCTCAAACAGGCAAGAACTGATGGGGGGGAAATGATGCATAATTCTTACTGAACAGCACCAGAATTTTGCTGATTCCGTGTCATCGAGTGTTGCATCCTAATAAGTGGCATTGCTTATGTTTTCCCTTTTCTTGTAATTCCAATAGCGGTGGATTCAAATGAGTATAATGCATGATATATATAATACCTATATATTCAGCTTTTTTTATGTATATTCCACCCACGAAAGCGCGCAAACCTGGAATAGATAATCCGAAAACCACCCTTGCTCTGGACAATCGTAAACTTTTTCAGGCCTCCCTAGAAGTATGATGGTAGTCTTATCCTGGATGATGACATTCATATGGATTTAAATGCATTCTTAAACATCCAAACCCATTGCTTGTTGGTTAGAGAATATATGCAAACCACGTGATCAATCGGATCGGTCCTCCACTCGTAAAGAATCAGAAAGTAAGAATAAGTTTATATTAGGGTGATGAGATGAAGATGAAAGTGGAAAAAGAAGAAACGAAACGATTCAACAGTGATCAGGTAAAAAACAACAGAAAGATGAACATTAGAGATGTTATTATAAAAAAAGAGAAAGAAGGTTAAAGACCTAAAAATTAAGAAATGGAAAAGCAATAAATAAAGTATAGCAAACATCTGAAGATAAATAGAGCGATGGAATGATTGTTAACTGTAGAATTTCCGATAAGGGAAAAGAGAAGACAGAGGAGGAACCAGAAAGAGATAGAGTGATGAGCGCACCAAATACTGTGAGAGATAATTAAAGAATTTGAAAAATAAGAAAATTTAAATGTAGATAAAGTGATAGCTTCTTGACCTCTATGATCCATCAGTTTGGAAAAGAAAAGAAACAAGTAAGTTAAGAAAAATATGAAGATTAAGAGGATAACATGGTGTTTCAGGTGATTCGGATACAGCGAGTTTAGAAAGAAGAAATTTAAAACAGAATGATGGACTTCGTGGGTTCTTTGATCAACTAAGAGGGAAACAAAGAGGGTTAAGTAAAGTAATAGAATGCCTGGGAACTGAGGTGGATACAGAATTTGGAAGTGAAAGAAAGATTTAGAGTAATTGGCCTGAGTGGTGATAAATTGAGAATTCATAGTTCTAAGAAAGTGGGAGTTAAAAGAGCGATGAGAGGATTGGAGGATTTGATCACCCACTGACAATTATCACCTGTTGATTCAGTCAGATTGTAGAAATTCTCAAGTGATAATTACAGAAATGTGGGGGAGAGAGAGAGAGAGAGAGAGAGAGAGAGATAAAGAAAGGAAAGATAATATGGAGGCAACGAAAGACAAATAGAGAAATTTGTCTTTGTCTTCCAACAGACAAAGATTGAATAAGAAAGAAAGGGTGAGAGAGAAAGGAAGAGAGAGAGATAGATAGATAGATAGACATTTTTTATTTAACTTGATAAAATATACATTAGAAGATAGGTAACGAAAGGACCATTTACATATTATAAGTATATATATTACAGAGAGAGAAAGATTTTCCTTTCGGATATACAACAGAAAATGCAATAAATGAATCAACATTACAGTTCAGTTTCACTCTTAGTTGTATTTCAGATGAAGCGTATTGTCGTCGGCAATGCAGAAGAGGGTACCAGTTGGATTCCACTCCTCTATGAATTTCGCAACAGTTCTTGTTTCTTTGTAGTAATCAAGTTCCAGTGAAAGCCTGCTTTGTAGTTTCCGCCGTAGGCTACACATGAGGGTTTGTTCCGATTCGGTGATGGATGGGTGCTGGTTATTTCTTGTGTGTTTTAGGTAGAAGCTGTAGATGACGGCCTTAGTGCAGATGAAGAGGAAATTGCATATTCTGTGTTTGTTCTCTTCTGTATGGACTAAATTCCAGTAGTCTTCTTGGCTGTGTGTGTAGTTACAAGTGCTAGAGGCAGTATTAAGAGCACAGATGACTTTCTGTGTCTATTCTGTGACCTGAAACGTCACAGAATAGACACAGATCCGTTTCTCTGAGCTGAAATTTGTAGAGCTTAGAAGGAGTTGGCAAGATGTTATGCCATAGTCTCCACTGTATGTCAGAATCTGGTTTGGCACACTTTGATTTATATGGAAGATCCCACTAAAAACAGTGACATGTGCAGCCTTGTAGATGGGAGGGTTAAGGATGAATATACGAAGGGCGAAGTTGGAGGCACTGATATGAGGAAGCGGTATATTTTCTTGTAGTTGGAGGGAAAAATTGGAAGTGAGGCTTCAGATGATACAGGATAAAATATCTGCTCCAAGCAGTTTCTAGAAGGAATACGGACTCCCTGAGGTGTAGCGTTATCTGGATAGGCTTTTATAATAGCAGCTTACATCTGTTGATATTGCTTTTCAGTTTTTGGGTTCTTCATTGGTAGGTTTGTGAATGTTTTCCACTTTAGGGTCTGTGTCAGGAGGTCCCCTATGATTCTTATTCCTGCCCAGTCCCATGTAGGGAAAAGAAAGGGCTAGACAGATGTGAGGCTTGTTATGTTTCTGTTCGAAAACAGTGGTTCTGTAAGTACAGCTGACTCTGTTGATCTTTACACCGCTGTAGAGCATCTTTGTAAAAATGAGGTAGTTTAGGAGGAGATGGCGCAGAACTGACCATTCGGAGGATTGTGGACAGTGTAAGTCCTCTGGGATGATTTAGTGATGTAATCGAAGGTGGTTACATAAGTATGATTGCACTGAAGTGTCTTTAGGAGGAAGATTACCCTGATGGATCTAATCTTGTTTTCAAAGGAAATCAGGCCTTGACCTCCCTTACTGAGTGGCTTGCAGAGTTGAGGGTATGTTATTCAGTTAGTATTGTTCCGGAGGAAACGTTTAATTGCCCTTTGAATGTGGTGGAGAAATGTGATGGATGAGGAAGGTTAGTATTACTGCTACTACAATTAAGAAATCTGACACAGAGAATTAAATGAACTAAGAATCAGAAATCCGACAATTAATAGGCAAGTTTGAAAGAGAGTTCTTGATTAGAAACTAGTTGTGAATAATCATGTCAGACTGTGATCATAATATCCACTACATCTATTGAGGGCGTACACTAGAAACTCATGATGGTAACAGATGAAGATAGATAGATAGATAGAGATTTAACATTTGAAGTGATTAAAAAAAGAATTAAAACAAACATTTATAAAATTTGTGTGTGTGTGTGTGTGTGTGTGTGTGTGTGTGTGTGTGTGTGTGTGTGTGTGTGTGTGTGTGTGTGTGTGTGTGTGTGTGTGTGTGTGTGTGTGTGTGTGTGTGTGTGAGAGAGAGAGAGAGAGAGAGAGAGAGAGAGAGAGCATATACTAACAGGAAAAGAGATATAATGAGAAATGAGTGATACAATGAATTTAGATTGAGCAAACAGGTAAAGATTTTTATTGCAATCATAAAAAAGGTGTTTCGTAATTGCATCTTTCTATAGCGATGGCGAGCCTCTGTATGTCAGTTGGTATAGACGAGTCTGGTTGGAAAGACCATTTTGGAAAATCTTCTTCTTCTTGTGCCTTATCCCATCTATTTGGGGTTGGCATTGCGAGACCTCTTTTCCCACTCTTTCCTATCTTGTGCCATTTCTTCAGTGTACACTCTTCCATGTCTCTTCTCACCACTTCTTCCATGTCTTTCTCCGTCTACCTCTTCCCATCCGCATTTAGTTTCATAGTCCTATTTACACTTTCAGCTGCTGAGTCCCGTTCACTATGTCCAAACCATCTTAACTTGTTTTCCTCCATTTTTTTCAACTATTGGTACCACTCTCAAACTCCTTCTGATAAATAAATAAATAAATAAATTCATTTCTACTTTTATCCGGTCTCGTTATTCCGTACATCCACCTTAACATTCTCATCTGTGCCACATTCATCCTTTTCTCATGTATTTTCTTTAACAATTTGAACCATACAACATGGCAGGCCTCACAACTTCCCCTATAGAACTTCCCCTTTAGACGAATCAGGACACGATTGTCACACAAAATAGTGTTGGCTTGTCTCCACTTAAGTAACCATCCCGCGCTAAATCTACCAGTCATCTCTTCGTCAATTTCACCTAATTAGGAAACTTTACCCGTCCTGGGGATGGAAGGGTTGAAGAAGAAGAAGAAGAACAGAAATGTCATTTGTTATGAGCTTGTATACTTTAAGTGTAATTATATAGCAGCCATATTCGAACCATTCTGAAAATGGTCCAACTGAAAGCGCTATTGAGCATATCTGTCAAGTTTCAGTGGCGACCCTAATTGCCAATTTCATTGGGCAATCTGAAATACTAAATTTCATTAAAATGCATGCAACCAAAACGAAAAAAATTATTTAAATAGTTTTTATCGCTTTGGTTGCATACATTTGTTGCATGCAAAAAACGAGTTCAAAAGTTGGACTCGTTTTTTGGTACTTTTGCAACTGATCGGTGATTGAAACTAAAATAGAATTAAGTGGACACATTTTTGAGAATTCTAAATAAAATAACAGATTTTATTAAATTCCATCGAGCCATTGAACAATGTCCACAAATTTTGCATCAACAAATGTTCCGATTAAAATAAAAACTAAGATCGTGCAATAATTTTCGTAAGGATTAAAAACACCGAATTCAATCAAATTCATCCAACCAGATGATAGATTGAAGAAAAGACCGAATAACTACAATCTCCAAAGCACTGGGTCACAAAAATCTCTTCCACCGAAGATATTCACAAAAATCCCTGACTGCAGACCATAAACTATCGGTTGAGGAGAAATGCTAATTTACTCCCCCAACCAGGTTTGCAATATGCTGGTTCGTATTGGATGTAACTGTTTCTATTACAAGAATATAATGCAATTTTATTTATATCTTAAAAGACAAAAAGCGTTGTATTTACAATTTTTTTAAAAAAATTAATACATTTAAATGTTTGGGATGAAGTTTAAAAAAACAGTCCCGTAAAATACACTTTTATGCTACACAATCATTAGATTTTTCTACATAATCATTAGATTAATCTAAAGTTAAAAAGAAACTTTTTTAAAGAAATATGAAATTCTTAACATGGAGATGAAATATTGAATCTTAATAATCCACAATTAGGGACCCAATCCAAAGTGTAGCCACTGATAACTTTGCTGTGCCAATGAGGATTCGGCAGTTGAGCTGTTGGCGCTTCGACACGAATCTCACAAAAGACAAAAATTAGCTTTTAAAACTAACCGATTAATAAATAAATAAATAAATAAATAAAATAGAATGGCCAGCATTCTAAATTGGATGTAAAAATAATTTTTAAAAAAAGTTCATTATAGAGAAAGAAAAAGAGAGTGACAGATGGAGAGAAAAACAGAAAATGTGACAAATGGAGATTAGTGTGAGAGTAAGGGGAGAGAGTGACAAAAAGCGAGACAGAGAGAGAGAGAGAGGAACGAGCGAAGCGAATAGGCTAGAAAAATCAATCAGACACAATCAGCAAACGGCAGGAATTCCATTTATATCGTTCGATAAAGTGGGTTTCAGACATTCAGTATTTTTGCCAGACATGATTACGTAAGCCTAAATATTTAACAAAATTCTGTATGAGGCTTCTATTGGGAAATCACCAAAAACCAGTAGTTGAATCGAAAATCGTACGCGCACATAATATTTCAGATGGACAAGGGAAAGGAGTGGAAATCTCTTTTTTTTTTCTTCTTTTCTCTTCCTCCTCCTCCTAAGGTATTAATTCCGCACGTGCAAAATCTTAATGAAGTCAGCATTCGCTAAGAAAGGACGGCAATTCAACAGCTTCCGTCCATTTTCTTTTCCACCACGCGGAACAAAACATCCCTCACGGGCACAGATTTAAAAATAAAATATAAAAAAAAAAAAAAAAAACTCGGTACGAGATTCGCGTTCATTGGAAGAGGCGGATATCTTCTTTGCAAAAATCCTTATCTTCATAACAAATCCTTCTTACATATCCAATGCTGTCTTGCTCTCATCCTTAGCTTTTCGTTCGTCTGATTGGTTGCATGGAATATTGGTGCATCGAGATGCGCATTGGAATAAAAATTCCCACTGGCTGATATTAGATCTTCGCGCACAGAGAGAGAGAGAGAAGGAGAGAGAGAGAGGGGACAGTGGGGGAAAGAGAGAGAGAGAGAAGGAGAGAGAGAGAGAGGCTTTGAATAGGCATCAGGTTGTTAGGCTAGGAATGGGTGGAAACAGACAAATATATTTTAAGAAGCTATTCGCATTTTCTGATTTAGAATAATAGATATGGCCCTTACAGAAAGATTTCATGGGTATTTGTATATATTTTTCCTTCCTCTATGCTTCGTATATATATTTTAATATTTTCGGCCTTCCATTAAATGAGATTGGAAGCCCGTTTCTTATTTTTACTATACTTTGGTATGTCATTTGCCTTGAGTTTTTTCCGAAGAAGACTGGACAAATGCGACAGTCCTTGGGAATTTAGAAAAATAACCCTGAAATTTCTTGAAATCGTAGAATAGTTTGCACAGATTATTTTGAGAATAAAAAACAATAAAATGACAATAAAAAACAGTTAATGGGATATAAAGAAATTTCAAACGATTGTAATTTTTTTTCTTATTGTTGTTCAAATTGTAGAAGCATGGAAAAATATTCATTTCACTATGGCAACAAGATTTGTGATTGAAAAAAAAAAAGAAAAAAAAAGCAGTCTATTTGGATGGTTGGAATACAATCCCAAAGACCGATATTGGTAAATGTAAGCAACAACCGAGGTTTTATTATTCGTTAATGTTGATCCAATAACTGGGATTTTCATTTTTTTTTTTTTTTTTTTTTTAAACGTTGCCGATAATGAGATTTTCAGTATTTGTTAAATGTTGGCAACAATTGAAATTAGCAAGCAATATGCGTGTTAAATGTTGGCAACAATTGAAACTGCGAATATGTGTTAAATGTTGGTAACAATTGAAACTAGCAATATGTATGTCTGATATAACAATTGAAACTGCGAATATATCTTAAATGTTGGCAACAATTGCAGCTATCAATATGCGTGCTAGATATTGGCAACAATTGAAACTCTCAATGTATACTAAATATTGTTAACAATCAGATGAATGTGTTTAATGTTAGCAATTAGTTGCCAATATCTATTTAATGTTGGCAAATCGGAATTGCAAAAAATTTGTTTTTGTAATATTCAAATATAAAATAAGCCAATTTCGAATCTGAATTTAAATTATTAAATATATATTTATTTATATTAATTGTTAATTAATTAAAAATGATAATTAATTTATCGATCCATCTATCTACATATGCTTTTTGTCTAACCATCGTTAATCAGTAGAAAAAAAGATTACTGAAAGTAACCAATCGGTAGTATCTTTGTTCCAGAGTAAATACTCTGGGCTCAAATGACCAAGGCCAATGGTCAGATCTACCGGTGTGTTTTTCCTTGCGCGTGCCTGTTAGCTGCTAGACTGCCGGCAGACTGGCCGTCTGTCCAGTAACTACAGACGCTGGAGGGGAAAGGGGGGGGGAAAGGAGGGAATAGTGGTGTTGGGAGGAAGGAAGACGCTGAACTTGGCAGCTGCGACACGGAAAGAAAATAGTAGGTCATGAACTTGGATTGTTTGGGTGACCTCCATTTTCCTTGTGTGTTTCTTTTTTTATCCTTCTCTTTCCTCTTTTTTTCCCCTTTTTGCCGTGTTTTTATGTCCTCACTAACAGTTGCTAGTTCCCTTTGAAGGACTATAGATAAAAACAGAAAAGCAAACTTCACTTTCTACAGAAAAATGGACTTTTTCTATGAACAACAGTTGTCTTGTAGTTTGCTTTTTTTTAGTTATTTATTATTTTTATCCGTCATGAGTCTTGTGGAAAGAAAAGGTGTTTGATAGCAGGATTAAGGAGACCCAATAAAGAACTACAATCGTCATCGGAGTTGTTTGACTTATTTTTTTTATTTTTTTTTGTTTTTGTTGTGTTGATCGTCAGCAAGCTCTATTTGATTTCTTTGTCGTGGTCTTATATCCAGAGAAAAACGACTGTATTTGAAGGTTATCATCAGAGCAGAAAATAGTGATAGGCCGGATTGTTGCAATTGTTAGAAAGTTCATTTTAAAAAAAGCATCACCTTTAAAGATTGTACTACAGTACTGCCACCTAGAGGGAAAATTAGAAACCATTCAGGAAATGCATCGAATTTTTTTTTTAAATATAGGATTACATTTATGAATATTTTAATCATAATATAAATATTAGGCGAATATATTATGTCAAACAGGCTTCTATCACTACATCGAACAGAAGTTTATAGCATTATTAAAATGAAATAAAACCGCCATTTTGGCAGGTTTTTAACATGCATTTTAGAAACAACATTTTTATAACGATGTACACTTAGTAGGATACAAATATTAAGTTTAAAACGAAGTTAAAACTAAGAATAAAGAACATGGAATAACTTTCCTAAGTGATATCAATACTCTCACGGCTAGATAGAAAATGCAAAGGAAATTTTAAAAAACAGATTAAGATACATAAAAGAAAAGTGAAATGTTTAAGGAGCAACTAAGAATTAAGGAGGGCTGTAACCTGCGTTTGCATATGTTGAATGATTAAGTGGTGTAAACACAGAGACACCTTAACAAATACTAAGAGTAGCACAAAGGACGGCGTTAATAATATTAGGGGGTTCCTAAGCTTGTAGGTGGATAGGGGAGTGAATTATTTGTGATTTTATGCATTTTGTAAGTCTCTACAAGGAGTGGCCACATTTAAAGCTACTCCCAGTGAAAAAATAAAGAAAGATTACTAAGAGATTCGAAGTGCAAATAGGAGCATCTCACTTCTGAGATGCTCAGAAGTGAGATGCTTCTATTTTAGTAATAGTGTAATGGTGAAAGTCTGGACCTTTCATGTATTCTTTGGTCTGTTCAAATAGATGGAACAAGTGACTTTGGCACTCTTTGCATGTTGCCTAGTGTCCTTGATATATTACCATTTTTTTCGCATGACCGTGAAATCCATGAAGGTTCCAAATTAATCCTACAAAGAACAGAGTGCTACAGAATGCCATTTCTCATCATTCCGAGGGTGTTAGGATTACAAACAAGTAGCATGATTGTGGTCCTAAACTAGATATCCAAATAAGTAGTCTTCTGGAAATTCGATTTTTTTTTTTACCATTATCTCCTACAATAATAAAATAAAATAAATAAAAATAAATCCTCCAATGTATTTTATTCCCCAGTAGCTGCAAGCTAAGTTCCTTTAGTTCTTATTAACCTTTCTGATGGCAAATGAGCAACCAGTCTATCCCTCAGCCTTTGCTAATAGTGAAATTAAGCTGTTAATGAATCAAGACTTTCAGGAGTGAGAGAGAGAGAGAGAGAGAGAATGTGAGTCTAGTTCAAATGATATGTGATATCATTTGAACCACCAAAAAAAAAATTCCGGTAGTCTTTTATTCCCAAATGGAACAGACACAGCTCCATCCTGTAACCATCACATGACTGCAAATCTATTAATTAATTAAGGCTTTTAGAGGAGAGATTGAAGCAGACAATTAGCACTATCTCGTATCCCTAAACTCTACATCGAAAATACTAGCAGTTCTACTTTCTATTTTCCGCTATATCCAAGTGTTTCAGACTAAACGGCTTGTCGGTTTTTTTAGGAAGATGATATGAAAGACGTGTGTAAAATTCCCTGGAAATACCAATAACAGCTTAGTGAATATCTCTCAACTATTCGGTTGCATTCATAACGTAAGACATGAAATAAAGATCCTTTAGAATAATGACTGGATGGGTAATTGATCAGAATCACAAAGAAAATATACCCATGTGAGTCCTAGCTCATCACAGAGGTATCTTGGAGAGTACGAAAAGAAGGAAAGTTGAAATTTGATGTCAAGACAGTTTTGATAGATTTTTTTTTCAATTGTCTTAGTCCCTTACTGTTCAAAAACCAAGTAATGATATGCAATAACAGATTATAATCGTAAATTAAAGAAAAAACGTTTCTTGAAAAATAAAAATTGTTCGAAAAGGGTATAGCCATCATAGCAGCGACAAACGTAGAAGAAATATTACAAACACGCAGAAAAATGAAGTCATAACAAGTAAAAGTGCAATTGAAATATCCCAACATCGGTAATTGGATGTTCTGTATTACCCGAAAAAGAATATTAACTTGTACGGTCTCATGCGGAGATAGTTTCGTCCGGGAAACTAAGATTTCTCAGCCCACAAAACAGACAAACCGGGCCAAAAGAACACACGCAGTTAATAACCCTAACATATTGGCCTCATAGCCTTAGCTTTTCTCTGCTGTATTTCCGACTCAGATCAACTCAATTGCAAAGTAATGCCTGCTCTAGTCAACAACTCGATATATTCAGTTCATCAGGCCTTCAAATATGTGCGTCATACATCAGGCAAGGGGAAAAAACTTATTTCCAAGCATCTTCTTTTAGTATCGATGCTTGTGTTAGGATTGAAGTAACAATAGCTGATAAACTGATGAATTATTCGAATTTTTTAGATATATTCAAATAAAGGGGAGAATATTTAAAAAAAATTAAATAATACCCGAAGAGTGAATTCTGCGAAAGTCCAGTTTGAATTAAACACTGAAATGTAGGATTGTCAGATTTAGCAATATGGATGACCTTGAATTTACTTGTGTTTATGTCAAAAGTTTGGGAGTTGAATAATCGGTTGTTAGCTGCAGCGTAAACAGGTGAAGTCAGCGGGTGATACTTTTTTTTTTCAGAGTTAACTGTAAATAAACGTTATAGGGTAGTTGGAAAGTTTGCTGATAGAAATAACTTTATAGACGAGGTTAGTGTTGTTTGCTGTATAAAGAATCAAAATTGCAATTAAATGTTTTTAAATAAATTTATATAAGACTTACGTTTTTAAACAACTTTTTTAGGAAAAGAATCTGAGCTTCACAATTTTTTATAGCTTAAACGGATACTAAGAAAGGGTAATAACCCTTATCACTCTTCTCGGCGGGTAATAAGGTCTATTTTGCTTCTTTAATTTGATTATTCGTTCAATATCAAAGATGCAACGCACCTCTTTAGGTTAATATATCTTTAAGTTATTTTCTCGTACCCTAACACTGCCATATATTAAAAGTCAGGCACTGACTCCTAAGCCAATCGCTGTAAGGAGACATTAACTTCTCTTCTTACAAGAATCATTAAGGCCAAATTTCGACCCACTGTAACTGCGGTTCAAGGTTGAATATTACTATTCTCCCTGTTTTAAAATCCCCAAACGCTTATTTTTTTCCTCCTCCTCCTCCTCCGTTGACATTTGTACAGATCATATCCATACTCAACCGATTGGACTAGATTGTGAATGCAATTTTGGCTCACATTGTTGATGATCGTCTGAATCTTCCTAAATTCCCCATTCATCCTGAAATGAAGATGAATTGCACACGTCAGTTTTTCCCATACATCTGACCATTGCATGGTTCATCAGATTTCAACATTCAGCTCAACTGTTGTAATTGAGAACAATATAGACGAAGAAGGAAGTGACTTCCTTTCAAAGAGGCTAATTAATTAGCTGGTATTACTGTTTTAAATGATGAGAATGTAAACTCCATCGATCCAAAGTTTCAGTGGGTCGATGGAGTTTACATTTCCTTCTAGCTCTTCTCCCCTCATTACAGGTGCATCATTAGCGTACCTCAGATTCCTGACCCATCCGCCACCTATGTTAATTCCTGTCTTTCAATGCTACAAGTATGACGTCCTTAGCACAGATACTAAACAAGTGAGGAGAAAGTAGACATCCTTGTCTAATTACTTTCCAACCTAAAACCAATCAGTTAATGCAACACTTGTTCTTACAGTGGCTTCTTGCTCCTTGTACAAGTTGGCTATCAACCTGATAGTGTGTTGAGGAAAACCCATTCTTTTCATTACTTCCCACAGTTTCACATGCTCAACACCGTCAAAAACTTTAGAATAGTCTAATAAACACATTACCAGGGGGAGTGTCAGTCTAAGGCAAAGATTCTGATCCTTTCTTGCCTTTCCGGAAACCTTCCTATTCTTCAGGCATCTCCTTCTCCTCCTCGATTTTGGTCTTAATCCTATTTAGAATGATGAATGATATTTAATAAAATCTTTCTTGTATAAAATATTAAACTAATAGTTCAAATAGTTCTTGCAGTTCTTTATGTCTTCGCTGTTGTGCAGTGGTATGATTACTGCCTGCTTCCGATCTCTAGGCCATAATCCAAAGCACTCTTTCCATCTGTTTTTGATTTCCTATCACTCTTTTAATACTTCTCCATTGGTGATCTCGATAACATTTTTATTTGGAAATGATACTTCCTCCTAATTGTACCTCCTCATCTGGAACTCTATCTCTTCACGTTTCTTAGCATAATATTGTCCTGCCTGATGTGTTTTCTGAGTTTTCTATGTACTCTCTTATATTCTTCATTCTCTGTCTTTTTATTCTTCCAACCGCCTCCTTTAATTCAGATCCCATGTTTAATATGAGATCCATGTATCTCTTGGTCTTCCGAAGACCAAGACCATATACCTCTTGGTCTTCTGATTAAACCAAGATGCTTCTTAGCCGTATCCTGTATTATAACTTTGACTCTTTCCCATAGCATTTCTCCTCGTTAGTCTCCGAAACAGCATTGAATCGCTTTGATGTTTATTCTGCGACCCCACTGGAGATGACTTTGATATCCAGTCTAATAAGACGGGATTAACCTGGAGGATCTCAAAGTCTCGGTCTCACTTTGGCTCTTGCAAGCTGATGGTCTGTTCCACAGTCAGCTCAAGGACAAGTATGGCACATCAAAGATGCTTCTCATCCACCGCTGGAGTGCTAGGATGTAATCAGTCTGGTACGTTAATTTCTCAGGGTTTGATATACAAGTATATGAACATTTTAGATGTGTTACTAGTTTGTTCGCATGGACAAATAGCAGTCTTTCACTAAAGGGCATTTCGTTCTTTCCCAGACCAAACTTGCCACATTCCTTTCTGTCATACTTTATCCCTGTGAAGTCCAAATAAATACCATAACAATAGATGAAACAATCCACCCTATGCATCCTCAATGCTTGGATTACTTTGTTTACATATCGTTTAGGAGATTCCTTATTAAACCTATTCTTCTTGCTTAAGGAGAATCTATCATAATGCAGTTATGGATTATAACGAAGAGGAGTCAAATATATCAGATCGAGACACATCTTCGTGTTGTCACACAATGGAGCCTAATTTCAGTTGGTTTCAGGATAGCCGACTTAATTTAGGCCTTAAATGGATCGGCTAGTACACAGACTCCATCTAAACAAGATTGGATAACATGAAGGAATTTTGCCTGAGCCAACATTACTGTCTGAACAGAAAGCTGTCCTGTTGAAAGAATGGAGATTAATTTCTCGTGAAACTTGGCAGAAGCAGATGGAGAGTACCGGAGAAAATAATACTAAAGAAAATAATAAATAAAAATAGAAAATATTGGAGGTTCATAATTAAATAATCACTGGAGAGGCAGAAAAATGGAAGAGAGGATTCCACTTATTTGTCTATCATACAGAAATGAAATACGTACCATTATGAATAAAGCGCCACCTTTTGGGCAAGAGGCAAACGAACTTACATTTCTACTGCTATTTATTTCTACTTATAAAATCTTAATCGCCGCGACCAAAAATAAATAAATAAAAGATAGATTAAAAAAATAATAAAAATACCTTGTTTATTCTTCAATAAAAAAAAAAGATGATCGAACCTCTAAAAAGTGGAAGCTAAAATTTGGAAATCAATAAGAAATGAGTTTCGAACCTTCATCATCATTGGGAGTTGAGTTCAGAGATACGGACGATTTCAAGCGTTCTCGGGGGGGGAGAAGTGCAGAAGACAACCGACTTCATATTGTGTTCCTAAACTCTAGCTGGTATTGTTGTCTATTACCGTGTCAGTTCCGTGGTCTGTTTTCTGAGATGTGGTGTTAAAAACCGAGTTTCTGGAGAAATAAGAAACACTTCTTGGATGCGGCAAAGATTGGATAATTTGGGAAACGCTGAAAATACTCACAGAAAGTTCAGCAGCGACTAGAACTGAACCTAACAAAAATAAAAATAAAATAAAATAAAAATTGAGAATATGAACGCCATCTATGGGTGAACAATTAAACTACATTAATCTAAATCATAATTGGATATGTAATGTCTACTAATTCCGCATAATAAGATGTCGTATTACATGCTCCTTATTTTCCTCTGCAAGAAAATCTTGCATTGCTGTTCATCATTTTTACATACAGCCTCAAAAACCAATGAGTAATACTTTTAAATGATGGTATTATTCTTACGCTGCTACCTATTGGCGTTATGCCAAGAACAAAATATGCAATGTATGAGCATGCGCTGTCTGTCACATCAACAATGAGTGAGAAAGTTTGTCTGCAAAAAAATCACACTTCATTTGTGACGTCAATAAGTATGTCAGTCAGTAAAAATTATCACTGAAACAGATTTTCGGTGATAATTTTTACTATTGGCGTTATAAATTAAAAACAAATATTATATAAATATTATAAATTATAGTATAATTTATAATTAATTTATCAAAATAGATTTTCATTGGACTTTCATCGACGAAAGATTGTAAATCTTTCAGCATATGTTATTATATAATATAAAAAATATTAAAATACTAGAACCGCTGTATACATAAAAACGAACCTTTCATCATTTTCTCTGCTAACGCTTAAGGTATTGACGATTCCCTTTGGTTGGAAAGACTTGAGTTCGAATGGTGTCTAAGTCGCGAAGAAATTTTTATCAGGGCCTTTCAACTGAAAGTGAGTGCTATCATTACTGGAAGCTTCCGATAATGATAGCACTGGGGTTTTCGGCAAATAAGACGTCATTAAATTATCTAAAGTCGCAATGCCATTATTGTAAAAAAAAAAGGCAAAATCTTATTATTAGGATTATTACCGCTGCTGATGATGAGACTGAGAAGGACGCAAATGTTTGTAATGATAGATTATTGAACTATAAAAACACGACTCATCTGCCATCTGTTGGCGAAGATATGAACTAGCAAGACACGTGAAGAGGTCTCGGATTGGATAAGTGAGCCTAGTAAGAGGTGAAATATTAATTTTTAAACAATTTTTCTTGAATTGCTTGGGGAAATTAATGTGGAAAACCTGCCTTGGTCATCCTAAAAGAGCAATCTCAAAATCCTCGAATACATCTGGGATTCTTTCGCTAATTACGTTGACTTTTAACGATCCGATAACCAATTAACGTTAAAGGTCATGATGACGTCACAGTTATTATGAATGTTACTCTCTGTGTGTGTGTGTGTGTGTGTGTGTGTGTGTGTGTGTGTGTGTGTGTGTGTGTGTGTGTGTGTGTGTGTGTGTGTGTGTGGAGGGGGTGCGTGCTTTTCTCACTTTGCTTCTCGCAGTAAAGTAGGCCATGTTATGAAGTATATTGATGAAATCATTGCATAAGACCAACTAACTCACAACTGATCGGAAAATATTTCCTGCGAAGCAGAAGTCAGCTATGCGATTAAGAATATCGTCAGTTCAATGAAAGAATTTTTTCCCAATGGAAAACCAAAAGGAGAGAAAAAAGAAAGAAGTGAGAGACAGAAATACATCGATGAAAAGAAAGAAGAAAATGGAGAGAAAAAAAATGAAGAAAAAATTAAAATAGCAGAGCAAAAAAAGATGGAGAAAAATATTGAAAAAGTGCAAGTAAAGAGAGAAACAGACAGACAGACAAACACAGTGTTAACAAGCAATGCACGCCTAAACTGTGTGCCACTGTACACTTGTTCCCGTTACATACAAGCAAATGATGTGCATGGCGTTTGTTAAAACGGCACATCTCCATCTAATGGAGCTCCTGTTGACAGAGACGGAGACAATCTGCGCCCTTCACACCGTCCTGATCACGAGCCAGTGACGGACGCTAACACACCAGCGGTAGCTTGTCATCCGGACATGATGGAGACGTACCGTAATAGCTGCATTGAGCTCCGGTTTTGGGAACGAAGGTGTGGAAATGGGAGGAAAGGCAAAATCTTTACCGTTCCCAGCTTAGTAATGTGCTGACAGTGAACACTTCTCCACCCCCCCCCTGCTCGGTTCCTTCCTCGTACTTCTTGTCGCCGTATTCAAGAGAAGGCAAAAGAAAAGTTAGAATCAAGATGCAAGAAAATAGACCTCGAAGAGAGGGGATGTGTAGACTCGGACATCTCTTCATTCCCCTCCTTGCTCCCGACACAATCACGGTGACTTCGTTATAATGACATCCAGGGCACAGACAGAATGGGGAGGGGGGGAGTAGCATTGCGGGGGTTGAGTTGAAGCACAGAAGTGGAAGTGTAGCGAATTGATTTTTTTTTTCTCCTTTTCTCTCTCTCTCTCTTATACTGGATTTGCTTTTCTGCTGCATGTAATCTTATTCGCATAGAAAATAGCAGTTGGAAAAGTGGCTGGTATTTTAGAAACACTGACTTCTCTCTCTCTCTCTCTCTCTCTCTCTCTCTCTCTCTCTCTCTCTCTCTCTCTCTCTCTCTCTCTCTCTCTCTTTGATGTGGGGGTTGTAAGAAAGGGGAGGATAAGTTAGGTGAGAGATGTTTGCATAATTCTAAGCTAAAATCGCTCCTGTAGGAGAACAGATAAACAACCCGAAGTGAAAATACATCGCAACAGATTTTTATACGATTGTTGAAAGAACAGATTTCCTATATTTCTTTCGGTAATAATTCAATTACTTATAAAACTTGGAAGAAATCGTCGATTCATATTGTTGTAAATAACACCCGAGAGAAAAGAAATGGACATTTTTGCAAATAACTAGGAAAAAAACATGCGTTGCTAAGATACCTAAAACTACTTCACGTGAATGAAAACAACATTATTTGTTGAAGAATGAAATCTACAGATTTATAACAGACAAAAGAACCAACTTACACGCATAGCTAGTTTAATTGTGACGTCATTTCGATTGTTTGTCAGATAACTTCATGTCCATTGTTCATACGTTATCCGCTTGTTTATTATTGAATTACAACTATACCAAACGTGTATAAAACACAAAAAACACGCATTCTTTGTGATAAATGATATTATTACGTACACAGAAAACAATAAAGTAAGTTATACCTTTCATTCCCTAACAGTCATTTAAAAAAAGTGATGGCTCTACTGAAATAATCATTATTTAACAGGAAAACGAAAGTGGAAAATGGAATGCAAAGTTTCTTTCATATTAAGAGTATTTTTATTTAAAAATTTAGAATGGTTCCTCTCGAGAAAAAATACAAGATTGCAAACAACCATTACACTAAATGTATAACTCAGTCTCTTTGTATATAAATAAGTCCACGCGAACTGCGAGTTTAGAAAGAAACACAGAGAGAGATGGGGGTAAGTTAAGGGTAGGGGGGGTAGTCAGATTCATTCTGTTTGTTCACGAGCGAACAATAATCCTATAAAATATAAAGTAGGTTGAAGCCTCTCCACTAGAAAGTAAGCTACCATTCTTCCAAACATACCGTGTGTGTGTGTGTGTGTGTGTGTGTGTGTGTGTGTGTGTGTGTGTGTGTGTGTGTGTGTGTGTGTGTGTGTGTGTGTGTGTGTGTGTGTGTGTGTGTTGAATACACGACAGGTACATTCTTTTCATCTCTTCTCTTTTCTGTCTGCCATCCTCGGCGTATACACTAAAGTTAATTTGTCCGTGGACGAGATTAAACTCCGCGAGCGCGGGCCCGTACACCCCGTTATATTAAGGTGAGTTTTCCACGGTCAAATTTCAATCGGATGCATATGCCGGCGAAATATTAAAAGAAAATGAGAAAAAGAGAGATTCTTCTTAGATACAATGAGTTTCCTGTACACTGCATCATTGACCATATAATTTAAGTATGTCGTAGATATTGGGATGTAATGTGTGTATCTTACATATTATATATATACATACGTACATACATACATATATATAGAAAGATAGATAGATAGATACTGAATTTTTAGTTTCTTTCTTTTTTTTATAATAGCTTACCTGGTATTATGGTTCTACTGAAATAATATCATTCTGATTAGTTCGCTCTATTTTTTTTTATCTTCAATTAAAAGACAGAAGAGCAATTGGGAATCTAAAAAAAAAAGAAAGGTAGTTCGTATAATGAGTGAAGGTATTGACATATAAAAAAAAACAGAATCGCGATAAACAGAAGAAATTCCAGGAACTTATGATGTATTTTATAGTCAGTATTTTTAAGTGATTAAGATCATTCTTTAATTTTATTCTCTGGTCCTTATTTGTGAGGAGTTGGAAAATATAAAACCGTTGATATTGGCAATTATTAACTTTACTTGGTCTGCATTCGTGTATTTGAGATTTTCCAAGTTAGAATTTCAACTGAAATGAAGACGTTTTTTCATTGGGAAGTTTTGAATATAACTTTCACGTGCATATCGTATCATCAGTAAATACCACTGTCGGAAAAAAAAGGGGGAAAAAAGCTATAAAACATGTTTTAGGGACATGGACGCGCACTTCCGGTTCGGAAATGTGTTGAAAAATAAAAAGACATTACGGAGTTTTTTTTTTTTTTAAGGACTTTTGTGATTCCATTATACAGCAAGAGCTGATGTTGCAGATACGCAAAAAGAAATTAACTGGAAAGAACGATTCCACTGGTGTCAGCATCGTTGCAATTGGACTATTGAAAGTTACTAAAAAAAAAGATACTTCTCTGATCATAGGAATCCAGATTTCTATTGTTTAGAAGGTAGGATTAGAGTGTACGAAAACATTTACAACAAGCAATGAACCTCTTAATGTCTCATCACCACAACAGAAGATGGAAGATGTGGAGTAGATCATCTCATCATCCTCTTTACCAGGTCTCCTGGTTATCAGAACTTCGCTAGAAAACTGCGATAGGTTCTTTGATTGAAAAGACCTTGGTTCGAATCTGGTCTATAATCATGGTATATTTTAAGAGTTTTTCCAGCGAATATGAGTTGGTGAGTTCGTCAATTTCATACGGAGATGGAAAGGTTTTACATTTCTCAAAACAGGAAAAATGACCAACAGAACACACGCAATTTATGCACATAATACTTCATAACCTTCGGTGGCTTAGCTGTAAATCCAAAACAAAATATAAAATATTTTGTTTTATGAGATCGAGTTTTAAGGTTTTATTTGGAATATTCTGTATATTTGAATAAATAAGTTAAAGGCAGGTTCGTTCGTTCTTTCTTCAATCATAGTTTAATGTGAGAGGAACAAGCCGATCCTTAGAGCGAGAGAGTGACAAAGAACGGTATTCAATTGTCAAAACACGAAAGAAATACATACAAAAATAATATAGAAAGGGAGAAAAGGTATTGTTAAAAACAAAACAAAAAAGCGTATAAATAAAAAAAAATTGTAAAACAATTATAGAAATACCGTACGTCTTTTGCAATATCATTCTTGTATAGTGACGTCATCATATGGCAACAATCGAACTTGGAACGTTTTGGACTTCTCTATGCAGTATTTATTTTATTGTTATTTATAATATAATAATGTTGAAGGTCTTTAGTTGCCAAATTTATCTAAAAATTAGTTGATTTAATTCCAAATTGAGATTACTGGACAAATCCCATATCCTAAACGGAAAGAATGAAGTAGGTGTGATCATTAAAAATAAAAAAAAGAAACGTATACAAAGAAAAAAAAAAGATAAAAACGTGTACAAAGAAATAAAAAATAGCGAGAAGAATAAAAAAATAATAAAAAACGGAGAGAGAAAGAATAAATAGACAATAACAATAAATACAGCAAAAAAAGAAACAGAACAACATTAATCTGGTGTTTAACTTTTATAAATAAAGAAACAAATCTAAAATTGAATTTAAATCAAAGATCAATTTGAGGATGGTCGCTTTGTTCCACTTACACGGTACACTTTTAGACTGATTGCTTCAAGCCACTGTTGGATGGATGATATTAAAGCCATCAGCACAGTTTTTCTGGAAAGCTTCGGCCGCAATTCTATTAATGAGTGATGGCTACACTGATAAAGTATTTATTTCTGCGTTTTTGGATTTCTTCAGTAGCACGATGTTTATTTCTTTCGATTGGACGCTTCGTGGTTTGCTTCATACCCGAAATGAAATCAGATTAAGATCCGTTTTGTTTCAAGTTTAAAGTAAAAAATATAAAAAAAAAAAAATGGGGCAAGTCAATCTCTATAACCCGCTGTACATTTCTTCTTCAAAGAAAAAAAAATGTTAATATATTCCGACAGGTGGCAGCACGTTCAACCCCGAACAACATGGGGAAACTCCAAAATTCTATTCACTTCGGGACTACAGTTGTTCTCCGACAGTCATTGTGTCTACCGAGGCATTCGTCACCGTAACTTGGAGTGTCGGGGGCTATTGTTTGAGCGCGAGGACTTTCGTCGGATAGTGGTTGCCGTGAAACAATGGGTCCTCGTAGAAGTTTAATGGCACGATGATGTTCCGGAAGAATTTATCCCAGGTCAAGAAGAAGTGCGGGAAACGGTGCACTACACTCGGCAGACACAATGCTGCACACCCGAACGATGATTTATGAGTCTGTTTGGCGATGTGCGTCTGTTCTTTTGGCGCTGAAGAAAGGAGAATCTATGAAATGACTTCACTTTAGGGATTTAGCTGTTCCCTCATCAACCGGTAGTTCCTTACCCCCCCCCTTCCCTCCCCCCCCCATTTAAATCTGTTTTTTCGATTACTCGGTTGGGTTTATTCACCGGAGATCTAATGGAACGATGTGTGTTCGTAAGGGAGGGAGAGCTAAAAGGGTGTTGAATTGGCCCAAGAATAAGTGAGGTTTAAAAGTCAGGCATCCGGGACATTCTTTCCATTGTGAAAAGGGTTGCCAATATTTAGAAGCCCTTTTTTGCTTTACGCAGATTACAATATCGTGTGTTTCTTTAAACTCCATCATTTCGTTGATCTAAATGATCGCCCTAAAATTTTTTATTTTAAAATAGAATAATTGACGACCTTATGATATCGTGCGTTGTAAGTCCGAGCATGCACTACATCCGAAATATTTCATTCGTTTTAAAACAGCACAGGAATTTAAAGGACTTTAATCCATACATACACACATCGGTAATTTAGATGCAATATGGCGCCTAAAGATAAAACATCGTTTTCATGTGGATCCAGAATGTTGGATTACTTTCATACTTGCTGAGCCTCTATCATAATTTATACTCAGTTGTTTCTTTCATTGAGCTCTTTTCCAGTAACCATCTGCATCCTATAATGATCCGAAAAAATTGGATCATTGACATCATTTTGGACTCTTAAAATTGTGTTTTAATTCCAACAAAACAGAAAAACAAGTCAAATAACACACGCAGTTAACAGACATCATACACATCCTTCAAACGAATAGTTCGTTTGTTCTCAATTGTAACCAATCCAACCAATTTTCAAACCATTTTTCCAATTGCAGTTGAAAAGAGTAACATTATTGAAATTATATCAAAAACTACAGACAGGAGTGTTTCTCTTTTTAGAATAACTTTAGTCTGTAATGATAGCAAACTCCACTCACCGGCTGCCTTTCTTCTGGTCAGAGATGTCTCATGGTGGAGGGGGGGGGGTAGAGAATCGTCTTTAAAGAAAACACTGGGTTCACATCTCGTCAAAGATGTAAGAAATTTTTTCTAGGCATTTAAAAATAGAGGTTGAGTTATCGGTTCTCAGAACTGGAAGGATTTTAAATGAGGCGTGAATAGCCACAAGCCAAGTGATGCGAAGTGGGATAGGAAGAAAATCTGATGTTAATTTTATCGGTTTTATTGGATGATCATTTATCCCTAGCACTGAGTTAGTAAGGTTCAAGCTGTGGAAATAACTTTTCCTTCGGATGCTCCCGATTTTTTCTTAAGAATTAAACAGCCTGAATTAACTTCGCCATCCTAGATGGACTTGAGTCTCCTAGTAGAAAGTTGATAACATTAAAAAATAAATAAATAACTAGAAAATTAATTAATTATGAGTAATTTAAGGAGTAGTTTTTTTTAGCATTTTTCTCCTTTAAGAATTACGAAGTTCAATTGACTGAATCCAGAAATTATTCCTGATATATGCGCAACACATATTCAGGGAGAGAAGCGTGAACTGCTAATTAAGATGCAACCCTTTTAAACTATACAATTTCATGATCCCATCCCGATCTCTTTCCTCACCAATAAGACGCAGATCCGAAAAGCCGAACCCTAAAAAATGCTCAGGCACGTTTCAGTGTGTGCGAAATAAATTTATCGCAACACACAGAAGGCACACTTCTCAACATTACTGTCTTTTCATCAATTCTCCTCGTTGGTCATTTTTAAATCTCCTTATTTAATAAGAAAATCACCTTCAGAACTTTCCATAAGCTTTTTCTTTTAGGTAATCTGACGTAATCCTGATCTTTCCCCATTCACAATAATTACATTTTTTTTGTTTTGATTTATGCCTGCTTATTTCATTTTTCTGCTCGTTTTTTCCTGCTTATTCTGCATAATTTTCTTTGTAGAATAAGTAGTCGTTTTCTCCATTATCTTATTCATACAAGGTTCAAATTCTTCAAGCTCAATTTTCCTACATCCGGGTATCTCACTTCCACATCGTCCACTACTTTATAAAACGGTTGCGTCTTTGGATCTGTAAATTTTAGTTCTAGATTTATTTTATGCATTCAATTTAATTTTCTTCTGGTTAAATGCTACACAGAAACCAATTAATGCGCACATTTCAAAAATTGTTTATTCCTATCACACTTTAATCCATTTCCTCTAACCATTCTACTCCGCTACCTATTACAAATATATCCGCATTGACCGGATTATTTTTTCGCTAGAATATTGTTCATTTTCTATTTTTATCCTGCTTCTATTTCCTCCCTGCAGTCTCTCTTTATTCCTATTGTGCTCTTTTCCTCACTTGAATCATTGTTGGATGCAACGCCACCTGGCGGCCACAAACGAAAATCGGCAAAACGAGAGAATCATTGTCGAATGGTCAGTTAGCGTCCTTACGGTTTTTTTTTTTTCGTATATTTGCTACACACACACACACACACACACAACCTTCAACAGTCGATCCGTCAAGGGAAAGGAAGAGCAATCGGACGCTGGCGATGCCGGATGGCGGGATGATCACGTTAGGATACGGTCACCAGCGACCGGAAGTCATAGCGTTCACTGACAGCCTGGTGGACTCGTCGGGCAGAACAGACAGACTCCTTTGAGTCGGTAGTAGTAAGCGAAACACCCCCAGGGATAGGAAGAGAAGGGAGCAAGCAGGGATTCCCACTTCGAGTGACCACAATGGCCAGGTTATCGGGCGATAGAAAGAGCAGCTTTGGAGTGACCACAAGAACTTGGTTATTTATAGTCTGGCAAGCGAAGCAGAGAGGTTTTCATCGTGTTGGTGGTGGTGGTGGTGGCTGGCGGTAGGTAGAAAGCAGACGGTCAGTCTGCGGATACCCAACTCATTCTAACATCTGTCTGTCGACGCTTTGTTCCCATTTATCAGGGACGATGTTCACAAAGGGATTCTACGTAAACAGCACTTCTTTATGTAGTTACTGATGCCAACAGTTTCGCGATAGTTTGGCGCTTTATAGCGATATTTTTTTTATTATAAAAATACCCAAATAGCCATTGTTTGAAAATAGCAAAATTTTGTCTTTTAGTGTTTTCATTTGTAGTCAGAGGGCGCTCCGAAACTATGAACTTTATGGTCTCAATCCATAAGTACGTGGACGAATTTATCAACCTCTTTCTTGTGTATTTAATTAAAGAAAATTACATAAACTAAACTTCAAAGCACATACTAAGATATTTTAGGATGAGGAAGGATATTTTAGTGGCCGATTTTTCTTACTTTATATAAAGAATAGGAAAGTAAAGTCATTTTAACAACCCTCATCATGATCATCATCTGATATCGTACCATATCACGACATGGAAAAAAGATTCATTTTAAACATCAGTAGAATCACACTTTTACTTCTTAGAGTTATAATAAATTAACCGGTAACTGATTATCTATTATCATCATTTTGTAGCACCCATATTATCTATATGAAGTGTTGGAAAACAGATAGATTATTCTGTAATCGATGCCGGTGAAACTTTGGAAAATAACGTGGCGATAGAACTATCGCAACTGTTGTTTCAAACATTTGCATAACTTTAATGTTTCTCTTAGCATAAAGGCCGCAGGAACTAAAAAGACCTCGGTACATAAAAATAAATTAAAGAAATAAATACAAATACGTATTTGTTCTCAGAATATATTCCAATGTGAAATGATCATTATTATTATTTAGAACACACTAAATTCTAGAAAGTGAGCTAATTCAAAGGAATGTATACTGCGATACAAAGATTTAAATAACAACGACGCAACAAATGTACTTCGAGCGACTCTTCTAGATAGATAGAAGAGTCTCTTGCTATTTAACTTTCTAGACAGTGTCGGTGAAACTTCTTTCGTTAATACGACATGGCGGTAAAATTCTTGTACTAATACGATATGTCGGTGAAAAGTTCTTTGTTGTGCTATATCGTGGATACTTATTTTGTTAATATGACATCTTTTTTTAATATAATATGTCTGAGAAACTTCTTGTTTCTCCGACTATCGGAGAAACTTCGTTTATTAATATGTCATGTCGGCGAAACTTTTTTGTTAATATGACCTGTCGGAGAAACTTCGTTTATTAATATGACCTGTGGGAGAAACCTCGTTTATTACTATGTCATGTCGATGAAACTTCGTTTATTACTATGTCATGTCGGTGAAACTTCGTTTATTAATATGTCGTGTCGGCGAAACTTTTTTGTTAATATGACAGGTGGGAGAAACTTCGTTTATTAATATGACCTGTCGGAGAAACCTCGTTTATTAATTTTGGTGAAACTTCGTTTATTAATATGTCATGTCGGCGAAACTTTTTTGTTAATATGTCATGTCGATGAAACTTCGTTTATTAATATGTCATGTCGGTGAAATTTTTTTGTTATTGTGACAGGTGGGAGAAACTATTTTCCATTAATATGTCATGTCGGTGAAAGTATATCGGCGAAAGTTTCTTGTGACATATCCCGACTTCTTTTGTTAATGTAGAATGTCGGTGAAGCTTTTTCGTTATGACATGTCGGTGAAACGATTCATTTGTTACTATTGATGTATCCATTCATAAATTTTCAGTTAAACTCTTGTTTTTAATATAAAATTTTAGGTAAATTTATTGAATTTTATGTAAAATTACAGCCTGTAATAAGAAATAATCGTAAAACTATTGATTTCATCACAGAACTTCTTTCCATTAGACTTGTTCGATGTATCATGAAGGAGAACACACAGAATTTTTGTTTCTCGAGGAATCATTGATATCGAATTTCGTACTTTTTTTTTTTTTTTAGTTTTCTTGAAGAAAAAATAAAATCTGAGATACTTTTCCGGTCGTTAACAAAAAATCTAAGAGGTCTTTATCGATGTACAGTCACGTTTCCATAGTTACAACACACAATGGAAAATGTCACGTTTCGTGGCATCTTCACTGCTTTCAGGTAAAGTAGAAGATCAAGGAAAAAGGTGCACTTATCTATGGAAAAGGAGGCGTAATTATCCTCTGGCTGACACATCTGGCTCCAGTCATAATTGCTGTTAAACTTTCAAATAATTACACTTTAAAAACATGTGAGGGCACAACGTCTGTTCCCGGGTTCCATCAAGGTCATGGTTATTTGGGCCTTTATCTCACTTAAGGGATTGTTGCCATGGCGCCACATCTCTCATTTACTGCCCACAGAAAACGCTGGGTGAAATCCGTTCGTGTGATTATAATCTTAATCACCAGGTTCAATACCAGGTAATTTTCGTGTCTAATGAAAACCTCCCTCAAAAACTGTACGTGTAGAGCGCCACCTGGTGTTTGCTCAAACTTCAAACACGTTATTTACTAACTGTCAGTAGTGTTTAACCCTTGACCTCTACGTCTGCGATATCCGACCTTTTTTGAAGTCGAGGCGATGGTGAATTCGCACTGCTAATTTGTAACGTGGTAACACCTGGGTCGACCCCACAGAGCGATGGTGACAAGGAGGTCGAAACAAAGTCATTACTGATTTTTTTTTTAGTGAATTATAAAATTTTATAAGTGCCATCAGCGGAATTTTGAACATGACGAGAATGGCTATGAAAATCTACTGATTTTAATAATAAGCAGGTTCGAATCGGTAATTCTTGTCTATGGATGTATTTGAGAAGGTTTTTGCTTATTAAATATTCATCTGTATGTATATTGCATTGATCAAGGCATCGCTTTGTTATGCTGCAATGACGTAGAAAGCTTATTGTTATTAACTGCGCCTGTTATCAACGCCAGTGTTTAGCACGCGATCAACGTTAATAAAAGGTCGGAAAAAGTATTGTTTCTTTTAGGCGCGCGCGCCTGTGATCAAAGAGAAGTCATTGTTGAACACGAAATGCTCTAATTATATTAAATTTTCCATTCTTAAACTCTTGCGTTAACAATATTTAATATGCGTAAAATAAAATTTAATTGTATATATGAATTAATATATGAAATTAGATTTTATTCGGTGAATCAAATTTTGGCTATTTTATCTTTCACTATGCGAAAAATATCGATTCTAAAAACTCATTAATAAATTTAAAATTAATTTTTAAATGTGCGTTTAAACATAAAGTAAATTTTAAATTTTGACTTCAGAGAAGGAGAGAGCTGGCAGTTACGAATTTAGCAACTCGCCTTGCTATATTATGCAGGTTCAAATTCGGGTTCCACTGTGTGCAGTTAATCCAGCTAAATTACGTGATACATCAGCGTTTTTGTTTACCAATCGTGTGTGTTCTTTGTTTATTTGTTTAGTTAAGGACAAATCTATTTTCCCAAGAAATTATTCTCTTTTGGTGTGTGTGAGAGATGATTGGACTTCAGTTTTAAGAAAATCTAATAAATATTCTTAGCATCCGCGATGGTATTGGAGATTAAGAAAGATCTTAAAATCATGTAAATTATTAAACTAGTGGAATATCTTAAATCACTCAAGATCTTAAAATTATGCAAGATCTTAAACTGATGGAAGATCTTAAATCATATATGTTCTTTAAATTATGGAAGGTTTGTTCGTGTGATTATAATCTTAATCGTGTTTTTTTTTTTTTCATTGGCTTTAAAGAAATTTAGAGGAAAAAATGAGAAAGAGGCGAGATTGCAATACATTTGCAATTAAGACAGTAACGATTTAGATAATGATATCCGAATTGAAATCAACAATGAGCGATGTAAACAATATAAACTGACATTTAAACAAACGATATTTAGAGTTATTTAAATGGCAAAGTTCGCAGCGTTTTGAACAATGAAGTTTTTAAACAATGGCGTGTGAATTAACTCCAACAAATGTCCATAGCACGAATCTCGAATAAGCTAATTTTTGGAAGGAATATTATTAAAACAATGCATAGAAAGGCCACGATATTTCTGAGTATTGTAACCTGACGTGTATTAGCTTAAACAATAGTCAGATTATAACAATAATTCTCACAACTTGGGATTAAAAGAAGATAATTTTTTACTGTAATAACTAAGACTCCTGCAAGGTGAACGACAGAGTCCCGATGGATACTTTAAGTGGTGGCCAAGTCGAATAGCCAGCTGGAAAAGTATAGCGGGAAGAAGCTGTCAGCCAAAAGAGAGAGAGAGAATGCGTGTCCAGCAATGGAAGGAAAACAACTGTTAGTGGTCTTCCGTCAGTACGGGGTAGTTGCCGGAGGAACCTAATGATTGCCGCGATGAAGCAGGACACAATTCCCGTCATCAATAAACACTGGAGAGCTGCGGTTTGCTGTTACTACCCAGACTCCACTTGTCAGCGAGCGAAGAGGAAAGTCTGAAGCGCGGCTTTGAGGGAGATTAGGCGTTCTTCGGCCGCTGACCATTTAGTAACGGCACTTGTTCCAGACCGCACAAAAACGCAAACAGTTACGATTCCGAGTAAGACTTTGCGGATATAAAGACAGGCTTCGTAATGCTTTGATCGCAACTAGGAAGAGTCCCTTTGTTTTTCTCTCTACAGGATTTCTGGACCTTACGTGAGACAATAAACGGCCAAGTATTGCGCATTTTAGACAGCGATTATGAGTGAAAATTGCAGTTTTTTGCTCATTTCGTTGGCATTTTTTTTTTCATTTTTGTGATGAGCAAAACTTGCTCATTACAACAATAAAAAAAAATGCAAAAGAAGCTAACTGGAATCCATTTTTTTTTTAAATTTCTCATTTAATAGCCGATAGATGGCGCTAATAAATAAACCATCAAATGTTTCAATTAAAATACATAATTGAAGCCGAAAATAAATTGAAATCTCTACCGCCATCTCCCGGCTAGTACAGGTTTTAATTTTAAAAAATTAAAAATAAAATGAGTCCACCATTATTATTTTCACAGCAAAAAGAAAATTCCTTTGAAGTATCATCTTTAAAAGAATTAGAATTTAATACTTCAATTTTATTTTATACTCAACTAACAGGCGCTTATTTCTCATTTGAATTCCTCTGTGAAAACATCATAGACGTGTTTTCAGCTGAACTCTAACTTAATTCTATCTAATGCAAGTACATCTTAAACTAATTTATATTATTTCTTTTAATACTAATAAACCAAACGGAGTATTAAAGTTATAGTACTCTTACCAAAGTGGATGGGTTTAAGGTTGAGAAGAAAAAAACAACCATTTAGTATTATAACTGAAGAATGAAAGATGGAAGATTCTAATAAGTTAAGAAGGTGTGAAAGAATCACAAATGAGAATTGGAACGAAAAAAGTAGAAAAATTGCTTTACAATAGAAAGATTATGTTTGCATGAGGACTGGTATGCCAACAAGCAAATATTTTGTATCATAGTTTATTAATGAGACTATTTGTCTCTCTGTTTGTGGAAAGAAAAACAAGAGATTCAATGAATCCCGGTTGAAAAGTCATAGAAAAAATCTTTTGCCGCTTTTAAATGCATCGAAAACTCTTTTTTAGCCCAAAATCAATCGGTTACGTAAAGGATGCCAAAAGTATAGCAATAAGGATTGGATACGAGGATAGCTCACCGGTCATTTTAATATCTTTGACTCTTCTGAATGAAATCAGTGATGTTTAGATAGATTTTAGGTAATAAGCCGACACCCTATATTCCACGAGCTAAATGTTAACGTCTTGCATTTCTAAGTTTCGTGTTTGATCATTGTTAAATTAGAACCACTGACCAGAAGGAAAGCAGCCACCATTGTTGCTGCAATGGTTATTCCTTATGTTCCACACGATATTTTCTTCCAGTTATTCGTGTAACTTGTTCGTTTGAAATCGAAAAATTACTATTTTTAGCAATGAGTTGGTTTCAATCTACTGTTCTAGAGTCGAGTCAGGATTTAAAATAATACCAAACACTTCACTTAATGTCGAGGAAGCTATAGATGTTTATTATAAGACAGTATAAGATCGTGGAGGAAGAAATCTGATCTTGTTTACAGACCCTGATATATTTGAACTTTATAAAAGTCAAGGGTATTTTTTGTCGTTGTGTTGTTTAAAAAAAATGATGGAAAGATTTAGTGATGTTGATTTTCCTGAAAATAGTTTTCTCTTTTAGTCTTTGAAGTCGTCAAAAGATATATTCATGTTGAATATATGGTAGAAGGATATGGAAGCAAACAGCGATATATGCAGAAAAGAAGACAAACCGTTATCTTTTACAGTTAATCGAGAAGAACTAAGGAACAGATAGTTACATAGACGTCTTCCTGAACTAAATAGTGAAGGCGATCATCATCATTCGCCAAGTATAAAACCATTGCATCTAAGTAGCACAGTATTTCAGTTATAAATTCATCTCTGAAATCATTACAGCATCGTTGTCAATAAGAATTATTTTTATTTTATTTTATTTGAGGGGGAGGATGGACCGAGTCCTTGACTCTTCATCCCTTCATCTGATTGAAGAAAATCTGTGTGGATTGGGTGTTATTGAGCTAAAACTCTAGTCATGGCTGGGTAACGGCGAGCCACAGTTGAAACTTCATTGGCTACAGCATTGCCATCCATTACCCTCCCTGGGTACCCATTTTAGTCGACTTGTACGATGCATGGGCTACAGTGGGGCGATTTGTAATAAATCCCTTTCTAAAAATTAAGATGATCCCCGGACCACTCCCTACGAGCGGCCGAAAGACCGTCCAACTCAGCGTTGGTTCCACTCAGTGACGTCCTCCCCACCACTGAGCAGAACCGCTCATATTCCAGGGAAGAGCATCCGCCGACAGGGTCCCTCACGGGCCATGCCGGAGAACACCCTCCCCAGAGACTCAAAACTTCTCCCTCAGGGCAACTCCCCTGAAATCTAAGCCTCCCTCACTGGGAGTAAAATTCCGGAAGAAACCTAAGAGAGCGAAATTCTGCGTCCCATTTTAGTCGCCTCTTACGACATGCATGGGTTACATCCGTGCTATTCTTATCCCGGCCACCACACGGGGTCGATAAGAATTACAACAAAACGATACTGTCTATAAGGGTGAAGCAAAATGCTTTTGTAATCCCTGCTATCTGATAAGGTTACTGTGTAGGGGAAAGTTTCAGAGCTAAGTGCCCTGCCCGAGTGGGTGCGAGTTAGAGATCCTCGTTAGGAATTAGGATGGCCTTAGGTCTCCTATATTTGGAGAAATCCGATTCATCATGGTTTGCTACTTGTTGTACTAGTTCATTTGGATGTGAAGAGGATGCTGAAAAGAACTTTGCTGCTGAAGACTGCAGGAAAGAGTAGATGTAGGGGATATTTGTATCCCGGTGGAGTTGAACATTTCTGATGTATCATGGCGCATTTAAAATCATGCGTAGGCATTTGTTTTGCACTCTCTGCAGTTTAAGGCTATTTGTGCTTGAAGTGTGGCTCCAGGCTGAGGATGCATAAGTAATAATGGGTCGAATCATCAACTGATAAAGGAGCAGTTTAATTTTGGTATCCAGCTTACTATTCCCATTGATAAGAGGGACTTTTGATGCCTTTGTACTTTTGCTCTCATATATATATATATATATATATATATATATATCTCATTGATAAGGACTTTTCATGCCTTTGTGTATATATATATATATATATATGTGTGTGTGTGTGTGTGTGTGTGTGTGTGTGTGTGTGTGTGTGTGTAAATAAGGACTGGCTTAAAGAGGCGAACGAAGTAAGAATGCTTTTCATCTTCCCCGTTATCTGTAGAGGACAGTGCAGGGATAAGGTGTTATTGAGCTATTAAAGCTCTGATCATGGCAGGAGAGTAACAGCAATAGCCGAGCCTCAGTTAGAACTTCAATGGCTACAGCATTGCCATATGTTAAGGTAAAGCCGTCTCTAAAAATTCGGAGGATCCCTAGGCCACTCAATCGTGGCCGAAAGACCGTCCATCTCAGTGTTGGATCCACTTAGTGATGGCCGAAGAAAAGCATTCACCGACAAAGCCCCTCAGCGGGCCGCGCTGGAGAACACTTTCTCCGGAGACTCAAATTGCTCCCTTAAGGCAAAAACCTTAAGAGAGCGAACTCAAACTCTCGAATCTCTGCGTCCCAGGGGGTAACAGCAACAGCCGATCCTCAGTTAAACTTCATTGGTACAGCATTGCCATCCATTATTATCCTCTGTTTAAGTAAAGGGGTAAAATCTCAAAAAATCAGACGATCTCTAGGCCATCATTCGTGGGCGAAAGACCGTCTAAATCTCCGCGTTGGTTCCACTCAGTGAAACTCGACCACCGAGCAGAACCGCTCATTCCGAAGAAAATAATTCATAATTCACCGACAAGAACCACTCAGCGGGCCGTGCCGGAGAACACTTTCCCCGGAGACTCAAATGGCTCCCATAAGGCAAAAACCCTAAGAGAGCGAACTCTCGAAACTCATCAGGGTAACAGCAACAGCCGAACCTCAGTTAAACTTCATTGGTACAGCATTGCCATCCATTATTACCTCCAAAGGTATTAATCACCGACTATGTAAGTAAAGGTGAAATCTCAAAAATACGGACGATCTCTAGGCCACTCCATAGTGGGCGAAAGACCGTCCTAATCTCAGCGTTGGTTACACTCAGTGACGGGCTCCCCGACCACTGAGCAGAACCGCTCAAATTCCGAGGAAAATAATTCACCGACAAAGCCCCTCAGCGGGCCGTGCCGGAGAACACCTTCCCCGGAGACTCAAAGTGCTCCCTTAAGGCAAAAACCTTAAGAGAGCGAACTCAAAAACTCGTCGCCCAAGTGGGTAAGAGCAACAGCCGAACCTCAGTTAAACTTCATTGGTACAGCTTTGCGTTGCTATCCATCACCCCCAAGGGCATTAATGAACCAATCGACTATGTAAGTAAAGGTTCAATCTCAAAAATATCGGACGATCTCTAGGCCACTCATTCGTGGGCGAAAGACCGTCCAAATCTCAGCGTTGGTTCTACTCAGTGAAACTCGATTACCGAGCAGAACCGCTCAAATTCCGAGGAAAATAATTCACCGACAAAGCCCCTCAGCGGGCCGTGCCGGAGAACACCTACCCCGGAGACTCAAATTGCTCCCTTAAGGTAAAAACCTTAAGAGAGCGAACTCAAAAACTCATCGCCCAAGTGGGTAACAGCAACAGCCGAACCTCAGTTAAACTTCATTGGTACAGCTTTGCGTTGCTATCCATCACCCCCATGGGCATTAATGAACCAATCGACCGCATTTCACGGTCGATTGATGCTAAGCTAAGATTTTATTTTAATTTTACAGATATTTTAATTTACGTCTAGAAAAAAAGTAAAAGGTGTTTTTAGTAATTATTAAAATATAAAGTTAAATTTTTTAATTTGGCATTTATTTTTATTTTCCTAAATAATATTATAGATACTATCATATTATATAGTTTTGATAAACATAAAAATGTTTGAAGAGGGGAATACTGGCTCTCAGATAAAGAGTGTGTATTTAAAGTAGTGCAAACCTAAGCAACTCCAATGCCGATGATTTTCTCATAAGCTGTGTGGTGTTTATGATAATATTTTTACTTTTGATATTTTAAAAAATCAATTTTAGATTGGTTTAATATTTCACTTCAACAGTTGCGAGGTTAGTTAGCACAGAAAACGAAGTGCAAATCAGTTTGTCACGTGATTCATTCGATCTCAATCAATGCTGGGATGTCGGTTGGAAAGAAAATATCAATGTTGTACGACAATTTTAAGTGGAATGAGAAACAAATGCTTTCACGTGATAATTATTAGAATCCGGATAGGATTGGATTTGTATGAATTAGAAATAGAATTAAAGTCTGAAACAGAACCTCAGTGGGTCAATCGGTAGCGATGAATCATCTTGACGGACAAAAACCGGATTCATATCCCGTTTGGATGGAAAACTAACATTAATATTTCTTTGTGTTTAGCGTCCTCCAAATGGGAGGAAGTGTCGATGACAAATAAGGGTCTTAAAAAAACCGGAAATATATTATTATGTTTGTTAGAGTAAATTTTGCGAAAACCAAGACAGTTTTAAAATCGCGTTTATTTTTAACAAAATTCAATCCTATTTTTCTTTAAACTTACTTAATGCGTTTACAAAAATCCCTTTGTATTACTGAAATTCACTTCTTACAAAACAGCAGAAAATAAACAAAAAAAAGGAAGAAATTTATTGAAAGCACCTGCTATTGAATCCAATCGATAAGTTGGAGAAAATAAAAGAAGCCGCTGCACCATTGGATGTTATGTATTCCCCACAAATGGTCCTTGGAAGGGAGTTTAAATTCGCATTTATACACTCTGATAGAAGGTATGTGTAGATGTGACTAAATCTTAACCTGTCTCCACACTAGTTCAAAAACCCAGATGGCTGACGATGAACCTTATCTTAATGTAAATAAGAAATTTTATGGCCGCATAGCTTTGATTTATGACTACGTTTATATCATCAGTGAGAACTGTTTTCAGGAAACAAGACGTGAGAACACGAAGCCCACTCAGACACACCCTACTGATAGCCTCGAACCAGTACCATGTCTGCCGAAGACTATCAGTCAATAGAATACGTTTATGACTTATACTCTTCTTGTTTCTGCGACTTTATTATTTCTCTCTCTCTCTCTCTCTCTCTCTCTCTCTCTCTCTCTCTCTCTCTCTCTCCTTCATTGGACGAGCATCATTCATATGTGCACATCTACGATTATTTCTATTCTACCTAAGAGCGAGTCCTGCCAACATATAAAAATGATATACCAAGTTGAAGATGCGAAATATCCACCGACTATGAGTAGTCAATCCATAAAAGACCTTTGATTAAGAGAAGAAGGTCCATCTTCCTTCTCTTGGACGTTGAGACCTTCTTCTCTTAGTTCTTGGACCAACCTTTTAACAGATTAACTTGGAATAATGGATGGATATCGATTAAGTCCAATGCCTAAGAGAGGGTGAACCCATGATGGATCTTCTTGTATTTTCTTTGAAATCGTATCCACCCATATGGTATCGTAAGTGAGCCAAAGATTAAATAATACGTAAATTCTACTGTGGAGACCACACATGGTGCTTTTAAAGTCCCTTCCAGCCTGCCAACAAGGTAGTAGTGGTGACAATGTCGGTGATGATAGATATCATCTCCCAAAGGACAATAAAACTCATCTAAGTTTGCTTCTAAGAAAGATTAATGATAGAATATCGAAACATCACACATACCCGCGTACACCCACACATACATGGGCGTCCGCAAAAAAATTTCCAGGGGAAGGGGAAAAGCAAAATTTTTCAGGGGGAGGGGGCAAAGCTTGGAGACAAATGATTACATCAATAAATTTTTATTTAATTATTTTTTTTTTGTTTTTTTTTTCACTAGTTCCGGGGGGAAAGTACCCGTCCGTCCTCTCCTGCGGACGCCCATGCACACACGCATAATAAATTATTTTTATGGTTTTAAAAACATATGTTGCCTTATCAAACCTATCAATGCCATAAAAAGGAAAACATCAAAATAAAATATAAATTTTAAAAGAATAAAATTCAAAATAGAGACAAAAGAAACTTATAATTATAAAGTAAAGAACTGTTTGTGCGATCGTCTGGAACAATAGCGGGGTTATGATATATTTAACTAAGTAAACAGAACGAAGAATTAAGCAAATAAAGAAACTGGAGATGTTTGATACATACTGAAGGGAGAAAAAAAAAAGGAAAGAAAATTTTAAAAAAATAAAAAAAAGAAAATCATCTAACCGTGCAGTAAATACAATACGGTTCCTTCATGTCTAATAGAAGGCGAAAAAGAAGGGAAAAAAAAAAACAACGAGTATAATTTCTCCAAGATAATTACATCCCTACTGGTAATAAAAAGTGTATAAAAAATGGTGATTGTAACTGAGTGGCTTAAATAAACAGGCCACAAAGACGACCCCTGCCATCATTTTTGATATGTCCACCTTTGTCATTTTGGTAGCGATAGTGAAGAGTAGGAGAGAGAGAGAAAAAAAAAGAAAGAAAACTAACTAATCATCGAGAGACAGAAAGGATAAGCCCAATTTTTTCGCTCACATACCAAAGCTGGCGGTAACAAGAGGAAAGAGAGAAAGAAGAACCAGTCGTATAATTGTAGTCCGAGTAGATATGTGTTATGGGTGTGCCGCTTCAGTTCTCAGATACATCAGGCAAACGGAACTGTGATGGGAGTGAACGAAGGGGGGGGGAGGAAGTGATGGGGGAACAGCGGTATACAGAAGAGCCTGGGTAGGTCTACACAGCTTGTGTTTCTTTTAGGAGCCTTCTTCGTCGGTTGCTTCTGCATTAGAAAAAATTAAAGATTATAATTATTGTCTCCGGGGAGTAGCGTAGCTGGTAATGATACATCCTTGTTCTCCTGAACGTGACGGACTGCGCCACATCTCCCAGTACGACCTTCGTCCCCGGCGACGATTGTTCTTTTAATTATACGGTAGGTGTGGGAGGGCAGCTGTTACTTCTGGCATTTATTCCCTTAATTCCTTAGGAATTTCAAAGTGTTTCTTTTTCCTACGAAAACCTGAATTGTAGGGGGTAAGAAGGGGGGGAGAGGAACAGGGGACGAGTGGTGGAAGCTCGAGGCAGGACAACGCAGTCTGCTAAATAATATATCTGGTTGTAATTACGGTATTTGACCGAACTACGAGAGCGTGTCGCGTTAACTATGTTTTTGTCGCAATCACTGTGACCCCCAGGTACAAAACAACCTGTCTTACGCTTCACTACATGTTCTCAATCGTCCCGACAATTTTTCTTTGACGGCTGTTGTCGTATTTGTAAAGGTTATTAATCTTTTAAAAAGTGTGAGTTCGCTACGTTTTTATTTTAGTTCAAGATTACGGAATGTCACTCAAGAAACTTTGTTTGGATGTTCCTAAATAGGTTGTGCCAGAGGGTGGAGGAGCACCAACTTTTGTCATTCTTGAAGCGCTTAAAATAGTTGGAAATTGGAACATAATATTTGTTTAGATTCATAGCTGGTATATTGTATACTTAACTATTTGTCATTCGATTCACAGTGCGTTTTGTTAATTAGTCTGGTCGTGGGCTGCAACAATAGAACAACATTATGGTTTAACTGATGAAATATTATACAATCATAGCAACCAAACGATCGGTCTTTGTGACGCCAAAATTTCCTCTCAACTAACCCACCAGTTTCTACATGGTCCATGTAATTGTATTTTAATGTAATAATAGTTTAAGTAAAGTATAAAGTATATAATAGTTCAAAGATATCTGCGTATATTTCAAAAGAAGTCATAAATTTTGATTCCTAAATAGAGGATGTCTTTTTCTTGAAACGATGAGTCTTTGGAAAGAGCTAAAAATAGCAATTGATCAATCTAAGAAATAAATTCAAGACAATGTTCTTTATGACATATGGATGATGCAAACATTTGAGTGATTCAGTCAGTGTCGATTAAAGAGGAGACACCTGTGTGGGGAGGGAGGAGGGGGAAGGTGTCCTCTCTGGAACAAATATTCTCAATTATGAGGAGCGACTAACGTCTGGTTGGATTGTATAGAATTAAGACATAGGCTACTAAGGATATTAGCGTCGGTCGTAGGTTTGTCAGTTGTGTGTTGTATAGCTAGCTTGTACGACTGAGGGATGACAGAGTTGCTTGAGAAACTTTGAACTAGAGTTCTATATGATAGTTGATTTTTTTTTACACTTTCGGGAGACCTTATACATACTTTATAGAGAATTTTTCATATTTCTTCCTAAAGTGAGGTAGCTTTGAATTCTATACTATATGAACATATAAAAAATCTGGAATATTTTTCAGAAAACAACGATGATTGTGAGAATAACCTAATTTGTTATTAAATCTTCACTAGTGAATAAATGTTCGGTGAGAATTATTGAATGCTTATGAAAATGCACCCATCAACTTGCGTAGGTCGCTTTGATTACACTCCCAACAAGAAAGCGTGAATCATTATGAACATGCTTCTATGACACAGACTGCAATTCCAACGTGTTCGATACGCTACTCATTCCAGGTCTTTACACGGAATAATGTTTTTGTTATCATAAACAGTTCTTTGACCCGTAATTGGTCAACAGATACTTAATAATCTGATTTCTTCGACCTGAGAACGCACTGGACTCCCACCAAGGGCGCACCACGATGTATCTTGAATGCAATACCACACCGATGGTCTATTACGGAACCACAGAGGTAGAACTTATGGTGCAATATGGCTCCGACCAGGCTCATTTTTGTTTTTAACCACCGACATCGGGGGATGGGGGGCAAGTGAAAGAGGACAAATAAATGATGGCGTTGAGGTATTACTCTGACACTAATACAATAGAACTGAGGCTAGGCCTGTATTCTTCCCCTCAGATACCAGCATATAATTACTTGTTTCAAGTCTGCCTATTATTTATCTCCAACCTACTAGCATCCTGTTATTATAAATATTAATGGCATTTCCGTAATAGATTATATTCGCATTGTGCTGTTTCGTCGTGCAGGGGTCATCAGGTTATGTTTGTAAGCGCGTGAAAGACATGATGAATGACTTTCTGGACTGTAAATTTGTGGATTGTGTATAATTAGTGACTATCTTAGCTCCACCACGCACGTTTTTCTAATTTATCCCCAAGTAAGAAGTTTTTGTTGCTAAAAAATCAGAAATGTGCCTCGGGGGATAAGTTTCCGGCTGTTTCAACTTCTGATTCCCATCAAAGTTTATTTTTTTTGTTGTTAGCACATATTTATTATTACGTTTCTCAAAGTAATGAGTAAACTTAACCCTGATTATTTATTGCTCATCAAGATACTCAGAATCAAGTTAAAAAGGCAGATTACAGAAAGCATTTGTTTAGTTCCGAAGTGCACCGAGTGATGGCGCGTCGATCGGTCCTATTGTTGAAAACACCTTTCCCGTATTTAATTAAATATATTACATTTAACGTATGTATAGTCATTTATGACTTGCAGAAGTACAATAATGTTCTGTAGTGATTTCATTGTTGACATTCTGTATTTTAATAACAATGAAGATGCCATCTTTGGATGATTATGTGCGTAATGCTGAACAACAAAATAAAAAAAATCAAAATACTTATTCAGGTTTTTTTTAAAAAAAATAAAATAAAAAATCCTGTTCTTTTCTACTAGACTTTTTCTCTCTCTCTTTTTCCGGATATAAATGGATGAAGAATTTTAGTCCGTTTGTAACACAATTCCAGTACTGGAAATCAATATTTTTTTTTTCTGCTTTCGTTTCTTGGGACTAACAAGGGTGAATTGCCGTTTCCAGTTCATAACGAGGATTACACTGGAGATAATGTCATGTGTGTATTCCAAGCCTTCCTTCCGATAAAAAAAAAATAATAATAATAAAAGAAGGCCATACTATTTTATGCTTTTTTTTTATCAAACTTTACGCCTAAACCACAACTAAAACAGTAAAAACACAATTTCCGAAGGCTTATGGATAGGCTACAGACAGGCAGATATTTCGAGCAACAGTGCATTCTGATAAATGAACCAAACCAACCACAACAACTACTGGTTCGTATTACATAAGTCTTGACAGTTAATGGATAAAGAGAAAATGGGCTGGAATTATTTTCCTGGCCTGTATAAATGCAGAACCGAAACTTGCTTTTAAGGTATCATTTAATTAGATTCCTCATTGTGAATAGCACTCTATTAGGTGAAGCAACTCTGAGAGACTCTGAAGTCAAGATCAGGTTAAATAAATAAATTATATTTAGATAAATATATTTTCGGTATATAAAAAATTTGAATATATTAACATTATTAATAATAAATTAAAATTTCAGCAAAACTTAATAAATTTTAATAATATTGTGAAAATCATAATAACACCTAATATTTTTATTAATGTATATTTTGAAAATGAAGGAAACAGAGTTGTCTAGCAATGCATGTTTGTATTTGTGTGTCAACGTGTCAGTGAAATAACAAATTTTCATGTTCTTTTTAGAATTCTTCAAAAAGGCTCCAAACTTGAAACTAAATATGACAGATGTCCGAGTGCACTTTCTGCTTTCCCTCCGTGAAAGAGGATTGTATATCTTCGGGTTACACCTAGAAAATAACAAACGGTACAATACATATAGGAGTATGGATATCGTTACAAGATTTATTTTATTTTTATTTATTTATTTTTTTTGCTTGGAAACAAGCAACTAAGTTTCGGCAAACTTGTGCGGTTAAAAGACGACATTGCAGGGTTAGCGAGAAAAGAGAAGGTCATTGAAGAGGTCTTTGGGCGAAATAACCTACTGCTTGGTATGCATGGAACAAAAACTATTAACACGATCCCACTCAACAATGGGAACTCTCATTGTTGATTGCAGCCTCGCATTCAACAATTACTTGTTGATATCAGACTAAATTGTTGACAGTCTGCATTATTACATGCAACAGTAGAATATTCAACAATTAATTCCTCTGAAGTCATTCGGATATTACACCAAGCAATTAAACCCTCACAAAATGGATGAATCCTTTTTTTTAAACAACAGTATGAAATAAATAAATATAACCGTGGTACTGCTTCTGATTACGAAATGATTATAAAGGGGATGACCGAAAGTAGAAAACTTTTTTTTTTCTCTCCGTGTTGTATATAAGGAAGAGGCACATTACATGTAGCTTTGCGGCCTTACTTCCGCTTGCGGATGTTCGGGAAAGGGTCGGCGACTTCGTCCGTTCCTTAACTATGACAGCTTTAAGACCGGTAGACACCGTCTGAAGGGGATCTACTGAAAGCACGCTCTCTTGTTTAGCACGTGATTGTGTTTACGGCTGACACACGAACGGCTGGCCATAAAATTGTCGTATATACGTCTTCGTCGCCGCTCTCGACCTCCGGAACAACGCAACGAATTCTACCTTTTTCGCTTCCGCCATATGGACGCAGTCCAAGTTTTTCCGCGCAAAAGTAGATCCCACTGTCTGACAGTTGTTGAAGGCGTTGCTGGGATGTCCGCCTCTGATCGTACATCGTCGGAATTACATGTCAACCGCCATGTCATCATCTCAAGATCACTTAGGCTTAGCGACTGGTCATCGTAGTGGTCCGAGCCGATGTTCATGGAGCTTCAGCCTGTCGTTTGTCATATCGCCGCGCAAGCGACACACCCACACCAATGACCTAAGGGGCATGTAAAGCCTTCGGAGCCTCTGTCGACAATCACGATAGTGTCTACGAAAGAGGGTGGAGACATTTTTTTTTCTCTTATTTTATTTTATTTTGGGTCGGGAACTGGGAATGCCTATTTATAGTGAGAGAGAGCGAATCGGCCGAGATTTTGTTTCCGCAACGTTCGCGTTTTAGCACTTGGAAATGTACACACAGCCCGAAATCAGTGATTGCAGTCAACTTTGGTTTGTCAACTTGGAGGTGGTGGAGATGGGGGGGGGGGAGTCAAAAAATAAACGAACAAGGAAAATAAAAAAAGATACACAGACGAGACAAACAAACAAGGAACAGAAAAAAAAAAAACGAAATAAATAAAATGCGATTGAATGAAAAAAAAATTTATAATGAGGAAGGAAACGTAGAAAACAAGATGGTAAAAACACATTAGAAAAAAGAAAAAAGAAATATAAAAGAGAAAGAAGAGGAGCGATAGATAGAGAGAGAGAAAAAAACCCAGCTTATCTATTCGTTCCTAGTCAGAACTCTATGAACTTACCATATGTGATATTAAGAGAAAGGGCCCAATGTCAAGTGAGGGCTCCGAATGGTTTAAATAATTTTGCGGTTAAGGTCAGGATTCGAAGGCAAACTTTAGACAGTCAGCAACTTTTAACTGAATGTGGGTCATATGTGGAGAGGGAGTGGAAAAGCGTATTCACTTGATACGTACTACAAATGGCAATGGTAAACCCTAATTTTTTTCCCCATAACTTTAGAGTCCCACAAAACATTAAATTTATGAACTGTAGACACCGAAATACATTTGGTGATGTCGCTGTGGGAAATTCCATTATTAGAATTATACATATTGCTTTATAAAACACAAATTACCCGATTCAGGACCTCTACTTTTTGGTGAACTCTCCTTGTGCATTGCATTACACGAATCTCTTTATCCGGATTCAAAATTCTGGTTGTTAAGCAGAATGTCGATATGACAGATTGTGTTTTAGAGTGATTATTATTATAAAATGCATCGAAAATGGAAAACCCAATAATAAAAAAACTGCAAAAAAAAAAAAGAATTAATTGATATCCTTCCTTTGCAGGCGTTCTCTTCAACGATGGACACAAAACAAAGTTTATCCAGAAAGTTGAAAAATGAAATGAGAATTGGGTTTATGACACTAGGTGGCGTTGGTCTTCCACTGCAAGGGAAGTCGGGTACAGTAGAGTGGACATCAAATGTAACGCATGGAAGAATAGTCATTGTACCAATACCCACGCGCGGGCACACACACCAAACACAGAAAGAAGGGTATAATGTACAGAGAGAAATAAAAAAAAAAAAGTGATAGAAAGAGTGAGTGCCGTGGAGCAAGACACGGCACGTGCGAGTGCAGTAGCCGTGTGTGTGTGTGTGTGTGTAGCAAGGTGAGTGACGAAGGAAGTAATTGGACTGTTCCGGTGGGTTTCGCAAATTACCTTTTTGTGTGTTTAGTTTTTTGCAGGTTGCGAAGTGTTGAAGGAGATGAAATATGAACGATGGCAGAACATGTGGAAGGTAGTTAACTCGCCGTTATTATCTTAATGACATTTTAATGGCTATTTCAATCCCCCCCCGCTTTTTACAACCCCTAAACCCCAGAACTCCCCCTCCTTCCCTTCCTCTTCTACTCGTCGTCTTTGTGTCGCATACGCTCAATTCACCTTTGCTGTAAGGCGGAGTGGTCATGTGTAGACATTGTATTCGACTTCAACATCCTCGTGACGCCTCCCGTCTGTTCACGGACACTTATGCAGTTAGAGAAAGGAGTGAACGAAGAGAGAAAGCAGATGAGAGGATATTCGAGGCTATATAAAACGATATTCGAGATTATATAAGAGAATATTTATTAAACATGAAAAGATAGAACGAAGGAATGATAAACAATGGGGTTAAATTAGACTTCCTTTGCACTGATATAGTGGGGAGATTTTAAACTCACGAGCCGTAGTCATTTAACTTTTTAAAATATCATAACTCGACAATACATCAGGTAAATCCTCATCACGTATGCATTACTTGAATCATGTCCCTTTGCCATCCTCTTCAAAATAACGGAATTCCTTTGTTAATTCGTGTCCGTTTTATCTAGCCAGTGATCGTAATCAGCACAAAGGCTAATCCTGCAGATCATTTTTATCCCATACCTGAAGCACTTCGGTTGTACTACGGGGATTACTTTTTTTTATCTCCGGGAATTCCGGTTTTTCATCTTGGAAACATAAATCCAGTAGCGAACTCATTTCTTGCATTAATTTGTAGAGGCGATACCGCTGTTGTCCTAGATAGAGTTATATAACCTGCTAGAATAATAATAATATTAATAATAATAATAATGGTTAGACTATGTATTATCTATCAGTATTACATTCTATGCTATTTCGTTTAAGAAAAATATAATAAGAAATAAGACAACGCTAACATTGATATTGTAATAGTTATAATAATCATAGAGTTAGGTTTAGTAAGCATGACGAGATAGTTCGCCATCACTAGAGAACCGTTCCTAAAACGTTTCAACAAAAAAACTTCGACCTTCGTCAGACAAAAGAAATAAGTTTGTATGCCTAAAAGAAAAACAGGTTGCATTTCGATCCAAAAACGTGTCTCCCAATACTCAAATTGAGGTTACCTTTATTCAATCAGCTCATTGATATTTGCAATCTTAGGGGGGGGGGGGGAAATAAAACTACGGGAATCCCTTAGAGTGGTTTTACGGAAACCATCTATTGTGATACCCAAAGTAGATTCTCCTCTCTCTGTTGCCTAACATTATTTGGATATCTCCGTGCATTTTCATCTTATAGATTATGAAACTACAGGAAGAAAAAGAAAGAGAGACAGACGATAGCCATCCAAGACAAGAGTTTTCTTCATCTTCTGACTGATCCTAAATAAGTCAAGAATGTGATTATCTATTCGTCCGGTATTGATTCAATATTGCAGATGGCAATTTAAAGGTTGCTAGATGAATTAATAAGAGGCCCCAAAGTCAACAGACCAATGTGGAACCTTTGCTCTCTCTCTCTCTCTCTCTCTCTTTCTAATTCAGGCCATCTCCACTTAGATAAAAATGTTTGCTATCAGAACTAAAGCCACACACACACACACACACACAAGATTTCATTACTGTCGCTTGCCAAGCTGTACAGACAGAACGCTCATCCCTTACGGCCACTATCTATTACATACACTATCCGTCCTTCGGAGGTTGTGATAGTCGGTGCACTTCCTGTCCGTAGCATACCGGAGAGGCAGGCCTTCTAGTAGGAACATAGCCATTTCCCATCTGATCGAGAAAACTCTTTTTTTTTTTTTTTTTTTTCGGCAAGATGATCAAGCTGTAGCTTAGAGCTTATCATCCATGCAGACTCGCTGTTGCCCCCAGGAGCTACGGAGATGAGCGCTTGCTTAATGCACCGCTGAAGAATTGGGTCATCTGGCTAGCGGTCTTGATGGACAGAAGGAGGAGGAGGAGTGCCTTATTGATGCACGTGCCAAATAAAAGAGGTGTATACCACGAGGTGAAGGGGGGGGTGGAGGAGTAAGAAGAAAATCGAAAACTAAACTAAAACAATAATAATAATAATATTCATGCGGTCGTATCCCTAACCATAGTTCCTTCGAAACCCAGTGGGTGGTAAGCGGCAGAACTGCGGGAGAGGGGGAGGGGAAGAACGATTTCTTCGCACTCCCACAACTCCATCATTAATTACATACAGGCTGATGTATTGCAAATTCCATACACCTCCACTGCGCATGCGTGAATCTCTCTCTCTCATAATAAATGCCTTTTGATTACCTCCTGCAAAAATACTTATAAGGTCCCCCTTTTAGGTTTAAGGTCAGATATGTGGATAAGCAGGATCAAGTCGTGATCTAAAGGCGAGAAACCGAAGTAAGAAACGTGCGTCTATTGACGGATGAAAAACAATTTAACGCAACACATTGGCCGGGTTAAGAATGGGTGTCCCATTCAGATAGCGGTTGAAAGGCCCTGATTTGGTCAATACCGTGTGTTTGTTAAGGTCGAGGTTCGGCGCGCGCGTACACACACGCACACACATACGGTAAAGTATCTTGAAAACCTGTCTGATAGAAATGCATATTAGAAATATTTTATCAGATGTGTAGACCGGAACAAGAGGATTTTTGAAGCGTGAATATCAACGATGAAAAAAGTCTGATTAGACTTTTGTATTAATGGTTTCCTCACGATCGTATACTACTATCATTTAGGGATCTTTTAGACTACACCATGAGGATTCGTGATCGGATAAACCACATAGAAAGAATTCTTATTGTTGATATCTGTTGAATTGAAAGATTCGCGATAACAAAAATATTAAACATCTTGAAAATAAACTTTTAAAATTTTAGTAACAGCGCAATCTCACAAATGAGCAATAAATAAATAAATTATTTTTTCTTTATAAACAAAAAAAAAAATAATTTTAACTACATAAAAAAGGAAAATTAAAATAAAACAAAAAAAAAAAATCTGCCAACACGTGTGTGTTTCATGCAACTGCGCGCGCTTTGGTCACATGATCTGTCTGTTTCAGTCAGTCTAATTGTTGTAGCTTGCAAACGTAAGTTGTTCGCAAACAATGAGGAAATTCAATTTGTACGTCATTCTCCTATCCTCAAACCATATCCGCATCTATAAGGTTGAGCTTGCATTGTAACAATGCACAAAATAGGGACTTTAAGATGACACAGACAGAGTAAACATGATGAACAATTTCCGGAATATTCTTGAAGAAAAGTGACGCGCTTATCACACAGAATGAGTATTATATATTACATAAAATGCTGTTGACACATTTTTTCCATTGTCTTCTGTTATCGGAGTAAAAAATTGTAGACACGCTCTATCTCTAAGCTAAATTAGAGTAAGAACTTCACTGCGTTTACCGATGTCTATAGGACAATCAGGATTTTTCTTATCGTGTTTTTTTTTTCTTTCTTTAACCTAATACAGCATTTTTTTCTTTCACAAAAGAAATACTAAGTGACCACAATAGTTTCTTAATATTTCTCCTTATGTAATAAACATATCTATCAAACTGCGCACTAGTTTAACCCCTCCTCAATGCACGAAAAAAAAACTTTTTTGTGAGTAAACACAGATATCGAATGATGCGCTCTCTAGCGACAGATTTTTGAAACAACTGATTTTAAATTTATATAAAATTTAGAAAATAAAAATAGTATATATAGAGAAAGTTTTTACCTCGGGTATAATAATATATGTTAAAGATACCCAGTTATTTTAAACCTGGTTTTCACTCCATTTCCCAAGTGAGCAAACAGACAAACAAGTCAAGTTTGCGCCTGCAAGTGTTGCAGACGTCTAGTCTAACTCACTCTGCACTACGTACAGGGTCAGCTAAACTTGCAACACTTGCAGGGCCTTATCAACTTTACCTATAGAAGTTGCTACAAGGTGTTTTTATTTTTAATAAGAATCTCTGGAGAAGATAGAGATGTAATTAATTTTTTAACTTGGGGATACTATATATTAGGGTTACCAAGTAACTTTATAAGCTTGGTTATTTATCTCCTAATCTCAAGTATGCAAATAATTAAGTTTGAGCCTGAAACATAGTTCAAGTCTAAAGATGGTACAATATCAGGGCAACTCATTGGTGTTGTACCATCTTTAGACTCGAACTATGTTTCAGGCTCAAACTTAATTATTTGCATACTTGGGATTAGGAGTTAAATAACCAAGCTTATAAAATTACTTGGTAACCCTAATATACAATATCCCCAAGTTAAAAAATAATTACATATATATATATATATATATATATATATATATATATAGAGAGAGAGAGAGAGAGAGAGAGAGAGAGAGAGAGAGAGAGAATGAAAGAACAAGATAAATGGAAAGATTAAGAGAAAGAGGGAAAGAGAGTGAAAGAAAAAAGAAAGAACGAAAGAGTAAGTGAACTAGAAAGAGAAAAGAGATATAGAGAGAAAGAACGAAATATAAAGAGAGATAAGTAGAAAGAGAAAGAGAGAGGACTGTATTTTTGTTTATTTAACAATAATAGTTTTACTTCGATGAGAATTCCTTTTTTTGGTATTATTTTCGAATTCATCATCGAAATATTATAATAGAACTTAAATGCGTTCCTTTTTGATCGCCATCATCTACCCTTTAAAAAAAAAAAAAGTTCACGCGACAATTCTCTTCATTTTGCGATTTAAGGAAACGCTTATAATTCGTTCAATGAGAGTTGAATAGCATCTTATTATCACGAGGTAATTACAGTGGGTCACAACCGCAGGATATCCCGACATCCATAAAGACACAATGACATACTTTTCACTCGAAATAACAACTTGTCATTCAAATAACCGTTTTTCCCACACTCGTAACGGAAATGCATCCCCACGTGTCTTCCGTGCGTGACGCATGTTTCACGAGATTAGATGACATGAAATGGCAATGACAAGACATTGAAAACTGCATACTCAACTGCATGCAATAAACAGCAAGGCGCGAGACGAAATCTACACGCTCAGCTACGTGAGTTAAACAATTGAACTCGTGACTGAAATGTACTCATATATCTGCTCAATGTCAAATTTCATTGGTTGAAATTTACTAATATTCGATGAATAAATTTCATTGTTGAAATGTACTAATATTCGATGAATAAATTTCATTGTTAAAACACACTCATTGTTAAATTTTATTGTTTAAGTTTCATAACTGAAACTCTTAATTTAGATATCGTAAAAATATTTATAATTTTGATTTTTTTTTTTTTTTTGCAATAATTAAGTTAGAAGTCAACTATCACTTTAGGGCATTATTTTTTATGGGTTTTTTTTCGAACATACAGCGGTTAAAATCTATCATTTTTCTATCATCTCGGTTACTTAATGAAAATATGGTGAACTAATCGAACAATTCCGCGATAGATTAAGACTGTTCATTTCTTCCCGCTAACTATTAGTTCACCTTCACGGGTTTTGCGCCCGATGGCAAAAAAAAGGGGAGCACTTACGTGTTATTCACATTAGAATGGCGTAGATCAATGCTAACAATAGTCCCATAACTGTGTGTTGCACACGTCTCAGCATTGCCTCAAGACTTGTGTGTGTTACTTTTTCACGTATTGTGTAGGTAACCCTGAGACTTTCTGTAATAGACTTCCAGCTCCCCCACCGGCTCTCAAATTACACCCGATCTGCGGTCAGCCACGATTATTACAGATCGCCTGTCTCCTAACATCCATTGGCTCGGTACTGCTCTTCTTTCTCTATCAATGGACGGCAGATAATAACTGCCTGGTGCTCGTCTTTATGAGAAAAGAAAAAAGAATACCTCCAGTAATTTGAGGTAACACACACACACACACACACACACCACTTTAAGTAAGCTTGGGTAACACTTTAAGAGAACCTACAGGTTTTTCTTAGATGTTCTTTGCCAATGTTTGTTATCTTTCGCTTATAGCTGATGATGCTATCGATGAAAAGGGCGTAATATCTGGATAAACAGCATCTCGGCCAAAGGGGTTTAAGCTGTTATTACGTTCGTATCTTAATAGCAGGGATGCCACAATTTCTTTCCGACATTAGAAAGTATCTACTTTAGTTTTGTGTTAATAGTTAAGCTTATTTATGATTATTTAACTAGTCATTGATCTTAACTGTTCATTGGATACTTTGTAGGCGTTACGGTTAAATAAACCAGCCGTTGTTAGAGGAATACAGAGCTCACCGTGTTCATAATATGACAATGATTATAAGGAACGATTAAATTTTGATTTAAATAATCTAAATTATTTTGTTTATTTTTCAGTTTTATCGTTATAAAGTTATCGTTTTCACATATATTGTGTTTTTAAAAAAATACTTTCCTGTCTTAACTTATATTTTAGTGATTTTTCTTTTTACTAGGCTGTTCATCCCCCATTGCAATGAAAAGTCACTTTCTGATCAACTAAAAACTGGCCTTCAAACTCCTTTTTTTTTATATTCTATGCATTAAATTTGACGTAATAAACATCAAGGCGCGTAACACGAGTTAAACAATAAAGCCTGTGGCTGAAATCTATTTACTGAGTACAGCCAGAAACCGGAATCTAAATGTAGATTTCGTGTTGATCAATTGACAAAAATTTTGCACTAAAATCCGCAAAATATTTGAACTAATTAAGATTGAAATAGGTGGGCAGCTTATGACAAATTATAGTTGACCAAGACCTCCTTTATCTACCTCTCTATCTTATGATCTTTATCTGTGTATTTTATACTTAATATATCTATCAGCTACTTATCAAAAAGGTTATTTTTCTGAGGTGTTTGCTTATCATCCCCTACTTAGTAATCCGCTCTCCATCTCCTTCTGTTTTTAATATCATAAAATGTTAGTCATATATCCGATGGATTCCCAAGAGGTTCTTTTTTCCAGATGCGATGAATGACTGTTACTATGGAAACATACTGTAGCTAATTTATTTACTGTTTAAATTTTGTTGTCTTAATAGGATCGCAGCAAAACAGTCTTTCATAAAAAAATTATTTTTGCGTTGACGTTGTCGCCAAAAACTTGGGTCTAGTTTACAAAAATGAATTATTCATCAATGAATAGATATTTTATTTATGTATCTATTTTTTTATATTGTACTTTAGAAGTGGATAACGTTTAGAAGTGGTTAGGATAACTGCAAGTTGGCGAATCACGTGATTTCTTGGTTTGTAGCTTTCCCAATTAAAATTCGACGCAGACTGGGTAGTATTACAATTTATTTAGAAGTAAATTTCCTTTACCCATGCTAATCAGAAATATTATCAATCCCGTGAAGGCTGGAGAAGCTTGTAAAAAGCAAAAAAAAGAAGGATTTGTGAAAAATGGCGATGAGTTCAAGTTCGCAGAACTTCGTATGATGGGAGCGAACCACTTGAGAAGGGGGAGGGGAATGAATGAGGCATACTTTTTGAATTGTTAAATAAGTTCATTAGAAAAAACACGAAGTCCTATTGCAGTCATAAAATTCGAGGGACGTCATCGCGTGACGTCACCAATTCTCAATTACAGCCCGATGCCATATGGGGGTACTTTATTAAATTTTGTTTTAAGATGCCTCCTTTCCACAAGAAAAAGACATGCACAGCAGATTAAAATGAAGGAAAACTTGCGCACTTTTCGTGTCACATGCAGCGTAACTTAAACGTCTCTGACAGGCAACACACACACACACACACACATAGAGAGAGAGAGAGATCAAGCCACAATTTACGTTTCGATACCAGAAATTTATATACAATTTTTTGCTTCCAAACACATCGCTGCACTTCAACAAGCAGGTGATCTCGTTACGAAGTTTTTCTGTTTAGTCTGACCTTCATTTAGCGAACGATTGCCGGTAGTCGGGGCATACGGTAAAGCCTCCCGGTGAGTTTCCATAATTCCCGCCTTTCTGCACGGTTGCTTGCGTTTTTTGCTAAAGTTGAGGATAAACAGTTGCTTGCTTTTTTTCCCCCCCTAACCCTAATGCACGCGGCACTGAGCTATCCATGGCGAGGGCTTTAATTCCAGAACGAATGCCGCCCTATTAACGCGTAGACAAGATGAGTGACAAGGCGAGCTTTTTATGAAATCCGTTACTTAGCAACCCGAAGCTGCGATTAATTAAATGAAAGGCGGATTGGATCGGAATAATTGCTGCCACCCAAGGAACAGAAAGAGTCAACTTCTTCATTCGCTCGCATTCCCCTTAATCTTTAACCATCCGTGTTTCTCTCTCTCTCTCTCTCTCTCTCTCTCTCTCTCTTTTTCCCTGATTCTGATTCTTCTTTGACTTTCTCTTCTTTCTTACCTCTCTCATTCTTATTCTTATTTCCATTCTTCTTCTTCATCTCCATCTTCATCTTCATCTCTCTCTCATCAGAGTTTATGAAGATACTAAATTGTTCACGCTAAACTCTCGTATCTGCCTGTTTGGTGTGTTGTTTATTTTCTGTAAGTACAGAAAATAGTTCAGCGTATACTCTTCAGCAGTTAATTTATTATCGCAAGGCACACTTTCTGTTAAGTCCAATCCGGTCTCACATTTCTTTTTCCATACTGCTTACTAGAAATCCTAAATCATTGAATGTTGCCGTTTTGTCTGAGACTCATCCGAAAAACCTAGTTCTATATATGACCCAAAGGTCATTTCACGCCAAATTATGAAGTGATTTCATTAATCCATTAAAAGAGCTTCGAATAGTCTCAACCCACCAGAGGATATCTAAGTTGCGAAGAACAGAAAAATATCCTCCTCATTCCCCCCCCCCCAAAAAAAAATTCAACCTACAGCTGAAAACAACTTCCGACAGTTATCACTGACTATTTTAGGCAGCTGCCAAAGACACTCGCCAGATGGCGCGACCTAATATACCTCATTATAAATACTTCCATCAGTTATTTGGGTATTCAAAAGCAAGTGACCAAAGCTACAGGAGAGGACAAAGAGCGAGGTTTGAAGGTAGCGAATAGCACATTTTTTACAGTATTCAGGAAAAACAGAAATTGCTGAATGGGAAATTTAACTACTTTAAAAGTGCTTTCTAAACACAGTTTCGTGTGTGTGTGTGTGTGTGTGTTAAAGGTTACTGTATTCCGTGTGTATATGCAGGTTGCCTCGTATTTTTGTCCAGTAATACAGAGAAATCGGAAGCCTATCGGATCTTGCTGCTGCTGCTGTTGGTTTTGACTGGTTTCCCTTCCAGGGTTTCAAAAAAAAAAAAAAATCCTTCGGTCATCTATTTCTTGAAGTGGTGGTAACTGGAAACTACAACAGTCATTTCGGAGATGAATGACAAGAATCGGATGGACGATATTTACAAACAAGGAAGTGATAGAGAGAGAAAAAAAAAGTCTGTTGTGTACTCTTAATGGAGATTAATTCGACGTATTTTGAGAGTCTCCCAGAATAATTTAGAAAAAACTGTTGAAGTAAGAGGTAAAAGTAGTGAATCAAAAAGGAGGAGGAAGAGTAGAAGATGAAGAAGAATGGGGGGGGGGGAGGGAAACAGAAACTAAGAAAGAAAAGACAGCAATATGCGTACATTAATCTGACACCAGTTCTTTTATACTCTGCGACTAATCGCTGACGAAACAGGCCTCTGGATGGTCAGAAGTAGTATATCACGCATGCGTTAAATGAATAGGGATATAAACATGGATAGAGAGAGAGAGCGATTGCATCACGTTACCTAAATCTCTGAACTTACCAGTACGAAAGAGCCCATTTTAAAACTCATACATTTAAGGACTTTTTTTTATAATAACATCCCAAGAATTCATCCGTGAACAATCTGTCCCCCATCTTAAGACTAACTTAAATGTGTTTTGAGACACCCCGATAAATTGAAGTCTTTCATCTCAGACTATTTAAAGTGAACTTCGAGAAACTGAATACGAGACTAAACCGCCCTCTTTCAAAGACCGCCGATAAATGGTTTGAGCAGTGTTTGCCATCGAATGGCAATTTCCGTATTCCCTGTGCACAAAACAGAACCCATTTTCATCTCTTCGTGATCACCACTTAATTAACAAGACGTCCACAGACATTTCGATATGTCATAGATCGAGAGAAAGAGAGAGAGAATTTTTATGGACATATCCATAAACAACTTGTTAGAGAGAAATAAAAATAGCTTCCAGAGAGTCATCTTTGGGTAAATTAAGTATCACAGTTATATGGTTACATGAGAAAAAAAGAAGAAAAAAATGTCCTTATATATTGACATTTATTTAAGCGTACACTTCGTATCCAAAACCGATTACTTAGACGACACACACATTGCTATCCAATGAATGTTAACGGCAGTCTGTGATCACTGGGCAATTACCTATACATTTATATCAAATGTACTATTTGCTACTACACTTAAAATTGCTCATAACGTTAATACTGCAGGTAAATGCGAAATGGAAGTGTGTTAGAGAAAAAAAACTGCTTTTCAAGAAAAATAATCTAACAGTTTACTGAAAACGCTTCTTCCAAACTAACGGGTTTCACTTTTTTAACGACCGATTTCGTAAAAACAATGCACCCCCCCCCCCGAAAAACAACAACTTTATTGATATTTTTAGAAAATGGAAAAGATGCACTAATATAAACAAGTATGGATATCCCAGCATTATTAGTTGTGTTGCAAACTTTTTTTTAGGCATTCTATAAACAAGGATAAGACAACCAATCTCAGGCAAGGTGGTATTCGATGAATTCTTTCTGAAAATAGAAAACGAAAACTGGGTAGAAAACACATTCATTTAATAATAATAATAATAATAATAATAATAATAATAATAATAATAATAATAATAATAATTTAATGGAAAAAATTTGTAAGTAGAAGTCCGTTTAGCTGTTAATATTTCATCTGGTGTCATCATAGTACAGACAAAGTTGGCATCATCTCTTTGCTCCCGTAAAATGACAAAGCTGATCATTTGATCAGCTTCATCATTTCATACTGCAGTATTATTAATCTGTTTAAGTTTGTAGTCTGCACAGAATGCAGACGTTGTTATTAACATATATTATTACGTTTTCGTATAATGCCTTGTATATAATTGCTTTTATGAATGTAGGAGCTAAATCTTTCAGTCTGTATATGGCTTGCTATTATACGGAGTTTATTTTGTGGGTATTTTATGTATAATAATAATAAAACAAGTCGTTGTAGTAATCCTAATATCTTTATTACTATATTCAATACTACAATATTCTCAACAATATGTTATAACAATGTAACATACATCGTTATTGAATACTAGGAGTTTATTGTTGTTATCGCGTCTCTATATATTGAAAAGTAATATAATAATAGTTTTCCTTACAAATTGTTACCATATTGCCATGGCAACGAACAATAAAACGGGCTTCGTTCTGTAATAGAATTTTATATATTGCTATATAATTTTTTTTTAATTTTCTGATTGATATTTTTGAGTATTTGAGCCGAGTCTGTTATTCAACAGACTCGGTTCAAATACTCGAAAATAAACTCGAGAATTGCATGATATACATAAAGACAAACACCCAGACCAACAGACAAACAGAATGACAATAACATGTGCTGCTTATCGTTGTTATAGTCGTTTCTTAAGTGGATAATTAACCTCATGAAACTATATACATTTCTTGAGCAGACCACAATGAATTACAAAAGTCGCAAATTAAAAAAGCAACAAAAAAGCAGTGTGAAATGGAATCCATTTTTGTATGTGATGAAAGTCAACATTTGGAAGTCGACACGTCACACACCATTTTATTCTTTTAAACAGACAACCGGAAAAGATTTTACGCCATTTATTTTGATTAACATAAACATCGGAAAAGAGAAGAAATACGATACCAAAAATCAAGTAAAGAAAGATTCCAAAAATAACTGCGATGTCTCAAGTTAAGCAACATCATTGGACTTCATGTATCTTCTTTCAGCTCTGCAGATCATCCGCTGAACTTATTAAGAATCTCATAAACAGTGATATTAAGTATCATCCATGCTGAAATCACAGCAGAGGCGAACAGCAGCCTATTCCTTCCCAAATGTCCATTACTTGGGAGAGCACGTCATTTGGTTTGGATAGGCAACATGATAAATGATCTCGCAGAGAACCTGCGAATGTATGAGACACATCAGCGTTTGTGTCTTCTTATATATATGGCAAACGGATTTTCTTCAGTAGACTTGAGTCTACTCCCTTACTAAGAAAACAGACTGATGCCTGGGAGGGAGGGGGGGGGGCAAAAATGCACAAGTTTTGATCGATTTTGAATTAAAGCTTTTAACATGTCGATGAAAACTGCGTGTTCATTTTTTTAATTTTTTTCCCCTCCACTTCACGGTTGCTATGGCAACCGGGAAGAGCGAGAGAGAGAGAGAGAGAGAGAGAGAGAGAGGTCAGTCCTGGATTGAGATTTCAGAACCCATGAAATGCCAACAATGTGAAATCGACCAGACACGCTCATGCGCAAACACTAATTAACATTTCATAATGAGATTACAAGTGGCGCCATCTTTCGGACCAAGAGTGATAATATGTCGGTCGGAATTAATTTGAATATTGTCAATGACAATAACACACGTACTATTGAATAGATTAATAAGAAAGTCCAAATTCTGAATTATTTCTTATTTTATTTACCCGCACTTGTCAACGGAGAACCCATGTGAAGATGAAAATTTAAGTTTAAATAAATAAAATGTTATTCTTGAGGCATTTATGTAGGAGTAGGATACATCGTCCCATAGTCTAATGATACTATCAGCGCCACCTATGATCGTAAAATATAATTTTTAATTACTATTTTTATTTTTTCAATTTCGCTAATTTCGACTATAGTACTGATCTTAATCGCCGATAATCCATGAGGGGATTATCGAAACTTTTTTCCCAGTTGCGATCTACAGTTACTTATTCAATGTCTTAGTGTTGATTTTGCCCACAGTCAATAAAGTGCAGCTGTAGCTCACGCGCGCGCGAGTACATTTGCTTGGAGAAAAGAACCCGCTGTGTATAGTTTCCAGAGGCCTGCAAGCAATCTGCAGTACACTTCCGTAGTATAGTCTTCTTACGTGACTTTGCACGAGCCAAAAAAAAAAAAAAAAAAAAAGAAAACCACTGACCCTTCGCTTATTTATAAAGTAATGACTTTGTATTTCATCCATTCCTAGCTCATATCTTTAGTGGACGGCAGCGAGTGGTATAATTCCTTTCCAGCATTCTTCCCCCCCCCCTCCATCTCCCCTTCCCTCTATTTCTATCTGCCTTTCCCTTCTCTTTACCGGAAGAAGCCTCTTCGTAGACTGGCTATCTCACACAGCTACCTTAGCAAGCAATTACTAAAAATGAAATAGATCTTTGTTGGCTAACCTAAAAGAAGTCGGGAAAAGCCTCTACCGCGTCCATAGCTCATATCGGTCAGGGAATGGGGTGAGAGTAAGGTGGGGGAGGGAAAGATGGGGGAAGAAGTTAAGGTTTCGCAATTCGTCCACAAGTCTTCCACTAAAGAAATAGAATTGAGACGCTTTTTTTTTCTGCTTTTAACTGTCTGCTTTGGAAGAAATATGGAATGAAAAGGCAGACTTGGAATTACTCCGATGGAAACAGGGGCATCGGACGAAAAGGGGGGGGGGGCAGATGAACTCAAGCTTTTTTTTTTTTTTTTTTAGTGATGTGAATGCACAGGCTGTTTTTAATGGTGGCGTATTAGTGTGTGTGTGTGTGTGTTTGGATAAGTTCGTAGCTTGATCCAGCTCAGCCGATGAAATTGCGTCGTCCCGAAATCAAAATGTCCATCGCGGGGTGGGAGGGGGGGAGAATATAGAAACGAGTTAGGATACAGAAGGAGATAGCGAATAGAAGGATGAGATTTCCCCGTTAGAAACAAGTACATCGTTTCGGTTAACCTTAAAAATCAAAGAAACCGCTTCCTCAAGAACTGACGGTACGAAAATGGGACAGAAATATTGCTTTTTTTGAAGATATCAATTGCCTTTACGATTCTGTCAAACATGTCTTTATTCCACGTGCTATATTTATTCTTCCAATCGATTTTTTTGGTTAATAGTGCTTATTTTAAGGATATGATCATCAATGGATTCAAACGAATTAATTACAAAAAAACTTGGTATTTATATGAAGCATTCAACGAACGACGAATAGAAAAATGGCACTGAAAAACAATCAATAAATAATGTTCATTATTTATTTATTTATTCATTTATTTATTCTGTTAAGCTGTAGTTTTTTTAACTAATCGCTCAAAATGTTTAAATTGTTTATTTTCCCAACTTTTTTCAGATTTATTCTTTTAATATTTTATTTTTTAATTTTTTTAAATATTTTAATTTAATTAATTTAACTGGATATTTTTAGTGTATAAACAATATTTAAATAAAAATTTCACAATTGTTTCAATAAAAAGGCTTCATTTAACAAAGTACTGCATTATTGGCTTATGAACATTATAATGAAGTTTATAAAGGTATTGAAATTTAAACAATTATAAGAATTTATATATATATATATATAAATTCGTAACATATTTCTGAAAGTACCTTTCTGATATTTTTGGCCAGGGTATTGCTAACTCTGTTAAGGAAAGCCTTTGTAAGTTGCTGCTGAACGCTTCATAAAGAGCCTTTCGAAGGCTATACTTCCTTCATTGACAAAGATCATTCTAAGGCTATTGTTAGCTTTAAGTTGTAGTCATTCTTTGTTAGCCTTAAGTTGTGGACCATTCTGAGACTATTGTTAGCCTTACGTTTCATTCTTTTTAGCCTTAAGTTATGGGTCATCTGAGACGTGTTGGCCTTAAGTTGTGGGTCATTCTGATGGGGGATTGTTGTTAGCTTTACGTTATGCCGTTCTTTGTTGTCCTTAAGTTGTGGGTCATTCTAAAATATTGCTGACCCGATCATCCAAAATCATCGTTGCCTTGATAATAGTGCTGCATTAACATCCCGGTATTTTATGCATTTTAAGCAATACCAATGTATTGGACTGAATTTCTTCTCCAGATTCTTCTCCTTTCTGGTGGAACAAAAACAAAAACTGTCATTTGTCCTTTCAAGAAGTTTTACAGAGGCGAAGTCTCTGTTCTTGAGATGGCTATAGCACCGATAAAGCACTAAAATTCATAGAGACTCCCTTATTTAAAACAGACTTCCTAAAAAAAAAAAAAAACAGTCACATGTACCACTTGAGACGCAAAGTAAACTAAATAAAGAAAATTTAAAACAGTCTGGACCAGAGAACATCGAAAACAATCTTATGTTCGTAACTGCAAAGGTCACGGTCAACAACTACTTCTAAGCACGCAATCACACACACACACACACACACACACACACACACACACACACAAAGTATAGGTTATTAGTTAACTCTTGTCATCTTAGAACCAAGCATTACGTAAAGCTTCAGAAATCGAACCTTTCTTCGTTGCTTTCACAGAGAGAGAGAGGAAAAAAAAACTAATTTCAGTGAAAGAAGAATATAGAATTTTATTCGTCTCCTGGCGTTGTACAATCATTTTAACTAGTTTCAGTGAGTGCAAATATCTGTTACATGTTAATTTAACGTGCGTGTCAGTTAACATGAATGACGTAATTTCACCATTCAACATGAATGAGCAAGTTGTTTGTATGTTGAAATCGGTTGCAATACAAAACTAGTGACTACTCAATCACACTTTGCCAAAGCATTATTGATTGACCATTACATGCTTTCTTGGCAATTTTTTGATTTTATAGCACAATAATATGAGCATATAATAAGCATACATACTTTGCTACAGACAACCCAAAGTAATCCTATTGTTACGCTGCAAGTAAAATAAAAAGTGAATGTGAAAGAATGACTCTCGTCAATTTGTCAATGCGGATGGAGAAGAGGTTGTTTGATTAATCAGTGCCCATTTTGCTAAACGCTATCAACCTGGTTTACGTGACATTGAGTTCACTGCTACCTTTTCATTAGATGAAGAAACTCAGGTGTATGAGGACGAGTTATTGTTGCACAAAATGAATAAGAATTCGGAAATGCGGACTGATGGGATATCAGCAAGTGTGCTAAAAGAGGGTGCAGCTGAACTGGCCATTCCTTTGACCAGGCTGTTTAATATGAGTCTCATCATATTCCAGAACAGGCAAAATTCCACAAGAGTGGAAAGAATGTATGGTAATTCCATTGCACAAGGGTGGTGCAAAGACCGATGCATCCAACTATCGACCAATTAGTATCTCAGGGGTGGTGGTGAAGATTTCGGAAAAATTGGTTAGGGCTCGCATTCAGAAATGGATTGACAGTGAATCTCTACTTTGCAATAAACAGTATGGGTTTACTAAAGAAAGATCATGTTTTAGCAACTTGCTCACATTCTGTAATAATGTTACCATTACACTCTAGATAAGATGAATGGATACACCACGACATTTTTGGAATTTTGCTAAGGCTTTTGAAAGAATATAGCATGGTAGCCTGTTGCATAAATTGGAGAAAATGGGTTTGGGTTATGCAATATTAGAATGGGTAAAAGGATGGCTGACTGACAGATATCAAAAAGTGGTATACGGGGGATGTGGGCCTGCAAGATTTAAATTGACCAGCAAAGTACCACAAGGATCAGTGCTCGGTCCACTGTTATTAATTATGTGCATTAATGATATTGGGAAATATTTGACAAGTGATATACAGTTATTTGCTGATGATGCAAAGATAGGCAGAGTAATCAGGAATGCTGCTGATATGCAGTCTTTGCAGAAAGATTTGAATAGGCTTCAATTGTGGGCATGGGAAAATGACTGTCACTTCATGAACTTGAATGTATTGAAATATCCAATGTTATATTATGTTGAGGGATTATGCTAGGGGAAAAAAACTGATCAGGCTAGAGGTTTTAAAACTTAGTTAAAGTTCAGGGTCATATATCAAACAGAAAACATTTTAAGCATAGCTCACAGGATAATTACAATTCTAAAACGAAATGTAAGGATAAGGAAGTCAAAGTCGAAGTTACAAGGTCTTCGTACAACGACCCTATTTGGACATTACTGCATGCAGATGTGGTCTTTTGGTTTCCGGGGTGAAGCAAATGCAGTATAGAGGGTAGAAAGGAGAATGTGGTCTCTGGTAATAATGATGATGATGTTGATGAATAATTTCTTATAGTTATCAACACTCAAAATATTAAACTGCTAAATTTCATTTAAATGCGTCAATCGAAATGTGCTAAAGAACGAACAGACAGACTGACAAACAATCGAAAAAAATGGCGCTTATGTGTGTTTTATTGTCACGTAATGCACCTAAAAATCGGTTAGTCTCTCTCTCTCTCTCTCTCTCTCTCTCTCTCATTCTCTATCTATCTAAGTCATCCACTTATCTCTTGATGTCCTATTGTGCATTCTCTCTCTCTCTCTCTTTCTCTGTATGCGTTTTGTTTTCTCTCACTTATCTATTCTGTCTTTTTTTACGATCCACTTTAAGTGACTTGTGCTTCATAGCATGTTTAAGATCAACAAACATTCCTTCCTTCCCTCAAGGAAAACCTCTTAATGTACGTATGCGTTTTATGAAGATATTCTTAAGTCTCTCTTTTTTTTTTTTTCGCCTTCTCTTTCTTTCAAGCTACTTTATTTCTATGGAATCTATCCATTACAGGTTCGTTTCATCTTCAGATGTGTGTGGTTTGTATTCCGTCAGCGCTCTTGCTTCTGCTAGCATCCAGAGCCTGGGGAAATGCTGTCCTATCTGTATTCAGATGTAAAACTACAGCATAGGACGCAGCCTTCGATGAAACTGATAAAGTCAACCCCCTCCTCTATCCCCCGAAAGTGGCTTGTCTTGTAGGGGAGATTTGCATTTAGAAATGTGCCCTCAGAACGCCAGGAGGAAGGCATCAAAGTTTACAGAAAGACATGCTTGGAATATTAGCAGCACCCAAGCAAATGCTATGAGCTCCAAGACGAAGGAATGCGCTAAAGTGTGTCAGATTATGTGAGGGTGCTAATGTTTTCGCCGCTAACAGGGGGGTAGGAGGAGGAGGAGGGGGTTGTCCGATGAGCACGGGAAACCTTGGATACGACCGTACACAGGGAGTTGTTATTTCGCAAATATTTCTTCTTCGTATTATTTCTTCGAATTTTTTTTTTTTTTCACTAAGGACACCACATTCTGCTCCACCCTGACTGAGATGAGAGACAACGAATGATGAGGCCGAGTCTGCAATGAGGCCCGCCCATCTCCAGACGCCAACATGAACGTCTACTTCTTCATAAATAACCAATGGCTTTTCCTGTAGCCTACATTTGATGTACTCTACGCTGGTGATGAGATTACAGACGGATCGGAATCTTGTCAAGCCCAGAATATTTCAAACAATGACTGACGAATTTCGTCTCTCTAGTAACGCGTTGCCTAGGTTACCAGAACTAAGAAAATATGGCCACCAAGTCAACATCATGCACGGAATAACCGAGGCAATCCATCTCAGTTTATCAGCCATGTGATGATAGATGTTTATGCATCCTTATTGTAGATGATAGGCGGCAGTGACCTGTTATTAAATATATCTTTATAGTCTTCTCAAGTGCTTTTTTCCCCCTTCCTATGAAGGAAAGTGATAAAGCCGATCATTCATGTATGACTACTTGAGAAAAGGATTCATATCCTTATGCATATTTTTTGATCGTTTTTCCCTACATTCGACATCTGTGAGAGATTCAGGCAAGCATCTATCTAACTCTTGTCTGTTAAGTGGTTTGGGCTTCATCTGAAAGATGAAGTACCCGGATGAGTGGATTGGAGAAATGATTCAAGAGTGGTTTAACCTGCTCATCAACAACTCGCTACATATACATCGTTATAATAATCTAATAACACCTTACAACAAAGGCAACAATAGATCGAAGGGCATTATTGGAGACTAGACGATATATCTGTTGGTGAAAGTGACATGAACAATTGGCTTTTATTGTAACAATAGAAAAGTGGTAATTGTTGGAAAGAATGTAATGATATCAATAACAGAAGAATCGTTTGGAAAAAGAAACTCATTTAATAATAACAATGGTCTGGTTTTATCCATGATCACGTGACAGTCTTGGAACATAACTCAAAAACCGTATACTTCTAATTAGGATTATATTATGTTTAATTGCAGGCATGTTTGGAATATTCACTCTCCAGTCAACAGGCTGGAGGTTCAAATTCCATTGTGGACATTGACGTTTGTGAATATATTTTGGTGTGAGACTACTACCACTGCTTATTGAACAGCTGAGGCGAAAAAAAGTTCACGTTTAGTCTCTTTCCAAATGACGTAGCCACTAGATCACCTATGGTACTACTTCGAATAACACATTTTAGGTTTATAACCTTTTGTAGATGGAATTCATATAAAAAAATTAGATACGATTTTAAAATTGCTGATCACTTTAAATCAGAAATAAATTGAAATATCGTTACAGTAGATCTTCCAATAAAACACACTAAAAATAAAATAAATAAATTTAATTTGCGCTGAAACTACAGCCAGGTGTGTCTTCACTAAGAAAGAGAACATGTTCCTTGATTTTCAAATCCCGGTGGAAACACGTGAAATTTATTTTTTTTTAAGATATTTCCAGTCGTGGTTGAGTTGCGCAGTCTTGTTGGGAGTGTAATGGTTTTGCTAAACGTACTTTTAATAGCCACGGTTTCCTTAGAATTAATTTAACCACCCTGCAATCTATGTATATTTGTTTTCGTTTAATTTTATAAAATGCTTCTGTAGAAGAATAGAAGCATCTCTTCGTTAACTTTGATTCTGAGTCCTATGTAAGTGCTGTTTATCATAGGTATAATATTGTTAATTAGGTTTGCTTGAATTAAAATCAGTTTCCGTTTTTAATTCAGTATTCTACTTAAGCGTGTACAACGCTGGTAAGGTTTTCATGATCTTATAAGACAGCATTTTGATAATTTCAAATCAATATTTATTCTTGTATTTATTTTATAATAAACAATTAACTTAAATATCTAAGATGGCGCATCGATATATATATATATATATATGATGATGATAACAAATCATCTTCCTATTTTCAATTTCCATGTTGAAGGGTAATGATAATAAAGAAGGGAACAGCTTTATAATTTTCGTCATTCTGTTCATCATCGTTTTCTGCCTTTCCTATCCAAATTATTCAGATTTAACTTGCTGAAGAAAAAAAAAAATAATAAGTGAATGTAAAATCCGGAAACATATTACAATGACGATTGGGGTGAGTTGATAAATGCGACTAATTTCCGAAAACACAATCCATCAATGAGGTTTCCGAACGAACTCAATTACCCATCAAAACTTCTTTAAAACGTATGTCAGCACTTATAAAAAGAAGAAGATGGCTTTGAAGAGAGTGTAAACGAGACTTCTCACTTAAGAGGAAATTCTTGTTTAAATTTAAAACGAAAAAAAAAAAAAAAAGACGAAGAGCTAAAGTTTAGCGATGAACTTGGAATGGAAGGATAGCGAAGAAGCGGGGGAGAAAAAAAAATAATTGTTTGTGGAACCCGACACACAAACACGAAATCGGCAACTCAGAAAACATCAGTCTTAATAGGTACCTTTAGCATCACATGAACTCTTGATGAGGGGGAAGAGGGGAGAGTAAGGGGGGTGAAGAGGGTAATGATACCCTACAGATGAGAGAATCAAAGTAAAAACTTAAAGAGTAATGTCAAATGGGAAATTTTTCAGGCATACTAAAGGAATGCGGAGAAAAGAGCGCACGTTCTCGTCATCCCTTTTTTTTTTTCTTCTTCTGTCAATCCGTGCTAGAAAATTTTCTAGCATTACAGATCATAGAGAGGAGTTGATGAAAGCTGGAGCTTACATCGCCATTTAGATAAAGAGAGAACGGGGGAGAGGGGATGGAACGAAAAGCTCACTCTTGGATCTTCAGTCATTACAATCTTGTACGTATTTTGGAAGTCTCCGTGGTTGAGACAGGTTCCGCTACATTTTTTCTTATTTACCATCCACAGGTGCCTAGACAAGAGTTGTCAGCGTGCTTGCCTAATGTTTTCCAAGGACATTGATGTCATTTTTCACGCTAAATTTGCGGAACAGAATCCGAACAGTTGAAATATTTTGATGAAAAGCTGACCCGTTTTTTTTTTTCTCTTCTTTTTTTTTACATTAAAATATTGATGTCGCTAGAAACGGTAAATGCGTATAATTCCCCAATGCTTGATTGGAACTCTTATGGGGAAAGAAGGAGGGTCTTACGGGTTCGGTTAAGGGACTAGCTGAAAGTTATTAAGTATATTGCTCCTTGGAGGATGCCTCTCTCTCTCTCTCTCTCTCTCTCTCTCTCTCTCTGAAGAGTCAGGCCTCTTGTGTCCCTATCTGACGATAATAGGTTTTTGATCTTTAATTTCTTGTGTATCATTTTCCTAAGAGTGTGAAGTATTAGCAAACCAATCTAGTCGGTGAGTAAAGTATCATCAACCGATCCCTCCACTACCGTTCCACCCCCCCACCCCCCGCTCATCGCTGTCCGTAAGTTGACATGCTACTCTTTTCCTTATAATCCTACAGAGCATTTGCTACACAGACTAAGCAGCTGGTTCGTTCATGCGTATATTTTCCAACAAGCTATTTCTTCAACGAACGCTCTCGTGGCGTTGACATATACACGTGGACAACCTCCCTCTATACGGTCTACTGAATAAGCTTTTTGGGAGGGCCTAATGGACCCTCAACAAGAGAGAGAGAGAGAAAGTAAAAACAAACTTCATTCTGAATAGATGTGAACAGCGATCTCAATCTGAAACTTACATCTACTTGCTTCCACCCCACCAAAAATCACTTACACCTGCTATTGTAGGTAACACCTACTATAAGTACTATTGGGCAATCACCGTCCCCCTCTTTTCCTAACTGTTAAAAGTATGGACTTTGTATATTTCCATGAGATTTTGGATTTTTCTTATGTTAGAAGTGAAATGGGCAAGTAAAAAAAAAAGAAAAAAATGCATTCAGGGATGGTATGCTTCGACAACCTTCTGTGGGTTGATTACGACATAAACTGTCAGTTTAGAATGATTATCTAGGGGTCGTGAAGGGGGACGTTTCCGATGATATGCCAATCTGTAGTCAATAAATGTATTTTTGTAACGACAGACTAGAACTTAAGGGTCCAAAATATACATATTTTTGGAGTCTTAAGAAAAATAGAAAAATATATATTTCAGTACTTTGTAGCTGTAGGCCTAGGCCTTAATTTGTCCCGTGTTCCATCCTTGAAAATGAACACTTTAAAATAAAAAATTGTTGACGTAAATTACAAACAACTAGACTTGTACAGAAGTTGAAAAAGACTTGAATCTCCACCACATTCTAAATTAGAACAGTTGGCTTTGCAATCGTAGAAGTTGGACTATTAGCTGATTCTAGTGCCATCTAGCAACATTATAAAACTTGTGTAGTTTTTTTTGTTTTGAGAGTGACGTGATAAAAAGTTTGTAATTCCTAGTTGTACGATATTTGAATTCAAATATATAGTGTTCATAGACATTTCATGATGCCGACTAAGTTCTTTTTTTTGAAACATTTGCTTATCAGCTGTTCACAGGAATGTATTTCTCACCCCAGCATGACCTCAACTCACGACCTGAAACGTCCAAAGTAACCAGTAAATTTATTCCATGTGTTTTTACGTGACATTAGAAATATTTTTATATGCAGATGCGGTGAGAGAAATATTTAAATGGAGCCGCTGGAGAATCATCGGACTTTCAAATGAATGCGACTCATGCATTTTCACACTTGATTATCGCTCTCCCCCCCCCCTCCTCTACCCTTCTCCATTCTTCATACGTTCTATCCATCCCTGGTGGTGTAGAGGAATTGAAACAGATTAAAACACGTTTCACAATTTGACAACAGTGTTAGCACATTTTGAAGCGTTGGCTTCTATGTAGGGGGGTGAGAGGGTTCGGCAAGGGAGAAAACCATTTAATTAGCATTAACGGTGAATTATAAACACAAGATGGGCTCTACCGAGAATGAAAAAGTAAAAGAAGAAGAAAAAGACAATATAATCATAAAGAAAGAGAGAATATGAAAGTCAGAAGAGTTAGTACTTTAATATGTACCTCACGTGGCAAGTAAAAATTGTGTTGAGAGAAAACTGCTTTATTTTAAGAGCATGCGCTCTTAATTGTCTGTAGAACTGGAGTGCTTTCAAGTACCTCGCTTGAATTCATTTAACTACATATTTTTAGCAATTTAAAATTTTCATTTTAGTGTTATGTTATTCAAACTCCGTGGAATAAAGCAATGAAAGTAATTCATTTTGAATTGGAATATACAGGGTATCCCAAAATTCACGCAAGATTTAAATTTAGCGCCTTTTGTGCGGTAATGTGTTGCCAACGAGAAAAAAAAGACAGCGTGACAGCTGACAGTTCAGGGTTATTAAAGCATTATTATACACAGCGAAGAGAGTTCGTTGAATGGATTATGGAACAACAACAAGTGGATGCTTATTTTTCGAACAAAATCATCTTCAGCGATGAGGCGCATTTTCATCTTGATGGCTTCGTTAATCGACAAAATTGTCGCATTTGGGGTTCAGAAAATCCACGAGTGATTGTTGAGAAACAAATGCATCCACAACGTGTCACTGTTTGGTGCGGATTTTGGACTGGAGGCATCATCGGTCCATTCTTGTTCGAAAATGCGGCTGGTAAGGCAATAACAGTTAATGGTGCTCGCTATCGCGACATGATAATCCAGTTTTTTGTGCCTAAATTGCAAGATATGGATGTGGACGACATGTGGTTTCAACAAGACGGTGCCACATACTACCATACAGCCCGAGAAACAATTCAATTACTGCATGAGTCATTTCCTGGTCGTGTAATTTCCCGTTTTGGTGATCAGAATTGGCCGCCCAGATCATGTGACTTAACGCCGTTGGACTTTTTTCTTTGGGGTTTTTTGAAGTCTGAGGTTTATGCCAACAAGTCCACGACCACCCACGCCTTGAAGGAGGAAACTGAGCGCTGTATCAACGAAATTCAGTCACATTTATGCAAAACGGTCATGGAAAATTTCGACAAAAGAGTGCGTGTGCCAGCAAAGCCGTGGATGGAAGCCATTTACCCGATATGCTATTATTCCATGCATAACCTATACTGTATACTTTATGAATCAATAAGAAATTACAATTTTTAATTAAAAACCTGTGTTTTCTATCAAAATTACTTCTTGCGTGAATTTTGGGACACCCTGTATAAGGACTTTTCCAACTAAAAACTGATGTTGAAGTGTCGGAGATTTTCTCCCCGAATCCTCCGATGGAAAGATAATTCCTTAAAACAGGAAAAAACAAATCAGAGAACACAAGCTTTAATAGGTAAAGTGGACCGATATTTCTCGCGCTCTTCAGGGCTAGTCTGTCGAATGAAAAAAAACCCGAGTTTTCGGAAGGAAAAATCCCGCCTTAGCCGTCTGAGACCGGTTTACTAACCTTCGGCTGAAAAGCTCTTATTTCAAATAAGAAAACAACACAGCTTTATCCTAGAAATAAGTCACTTTAGTAAATATTAGTATTTCCCCCCATTCGTTGAAGGTTTTTATCAGAAACTACATCTCATACAAATTATAAATTAAACTGTATGCTCTGAGAAACCCCTACAAGTTTTAGCGGAACCTTAAGGTTTCACAGAACACAATTTTAGAAGCAATAAAGTAGACTAAATAGAAATGATTACGTTGTCATTTTCTGCGTAAAAGAAACCAAGTCGCTTAACCTTAACAGGCCGTTGCGGTTAATACATCGACAGAAGTTCGATTGATCGATGTGCTCCACATAATAACGGGTACTTTAAATATTTTTCAAATACTTCAAGTACTTCTGTTTTATTTCAAGTATTCTTAAAGTACTTAAACAGGCACTTTATAGCATCAAGTGCATGCTACTTCATGGACTTCCCATCTCTGAGTCAGATGTTTAAAAATATTTTGGTGGTTTAGGATTACGTTAAAGCAACTAAAGATATCTCTCAGATATGTTTGTGTGTGTGTGAAAGAGAGAGAGAGAGAATTACATGTAATTAATGTGTAATATCGAATTAAATAGCACGATAACATTACGAGGTTAACTGCTGCTCCAACTACACCAGCTCTGATCCAACAGTTCTGTTCGCATCTTTAGCCGCACACTCAAGTACAGCTAAATTATGTTTGAACACAGCATGAAAAATTCCCTTCATACTCCATTATTGCGGGCTTTTTTTTTCTTCTTTTATTTCTCAAAATTCTCGCTTCCTTTTTTTTTTTTTTATTAATAAATGCGCCGAAGATGTCTCTCGTTCAGTCAGCGATCTGCATGCAAGCCTTTAATACATCAGTCCTCCACCCTCCCTATCTGTCGCACATATTTAAAGCGAAGCACACACACCACACACTACGAAAAGCCTCAGAGTCGTGATTAATAGCCCTGCGCATTCGTCAACTATTTAAATGAACATTCGGTGCCGAAGGCATCAAATATTTGCGACCCATTACGAATAGAGGTGTATGAGAATCATCGGAGAGGAACCTACAGCATAGCTGGAATTCTTTTCACAGTTTGATTTCCTGTTCGCCCTTACTTTTCCCGACATCTTTATTCGCCACTGCACTTCTTTAAATAGGTCGAGTTCAGGCTTTGATTATGTGGAATTATTTAATCAAAGTACAACCTTTTATTCGTGCGTGTTTTTGCTCCCTCCGAAAATTAAAGATGTCTGATTTCGCTTCAATCTCCGCTTGCGGAGTTTTTCCTGATTCATAAAGGAACTTGACGTCCTTATCTCAATTGCTTTCTTATGCACATTATGGTTTATTCTATCGATGGCTCTTTAAGGTCTTTAAGCTAAAGCTACTGATCAAAGATTAAACTACCAGATCAAGTAACTCAAGAATTAAACTACCAAATCATAAATCGGTTTATAAACTCGAAAGTTAAGACTACTAGATCAATAACTCAAGAATTAAAGAACCAAATCGTCAACCAGATCATAAACTCAAGAATTAAATCGCAATATCAAAAAACAGATCGTGAAATCAAGGATTAAATTAGAATATCAAAAAATCAGATAATAAACTCGGGTAATAAATTACAACATCAAACACAAGATCATAAACTCAAGAGTAAGAACTATCAAATAATAAACAAAATCTTAAATAAACTGATGAGTTAAACTCCCAAATCATGAACTAGATCATCATAAGCGTTAAAAGTGTCAGATAATGAAATCAAGAGTTAAAACTATCATAAACGGAAGAGTTAAAACTACCAAATCATAAAATTGAAGAGTTAAAACTACCAAATCATAAACTAGATAATCAACTTAAAAGTTAAAATTGTTATGTATAAAATCAAGAGTTAAAAATATCATAAACTGTAGAGTTAAAAACTACCAAATCATAAACTGAAGAGTTAAAACTACCAAATCGTAAATTCGAAGAGTTAAAATTACCAAATCACAAACTGAAGAGTTAAAACTACCAAAAATCATCAACTTGAACAGTTAAAACTACCAAATCGTAAAGTCAAAGATTAAATTACAATATCAAACCGGATCATCAACTGAAGAGTTAAAACTACCAGAAATAAACCCAGAGTTAAAAATTATCATATACTGAAGAGTTAAAGCTGCCAGATAATAAACTCAAGGGCTAAAACTATCAGTTTATAATAGTTAAAACTATCATAAACTGTTGAGTTAAGTACCAAATAATAAATCTGAGTTAAAACTACGAAATCATAAAGTCAAGTATTAAATTATAATATTAAAAACCAGATCAAAAACTGAAATATCACACTACCGAATCAAAATCCGAATGATATAACACCAGATCATGAACCAGATACTAAAGTTGAGTTTAGCTATCCTTAGTTTAAAACCTTGTCGAGAGTTATTCAGCTATGCCAAAATAATGCCTAATGCCTTCGTATACGTTAAGAGACCACGATTCATTGTTTAATATATGTTACTGGTTCTAAAATATAAATTATTTTTATAAATAAAAAATTAATGTAAAATACAGTATTATTTGAAAGTGTATTTTGCTTTAACATGCAGTATCGTTACACTTTATTAGATTACAGGATAGTATATTTTAAATATTTCATTGGATGCTAGTTCACTGCGATATTTTTTATCATTTAAATTTATTATACGGAAACCCAATACTATTTGGTGCAAGATTATCTGTTCTTACAATAAATGATATTCTCAACAAATTTAATTATCAAAAGTAATCAGCAAATTGTTTCCAATACTTTATTACTAGAATTTTCGCTTTATTTAATTGCAAATGACGATAATATTCCCTCTTTCAAATCATATTTAGACTGATCTAGTGAAAGAAGTAGATTAATCTGCATATATTTATTTCGTGCATTTGATCCGTTCTGTTAAAACCGGGGATGGACTCATCATTCAAAAAACCTTTAAATAAATGCCTTCAATAACTTTAATTACAATGTCGACCGTTTTGTTCCATCTAATATTTACAAATGCTGAAAGCTAACACCAGATCTAGAAATTCTCTCTTAATTCTTTGAAACAGCGAGTAACGTCCCCTTTTTTTTCTATTTTTTTACTTTTTCTTCTTACAGCTACATGACAGCACCGCGACACAAGCTCTGCAAGGCCAAGTTAGAGAGAAAAGATGCTTCGGAAATATAGGCCCGGTAGTATATTGGAAATTTTAGAAGGGCGTAGACAAATAATCGATGGCATAGAACGAAATGTCAAGAAGTGAAACATCAAGTCGACGGCAATATCCGAACGCAGCACCAGACAGCATGTTGTCCCCTCTTTGCCCACCCTCAGTCCTAACTCTTCTGTCCTCCCCCTACTCCCCTTTCCCCCCCTTCCAACCTCTCGTCTTGTACTGGTTAGATAGAATTGGCACGCGCTGGGTACCGGACCCCCCACTCATATCTACCGCTGGTGACAGATGTCCGTGCCTTCTCTGTTACTTTATTTAAAAAAAAAAAAAGACAAAAATCTACGATTTCTTCTTGTGGAATACATCAGCGTTTCTTCGTCTTCCTCTTCACTAGCGCACTTCCTTTCTACAAACCTGTGTGCCGCTTTATTACGTTTGCGTATTAACTTTCTTGTGGTGCTATGAAATGTTTTGTAATATTCCATGTTGGAAATATTTTACTATGAAAAGTGTGTTTTCACAATATGATTCGGCTAAGAATACAACTTTAAAAATAAAGTAAAGGAAAATTACATTTTAACAAGTGTGTTTACACAAACGTTCGTTCAATACTTGGACTAAATTTTGCTATGAGTACACTGTTTAGAAGAAACTTTATGGATAATAAGAGATGGATTTTTTTTTTTCTTTCAAATAAATTGAGCGTGAATGACTTGAAGACCTAACTTCGGCTTTCATTCACTAAGATTATAATTTAAAATATTGAAACTAAAGAAAATTATTTAAAATTAATAATATTCATATATAGAGTAGTTTTTTGCTATTATTATTATTTTATTATTATTATTATTATTGCGTAAGTTAAGTTATTGTCAGCTATCAAAAAATCATATTAAAAGATGTGATTTTTTGAACCAGATCCTAAAGTATGTCAATTTTTTTTTCCTGGTTGCGTTACGATGTTAAAAGATTGTAGCTATCTAGTGGATGACTACACTTGAATCTATGGATAATTAGCTAACCCACAGCATGAGTCTATTCAATATCCCGAAATCCTATTGGTGACGTAACCAATTTACAACACGTGTTTCTATTGTTGATATATTTCTACCTGCAGACTTTACAATGATGTTACTAGGATAAATGCTCCGAGTTTGTTTATTTCTTTTTAAAATACAATTTGAAAAAAAAGGAGCATTTGATTAAAAAAAAGCATAATTGAATTTTTTTTTTCAAATTAAAAACAAAAAAGAACTCATTTCTATCTTTAATGGTTGGCAGCTGTGTCAATAGCCACTGAATTAGCAGATTGTAATTTATCTAATAATCCGATTAATAATTTGGTGGACAATTTTATCTATTGGGAGAATATTGAACAATCAATAAACACTAAATAATTATTTCGTGATTTTATGAAATAATTTCATGCATTCTTTTGTAGTCTTGTTTACAGTTATTTCCTCATATTCATGATTTTTTCTTTCGATTCTTTTTCTGTCTCGAAAAGAAGAACAGAAAGAAAAATAAAGAGAAAGTGAGGCAGAATTAGAAGGGGAAAATTATCTCCAGTAAAAGAACAATAATTAGGATTGGCGTGGGGGAGGTTTCCGACGGTCTCCGTGAAATTGGTGTACGACAAGAACTTTTGTTTCCTATCTTCGGTAGCTATGAACAAAACAGTTGGGAACATGACACTCCATTTGTTGCAATAAGCTATCAGAACGGGCCATTTTTTCCCTCTTTCTCTCATTCCTTCGCAGGGCGTCAGGACCTGTGCTGGTCCTGATCCCCATATCAGAAGCGCCCACCTTCGGCTTAATCTCACTCATTTCCTCTTCGATTGGCAAAATCGATGTGTTATACGGGAAGCCACCCACTGCTGCTATTGACTCAAAAATTTATGTTCTTTCAGCTCCCAGGTTGTGCCGTAATCTGACGGCTCGCCTCTCCTTATCTCCGATTCCTGACTATGCACGCCTATTCTGTTGCTGTTTTAGGAGAATTCAATGGCGAAAATTAAACCTTGGGTGCCGCTTAGCGTCTCCGAAATTACATAGCGATACAAAATACTTTCTCTTTTTTTTTTTTTTTCTTTCCCTAGCCCTTACCTCTTTTGTTTTAATAATCTCTCTACCTCCATCTCCAGGCTGGGTTCTTCCATTTCTTGTCGTTCTCTTATTACTTTTAAGATTTACAGTGATTATATTGTAACACGCTTTATTTATTTATTTTTATATTAAAGGCAATTGTTTAAACTGTGTGCAACAGTGGCATCCCTTGAAAAACTGCTTCCCAGCATGGTCCATTTATACCATTCTTGCTATAAGCCAACTTTTTTTTCTATCCAATAGATAAATTCTACCACTCTGTGTTGCATAAAGCGTGAATGAGAACTATTGTTGAACCATTTACATTCTTGTGTTGTTGCCTTGACAACAGCTCATTGTTCGAGATGAATTCAAATATAAACTACAAGTCCGAATGAAAACTGTTGGGAAATAAACCAAAGTGAAAATGTACATCACGCAAGCGCAGAATGATAAAAATGCAATATATAAAAACAAATATGAAAAGTTATTTCTTTTTTTACTAATCGTACAGAAATGAGCCATTGCAAAGTGATTCCAACGTTACGTTGGTATCTAAAAGTGGATAAATTTCTTTGTAGAAAATTATTTAATGATACATCCATAAGCGAGTTCAGTGATGTGTTTAATTAATTTTACATCTGTCTGGAATCTCATCTTGAATCATAGAGGAAGTTCCTGAAATGAGACGCCCATCTTCCATCAAGTATGAAAAGTTCCGAGTGGTACAATGAAGGAGATAGTTGAAGAGCCGTTCTAGTTAAGTGCATATAATAAATCTCCTCCCGGAACTCTCCTCGAAAAATATATCTTAATAAAAACATCACAAATGATCCGATGCAATATGGCAAAAAGGCAAATAATTTCTTTAATTTTTGATGTTTCGGTTAAAGTGGCCATTACGGTTTCATTTGGAAATACATAATTTGCATTAATTTCTAATGCAAGCGACCTAATTTGAATAGAAAACAGAGGGGTTATAAAGTGCTGTGGTCAAGATTAATAGTTGTTGTTTTAAATGATCCTTCTTTATGTACGAGAAGGGAAAAAAGGGGTGCATATTGAAAAAGCTGAGTGATTGATGAGGTAAATACTATAGAAATAAAGACGAAGAGGATGAGGGAAGAGAAGAGAAAAAAAAAAGAAGAATAAAAGTCTAAGCGGAAAGAGAGAGCGAGAGAAATGATTGACATTAGTCATCACTGGAGATCATCTATTACACCAGCTTTTATTCGATGAAGCTTTTTTTTTTCAATTTTTTTTCCTGAAAAATGAACAACCGTGTACCTTTATATTAATATTTATATGTATGATAGTCAGCATTATAGAATGTAGCTGTTGAATAAAATAAATAATCGAATATATCATTACCTTATGCATGTTTATTTATCTTGTGGTTGTTGAAAGAAATTTATTTCATAGCACGAAAACAAAAAAGAAGTCAGTTTTATTTATGTTTGTTACGAACCAAAGAATAATCATTATATATCGAACAATTCATTTAGTGGAAAGTATAACCAATTGTTGTTTCATTGTTTAGTTTCACTGAAAACAACAACTGTTGTGTTTCATTATTTGATTCGCAGTAAAAACTAAAACTGTTGATTTCATTGTTCGATTCGTAGAAGAAAACTACAATTGTTCATTTCATTGTTCGATTCGTGGAAAACTGCAATTGTTCATTTCATTGTTCGATTCGCAGAATAAACTACAATTGTTGACTATTCGATTTGCATAAAAACTACAACTGTTGATTTCATTGTTCGATTTGTGGAAAAAAAAACTACAATTGTTCGATTTGTGAAAAATTGCAATTGTTAATTTCATGTTCGATTTCCATAATAAACTACAATTGTTGATTTCATTGTTCAATTCGCAGAATAAACTACAATTGTTCATTATTCGATTTGCAGAAAAAATACAACTGTTGTATTTCCTTGTTCAACTTGCAGAATAAACACTACAACTGTTGATTTTATTGTATAGTGTCGTTGAAAGCTTCCATTATTTAAGTAATTTAAACTGAAATAATACGGTTACATTAGAAATAATTCTTTGTGCAGTTTGGAAAATATTTATAAAAAAAATAAACCAGAACTCTCTAAATAATGATAATATACATTTATTGCAAGAACTTTATTTTTGGTTTCTTCATTTGTACAGTTAATCCTGCCTTAACTTGAAGTTTGGTTCCCCCTGAATTCCCAATCTATGACGTAAGCGGTCACTTTCATGAAGAGGGTCATTGCGAATAAACCAAGTTTTATGACAACCAAAATTTAAAAGTAAATAAATTATTTGGAAAAGAGCCACCACTTGCAGGACAGATATTTCTTTTGCGCTTTTTGAAGGGATAAGAAAGCCAAAAATACCGACCGGCAAGAATATTTTGAGCGTTATAGCTAATGATGGAAGACAAGTTTGTTTGGTTTAGTATTATGTGCAGATGCGATTACAAGAAGGAAAAGCTCACACCTCCGTACAGGGCCAGCTAATTCATCTCCATTGAAATGAAAAAGCTCCTTAGAGTTGTTTCTATAAGGCATTTGTATCCAGGACATAGTATTCAATTTATGTTAATGTCGCCGATAGAACTCGGTGGTTCGCTGGTAGAATACTCACTTGGCCAAGCGGGTGGTCTGGGTTCGATTCCGGGCTAACACATACCATTGTCAGCCTTGTTGTCCGAGTTGCGTACCTGCTCTCCAACCAACAGACTGAGGATTCTTGGACAGTGATGTTTAGAAATGTCTTAGAGTTTACATGGCAGATGATTTTCATCACCAGGTGTGAGACTACCATTCTGCTTATTGAGGTATAAAGTGGCTTGAAAAAAAAACTCCTTGTCTGGTCTCTAAAGCACGGAATATTTAACTTTTAAGTTTACTCACGGTGCTTATACTAATGTACTATGGGCTTACCACCTTTCGTGGGTGAAGTCATATTAAAACAGGATCAGTGACAATCATAAAAAAATATGCCTCATAATAGTATTACAGCATACTGGAATCATTCATTATCACAACAGGGGAAGCATTTGGTTATTATCGTTTGGGTTCATTTCGCTACTAAAGATGATCGGAATGTTAGTTTGGGTTCGAAGAGATTGGAGCTAAAACATATATGAAGCGACATTAGTAAATGTTTCGAATGCCAAATTTCATTAAAATTAGTCAGGTCGGAGTAGGGCTGCTATGTTTTTTAAGTGATTCTTCAGCTTAAAGAATGAAGAAAATTACTAAAGGGGGAACAAGTCAAGCCATAGAAGAGGTGTAAGAGTAGTTCTAATTCTATTTCAATGGTTATAGCTATTGTATGTCTGCAGTTCAATATTTTTATCAATTCTAATCCAGGTCCAAAGACAATCGGATTGAATTTGCATTTAGCAGGTTCTTTTGAAACTTAGTGTAATATGAAACAGGTTTATATTATTTTATAATATAATCCTTTTTTGTTAAAGGATTATATTATAAAATTATATTTAAATAAGCAGCCCGTCATTATTAAAACACAACAAAATTCTATAAGAATACCTTTCATTATCCTAATTACTGATTTACTAACGCGCTTATCGCTGTTAATTTAAATGACGTCCTCATTAGCTGATGACTACGTCACAATGAAGATATTTTCCATGTAAAGATCTGAAGATTTTGTAGCAAACGTCAATTGAATTTTGCAATCCTAATGGAGAATGAAATCAAATGATACTCTATCTCCGGGAAAAAAATTCAACAGTCTTATTTTTTATTAAGTAATTTTCTTTATACGCATTTAAGGAGCAAATACATCTTAATGCCAAGGAGATTAAAGAATTCCAAACTGCTTCCAATTACTTGCCGAATATTAAGACTAAATGATAATGCATTCTCTATATGCGAAGGCACTTGGAGATAAGAACTTTCTTGGAGGTTTTCAGAAGAAATTCCTACGCCTTAATGAACAAAAACAGTGGCATCTGCTCGCTAATATAACAAATTATTTTTCGATTATCAGCAAAGCTAATAAGTTGCGCATTACACAGATATTCGCGACTTTTCAGATAAAAACCTATCGGAACATAATAATCATAACTACACAAGCAAATTACTTTCGGACTATTTCTTTGTGCGCACAAAAAAACCTCCATAATTGACAAATACTTTGGTTTCTCAATTCAATTTACAGCAATCGTCCCATTATGAGCATCACAAAAAACAAGCAGCTATCACTGCAGTCAAAATAGTCATCTCATCTACCATCAGTTCCCAAGCACGCTAATGACTTTTTTTTCATTGAGTGCGTCTCTCTCTCTCTCTCTCTCTCTTTCTCTCGGCAAGATGAGCTCTGCTTTTTTCTGATTTTATAAAACTAAATAACCCTTATCATTCCCCTCTTCTCATCTACACGCTTTGAGACAAACCAGACACCTTTATTTTCCCAATATCTTATTTATAACGGTACCCAAAAGGCTTTGATAAGCTAGCCATGTGTTAAGTGTGTTCGTGTAATAAGCTTTCTACTAAACCCTATCCAAAATACACTAAATTCAATAGAAATTTTCTTTTAAAAAAAAAATTATAGAGTAAGCAGTCATAACGTTTCGGTATTTATTAAATTCTAAGAACTGGAATGCATTCGGTAATAAATCTTAGTTGATTCTACGACACACAAGCCGATAGCGAGAAAGCAAATAAGATGACAACCCCCCCCTCTCACAGACTAACATTCACGCACTGAACTCAGCAACCAACATATTTAAATAAAACGAACACGAGTTAGTTAAGTAAGCTTGTAGAACATTAAGTACTAAAGCGACCTCTGTGTTTCATTTAATAACTACGCTAATGTTAAACTGTAAGCGGTTTTGTGGAATTTATTTGATAACCTACTATGATTATGATTAATACTTTCCCTTTGTTTTTCAGGTTATCATCCTTGATTTGATGAAGAACGAAGTGTCTGATGAAGATGGTGAACCATGAAGAGAAAAATATTTATTATGGACACAGAAACTTCTCCATAGAAGAAAAAAATTCTAATCCCTGTTGCATTTGTACGAAAACAGACGTCTCCTTTTATGCTAAATAGAAATATAAAATGAATGTGAAGCTTCTGAGATTTTTGGACCTTTGGATAAATTTGAAGCCTCAACATTCGAATGAATTTAAAGAAATATTTTTGAACTTTGGATAAATTCAAAGCCTCTGAAGTTTGTAGAGACTTTGGATGAATTTTAAAAGCCGATTAGTTTAGATTTAGACTTTAATAGTTCGCTTCTACTTTTTTTAGTGTGCTTCCGATTTTTTTAGTTCGCTTCCGCTTTTTTTAGTTCGCTTCCGCTTTTTTTAGTTTACTTCCGCTTTTTTTAGTTCGCTTCCGATGTTTTTAGTTTGCTTCCGCTTTTTTAGTTCGCTTCCGATTTTTTTAGTTCGCTTCCGCTTTTCTTAGTTTACTTCCGCTTTTTTTTAATTTGCTTCCGTTTTTTTATTTCGCTTTTGTTTTTTTAGACGAACAAATGAAATTTCTACAGACCAAAAAAAAATTTATTTATTTTTAAATGAACAAAATAAATTCATCCAAATGGATAGAAAAAAAAAAGGAAAAACCCTACTTCATTCCAGCCAACAAATCAACTCCATTACAAACGCATAAGCTAAATTTCCCTGATGATAATAAACACAAGAGAGGCAAAAAAAAAAAAGTCAAAAAATGTACAAACATCTACAATAACGCCACCTACCGAAAAACGTTTATAGTACTATGAAATTACCAGAAGTTTACGACGAAAGACTTTTTACTTAGGCAGTTTCTATCTTGCTTGTATATTTATGTGAACAATATTCGTGTGTAGAAAAAAAAAATAATAAAATTGCCCAAAACAATCTTAGGAGTTCTCCATTAAAACGCAATGTTCGTGTGGCTGGTAAGGAAACGCGAAAATGATTTTTACTTGCAATCGGTGGGCCTCAAGTTTGTTCTAGTTTTCTATTATTTCCCCCAGATTATGTAAATGGCAAAGGAATTGCTCTTCCAACATCCTTGCTCTATCTCTCGCATCACTTAATAACTTAATAACGCTTCCATCCTTACACAAATAATCCATTTTCCCCCCACTTCTCTCTCTCTCTCTTTCTCTATGCGCAGTATTTTTTTCTCCCCTCCCCCACCCTTCAAACCCCATAGTCTTCTCTCCCAACAGTTCGCCGAAGGACAATTCTAATTAACAAGGGGAATAGTGAAGAGAAATGAGGCAACGTAGCGTGTAGGAAAACCATCTCCGCGGAAATCGTCCCTTCCCCCCCCTCAACGTTCCGTGTTTGCAAATCTTTAACACTGGCTATCACTGTTGCTATGGTAACGGATATTGGGATGATGGGCGAGCGAAGAGATCGTAATGTAGTGGCTAGTTCGATTTTTTCCTATGTCCCCGTTTTCCTCTTGTGTACGGTTTTTGATCATAGAAGAACTGAGGACTAGGGGGGGTAGAGAGAAAAAAGAGGGGGGGAGCGGAGGAAGGGATGGGAGAAAGGGAGCAAAGAAGGAGCAGAAGATGTGTGCGCGTGCAAGCCAGGTTCATTACATCATCGACCGAAAAACAGGAACACTGCCCTCAAATATCTTCGTCCTAGCTTGAAAGGCAGACAGGATTTTTTAATCAATTCTCTCTCTCTGTCTCTCGCGAGCGAGCGCGCCTAGAGTATATTTGCGATATATGCAGCGTTAGTGTTTTACGTATATCGAAAAACCTAAAAATCTTTTAAGGCCTTAAGGAATGGGTGGGTAGAAGTGACGGGGGGTTGGGCAACGGTAAGGGAACAGAAAGATGTTGTTTTTGATGGTGTTAAGCCAAACTTTGGCTTTATTATAAAACACGCTGCGCAAAGGAGGAAATATGTGTAAGTGACTTGCCTCTTACTCCTTTTCTTTCCCCCCCCTCCCCTCGTTTTTCTCCTCCTGAGAATGTACGGACAAGCATCACGAAAAAGAACGATCAATGCGTTTTTATAGAAGAACACTTCATTAAAGGAAAAATTCCGTCCGTAACAAACAGAGGGGGGTGGAAGGGGGTGAGGGCACGTGCTGTTTGCCCGAGTGAGGAAAGTGAAAAGATGGAAAATATTGGCATTTTCTCTCTCTGTCGCTCTTTCCCCCCTCACATTTGCCCATCCTTCTAAATATTTACATTTTTAAACATTCGTCATTCCACACGCTACTTGTGGAGGGAAAGGGAGAAGGGGATAACTCCGGTGGGAGGAACACAGATAGAAGATGATTGTAGGGAGATGTTACAAAAGAAAAAAAAAAAGACTGTTTGTGGCGAGATATTTGTTAACACATTTCCATGGTGAGAATCCATTTAAGGTGTGAAAGAAAACGTTTGATGTACTTAAAAAAAAAAAATTCTTATTATTGAAACGTTAAAGGAATAAGTTAACCCATACCCTTCATTTTTCATTTAATTACTTAATCTAGTATACGAACTTTATATTGACAGCTATCAATCAATTTTACGTTTGAAAAGCTCCCCTATAGGAAATTATAAGGTTTTTACGTACCAACTTTGATATTTATTTTTTAATTCTTTGATATACTTGGGAATCTTTTTTTCTATTAGAGATAACAGAAAGAAATAACACATTACTTGTTATGGATAGAATTGGTTATACGGTCCGATAAACGCAGATAATTCACAATCAATGGTTGGCGACCAAACATTCCTCTGATATCCAACAGCTAAGAGAGAGCACATCTTTTAGCGACAATTGTGTAAAAATCCCCGCGTTGAACTGCCACCATGAGTTTAAATTCATTTTATTTAAATAAAATGAATACATTAATGCTATTCAAAAATCAGTTTGCTCTTTCTTTCAGTAAATATTTGTTATTTTGAAATAAAAATGACCCACAAAGACAACTGTGTATAATTGGATCGTATTCTTAAAGATATATTAATAAAGAAGGTGATAACAAGACTTCTATTAGTGATGTATAAACTACGACAAAAATAAGTCTAAATATATACGTGCTGGGACAATATCATAATTGTCATGTATAAAAAATTATAATCCAGCAACAACAAACTCGACGTAACAATCACTCTAACTCACGTGAAAGTATAATTCAACGAAAAATAAATAACAATCAATCTAATATTGATTATGTATATATCACTGTTTATATATCATTTTTATTCTTCATTTAAGAAATCAAATATTTATTCACTAGTTATGTTGTCATGGCAATGACTGCTAGAGTGTTATGAGTACATTTCGTTTGATGGGATTTTTCATTACAACTGTGCGAAGATGCCTACAAATCATTACTTCTATGCAAACATTGTAAATATGGAATGAAAGCTATCTTCAATTCTCGGCGCATAAAATAACAACCCTATTAAGAGTGTTGGTTATGTGTTATTCTTTATTACATTGCCAGATTACCTGCTCTGCGAAACTCATCAATAACACCTCCATTCTTGTAAAATGGCTGCGCTGTTGAAAAAAAATAATAATAAATGGTTTAATCGTCAGAATATGTATATTAAGTTCGCTTTTGCCTTGTAGGAGGCGCAAGTGTGCTAGAAGGAGGGTATTATACGATCACACAAATTTATGTTTTCCTTAGAGGGGGGGGGGATGTCAAAAGTAAAGAGAATAACAAACGTTACAAGGATATATTCATTTTTATGCGGCAGGACGCATACTTTTTTTTTTTTTTTTTTTTTTTGCCGTAAGATGTGTGTAAGACGGTTATAGAAAACCCTTAAGGGGGTTTTTAAGATGGAAGGTAGAAAGGTAGTCTTGGGTTCGGTGATCGTGATTTGGAGATTGTAGACTCAGATGGCTATCTCCTCGTTGTACTGATACTTGCTATTAGGTATTCGCGTCTCGGCTGCGTTGCTGCGTAATGACAGACTGACAGCACAGGGGTGCTTCGGAGGGATATTTGGCTGTGTTCGCAAATCGCCGGCGATGCCGTGAGTTAGTCTGGTCACGACGACCCTCTCCATTAGGCCTAATGCTCCTCTGCTACAGAAGAAGTGAGGCTTATCAGAGACAATCGGGATGCAAGAATAGAGAGAGAGAGAGAGAGAGAGACGTGGCGTTTTATACCTCTTACAGCCAAACCCGGATTCAAAAGGAAGTGTCATCACGACTCATTCAGTCCTAGCATCGGGCGGGACCTGGTCGGCATGCAGCCCATAAATAATCAACATCAGATATACTCCCGTTGACCTCCGACCTCTTCGCCTAGTCGGCGATTCCCCGCCTATAGGTTCTAGGGGGTGAGAAAGATAAAAACGGATCCATTTGGTACGGCGAAGGAAAAAGAGAGTGGGTTCTACTCTCGCCACTCACGCGCTCTCTCGCCCCAGATTTTTTTTTTATTATTTATTTATTTTTTGGCCCATACTCGTAATTAAATTAGCTCCCATCGCCAGTGCCAGAGGACACCTGCTCCTGCCATTTTATTGCATGTTGCGCCCGCCATAATCGTCAATTCCTGCACGTGTTCGAAGGGGAGAGTATCCCCCGCAACCAGCTATTCCCCCCCCCCATCCACAATACACCTCCCTTCCTTTCTCCGGATCTCACATGTGTGTGTGGTTATTCAGATACCCATCCTCTACTAACAAGAGCGAAAGAAGCAGAGCAGTTGTTAGCGGGGAGGGGGGGGGTAGCCCAGATGCAAACCGAATTACTGGAATCGCGATGTCTTAAAGGTGACTCGACAATTTGGAGCTTTTACTGTCGGGGGTCACTCGTCGCTTTTGCTCTTATAGAAGGTATTGGAGATGAGGGAGGGGGGAAGGGGGCGAAACAGAAGAGAAAGTTAGAAGAAGGTAGGAAGTGTGGAAAGCACGTTCACCTCCTTCGTAGGGGTAACGGGAGATAATGCCACCAAGCGCGAGATAATGTGCACTTACCGGAACAAGGTCGCACGTGACGTACCGCTGAGTGCGTATGCAGACGCTGCGTAGATACATAATCAAGTAGGAAAATGCTACCGAGAAAATGCATCATCATCGCACCCCAATCCTGCAACAGCCCTCTATAAAGTAGTATTAGTGACCTCTTGGGTTTCGTAGTCGAGTTAGGGGATGGCGAGACTTGAATCTATTCTCCCCCACCCACCCACCCAAACATATGTAAATACTGCATATTACGTAAATACTTCTCAACTGAAATCCTTCGTTATTTTAAGACCGTGATTTCAACTTGATCAGAGAAAGGCGGCTTCGCTGCATCCGACTCGAGATTGTGAAGAAGATTGGTTAAGCCTACCGATCGTTTGATTTACTTGTTCACTGCGTGGCAGAGCCAAACAATCAGTGATGGACTCACACGCAGGAGGGTTCTCTCGGTGACATTGCTTGATATTTCTTCGCCATTGTTTTCACCTGTTTTAATATCTCTCTCTCATTTCAGTTTCCCTGCCAGTAGAACTACAAATTGCTTTTGGCTAAAAAGATTCAAATCTTCCCAAAGATATGAGAAGTATGTGTTAGAGCTTTGCATCCAAAAGTGATTCTCACCTCCTTCCGAAGTGGTCTCGGATGGAAACGAAAGTTTTTTTCTTCTTCTTTAAGAAACACGATTTTTAACAGTCTCAAAAATCCTCGTCGATTCTAAACAACTCTTCATTTCTCTTTCTCTCACCATTCTTTATTCCCTTTTCTGTTCCATCCATCATTTCTCCTTCTCATCTTATAACCGTTTACCTCTCTCTCTCTTTCTTTCATTTATTTTTACTTCTTTACTTCTTTCTATCAATTATTTATCTTTTTTAATATTATAACGTCTTTTTTCTTCCTTATTCTCTTTCCCTTTATTCACATTTTTTTTCTATTTTATATCACTATATTTTCTTTCCTTCTTTCTTTCTTCATTTTTTTTTATTCCTCTGAACTTCTGATTTTGATTTTTGGCCAATTTTTGTTTATTCTTTCTTCCCTTTCTGTATGAAAATTGCGGATATTTACTGAGAGTGAGACATAAAATAGAGAACAAAAGATAATTGCTGCAGTCTCTCTCTCTGTTCACCAGTTGTTTCCTCTTTCTGTCCCTCCTTCCCTTCTCTTTACATAATTAAAATTTGTTGCTAGCACAGGTATATTTGCCAGCGAAGATTGTGCCTATTTTAAACTGGGAAAATACCTCCCCCCCCCTTGACAAGTGATAGCTCATCACTCCTCGTGTCTTGATTGTCCCTAAATGTGCAATAAATCCCACTCCACTTCCAACCCCCCCCCCAAAAAAAAATAAATAAATAAAAGAAAATGCATATTTTTGTCTCACAAGAAGGGACTTCCTGTTTCTTTTCCTCTGGTGTCACTTTTTTTTTTTTTTTTTTCGTAAGAGAGTCAGCGGATCTTGTTGCACGTGCTACGATGGGAGTTAGGAAGAATCTCCATGCAAAGCGCAGAAGTTTACTACACACCGAGAGAGTTTTGTTTTTATTAAATCCATGCAACGCCTAGTTGGAATATTAAATATTTACTCCCACCCTCTTCGAAATACGGTTAAGCGTGCTTGCTAAAGGAACAATTTCATAGTCTTCTTCTTTTAAAGCGTAGATTTAAAAATCGTGGCTATTTTTCTTTCTTGCCACTTATAAAGGCGGCAGATCTCAAATAATAAATGAAATGGAAGTGCAAACAAGGTTAAAAGAGATAAGAAAACACAAATCTAGAGAACAGAAAGAGACAAGTGAATGATACCCACCATACATTGACTTTGTCTTACATCAACTAATTTAACGCAGATCGCTTCGAATTACACGACGAAATACAACTGAAATAGTCCCAATTTTAAGTCAGGTAAAAAAAAAAAAGCACACGGCATACACTTATTGAAATAGACGCTTTATTTTATAACAAGTGCACGACAACGTAACTTGGTTAACAATGATGCACGAGCAGACGCGTGAAAAAAAAGCCTATTAAGATGACATTTTATTCCATTTTCTAGAGAGCAACTACAATAACAATTAACTGAGTCTAACAAATCCGTTTCGAGCAGTCACGTGAGCAATCATTGTAGAATTGCTACTGAAATCCACGTCACTATTCATTGTCGGAGATGAATCTGAAATGAGCATTTTCTGATTGCAATAACGAAATCCTCCATGTGACCAGTCATTGTTGGGGATAATACTGAAATTAGCATGATTGAAATAATGAAATTCTCCAAGCGACCAGTGATTGTTGAATAATACTTGAGCATTTTTTATTGTAATAATGAAATCCATCACGCAACCAGTCATTGTTGGATAATACTGAAATGAGCATTTTTTGATTGTAATAATAAAATCCACCACGTTATTAGTCATTGTTGGAATTTATACTGAAATTAACATTTTCTGAATGTAGTAATGGAATCGCTTAATGACAAACAGATCCTGAATATGAACGCATAATATTTTAATAAACATTACTGATTGTAAATAATTTTAATCAATTTAATTTATTTCATGGATGTTTTTAAACTTTGTGGGGTACTAAAACAAGAAAATATTTGTTACTGCTTCTTGTATTAAAAACGACAAGTAAAAAATCGCAAGCTTAATTATTTATTTTTCTACTGTTTTTTTTTTTTTTTCATAGGGAACTCTTTTCTTAGCTCGTTGCTTTAAAATGATTTTCTTTTCACTAAGTTTTCTTGATGGTCTTCTTTTCACTGGGATTCATTCGGACTCGAGGAGGACAAAGTATACACTTTGAAATGGCTTAATCTAATCACCGAGACATATAAAGAAAGGCAAAAGCTAATATACTGATGAAAACTAGGTTGACAAACTTTTATATTGCTCTAAAACTTACCGAGAGAGAGAGAGAGAGGAGTAAGTAAAAAAAAAAAAATGTCTAACAGAAAGACACGGAGAGTGAGAGTGGCCTAAAAGAAGCGACCTCGTTAAAACTTCCGATAAAAGTACTGAAATAAAAGACTTTACTTTTAATGGGATTTTGAAATCGAGCGATATTTTTGGCACAGATAGCTACTCCCGGCTATAACTCCATTTCCCCCAAACAAAGTTACTACACATATGACAACAGTCGTGGCGGTCATGCAACAACCGACTTCACTGATGGGCTTTATTGTGATCTGAACAAAGTATCAGGTACGTCGCTGCGCCCGGGGGGGGGGGGTTAAACTCCTAAATAAACAGGAGGATGAAGAGAAGGCTTTGAAGGAAGGATGGAAATTGATTTCAGATACATAATTAATCCTCTCATTCGAACGTTTTATTATTTTTTTCACTCCATCATTTTCCATGCCTTCGTCTATTTCCTTCTAGTTTTTCTTTCTTTCCTTTTCCTCTTTTTTTCTTTTTCTCTGTGTCTCTATTCCCCCTTTTCTCTTTCTCTCTCTCTCTCTCTTTCTGTTTTTTCCTATTTTATCTTTCTTTCTTTTCTCATCTCTCCTCTCTATATATTCTTTTCTTCTCTTCTCTTTCATTCCCTCTTTCTCTCTTTGTCTTTCACTCTTCTTCGTTTCCTATTTTCCTTTCTCTCCATCCTATTCTATTCTTCTCTTCTCTCTCTCTCTCTGTCTCTTTATCCTTTATTCTTCCCATCCATCTCTCTCTCTCTCTCTCTCTCTCTGTCTCTTTATCCTTTATTCTTCCCATCCATCTCTCTCTCTCTCTCTCCTTAATTTCCTATTTTGCTTTCTCTCCATCCTATTCTATTCTTCTCTTCTCTCTCTCTCTCTCTCTCTCTGAATAATACATACTGCAGAAAATAGCCATCATACCCTCAACTAATTATTTCAAAGAAACAGTTTGTTATCACAGATTACGAAGATCCCTTATATTCGCCCTTTCTTAATGCTTCTTAAGATTTTATTCTACTGATAGCTTTTTAGAAACTGGCTTCGAATCCCATCTAGGATAATTTCTCTTCTAAAACTGAGTTAGCATATCTCATACGGAGGTGGAAGGTTTTGAACTCCCGGAAATTTGGGTTTTTAAATCTGCAAAACAAGCAAATTAACCAGAAGCATGCACACGATTTATAGACATAATACACTGGCTTCATAGTCCTAACTGCTTTGGCCCCATAATTTGGCCCCTTCCAAGCCTGAAACTGTTTCTAACTGTTCTCATCAGAGATAAGACATGCTGTCGCTGAGAGCAAAAATCTCTCCGCTTCTAAATTTGGTTTTAAAAAAAAATGCCGTGCATACGTATCTAGTTAGTATGAATTTTATATAAAAGTATCTTAAACTTGGGAGAATTCCAATTTTGAATAAAGGCAACACCAGTATTGCTCGTTTTCGATGCTCAAACACACGCACGATGAAGCCATGCTAAGTATTCCAAACATGGTGATAATCTGTTATATCCTCCACTATGAGTTGCTCCTCTAGGCCACACGAATACCACCACACCTCCAAAGGTCAAGCATGTAGTGTTCAGGAGCGCTACCGAAAGATAATGGGATTACGACTTGTCTAGATAACAAAAATGATTCAAGCCAAAAAACACGAAATAAATAAAAGGAGAAAACTAAACACAAAAAATAATACAATGCTACCATAGAAAAGGAAATAAGGAATTCTTTAAGCAGTGCACGATTCACGGCAAGATTTACATGACGTGTGTCACCACAAAAACAGTCAGTGACCTTTGAACCTACACGAATCATAGACCAAGTAGAAACTCGCCTGTAACATAACTCACTGGAAACAAGCAACAAATAATAGGGTTCTTACACACCAAAAAATGTTAAGAAGTACAAACATCATCCGCTTTCTGTATTATTTGTTTAAATTTCCGATACAAATCGATCAGTTTGTTTTAATAATGATCCACATACATAATTACGAAAGTAGTACCAAAATTCACTTGCTACATTGTAATGAATGCCAAATTCACTTAAATAGGGTTGAACTGAATGTGGTTAAAGCTGTGGGAAGTACCTACCGGGGCCATTTTACATTCCGTAGCTATCTGCAGTCCCTACAGAACATTAACCCCCTTTTGAAACTTTCCAACAAATACCGTGGCATTTAAGAATCTCCGATTAATTACATTCTCTCTCTCTCTCTCTCTCTGTTTCTCTCTCTCCTTACCCTTCTTGACGTGAGAAAGAAATATTAGGGCTGACACCGACAGAGATAGATAACTATCTCCCGTTCAAGAACACTTCCAGTATAGAGCAACAAGTAAGATAAAAATCTGCTCATTAATAAGCCTAATATGGCCATTTCTCTTTGTTCACAGAGAAGATAAATGAAGTAAGATATGTCTCAGAACCAACGCCCTTAACAGAATGGGTTCAAACTTTAAATAAAGAAAGGGACCACAATGGGGAGGCGAGGGCTAATACAGGTCTTCATTAAAGTACTAAAGGTTCTTGAAATAAGGGCACGCTTATTTCAAGAAGGTGGTTGCTCTCACCTCGAACTAAGCAAAAAATAAGGTGAACAATCAATTTGCATTACAAACGGTTGCTGTGGCAACCGACGCATTGTTCAAATGTCCGATACAAAGCGGTCAATTTGTTCTGAAAATAATGGACACATTGTTATGAATGCGGTGTACTCTGAATGATGTGCAACTGGGAAAATTGCGTGTATACAATGCATAAAAAGTTAGGGAGTGCGCGTTGGAGTGTCTGTCGACAGAATAAAATGCAAAATGATGGGTAGTCGAAGATGGTAAGTTTCAGTAGTATATTTGTTACAAAAAAAAAAAAAAAGCGACACTTGGGTTTGGTTATCTTAAGTTTGAGATAAGATGTTACTATATTAAACCCGTGTGTCCGTTAGTAATGCGGCCAGTTCATATTTAACGCTCTATAAAGCAGCACCTAATCTCTAACTACACGTACATACACAGTAATGAAGACCATCCAAGTTCCCGTAATCACAGGTATAAAGGAGACACGCATAGAAAAAAATGATCGATATAATAATGGTTAATAGCACAGATGAAGGGAGGAATGGCATTAAAGCCTTCGTTTTGGTTGCACGAACGTACGGTCAAGTCTTACTTAATACGGCGATAGGGTGACTCTGTGTAATGACAAATCTGCAGTCTGCTAATGGACCCAAATGGTCAGAGGACCTTCGCCACGTAATTTGACAGGAACTACGCCCCGCATCGAGGTCATATCAGTGCACGCTGCCTGCTCGATGAGATCACGTGCCGGTGGACGACCGCATACGAGAGTGACAGTAGAGAGTGGACACCGGGACGAGAAAGGGGGGGGGAATCCTGGGGGGGCTGTCTCTGAGAAATTTCTGTCTGTCGATATAATCACGCAACATTTCTTGCTAATGAAGCCTTCCAAGAAATACTCCTCTGAATGTCACTCCTTGAAGATGTTTGCTAAGACATAGGTGTGGCTACTCCGTTTTTGATGGCTTCTGAGATCATCTCTCTCTTTCTCTCTCTCTTCACGAGACTGCCTAAACTATAAGCATTATAAAACCCTATTTCGTTTTTCTCTGTAAGTATAGAAATGCCTGTTAATAATATTCAAAACCACCACTTTTGTGATTTAATGACACCAAACAAAACATTCGATGTGCCATTAAGTAAATAAAAAAAAAAAATCGTAAATTCATTACTCAGTATTTTCATTGATGAAACAGCTGTCTTTCTTAATAGCTTAAGTGCATTACATCTTTAAGTTCTTACCATTGAGAAGCGTATGATTAATTTCCTGTAATTATCTTTCGCGCCGGTTATATTTTCTAATTAAAACCATTATAAAACTATCAATCGCCTAAATATTATCGTCAAAAACGGACAATTATATTTGTTACAATCCCATTAAAGCAGTTTAGTTTAGGCTTAATTTGTTCATTGTTTTAATGCGTCCATCTTTCGATGCTTTCATCATTTACACAAATGAGCTAGCGATGTTTTTTTTTTCCCCCCATTAATGTCTTTGGGGTGTGAAAAACAATCACATTAAACATTTCTTTGTTCTAAATACAAGGAGCTCGTCGGGTACTCAAATATGAAGATAATGTCCAAGCAAACGTTTAATCTTGTTGGCTGTAAAATGTAATAATGACTGTTGTAGGTCGCCTTCAAATTGTTCTTTTAAATAAGGCAGTTTGCTGTGCAGGTAAATGTCATCTTGATCATCTACTAATGGTTTGATAATGGCGTTAAAAATATGGTTGGCCATAATCGATATTAAATAGTTCTTTTCTGCTTATTAATGTCGTTTTTATGATGATTGAGAGCGGGAAAAGAATTAGTAATTGTGATGAAAATGTTCAAACAGAAAAAAAAAATGTTAAAGAAATTTCTTCTTCTTCGGGGGTCTGCCTTCTGGTAGTGTTGGTAGGAGTAGAACAAACAATGCCTTCTGGTAGCATTTAACGGCAGTAAGACAAAGAATGCCTTCTAGTAGTGTTTACAATCATTTAACAGTCTGGTAGAATTATAGGAGTAACACCAAAGACTAGCGTCTAACATACATAATGGTGTAAGACTAAGTGCTGCCTTCTCGCAGTATTATAGAAGTAAAACCATCAAGGATTACCTTCTGGTAGCCCTTGATATCAGAAGGATCATAAGAGGGCCCCCCCCCTACTGGTAGTATTGTTGAAGTGGGACCTTCAAGTGCTACCTTCTGGTAGCCCTTGATAGCAATAGGATCCACAAAGGTTGCCTCCTGGCGGTATTATAGAAGTAGGACTCGATAGCAGGATCATCAAATGCTACCTTAGAGGTTCACACAATATTCTAATATCCATAACAATTCAGATATAACAACAATATATTTTAATTATGCACATATTTCTTAATTAGATAAAGAAATGTTAGAATGGCTTGAGGATTTCGATGCAATGCTGTCCTAATCTTGATTTCAAAAATACCACAGCACCTGGAGATATAATGAGAAAGTTCTCTTCGCGGTCTATTCCTTTCTTGGGATTTAACAAAAAGGTCAAATGTCATAAAAACAAACAAAACAAAAAAGAAACCGCTAGAGAATTCCTCATAGACAATAGCAGTGGACTCGAGTGAGAAGATATTTACACACAGAAATGCAATTCTACCAAATATCTTTTGTTCCGAGAGTTCCTATTTAAACAATGAAGAATTGACACCATACAAATTGCCTTTCAGATAAGGGAAAGACGGGGGATGGGAATGTGTAGGTAGTTAGGGTTAAATCTTGTTGTCTGATATTCTCATTCGTCATTTTAAGTGCCCAGATTTCGGTGGTCAAAAAACAAGAAGTCGCTGACATCTTGTACTGACTAAAGTTCAGTCACTGCAAGATGATGTATGTTACGATAAATGGCCAGAACAGGTGTTGCTGTTCAAACAGACTCAGTGTGTACTCTCTACCAAGGTAACACATCGTCATGGTGTAAAGATACTCTTCGCTGCGAGGTTTGAGCTTGTGGAATTCGTTTATTTCTGTATTTATTTACTCTTAGTTTTTTTTTTATTTTATTCAGCTTTTTTCTTGGTTTTTACAACAACAAAAAAAAAAACATTTCATACAAGCTAGTCTACAAGAATCTTGGTTGGCCATGTCTATCAACCAACTCCAAAAGTCAATAGATACTAACAAACATCACTCTTTAGATATACATCACCTCATCACACTAATATGTACACGTTGGTGTATATATATAGATTTTTTTTCTTTTCATACAGACAGCTTAACTATCTGCTCACACGTGGTGCCATCTGTGACATTTGCAGTCAACTCATTTTCAAATTAAAACATAATAAGACTAATGAAAATTAAATGTTCAGGATTGGTTGTATAAGGCTAAGGATAAGTAAAGTAAATGAATCTGATTAACCTTCAGTATACAATAATTGAATCTCATGACCTTGAACGGTCAGTATTGGCATTGATTATATTATTAATGCAAACTTAAATGATCAGTATTGATTAGTAAGGCTAATGAAAACGTTAAGAATAAGACATTATTTTATTAGACATCAATCGTGTTATTATCCTTAACCTATATTATCCTAAAACGCAAAGGTTAAAGAAGACAATCAATAAATTTGGTTAGCCTTAAACAGTCAGTATTGACATTAATCATATTAGGCTAATGAAAATAAAATAAAAATAATGAAACTGTTCAGTAATGATTGTACAAGATAATGAGAATGCTAAGGATATGAGATCATATTTCGGTCAGTATACAATAATTGAATCTCGTTAGCCTTAAACGGTCAGTATTGGCATTGATTATATTACTAACGAAACCTGAATGATCAGTATTGATTGTGTAAGGCTAATGAGAATATTAAGGATAAGGTATTATTTCATTAGACATCAATCATGTTATTATCCTTATCCTATATTATCCAAAAACGCAAAGGTTAAAGACAATCAATAAATTTAATTAGCCTTAAATAGTCAGTATTGACATTAATCATATTAGGCTAATGAAAATAAAATAAGATTAATGAAACGTAACTGTTCAGTAATGACTGTATAAGGCTAACGAGAATGCTAAGGATATATAAGACCTTATTTCGATCAGTATGCAATAACTGAATCTCTTTAAGCTTAAATGGTCAGTATTGGCATTGATTATATTACTAATGAAACTTAAATGATCATTATTGATATTGTGTAAGGCTAATGAGAATCTTAAGGATAAGGCATAATTTCATTAGACATCAATTATCCTTATCCTATTCTATATTATCCTCAAATGCAAAGGATAAAGACAATCAATAAATTTAATTAGCCTTAAATAGTCAGCATTGACATTAAGCATATTGGGCTAATGAAAATAAAATAAAATAAAATAATGAAACTCTTCAGTAATGATTGTATAAGGCCAATGAGAACGCTAAGGATATAACCTTATTTCGATCCGTATGCAATAATTGAATCTCGTTAGCCTTAAACAGTCAGTATTCGAAATTATATTACTAATGCAACTTAAATGATCGTTATTGATATTGTGTGAGGCTAATGAGAATGTTAAGGATAAGGCATTGTTTCTTTAGATATCAACCATGTTATTATCCTTAACAGTGAATACTGGCATTGATAATATTAGACTAATGAAAACAAGTCTGATACAAATTAAATGCCCCTTATGGTTAAATAATGTAACTGTTCAAGTATTTCTCTTTCAACGAATCATCATCTGTTGGAAATGTTAAAACAGATTGCGTACCAACGGAGATATTCTTGGTTCTAAATCGTTATTAACCAACTTAATTGCCCTATTTATTCATCTCGGTACAGATGAGCAATCCGACGGAAAGTAAAGAATGTAACTGTCCATTAATTTTTTATAAAAACCCTCGTAACAATAGCAAAAATAAAAATCTAAAGCTTAGAGAACGATTCAAAAATACAATCTCTCCTGCCTCCCCCCCCCCCGTCTTACTTTTTTTAGCGAGTAGCTGGCAGCATTATAAATACCCCCATTCTAATTCATGGTCCGTATCAGAGTATTATAAAGAAATAAGAAATGAAAAATGAGAAGGTAAAAACAGTATAAAGATGGTAAGAACAACGACTTCCTATTCTCCCATCGCTGTCTAAATAACTGCGTTGACGATACCCTCAAAGTACGGAAAATGTCCTCTGAGTACACTCGTTGTCTATGAAGGCACTTTTTAAAATAATCACAATACTAATGGGTCATTTTTCATAAGGCATTTTCCTTTTAAATAGTGCTACTTATGTAAATGTCTTTTGAAAGGATACGAAAACTTATCTCACGCAATTCAACTTTGCCTACCCGTTGCCATGGTGACGGGGATATTCAAATCCGGGTATTCAATGAAGGGCACTTATCTTTCCAATCAATGAAATTGCGTTTAAATCTACATGCAATGTCAAATGCTTTCTAGTTTCAATCATAACCAAGAGCGCCCAGAATGAGATGGACAGAGAAAGATAAAGAATAAAAGAGACGGATACAAAAGGGAAAAAAAAAGGAGAGGGGGGGACTTAAATCTTACTGTCCTCCCTAAACAAAATTTTCAATCACATCAGTCATCCGAATGAGACAATTTAAATATCAGTGATTTCTTTCTTTCTTTCTTTTCTTTTTTTTTTTATAAATGATGTCGTTCAATTCTTTGCAGATAAATATTTCAATAGAAAAAAATAACAGCTTTTTGGGAGGGGAGAAAAAACCCGCTTCAGTTTTATTGACATGATAAGCCTATTAACGCAAAGGATCATGTGACACGCTGTAATTAATTATGCGACTTATCTACAAACCATTTGCTGGCTTTCTAAGAATCAGCTATGAATGACATTGGTGGTAAATGTGAACCCATTTGTTTCTGCCAGATATAAAAGTCATTCTGTGATAATACCGAATTAAATATACACTTCCCCCGCATTAAGTAAACCTCTTTTTTTTTTCTTGAGCTATTTTTATTACTTCGTTTTCTTAGCAACTCAAAAAAGTTATGTTGGAAAAGAACCTCATTATACAGTAAGGCTCGGCAAGTATTCCAGTGTCACTCCCATTTCTTTGTTGCCAGTATTGTTCCAAGAAGCCCATTAGAGAACCAACAATCACGTCTCATTTGAAATATCGTAAAGTATGTGTTATCAATGACTGCCTACTTGTACATCAATTAATATCATTCAAAATGTATAGCTATCAACGATGTGTAAGTCTGTACTAATTCTCTATTGTGATGACATCGCAATGATTCTCTGGCATTTTATATTATATTTTATATTAAGCAAAATAATCCCAAATTATATTATGGTTGTCGTAAATTATATTATAATATCATATTGCTATTTTAAAATATTATATTAGCAATACGATATTTTAAAATATGCTAGGAATGATAATAATAACCTCCAAATGACCAATGATCGGGACCACACTTGTACAAGGCAGGTCCCGGATAGTTTGAAATCTTAAAATAAAATTACGTATGATTTAAAAGTATTAGTTTATTAAAATTTAAAATAAACTCTTCAAGGTAGAAACGCTACCAAATTTTGCGTTATATTAAATCCAAAACGATAGCCACAATGTAAACACACAAACAAAACCAAAAAAAAAAAAAAAGATTTAGGGTAAAAAGAAGCTATAAAATATTAATTTAAAAAATGGCCTGGTGTATTAGTATTTTTTATATTTAGCAAATGGAACAATTTTAAACAGCGCCTAAAAGTTGATTTCTTTAAGATAAAAGGCCAAACTAAGATTATAATTAATATTTTATTTACTTATTAATTTTTAACTTGGGCACCGAGTATTTGAAATATGAAGGCGAAAGCTAATAATTTTTTCAGAACTAACCGTTTTATCGTCAATAGTGCTTTCAACCTTAATTGAACTTTCTGCAGCGAGTTCTCGCTTAAAAGAGTAAAAGGGGGTGGGGAGTAGAGAAAAAAATGAAGAAATGGCATTTCGTCAAGAGTATTTACCACACGAATGCTACGAAGTTTAAGCCAAATATAGACTTGGTGTGTGTCTTCACTCCCAGCTGTTGATCATCATTATGCCAGCTTCCTGTCACTCTTCCCATCTGTCTATCTATCTATAAAAGAAGAGAGTCCATCCAGCTTCGAAACGTAGTCCATCTTTGATGGAGGTGAATTCTTCTTCACTCTGTGTGATTATAATCACTCTGATCTTTCTTACAGAGTTGATAAGGGTAGAAGGATGACAGTAACTAATGGCTCAATGACCGTCTTCTGTCTCATCACCTAGGTTACAGAGCACTCGTTGCGGTTCGACCCACAAAAAAAAAAAAAAAAAAAAAAAGAAAAAAAAGACGTGCTCGCCTTTTACAGAGTCTTGGCGCGTGAAGGAGAAGAAGGCCAGGTGGAGAAAGATCAGCACTCATAACTTATGGAAGGTTTTTCTTTGGTGTGAAAAATGTTTTTAACGTTTGAAATTTTCATCACGCGAGACTGGCAAAGAACTATGGCCGTTCGAAACGGGGAAGGCTCCGTCAGCAGTAGGTATTCGGATTTGTATCATCGTCTGAAGAGTTCAATAATGGTGTCGTTAGCTTTTATTCTTCTGTGGAGTTGTTTTTTTTTGGGGGGGGGGAATTTTGCCATACGGTCAAGCATCTATCGCATAAGAAATTGTGTGGATATTTATTCCTATTTGATTCACCGTTTCTAATATGAAAGATTTGCTTATACGGAAAAGCAATTACTGGATATTATGAAGATCGTGCGGTGATAGTCAAAGAATAAAAATAAAATAAATAAATGAAAAATCTTAAATCTTAGAAATAAAGGATTGAAATGAGACATTTAAACCACGTTTAATTGATCCTATAAATCTATTTCTAAACCATCATTCTTGTATTATGGTTGTATTTTTTTTTTTCGGTTGTTCTTATATACATATCAAAACGATTCACTGTCACTTCAGCTAGATTTAAAAAGAAACGAAAGTGCAAACTTACAGAGAGAGAGAGAGAGAGCTTAAACCTGAGCAAAATTGACTTATAGAACTACTTTTCTCTGTGCGGAAGGACACAACACAACACAGCATCATGACTAATTATGGTAGGTGGAAGATCACATGCAAACAAAACCAGATATCAAGTCGATGAGGGATGAAGCGTAAGTTTAGCGGCAAACAGTAGCCAGAAACACGGCATAAAGCAGCAGCAACCAACCGTACTGCTTACTTTCAGAATCCAATGGAAATTTGACGAACCATGTAGGAAGCCAAGTTAAACCCAAAGAGTCTGAATTCTTTTACTATTATGGGATTAAGTACAAATTCCTTAATAGGAAGGCTTATATGTGCGTAAATTAGTAATGGAATCGGAGTTATTCAAGATAAGTATTTCCCCCCCCCTTTTTTTTATGATTTTCTGTTGTCATTTTTGTTATCCTAAGCACAATAAAGGCACGAAAAGCATTGTATGACGATTGTCCTAAGTGGGTTCTGTCAACAATACCAAAGCGTCAATGATTTAAAGGCTTTGTTAAAAACAGTGTGGTTTACCACCAGTCGCTAATAATATTTTGATTATTTCAAAAAAAAAAAAAAAAAACCGTTTGAGTCAATATTCCTCCGATTGTTCGATTTTTTTTTCGAAGCCTCAAAACAAACCAAAAAAAATCAATGTTCGACTAGCTTTGAGGGTCCGAACAATGGTGGCACGCCACCATTTCAGAATGTCAATGTTCCGTTTTATTTATTTATTTGTTCATTCTACTAAGAAAACTAGCGTTACGATAGCATCGCCATCCAACAAGGTTAGTAGCGGCGTGCCATGCGAAAAGATTAACTTGATAATCCGATAAGCAGATGATCCAAAGGGAAGATTACGAAGGATTAGAAAAGATCAAAAATCCGCGTTGGGCCGATTGGCAATTTATTATCCTAAATTGACTTCCATTTCTTAATTACAGGCGGCCACATAAAAAAAAAAAAAAAAAAAAAGAAAAAAACATGCGCGCACAAACACACACACACATAAACATTTTCAATTCGTTGTTCGTTCTTGCAATTACATTCCTTGCCATTAGATAGAATTAATATTTTTATTTGCTTATCGACTTGATCAGAGAAGAAATAAATTGCTGAAAAGACCGTGTCTTTGTGTGTGTGGGGGGGGGGGGGAATTATTTCATTGCGTCTGTTGTTGCTTGATGTTGTGTAAAATATTTCCTTTTATTCCCGTGTTAATTATACGAAGCAATAAACCGACTCACCTCTATTAGTGGAAGCTGCCGACTGCCTTATAAGTCACACACTCTTACAATATTCCTAATTTGAGAAGCTTCTCTCTCCCTAAGGCCACGCGGAGTAATTTTCCACAAGAGAAGATTAAAAAATGTCGTAACAAGGTATCGATCGATTAAGTTTACCGACGGGGCGCTGTGGAATTTAGCGTCAGATATGACTGTCTCTCTCTCTCTCTCTCTCTCCTGTCTATTTGCTTTGTAAATTCAATATCCGTCTTTTATTTCATATTAAGCTTACTAGAGTTTCATTTGACATTAACATACCCTTTATGTATACTCACAGACATGTATATGCGTTAAAAAAAGTTAGGGTGACCTCATTATTATGCGCATTTTATCGTTATAATGAAGCAACAGTTCTAAAGCGGCAATCTCGTCATCAACCGCCATCTTGGTTTGTGACGTCATAAAATATGGACGTGAAATGAAAACACGATTCTAATTTTTTTTTTTCTATTCCTTAAATCTGTCTTAAATTCGCTTAAATAAGATATTAAAACCTATTAAAATCCTTTGTAGGTTTGCCTACTTGGTTCTATTTGTTAGTTTGCCAGTGAAGATAACAAGGCGTTGGGTGGATGTCTTGGATGGAACGGTTGCGTGTTAGAATGAGATGTCCTATAGAGCATCCATTATATGTGGCATGACACATGTTATCCCTCCCTTCTGCCAACCCCCTTTCTCTACCATCGCCCCCCCCTTTTCTCCGTGAACCATGAAGAAACATCAAGAAAAAGACAATCAGAGTTATAGCCCTTTCGTCTACGCTTCTATCTCGTCAACGTCTGATGAGTTGCTAATGGACAAGAAAGAATCAACAGTGAAAAAAAACTGAAGGGGAGGGGGGGGGGATGAGAAATAGAGAGAAAGAGACAGAAGCGGACTTGTACTAACATTAGTGTGGATATTAGCTTTAGATTTTAAAGATTATTAAATATATGCTGGATTGTCATTTTAAAATCTTTGTTTCTTAGTTTCATTGATAGAGGGCGCTCGAAAATTTGCTGTTTCAAACAAATTAGAAAAAAAAAATAGAAAAAAAATTAACAGCAACATATCTGAGTGAAAATATTCAAATCTTTTAAATGAATTTAATATTTCACTTCTTTTTTTCGTTTCTATTCCCGACCTTCAGCGACAATTATAATAAATGGCATTGGCATATTGTCTTCAACAGTTATCATCTTTCCAAACATCACCTCTTCCTACTGCTATAGAATAACACGTACTTCCGTTCACACTAGTGTCTGAAGTCATGTGATTTCCGGTTATGTAATTCTGTCTGTTTATGGTAGTATAAGTGCGTGTCCAGAGAAGGTCATAGACGAGTAAGTTAAAAAAAAAAAAAAAAAAAATGGGGGGAAAAGCTAATAAATAGGGGGTAGGGGGAGATGGGGAAAATAAAAGATAGGAAAAAAGGGTGAAGAAAGTCTTATGTGATACTGGTGAGGGGGGGGGGAGGGGTGCTTTCATGTACCATGAAACTTTTAACTAGTTTATCGGTTTCAAATGTGTGTGGCCAGACTTCAGCATTGGCCTAATGGGAGGGTTGCGTGTAGTGCACGAGACATATTCTTGTGTAAGTATCGTTACGAACAGTATTGTTGTGTTTGGCGACTCATAAATTTTGAGTACTGTTCGAAAGGGGGGGGGAAGAGAATGAAATGAAATTGTAAAAATTGACAGAGGAAAATGTGGGGAATAGGAGAATATGAAAGTGACTAAAAGGGGCTGGGGATAGGAAACAAAGGAATGAAAGAATAGCCTGAATGTAATAAAAAAATGTTGACAAAGGGAGAAAGAGAGAACGAAAGATAATAAAAAAAATGAAATTTTTTATCTAAATAAAAATAAAGAGAAAGAAAATGAGAAGAGCCTGCGTAGCTCAGTAGGTATAGACGATTGGTCGGAAAGCGGGGGTTCGATTCCCATCAGTGACGTGAGGAACATTTATCTGGTCTCTTTCGACTAAAGGTGAGTTAGCCGGTCTCATACGGAGGTGGAGAATTTTTTTTTTTCTCCCGGTAACTCGGTTTTTCGTCCCTCAGAACAGGCAAACCGGTCCCGTGAGCACAAACGGATCTACAGTCATAAAATACCTTTCTGCCCCCCCCTCACCTAAACGTTAGGCTCTGTGACAAGTCGGTTGAGATCGCGCCCGTATAGTCGCATCGTGTAAAAGGCCGACCCCAAATAGATAGGAAAACGGAACGAGAAGAAAGAAAAATTAGAAGTAAAAGTGTGAGAACTGTGAGAAATAAAAAAGTCGCAAAAAATGACTGCAGAGAGAGAGAGAGAGAGAGTGAGAAGAGAGTAGTGGAATATTGGAAAGAGAGCGAGTGAAAAAAGAGAAGAAAAGTAGGATAGAGAATGAGAAAACGAAGATTTAAATTAGATAAAGTGAGGGTAAAGGATGTGCCAAGCTGGAAAAGAAAAGAGTGAAAGAAAGAAAGAAAGGTAGAAAAGGTGAGGAATGTCAGGAAAGATAGAGAAGGGGAGGGAGGAAGAGAGAGAGAGAGAATAGGGAAAATACGTGAGTGACAAGTGTTCTAACTCCAATTTGTCGGTTTGTAATTTTCTTGGAAGAATACGATAGAAAGAAAGAATCAGAGAGGAGACAATAAAAAGAAATGAAGGTAAAAAAAAAAAAAAAAGATCGGATGTGTGTGTCTCACCGAATGTTTCCTTTATTTCTATGGATATGTTCTCGCTGTCGGAATCCTGAGCGCCGACCATCCCCTCGAAGCATTTTAAATGCCACCGGAATGGATGATGGCGAGGCCGGCGTTACTCTCAACAGAGATCAGGGTGCATTCGCATATAAAAGCGCTTCTCTATAATCAAGTTCGAATTTAGGTTTCAAGATTAAATACACGCTTTGCTACGCAGAGAACGTTTTCCCAATTATCGTACGGCGTCCGCCTGCGGAAGGACCATCGCAGTTGCATGGTAACAACATTACGTCTGGTTGCTGCATGTGATCTGTTGTTGCTTGTTCTTAAATTGCAATAAAAAATAAAAAAAATTCCAGCAGCTACTCGTTCAGAATATTATAACGGTGAAAATAACCTCTCTTCCAGCACGCACACACACACACACATACAAAAAATAAAAAATAAAAAGACGGAGATTTGAACGCAAATGTTTGTAGACCTCTTTCCGCAGATCATCTGACCAAATAGCGACGAATTGAACACAAACAACAACTAAAAAAATAAAACGTCTTTAATAATAAAATCAACTTTGAAATAAAACAAGTATAGCAAAATATTAACAAAATCTTCAATAAACTAAAATTATGGCTAAACAACTATTAAAAATCAGCACACACCTTTAAATATTTATTTTAAATTAAATATAAGTTTATCGTTTTAGCTCATGTTAAACATTGAAAGTACACTAGCGCCCTCTGCAACTTACGTTACTAACTACACAGGTAGCATTATAACTTCCATTATATTGTGCATTTACTCAAGTTTTTCTATTTAACCGTCTTGTTTTCTAACACAACCCCTATAAGCAGATTACGATGGGTTTTTTTTTTTTCATGAATAAATGATAATTAACAGACACGGAGTTAACACTTAAAAAATTCAGCCGGGGAATGTCTTTATCATGATCATCAGCAGACATATTGTGCATGTGCACGCTCGTGGTTTAAATCCCCGGCTTAACTCATCGTCGTTATCAATCAGAGAGCTGAACATGTAGGCAATATTCTACACCTTTCTCTCACGACAGGTTATCTTCTCCGCACCGTGAGGTCGCATAGGGATTTTTAGCGTGACCATCTCTCTCGGAAACCTTACATTATAAAGAACGTGATCCTCCATACTATTTTAAAAAACTATTAAGAAGACAGCGGTGTGTGTGTGCTTACCGCACATTTCTGCATTATGGCAAAATACGCCACATTATCTCTACTGTCTCTGTGTATGTGTGCTGACGTCACTGCCGTTGTACTCTATGGAATGTTCTTATTGTAATCTTTTCATTGTCGTTTTCTTAAAGAACCGATATTTGATATGGTGGATTCATTCTATACGCAATACCTACGAACAACATAAAAACATTAAAAGATGCGCAACAGTCTTAATTTTTAACAATTAAGTCGTTGTTGTTGAAAATCACAACAATCCGTTCTACCTCGCATGCATGCCTCGTGAATCTATTGTTGCTACATGACGTCAGAGGCACGCTTTGGGTGCAACTGACATGGAAAAGTAATGAATGTGGCTTAAATTCTCAAACTATTATTATCTAATAAGGGGAGAAAACAGAGTTTCATTGTTCTTGTCAAAAACATGCGCTAAAAAAAAACGAAAGAAAAGTTTTTCTATTACCACTAGTTGTTAACTTGGATGTGACATTAATCAGTACATCATTTCTCCGGATATGAATGTATGGATATATCACAAAATGATATTTGGGCGTTTTATTGTTAACTGTATTATAAAGACTGAAAATACGTATAAAATTGATCTTGCTTCTAAGTAATCGGAACGTTAATGTATGACGATGAAATTTCTTCAAGTCTGTTCCTGTCTAGAAAATCATCATTTTCGTGAAATATCTTCAACAACACTATTATGTGTATAAAAAATATCAGCCCTACCATCAACATTATAAAATTATCCTCAATGATACAATCATCATCATCATAAAAATATCGTACGATCATGACCTTTATAAAATATCATCGACACTATCACAATCTTTATAAAAACCTTCAAATATTTCATTATCTTTACATTATCATTTACACTTTCATTATCATGACATCGCTAGTGCGTGGATATCTTCACAAAATATCTTTAACATCTTTAAAAAATATCAACTTCATAAAATGATTCTCGATGACGTCATCATCGTCTTATAAAAATGTCGTACTATCATCAATTTTATAAAATTATCATCAGTTACGGCATCGCCATCAGCTTTATAAAAATGTCATCAATACTACATTCTTATAAAATACATTCAACTCTTTCATTTATTTATTTATTCGTATGAGGTACCCCCCTTTTTCTCTTTCATCCCTTTCGGAGGGTGCGGGTTGAGCCCTCCTAATAAGGCATTAAGTATATATATCTTATGACTGTAGATCCGTGTGTGTTCACAGGGCCGGTTTATCTTTTTGAGGGACGAAAAATCCGAGTTTCTGGGTGACGAAAAACCCTCTACCTCCATACGAGACCGGCTAACTCAACTTTAGTCCAAAGAGACCGGACGTCATAGACGAGAATCGAACTCAGGTCTTTCCGACCAAAGGGCTTCGTCTATACCGACTGAGCTACGGAGGCTCTAGCTCTCGTTAACTTTAAGTCTGTGCGTCCCATCATCTTCATAAAATATTCTCAACAATATAATCTTCAAAAAAATATCAACTTCATAATATTATTCTCAATGACATTATCTTCTTCATCATATAAAAATGTCGTATTATCATCAACTTTGTAAAATTATCATCAGCACGTCATCATGATCCTCATCATCTTTATAAAAATATCATACTGTCCATGATCTTTATAAAATATCACTATCATCTTTATAAATCCCTTCAGCTCTTTCATTATCTTTATATGACATCGCCAATACATCCATCACCTTTATAAAACATTCTCGACAGTATTATCATCAATATTATAAACTATCCTGAGTTATATAATATTCATCTTTATAAAATTGTCGTACTCTCATGACTTTTGTAAAATATCAACGCTCTCATCATCATCTTTATATAATATATTCGACTCTTTCATCATCTTTAGAAAATATTGCCACTACTTCATCATCCTCATGTATTATCACCGCTGCTTTCATTATCCTCATAAAATATTTTCAACATATTATCTCTAGAAAACATCAATGCCGTCATCCGGTTTATAAAATTCTCCTCAATGATATCTTTATAAAAATATCGTACTATCGTGAACTTTATAAAATTATCCTCAATGACGTCATAGTCTTTATTAAAATGTCGTACTGTCATGACCTTTAGAAAATATTATGAACGCTATCATCTTCATAAAATATCGTCAACATAATCATCAGCTTTATAAAATATCCAAATATTTATGCTATCTCTCTCTCTCTTGAAAATACGTACAGAATCACTAATGTATTTGACCTTTTTTCCCCCTTTTTTTTTTTTTTATTTCTTCTTAACCACTTGAGAAAATATGTCTCTCTTCTATGGCGGCTTTGGTTTTCGTACACAAAAACTCTTTTTTTTTTTTTTTCTTTAAAGGAAATGGGGTTTTATGAAATTTCATATCATCCTCTGAATGTTGATATCCTTTCTCATTCTTTCCCTCTCCTCTTCTCTGCCATCTTGGGGACATTTTAACATCTCATTTAACAACACTTTGTCAAGTACCCTGCAAAAATTTGCATGCGTTCCTCGTATCGTTTTTCTTAAGACCTCACATAAGGAAAACATAAATCACCTTACTTACCATAAAGTTTTTCTTTTCTTTTTTTTAACTTTTCTTTTCTGGAATCCTCTGTAACGAAAAATAGCCCCCAAAAAAGAAGCCAAATTCACTTTAGAAAGGATAATTCTGTAAGATGAAGTAACGTGAAATATGTCACGTGTCAAATCTGGTGTCACGTTCTCTCGCGGTCTTGATAAAATGAGCGCGAAATATAAGCAAATGTGCTTATTCTAGCGTGTATTGTCGACTGGCTGTGGGTTGTCTGAGCTTTCCCGACTTTTAATAGGGAGTGCAGAAAACGGTAGCACATTCATATTAGTAATGACGCAGATCAGGGTCTTTGTACCAGAAGAAGCAACTGTCATTGAAAAGGTTAAAGGTATTTGGCTAGTAATGGATTGTTAACTGTAATTATACAGCAAGCTAACTTGTAATATGTCAATACGCTCATTATAATTATAAGTAACGTTATGATTTTGAATGCTAATTGCTTATGGTTACATGCAAAATAAAATTCTACCTAAAACGCGAAATTTTATATTCTTTTCAATTTTAGGTAGAATTAAATTTTTATTAATTTTAGGTAGAATTTTTTTCACTTTAGGTAGAAAGAATTTTTTTATCCTAAATTTAGGTAGAGCGAAATTTATTCTTTTTTAGGTAGAATTAAATGTTTCTTCATTTTAGGTAGAAAGAATTTTTTATTCCAAATTTAGGTAGAACGAAATTTATTCTTTTTAGGTAGAATTGTTGTCATTTGGATCTTTTTTTTTTAAGAAGAAAGATAGTTTATTTATGTTTTTATTTTAATGTATCCATGGTGTACAGTTCATTCGCTCATTAAATACTTTGAAACCAGCCTTGGAACTCACATTTTAAATATCAATCGTTCAGGACCTAAAAATTGAATTTTAAGTATACTTGAGTCCCCCTCCATTTTAATCCGGAAAAAATTCGTTTTGCTTTTAGCTAATAAAATCACTTCGATTTGAAGAGTGTTCATTAAATAGCTCGTGCTATAGGACTTTGCGTTTATATAATTCCGTGCTTTCGGCTATTAAGAAGCAAAAAAGCATAACTGTAATCAGGCCTGGGTAGTCGAAATGGCAAATAGGAAGTCACTCTTATCTCCGTGTAGCCTTTGATTAAATTTCGGCAAACTGTAAAAATTCTATCGCAATTCTGTGTGTGTGCGGGAAGATTGGGGAGGGTGGGCAGAAAAGTGAGGGAGATTCGGGAATTTTTGGAATTTCTTATCATTCCTGTACGCGTGCAGTTTTAAGCACGAGCCCATCATAGAACATAAGCCAATTGCTGCGTAGCTACCCATTACTATTACAGACGTATCTAATTAAAACTCCCTCCCATCCTGAGACTTTAATTTTAAGGGGCGTGTTTTTATCTGTAATCTACCTGGTTGTCTTCAAGAAGTAATCACAAAATAATATATTTTGGGGACAAAAAAAATTATAGTGTTGCTGTAGATACTTGGAAAACATTCCGTTTGCAAATGGGTCAACGTTAATCCATCTTGATGTATCGCTGCGTTTTCTAAAATATGATCTGATTGTGCCAAAGTAGTTAAGGTTTATATCGTGTCGATGGTTCACTTTATGATAGGTTTCCAAATGAGTGTTTTAAAGATAAACGGTAATTAGAGAAAGATCATCAGAATGGTTTGGATCTTTCCATTGTGCTTCGAACGAGGCAGACGAATAAAATCTTTTTTGTAGTGTTGGATAAAAAAAAAAAAAAGAATTCTAACGCAGGAAAATATGATTTTTTTTTCCCTCCAAGTCACTTGAGAAGCATTGCAGTAAATAGATCGGTTTAGATATGGTGGGCCACTGTAGGTGATGACGTAAAGTCCCGTTAATGTTCTTTCGTTCATAGTTTGTTTTAAAATAATAGGACTATAAACATAAGTAAAAAAATACAATGTCGAAGTTTTAGATTATCATTGACTTTAAAGGCAATAATATTTCTTCGATGGGTCCATCATTGAATGAATACACGGGTATTCTTGCTAAGCAAACGGAGAAATTATGAGTATGGGTCGTAGATAGTTATAATCTTCCCATTAGGCTTGGTGTCCTTAACAGCAATCTTTATTATTTTAGCGTCTCATAATTAATTAAAATAAAAATACATATTATCCGTGTTTGCCCATTTTGCTTTGGAAAGAGTTTTTATTTCATTTCGGTGGATAAATAAAATATGTTTATAAAATTCTTCAAGCCTGATGTGGGTTTTGAGGAACATTAGCATTCCGATAAATACGTATGTTTTCCCATTGGAGAAATCTCTTATCCTGGAAATCCCATTCCAGGATGAGAGATTTTTCCCTTTGATACACTATTAAACCAGTTTGAGGTAATACAGAATTAACAGTCCTAATCGGTAAGGATTTGGTCGATTTCTTTCAGCTAGATGGCATCGGTGTTCACGCATTTTCGGAATAGTTTATATGTTTTCCCAGATTTGAAAAAAAAAAAAAAATTAAAAGAGTAGAAAAAAATTCTGTCATCTTCACTTGAGAATGGATAACCCATCTCCTATTGAGAAATCCTAAAATTCCTCACGTTCTTGATGCATTTTGTTCAACCTTTCCAAGGAAAAGATGCATCCCGAGGCATCACCATCATGTTATGGGACATATTTCTTAGCTGGATATCCTGCCACATTAATAATTTTCATTGTAGTTCTCTCTCTCTCTCTCTCTCTTACTTTATAGAGACAAATATTTGGCTAAAAAAAAGAAAAAAAAACGAACTAGTTGATAGGTGAAAGATCAACATTATAAATTAATAATTAGCAATTTAAAGAAGCCCAGAATTATGACGAAAATAGATTTTTTAAAAAAAATCTAACATTTAATTTCATAAAACAAAATTTTAATGATTATCCAAAATAATAATAATAATTAATAAAAGAAAAAAGAAAAAGGATATGCGTGCACACCATAATGTTTACAATTACCTACGAATTTTGTTTAAAAAAAGCGAGCTTATGTAGAAATGAGGATGACGTTCTAGTTATTCTTGCTTTAATTCCTTATTTTTAGTTCTTAAATGGCAACACGAGTGGCGATTCTACCAGCAAATAGTAAAATTCTACTATTGACAGTCTGGTGGGGGGGGGGAAGGGGTTGAAACTGTTTGGGAAATCATGGACAAAGTCGTGTAATGTGGCATCACAGATTAAATAAATCAAAACACATAATCCGATTTTTGAGTTGATAATTGGGAGAATTACAGGAGGACATAAATCGAGGTTCGAATCTTCACATTTTTTTATCCTATTGGACTCCTGTTCGTTAATTTCAATGAACGCCCTTGATAATCGTACGTGCCGAGTGATCGTGTGTTGTGTGGTCACTTCATTCTAGAAAGCATGAGATGTTCCTAAAGACTTCGTGGAACGTAAATGTTTATATTTCCAATGCTGATTTGGAAGAAGTAGCAACAAATCAAACGTCATACACACCGGAAGGAACTATCAAAATAATCAAAGAAAATAAAAAAAAAGGTCCAATGTTTTTCTTGATGATAATCCTGAGATTGATCCTCTCTCTCTCTCTCTCTCTCCCAGTGTAAAGTTTCTTATTATCTCAGTAGGCTGTCCTGATCGTAACTTTTACGAATTCTCTACTTATTCTGGAAAATCCTAAGATTTCTCAGACAGAACTGCCTCAACGGCAACACAATTCAGACATCTTTCAGAATAGTCTTCATCCGTTTTTTTTTCTTTAAAAATATGCATCATTTCCTGCATAATGAGACACATCTGAGAAGATACGATTTAAGAACATTCTAATAAGATGTTGTGGGTATAAAAGGCAAATCAGTGAAATTAATTAACAGAACGGCAAACTCCTTCTTTATTCGATGAATCAGTCAATCACAACACGATCACTAGAGATCCTGTTCTGAAGGATTGAACTACCCGATTACTGTTATTTATTAATACGTTGGTCGCATTTTGGTGTTGAGTTTTTCACGTGTTGAACTTGGCATTAACTTGTAGAAAAGTTTTTTACTAGAGAAAAAATTGTATACCAGTTTTAATCCTTCAACCAAGAGTAAGAAACCAAGTAGGCGCGTGAAGTATCTTCATGATTACTCCTTAAATAAATTATCAAAAAGAGAACATAATTTGCTGTCAAATATAATATATTTTGTAATTCCAAGTTAAAGTTTTCTATTGCTCTATTTGATCCGAAATATTTAGTAATTATAGCAATACATAATTTTTATATACGAGTATATAAAAAATATATAAATTGTTTGAGTTAACATGGGTATTTTCAAAAAATTGAAAAATTGATGAAACCCTTGGAGGGTAATGGATGGCAATGCTGTACCAATGAAGTTTAACTGAGGCTCGACTGTTGCTGTTACCCCCCTGGGGCGATGAGATTCGAGAGTTTTGAGTTCGCTCTCTTAAGGTTTTTGCCTTAAGGGAGCAATTTGAGTCTCGGGGAAAGTGTTCTCCGGAACGGCCCGCTGAGGGGCTTTGTCGGTGAATGCCTTTCTTCGGAATATGAGCGGTTCTGCTTGGTGGTGGTGTGTGGGTGGAAGGCCATCACTGAGTGTAGCCAACGCTGAGATGGACGGTCTTTCGTCACTCGATTGAGTGGCCTAGGGATCGTCCGAATTTTTAGAGACGGCTTTACCTTTAAATATGGCAATGCTGTAGCCAATGAAGTTGTATTGAGGCTCGGCTATTGCTGTTACCCACTTTCCATGATCAGAGCTTTATAGCTCAATAACACCTTATTCCTACACTGTCCTCTACAGATAACGGGGAAGATGAAAAGCAATATTGCTTCGCCCCTTTAAGCCAGTCCTTATAAGGACTATAATGGGTATATTCATGAGTGTAATTCCCATTGTTGTCGTTTTCCCAATGAGGTTTCCATTAAAATGGTCTTGATCCCTATATTCCATTGGATTCTTGTCTATAGCATGGCTTCTACTGATATAGCGTTGATCGGGATCCTTTGGTGAATGCTTACCCTAGGAAATGAGCGCCTCTTTTAGGTGGTAGTTTTTGCCTGTCAGCGAGCGGAATCACCACTGAATATTTTGTAACGAGTTAGAATGATCCATTGAGTCACCATTCGGGTTAGAAGGATCATCAGGTTTTTGGGCGACGATCCCCATTACTTGTAAGTGGTCTTCATCATTGCATTCCAATGAATACTTGCCTACGACATGACTCCTACTAACTTGGCCTTCATCAGGACCGTTCACTGGTGTTTGCAATAGGAGATGAGCAGTTCTTGTAGACTGGTAGATTTGCCTATCGCCGGGTTTAGTGGAGGCTTTTCGCATGTACTGTTTAGCGGAGATGGTGCTGAGTATCCTGGCATGATCAGTTCACGAGTAATAAGTTGGAATGATCCTTTCAGGTAACTCATTGAGGTTATAGTGACCAAAAGGATCGTGTACTTTTCAAGAGATCATTCCTGCACTTATATCGCGAAACTAGTCTGGGCAGTGACCCTTTGCATTATGGGATACTAAGGCAGTATATCACAGGAAGTCAATAGCCTCTGTGTACTCGTCAAGATACTTCACGTGGAAACTTTGCTTATTCTTGTGTAAAGGATTGAAATAAGAAATATAATTTCTTGTCAAGTACGACCTTCATTCACATTAAATTGTTAACCAATCTCTTTAAGAAGGAGATTCTCTAAGTGTCAGTTTTGTATTATTTTTCCAGACAAAAAAAAAAAAAAAAAAAAAAAAAAAAACCTAAAATGGTATCACGTTTACTAAGGATTTTTGAATCGGTTTTGGACATTGTCCGAAATGGGGAGGGGACGATAACGGAATATGATGATCCTTGACTATTCAAGATATCGTCCATATCTAGCAAAAATCAGCAACTGTGGCTAAGTGGCCGAAGGATTAAACAATGCGATCCATCTAGAAAACAGTTGCCGACCAACAATGCTTATTGGCCATTTACCATGCACGTGATGAATACTTCCAACAGGATATTACATTATCACCGAGTGTGTCGTTCAAGAATCGATGCAAGAATGACTTGATCCTAACAGATTCCCATCCTTACTACCACTCTCAGTCACCAGATCTCAATTCCATTGAGCATCAGTTGGATGTTGGGAAAGGAGATATTCGTGAAAGGGACATCGTCAAAAACCTAATGGAACTGAAGAGATTCATCATGGGCATAATACCTCTGAAATGTTTCCAGAGTTTCGCGGAGTCGAAGCTCTGAAGGTTCACGATGGTCCAACACGCCGTTAGATAGGCATCCATAATAAGGTGGCTGCCATTTGGTTTATATTTAACCTTTAAACCGTGACTTTGTGCCATTGACAGGCGAAACCTCAAGGTCATAAAGGTCACAGACTTTAAAGTATTTGATGATATTAATAATCGTCTGTATACCGTAGTGGATTCGATATTAACAGTGTGGTGTTGCTGTATAGTACATTGATTGTTAGACAGTCATTGTTAAACATTGATTGTTGGAATAATCAAACGTTAAATTCATTATTAAAATATTTTATATGTTTTTGTGTTTGCTGTTGATCTATAATCAACAGCAAAAAAAAAAAAAAAATTGATATATTGGGGAGAAATAAATTTTTCTGTGTGTGTGTGTGTATCCTTCACTCGTTAATCAAATGTGTTTCATTCATTTCTTTAAAATTAAAGTTATATTTCAAGATCGATTTTTTTTTAAATTATAGTGTACTTCTTCCATCAGACTTTTCCTTGAATAGTCGCTCGAAATAGTCTTTTATGTCATATAAAGACCACCTTCGTAGATAGGTTACTTGAACGACTATAACGGATAACCAAGAATTACGAACAGCTCTGAAACTGCAAATTGGCTTTCACGCAATAATGTGAAAAGAATATTTTTACTCAAAGAGTCTTAAAAAATTCCTTATTTATATAATGATTATTTTCAAAAAATAATCGTATGATTTTGAATCTAAAAATCACTTTAAAAAAATTGATGAAATCATTTCACTTATTATTATTAAAATCATTATTTTGAGCTAATAATATTTTGTTTACTACAAAATGATAAGTTTTCGTCATTAAACTTATTCAATAAGTTACGTGTAATTTTTGATTTGAGTAATTATTCACGGACCATTGTTGCGAACTTCCTTGTTGATTTCATTGAACCATTGTTAAGACGTGCCTTGCAATTTCAATTGTTATGTGTATAATTAAATAATGACAACTTCCACTTTTATTTGTCCAAATTCCTTCAGTTTTTAAAAGGTGTGATTATCTGCGTGATAACTTTTCAAATATGACATTTTTTCTCTATTTATTTATTTGATCCAGTTGAGGTTAGAACTTACATTTCTTTTAAACTTTCAAATAATATGTTCCATGTTGAAATACATTTTTTTGTCTTGTTGATTTAAATCGTACTCGATTCAACGTATTAACTCGGTGTCGGTGATAAGCTTTGTTCTTCCTAAAGAGGTTGAAAGTATTTAAGACACAGTATCTCTCTCTCCCCTCCATCGTATTCAATTCAGTGTTCTATCTGGGCAATACAGGTTGATTTCTTAATCGTTGCTTTTATGTGTTCAAATAAACTCTTAATACATCTATAATCAACAAACTGTTATCAAGATTCAATCATTCCTTCAACGTCTTGGTGAATCGTCTCACAGATATTCATCAGGAAAGTAAACATGGCTTGCTTTTTTTTTATCCCCCCCCAACACATTATACACATCGAACATCTAAACTCCCTTAGAAGACTGCTATGTTTACTTTGCTTTGAGACGATTCACCAACACCTTGAAGGAATAATCGCGTCTTGATTCAATAAGTTGAAAGTTTTAAAAAAAAGGAAAAACATAATCTAGAGTAAGAGAAAGAGAGATAAAGATACCTAGATCTAGTTGTTCAAAGATTGAAGAAATTAACAGACAAGCAAACATACAGATAAAAAGAGAAAGAAGAAAAGAGTCAGTAGAGAGAGAGAGAGAGAGATGACCACAAAGAGTGAGCATGAGAGAGAGAGATAGTGCATGCACCTAAGAGAAAGATTGTTAAGCATTCAAAGAAGGCATAATGATAGATAGATAGACAGCAGATTAATTCATTCCTATCATTTTAATATAGATCTCTACTAGTCTTTCCATAACAACAATTTCATTTTGTGTAAGATCTCTTCTTCCGTTTTCATATTCACATTTTCACGATTTTTTTTAAAGGCCATTGTTTCATGTGTGATTGTGAAAACGAATCTTGTATGTTTTTATTGTAAAAGATGAATAATGAAAAAATAAAACAGTACGAATTTTGCTCCTTCACAGCTGACTGTTTATTACATAGCTTAAGCAGACTACATGAGCCATTGTGTAAAAACCTAGACCATCTCAAACTGATATACCAAAAATAGACCTGCACAAACATGTATATATATAAAACAACATCTAAACCTACTTAGGTCGGGTTTTTTTTTCCAACTCAGACATGGTAGTTAGTTAATATTAGCTATATAGTAGTTAGTAATATTAGTTAGTAGCAATAGTTAGTAGTAGTTAGTAGGAAAAGCAGCAGTATTCAATAGTAATAGTTAACTGTAGTGTAGTTATACAGCTGCCATTGTTCAGTAACAAATAAACAAAGGAGGAACATTATAGTTTGTTTTTTTCTTTGGCGTAGAAGTATTTAGTTAAAAAGTACACTTTTTCTTCTTTTTTTTTCAAACAAAGTATGTAATAATTACAGGGTGGAACACTTCTTCCTTCCAATTTAGTTGATTATTTTCTTTTATCGAATGATGAGGTCCACACTTGACGAAACACAACTCAACAGGGAAAAATTTTTTGTTATTATATAATATTTTTTTTGTTTAGATTTTGTGCTTTTTTTTTTCATAAGAATTAGGCTCACATAGTCATTGGTATGCTATCTTGTACACATGAGAATTTGAAGAAAAACTTAAACTGGAGAGTCACCATACGCCCCACAGGTTTTGGGCTAGTTGACTCTACATACTTCTTCCACACATACATATATACATATATAATCCAAGAAAATACACGCAAAAGTTATCGACAACTACTGCCATTCAAACAATTGTCCAAACTGACAAAACCAAGTGTACGAACTGGGTCCTAGCATTTTATAGGAACTTCAAATGTAGTATGAGGTAGAGGACACGACTACTTTTTGCAAGGACCACAGCTGATTATGGAGTCTCCTCTCTCATTCGCTCACATTTGGCAATGAACTAAGAGGCCTTTACAAACAGTTAAATCTCTTTTTTTTAGGTGGTGTCACCACACATGCGCTGTAGAAACTACTTTCTTAAGTTTCCAGTCTTACACTCTTAGACGCCTGATCTCGCATATAATACATACATACATATATACGCATGCTAAAAAAAAAAAAAAAAAAAAGATGCATATATGTGTATATAATCGTAACCATTTTCGATTTAAAAAAAAAACCACTTTAATATAGTAGGTAGTATCCGAACAATATCGATTCTAAAAATAAAAAATAAAATAAATTATCCCTCCAATATTTATACTCTAATGATCAGAGAAGAATCTAATTCATTTTTGGTTTCTGGTTATTTATTTGATTATATGAAAATTTTGACTGCAATGTACATGACTGTACTTTTATTGTTGGTTGTCAATAGCTATGCGCACTTATCCATTATTAGCCACGTATTGCGCAAGTTTATTGTTGGCCATGTTGCGCGCAAGTTATTGTTGACCACGTAGCGCTCAGGCTATTGTTAATTTTTGGTCACGTAATGCGCAAGTTATTGTTGCCCATGTAGCGTTCAGGCTATTGTTGGCCATCTTGAATTTTTAAATAATGGTATTTGAATGCATCATTTGCTGTCTGAGATATTCTTTGCGCTTCTAACTTGTCTATTTATAGGAACTACAATTTTATAGTTAGTGACAAATTGATTGTCGTTTTTTGTACTCAACTGTGAAGCGCCCTTTTTCCTATAACTTACAACACTAATTTACCTAATGGCATTTTTTTAAAAGTATTAATTTGACAAGTGCTTGAACAGTGATCAAAAAAAAAAAAAGAGATCTTCTCTGAACATTTGACTGAAATAAATATTGCTTTCAATTTAGTGCCTTTTTTGTGTGAGTGTGTGTGTGTGTGTGCGACAAAAAAAAATATCCTTTACTTAAGAAAGGCCTTCTAGTTCTGAAAAGATTTTTTATACGTTTTTGTTACTTATTACAGAGAAACAAATATCCAAATACGCTTACAGTTTGTTGTCAAGTATCATGACATAGTTTCTAAATAATTATCAAGTGCTTACCTTTAAAAATTTTTTTTTCTTACCAACAATAATTTGCAAACAACAACGAATATTTTTTATGATTAATACGAGCGCAATTTTTTATCTTGTATGTTCATTATGTATTAAGTTCCTTTTTTTTAAGTGTATCTTTCGAAGTATTTGTTGTTGTTTTTTTCTCATGATTTCTATCTTGCACAAGAGCGAAACACTACATTGAAACAGCAGTTAGATGACATCAAAAATAGGACTTAAAATTATTTGCTTTTAATCCTCGATAAAGAACTAGGTAAAAAAAAAATTTTTTTTTTTTTGGATTTATGCCAAAAAACGAAAACCTTACTAAAAGATTACAATGACAATTAACACACAAGAACCAACAAATTATTATATTCTAATGTTTTTCATTTTTTTATTATTATTATTATTTTGTCATAGCACACAACAATTGCACTGTTCCTCATTGGTTTTCTCAACAATTCAAAACGCAGCATGCATTTGACAATAAGCCAAAACACAAAAAAGTTAGCAAGTTGCAACAAAGAAAATTTTAGTTTAAAAACTTCAACAAATGTAACAAATATATTGCAGCAGCACCATTCTGCAACCATAGCGACACCTATCGTGTTTTCTAGGAACTAATTTTTCTTTTTTTCTTTTTTTTTATTTATTTGGTGGGAATAGTGATGATAGCAGAAGTGATTATCGGACAGTTTCCCCCTTCAGTCTTTTAAATGCTTAATGAATAATGAGCAATTGCTCTCTCTTTCTCTCTCTCTGAAAATAAAATTTGTTTAAACAGTACGGAACTGTATAGTAGTTCTATAAAGTTTTTTTTTTTTCATTCTTCTTTTCATTTCTAGAATTTATGGTGTCCAGATTTTTCTATGTAATGAAATATTAGAAAAATCTGAACGACATTTTTATGAAGAATTTATATATATTTACAAAAGTAGCTTATTTTTTGTTGTTTTTAATTCTGCATTTTTTTTTATTAACAGAATCCTTTATATGTTTTCATCCTCCTCTAGTGATGAGAATGTAAAATATGACAGCTATCGATGAACAACTGATACTAAGGAAAAAGTGATTTATTAAAATCGTCTAGAAATAGATAAGAGATCTAGATTGGTTTATTTGTGGAACTTTTTACCATGGACTTCTGCTGTTTGTCGAAATATTTGAATTCCTAGGTTGGCAGAATACATTTTAAGTGCATATTTGTGCATCCTATTAAAAGGAAGTTAAACCAGTATAGGAATGGTCGGAAAATATATAAATATATATATATATATATGTATATTATTTTCTCTCATTTTTTTTCTTCCCGTCAAAGGACCTTGTTTTATATTGGGTTCTGCATATATGGACGCTGCGTTTAGATCTCTTCACATCATAAAAATTAATAGTAAGTAACGATAAGTTGCACACCAACAAACACAAAGATCTTCTCTGTAAGCTCCACCATTGTGCTCTTTCATAGGATTGGTAGTGAAGGCTACAGAATTATAATTCATATGTATAAGTAGATAGGATAACCTTCATCATTGCTATAGCTTACCGCTTAAACCACATTGTATAGCAAAATGTTTGTAACTTTTTTTTTTAATTATGATTATAGTATATATATATATATATATATATATTATTTTCTCTCGCTCGATATAATGTAGCAAACATCCTCTCCAACTTGGATCATTCATCTAATATTGTACAGATTTGTAAAAAGGAACATCTCGGCCCTTCCTATGTTGAGCTAGTTAAATAACCTTGCTACCTGATCTCTACTTTTCTCTCTTTCTCTTTCCTTCTATCTGATCAGAAGGTCCAGGAGTGAAAGTCTGAAGCCCATATCCACCAAGTTCTCGCTCGCCTATATATTTTTTTTTATCTCTCATGTACACGCATGCGCACACACCCACACACAATGTACACACACGCACACACATCCGTACCTTCGCCACACATAAAGAATAGGAACTAGATAGCGCTCGTTTTGCTTGAGCGTAATCATCAGACTTGTTTCTGGTGATGAGCACACACATACACATTTAGTAGAAAATGCGTGCGCAATAAAAATTTCGTGGGGGGCCACTACCCCCGTATCTGAACTCCTCCAAAAAATATAGTGCGATCGGATGTAAGCGGCACCCCACGACATTTAATAGACATAGAAGTCTGGTCTTATAGTAAGTTGACAAGATTAAATCTACTTTGGGATTAAAAGGGGGGGGAGATTAAGAGGGATAAGGATAGTTTAGGGATTGATTTGGGTGGGGGTGAAGAGAGAGATCATGTATTGAAAGACTGAATGTCAGAGAGAGCAAACGGAAAAAAGGAACACGTCATTCCATGCCTGTCAACAAACCCCTTTTTTTTTCGGTATCCACACCCCCCCTACCCCACCCCCAAAAATAATACTAATTAAGTCTCAGTAGCCGACTTTCCTTCTAAACAAAAATGAATGAAATGAAATTAGGTAAAAAAAAAATAAAAAAAACGGAACATGGCAGTGAACAGATACCATTTCTAGATCCTTTACATTTCCCGTGTTCCGCCTGTCGCTTCTCCGGATATTAGCATCCAACCTTTCATGCATGAATCTACCATACCACAAAAGGTAGTTAATAGTGTGTGGTGGTGTCTAGCTAATTATAACGCAACTATGGGGGAGTCTAATACACCCTATGATACATCGATATCTTTTCCAGATAGAATATAAGGTACATTACAAATATCTTGTACACAGAGTTCCACTTGTAGTGGTCACAAATTCTAAAGGATTGTACAATTGGACATCACTAAAATTTTACCCCCCTTGCGTAGCATCATAGGCTGTGCCAGAGGGTTCTCTCTAAACCTACTGTCCCTTTTTTTTTTTGGTTTGTTTCTTTCTTTTACTGAAATAGTGGGTTTAATCCCGTGCATCCACGTGTGTTGACGAGACAGACACACACACACACACATACACACATGCACACACACGCAAACACACAGAGAGAGGAGAACAACAAGGATAATGTGCAGTTGAAATACTTTATGATAGATCTCTTCGATGTAAAAAAAAAATAATAATAATAATACACAGGAACTTTGGTCTGACCTTGGATCAGAGCGTGTCATATAAGAAAGTTCAGGAACATAGAGCATATAACACGCTAACGGTGTGTGCCCCTTACCATATGTGTGTGTTTATTTATTTATTTTTTTTTTTTAAACGGGCCTTTAGGCTGACCAGCAAAAACTTTGCCATAAGCATGCGAGGAACAGTGGCTTGAATAATTCTTCATGCATAATCTATACACACATACACACCTAACACCTTTTTTTTTTTTTATAGTGACCTTTGCTGATGTGTGAGTATGCCCTAGCTTTGCACGGTTCGATTTTTTTTTTTTTTGTTTGCTTTTTTTTTTTAGTCTTAGCAATTCTTACAAATGTATGATGGCTACTCTAATAGAGAGAGCACGAAAAAATTCACTTATAAAAATGTTTTTTTTTTCTGGTTGTTTTTTTTTAGAGAAAAAGGAGTGAGGAGAAATCTACAATGGTGCTATCTGGTGGTGAAAAGGGGAACTAATCTATAGAGATTTTTTTTTTTTAAAGGGGGTTCGTTCTAAAATGCGGTTTTTCTAAGATTAATAAAAAGGTTGTTTTGGGGGGTGTTAAAACAGAACATAACCACCCTCTCTATAAAGCAGTTTTAAAAACATCTGCTTCCTTGATATAGGAGCAGATTTACAGGTTCACACGAAAGCCAACAATAGTGTCAAGTCACTGACCGAGCCCAATCAAGTGAATACTACACTCGTTGGTATTTTTACCTTAGGATTCCAAATACCACTTTGTGCCGTTCCAGGGCTTAATAAGAAATATCTTCCCATGCAGAAGATATTTTAAAAACTCTTTTGCACAGGAAAGAAAAGTTAGTCTTAGTTAGGTGATCGCGTTTCCTCCCCTTTCTTTGTGGAGAGGGAAGAAACAGATAAACTCTTTCTTAACAAATCACAACAAACAGCTTCGATCTCTCCCTCTTTTTCCAGAGACAGGATAAATTGCAGTACAATTATTGCCTAGGACGCACGATTATAACCTCTTGGTTTCCGGGCTGAGAGAGATTTCTCCGGAAAAACGTATTCCAGCTTTCGAAGAAGCAGGTATGTGATCAGAAACATCCAACGAGGGTGGTTCCAAACCTTGAGCCAACGTCACACCATCCAGTCCAACATTCAGTCGAAGTCCGTTCTCTAACTCGCTGCGAAAGTCGTGTTGGACCCCTGAGGAAAAGAGGAGCTGCTGCGAGACATCTGGCCCATTCCGGACGGGATCCCTGACAACAGCCGCCGGTTGAGGATGCTGAGGGATTAACATCGGTGGCACTAGGCGTGCTGCCGGATTCATAGAGGGCGCCACTGTCGAAGGAACGAAAGAAGGTGCGACCGCCATCCCTGACTGACCTCCGAACACGGCAGATGCGGATGTAGAAGGCATGTTAGACGCTTGAGGTGTCGAAACCATACCGGTGACTGACGAAGGAACCATTTGTGGAGGAACTGGAGGAGGAGGAGGAGGAGGTGGCGGAGGAGGCAAAGATGACGCCATGTCATTGCGCTGCTGCTTCGGAACCCTTTTGATGTGGCGGTCGGCGTTGCAATGGAACTTGTAGTCCAGGATGGTGGGGAACCTTTCTCTGCACGCGCGGCACTCCACTTGCACTTGCACCAACTTCAGGGTCGCTTTGATGTCGTTGATGGCTTTGGAGGAGAAACACGACGACCTCTGGTGGTTGAGACACAGGATTTCGGCTGGGTGGACTAACTGGCACTTCTTGCACACGAATCCGACCTCTAACTCGACCTCGGTCGCCTGCTGGAAGTCGGCATCCGACACGATCGCCTTCAGGTCCTCGAACACTTTACCATCCTGCGAGAATCGGGCCGTAGTATTGCCTGGCTGCGTTAACTTCTGGGTGATCTCCGGTAGAGCCGTCGGCGGGAGCTGTAGCAGAGACAATGGGGTGCTGTACATGTTGGAATCATAAAACAGGCCACCTGGCGGGGACCCTATGAAAGCAAAAATACTGAGGTCACTAGATAAAGGTAAACTTAAAGGCTATACTCACCTGATTGTATTTGATCTTCTGTAAAGTGCACTGCCTGTTCAAAAATAACAGATCACACGGAATTGGAAGGCGGTTCTGAGAAATACGCGATTTTATTGTGAAATTTTGGTTACCCAAATGCAATCTTGAACGAGGCAAGAGAAATAAATATATGAAGAAATAAGAAAGAAAACAGAAGAAGAAAACTAAAGATGAAAACAGTGACAAAACGAATAAAAAATATAGAAAAGAAATAGAAAAATCCAAATAATACTATCGGGGAGGCTTCATTCTGAACAGGCAGTCACGCTTTACATGAGTTGATAATTGAAATATTAAATAACAGAATAAATCACCATAAATAATAAATACAGCACAAAGATTCACCTACATTATTCATTGTTGATAAGCAAATTTATTTTTATGATTAAATTAGGATTTTTTTTTAAAATAAATTAATATTTATTTCAATAATGCATTGCTCCAAAACCTTGTACAAAGATTTTGAAAGTACAATGTCTTTAAAATAGTTCAGATATTCAATCACTTTTTTTCTTTATATGAAAAAAACATTTTTTAACAAAATTAAAATATTTAAACATCTATGAAGTGGCATTTGATAAAAATGAAATACTCAGATATATTATAATGACTTTTTAGTATTAGACAGCATACTTGTTAAAATCGAAAGTCATGAATATGCATCAAAGAAGTTAGTTTACAAAAACCTTAACCTTTTAATAATAAAAAAAAAAATAATAATAATTCCGATATTTGCGTATCCTACACACCCACAAAAACATACCCGAAAATTAGCAATACGAAACGTCCGATAGTAAAAAATAAGCATTCTATCAACAAAATATCCAGTAATTGATAACTCTTAATGAATCCATTAGATGGCGCTACAGTACACATCAATAGTACAAACAACAATTAGAACATCACGGAAATTACTAATACTAACTTATCGCTTAGTTTTAAGAATACACAAAAAAAAAAGTCAAATACTAATTAAATCCTAATTCCCGTCGCCAGGTGGCGCCAGGTGCAAGTTACTCTATATATAGGATACGTCGCCTTACTCGTTTACTGTAATGAAGAAAAATGTCTTTTTTTTTATTTTTTTTATGCTGATATTTTTGGAGTTGTCTTCATGGCTCGAGTCATTTGAAGGCCCCCACTGTCCAAAACTTTTCTACGGAGAGATTACCGAACCATAAGAACAGTCACATGTCAAAGAGTTGTTATACCAGAAGCTATTAGCAGGTGATCGTATCAAAGTGGCAGATAGGGGGAAGGAAAAGTGGGGGAGGGGGGAAAAGGTTAAAAACACACCCCGTCGGGTTTTTTTTTTTGTTTATTATTTTTTTTTTTTTGCACGTGCCTCACGAAAGCGTCTAATGTTCATGAGCGCGTGTATTTTGCAGATGCCAAAGACACTATCTTGACTGCCACTCTCTCTCTCTCCCTCCCTCCCTCTCCCACTTTAACGGACAGTACAGCAGATCACCATGACACCACTGACCCCCGAAAAGAAAAAAAGATTTCAGCCGATTGTAGGCAAGATAAGACAGTCCTGATCCTCCCTGCCAGAGGTAATAAACCCTAGCAGGGGGGAAACGGGCGTGCTGACTGATATATCCAGTAGTTTATACCTGAACAGCAACCATCTACAACAACAAGACACCTGCTAGTGGAATATCCTCTCAAAACTACGGAACCCCATTGGCGTTTAGTGAGATCAGAGAATCGTATTTGTCCTTATCCTGAATTAGCGCAAGAAAAGTTGAACTAAAATGGTTACACGTCTTTAACAAATCAACAATGGAAGTTACTGCGTCCTCAAATTCATTATTTCAAATAACAAGAATACGACAATGAATTATAACTATTGCATTTTTAAATAAAAACAAACTATGACATTTTAGATTTTTTTTTAATATAATTAATCGACGTAAACAATTTTTTTTAACTGATTTGTTTCCTCCTTATAAATAACTTGCGACAGCTGTTACAACTCCGTTATTTTCTCTTTAAAACACACACACACAGAAAAGAAAACAAGACCCAATGAAAACTGTAAGCTCGAAGTCGCTATTGATACACGACTTTTATATAGTTACAAGGTCTGTAGTTGGCAGTGACTTCAGAAATGTACCAAACGAACTTGGCGGGTGACACTGCTATCGTTGACCATGTCATTGTGTATCATCCAAGGGAGACTGGTAAACTGTCATGACCACAGTACCGACGCCAGGATAAGTAACTGTTGAGAAAACTGCATTCACCAAAGCAATGTCACAAACTCCCAGTGGACATCTTGTCCTTTAAAAAAAAAAAAAAAAATTAACTACATTCAATCTAACAAGAAATTCTACGGAAAGCGAAACACTCCCTCTAGAAGTATGAAGAGAAAAAAAAAAAGTCAAAGACAATTTATTGGACGGTCTTAGCTTTTAGTGTGTAACATTAATGGCTAACCACATTGATATTTTTTCGTTTCAACTATCGGTTAAATTAAAGTACGCAAAAATGGTTCCTAAATAATATTAATTGCTATTAAACCAGTTCCAATATCGCCAACTGCGTCTTACAAATAACTTAGCCCTTATTACGTCAACGCCATAAACAATTATAAATAATATCAGGCTTCGTGACATTGTTGGATAACTTCATTGTTTCAGTTTCAAACGTAATCATGGCCAGTAGCTAAATTTCTTTGTTCAATTACACGATGCGGAGCAGAGAAAAAAAAAATGAAATGATTTAAATAACTTGGTTCCTTCTAAATTCTTTTGATTTTGAAATATTCAAACTTTTAAATATTTAGAAGAAGGTGTATAAATAATGACCCAAACGGAAATTTTCGAAGATGGTTGTTAAGTATTGTCCTTATTAGTGCAGTATGTCGAGCACTACATTCCTGGAAAAGTACGAAACGTACTTTTGATTTCCTTACATTAAATATTAAATTTAAAAACATATTCTTAATGACTTCTACCGTTATTTGTAGACTATAATTTAGCTTCGATGTCTTTCAAAGGATTTGATCATTTGAAGCAATCGATATTCGGTCTAACCGAGGGATGTTCGTTATAAGAATTGCTTAGATAGACCCAATAGTTTACGATTATTAAGACAGTTTAGAATTTAGTCATCTTAACGAACCCTATAAGATTATCTTGTGAAGAACCAAGCAGGAAACGATGCACTCAATTCATATCAGTGCAATACCACCTCCCTCCTGAAAAGGAGAATAGAAAAATACGTTCGGTGAGAAACACCAAAGACATATGTCTATGTAAACGTTATCTTTCATTAATTCTCGTGCTAAAGCATCCCCTTCTGTGCTGACTCACCCTCGGAGTTTTCTCTTTTGCTTCCAACAAAAGCCATTTCCTTTAAGTGTAACATATGGAAATAAAAAACCTCCATTTTTGAAGTAGCGTCATATGCAAACTCCCCTTTCTCCCTATCTTCTCTCCTTTCTTACCGTCCCTCTCCTCTCCCCCCTTCCTTCAAGGGGGGGAAAAAGAAAAATATATTTTATGCTGCCATCAGAAAGTGTGATGTCTGTCACAGAAGCTACGGACATAATGGGGTGAATGCCATCATATGTCAGCGGTGACTTGGAAATCTTTTTGCGCCGGTTTTTGCTCAAGAAGGTCTCTCTCCCTCTCTCGGCTCTTCCTGCATGTTTAGACCGTAAGAGCTCCGTCATCGATTGAACGGGCAACGTTCTGTAGCGAACTTGCTTCGGTCCCTGCTAATAGATAGTTTGTTTCTCTTTTTACGACCCAAGTCGAGAGTCGGCCGTTTTGGAAGGAAAAGAAACGAAGGTCATAAAATCAGTCTGTCATCTTTAGACCCCTGTTAACTCACGAAAACATTGATTAAAAGAAACCCAATGAACGATCTTTAACATCCACATGGGACAATAGTTAGCGATTGATTAAGATCAAACTATTGGAAGGAAGTTTTTCCCTCGAGTTACATAAAACCATTTACACCTCCCTTAGAAATTTTAATAGTACGAACAAAATAGTCTAGAATTAATCGGAGAAAATTAAGGAAAGCGGTAGAAATAAAAATAGCTCTTTTTTTTGTTGTTGTTCCCCCCCCCCTCCCCATTTATTTTTCCGTGTGTGAAAGTCTCCTTGGAGTCCAATCACGAATCGACAATAAAAGATAGGTTCTAAGAGGTCTCTGGAGATGATTCGCGTCCGTCTGGCAACGTGCATGCACGCACACACACATAGGTAGTGAGATGCACGCTACCACTAACAGAATAACCGTCTCTCTCTCTCTGTCTCTCGAAGACAAATGTTGACAAGGACCCTGCTCACAGCTAATGGTTTTTAGCTTTGAGCCTACGACACTGTTGACAAAAAATGCTAAAACAAACCTTTTTTACGTCTAATTTTTCCCTCCATCATCATCTTCTCACTTAGCTATCTTTTCCCCTTTCATTTATGTCCACCACCCCCCTACCCGGTCTTTACTAAACCTAGAGTTCATTAGGACATTTCTACGAAGTCGTATCGCTTGTTCATTTAGCTTTCTCGGAACTGAATCCATATCATAGAAGGAACAACCATTGCAACGCTTCCACCATCCCTGGTAATATGAGTTACAAACAGCATATTGCAGAGGCACTTTCCCTCTCTCACTGTTTTTCTCTAACACATGCGCACATATAGACTTTAATGAGTCATTTAAACCGAACTCTATCGTTAGGCCTAAGTAACACTATCATTAAATATACTTCAATGGTGCGACGGAGGTGTTTGCTACCATGTCGGAAAAAAACATTCGCTCCCGCTTACCTATCAACATCTTTGTAATTAGAGGGGGGGGGAAGAAATCCTAATTATAAAGTCGTGGATGAACCCAAAATAACTTGACGCAGACGGGAAAATTGTCCTGGCAGATAACACATGTACCGACCTTGAAAGAGAGTAAAGAAAGCTACACACACGCCCCCTGGCGAATCGCTAATTATACATCACACTAGTAACTATTCCCCACAAACACCCCCCCCCCATTTCCTTCAACTCTATTTAAGTGCAACAGAAGCGATAATGAACTATCTCTGAGAAGGTGAGGCCTTCGGAAAATTCCAGACACATACGTGTCCAAGTCTACCATCTTTCTTCAAACAACTAAACTTACTCAACTTTTATGGGGGGAAAGTTCCCCCCCTATATATATTTCATGCGTTGTTTATTATAATAATAGATAATAGACCTTATTATAATCTAAATGAGTCGCTTTAATAGTTCCATAAGATTTTAGACCGGAAGTATTTTACATCTTCATGATGTCGTATCCGCTTATTATAACTTGAAGTTAAACGTTTTGATGAAAAATATAACTTCGTAACTCAAAAAAGAACTTGTATAATGGCTCAAAATTTAAGCTATGTTATTGATTGAAACCAAGAGTTAAAAAAAAAAACAGAGGATCATGTCAAATTGATTTTTAAAATTTTGTATCAAATTATAGATTAAAATTCATAATGTGTCTTCATGAATCCATACCGCCTAGGACGCGTAGAACAAGGGATTTTCAACTAGAGGGTGAGTTAACCGGTCTCAGACGGTGGTGAGAGATTTCCTTCCTTCCTTCTCATTCTTTGATTCTTAAATAAATCCTCACCTCATGGATTGATAAAATTTACACGAATATTGATATTCTCGCTCAGCGATTAGTTACGATATTGATTATTCAAGACTGATGTTCTGTGTCGTGTAACTTCTGCTTACAATGACATCATTTCTTGCTATTTTTTATGAGTTTGCCAGACGGATAACACCATGGACATTTTTGCATTAGTACATATGCATGTTGTAGCAATTTTCTATAGAGACATACCAAACAAGTACAGTCCTTTGGAAGCCACCAGTTCATATTCTTCTAGCGACCCTAGAATATAGGAAACAGGGACTACGTCATCGGAGGCAACTCGATCTTTTTGGAGCCCGTGAGTAAGGACATCAGTGCAGTTTAGAAGACTTTTCAGTGGAAGTTTGATAATGGTGATTGGGTCTTCACTTTTTTTTTTTTTTTTTTTTTTTTTTTTTCAGTAGAGTAGGATGGGTAAGAAGTGCCCAATTCGGGGTAGATAATATGCAAGCAACTTCGAATAATTACTTAGTCTTAAATCATGTAATTGTAATCACCTCCCTCCACATATTATGAGCTATAATGTCATCATGTGTGCACTTTGGTGAACATCCAATAAATTTTAAAAGCTACATAAGAAATTTACGATCTAAAATAGACATGCGAAGTATGCAATCATAATGAGTGGTGTTAGGTAACAGATTTCTTCACTAAATCCTTAAGAAAAAGGGTCAACGCCATTGAAGAGATTCCAGGAATACTGTGCTTGCAATGCGTCTACGAAATCCCCATAACTTATTTAAAGTCAGTGTACAGATTGAGATAAATCCTCTGACATGGCGATTCTTAAATAAAATCACAGATTATAACCGACGGAGATGAGGCATATAACCAGCGGGAAGTTTTTACCATCGTGTACCCCCAGCATCCCTCCCCCACCTTCATCTATTTAGAGCTTCGAGACGTGCTAAAGAAACCAAAGGGACCAACTGTGATCTAAGTACACATTTCAATTCTGATTTAAAATTTTTACAGCGCGACTATAAAAACGAAAGATCCATCTCTTGATATAAAAGGAGAATTAATACCAGCGGAAGGAATTTTACTTCTACTGTTTACCACCAGGGAGGACTAGTTTGTTAAGTGTGAAGCATATCCGGCTATCCAGTTTTTAAAGTACAAAACAGGCTGTTTTATCATTTTATTATCCTGCTTCCACATCAAAAAATGTGACGAGTCGTCCATCTTAACAGCACATCGCTTTACTAGCAGAGAAATAAAGTTGAACGTCAAACAGCCGGTCGGAGAGTGTGATTTATATGAACCCTCCCCCTCCACCCCAGTGGATTTCTGAAATGGCGATTTTTGTAACAAATTGTACACTTTCCTCTTCACTGAGCTGGCCAAGTCTAAAAGGACTAATCAATACCTGATGACACCAGGAATATAGGATCATTCCACAGTATCTACCATGGCTGTAAAGCCTTCACAAAGGCAAGTGAATTTGCAGCTGGAAGATTAAGGAGCCAATACCTCCGGAGTATGGAGGCTAAATATCTCATTCTCTTTATAGCGTTGTGAGAATGAACATCAATTAGACGTGACAGTGTGCTTTCTCTTTCGTTCTTTCTCTTCTTCTTGTCGCGATTGTCGCAATTCTCTCTCCCTTTCTGAGATAGACAACCAAGAGGAATGGATAGATAAATAGACAAAAAGAAAGTGATGCACAAATGGATAGATAGATGAAGAGAATGGATAAGCAGATAGAATATGGAAGAAACATACAGGTAAGAAAGAAAGAGAGAGAGAGAGAGACGAATAGATAGCTGATAAGCAAACTGAAGAAAAAAATATAGGTCAATAGAATGAAAGGCGTAACTACACACGATAAAGGGGAAGTGAAGAAACGGGGAGAGAGAGAGAGATAAAGGTAGAAAGAAAATGATATTTTGATGTCCGTAACTCGCCAAGACTGGAAGTCCTCAGTAGAATTTTTAGTAATGCCGATGGGATTAGGGTCATGTTATCCAAAAAGGTGCTTTGAAATCCAAACATAGAACTTATTTCAAGCCACCTCAGACCTCCAACAAGCATGGTGATATCACGCTTGGCAATGAATATCACGTACCACTTGAAGATATCCATGATAATAGTAGAATTCGAATCTACAGCCTCCTTAGAGAGAAAATACGCCGTCCACCAAACCAACCCGACAACTTGCAGAGGCGTATAGATAGCAAAAAAAAAGTGTAACCTAAGGGGAAAGAAGAGAGAATGATAGAGATATATAAGTACATAGAGATTAATAACAGACTGCACAGCAAAAATTTGAGGCAAAATGGATTTAGGGATGTAAGAATAAACAAATACAAAGAAAATATACGCTATATATGACAGAACAAGGGTACAAAGAAACAGATAGAAAAAAAGATGCAAGAAATGAGAGCTTTTCATATCTCGTATTCTAAATAAATAAATTAATACTGAATGAGTTTAGCCATTTGAGAATGACGCGACTATTTAAAAAATACACGGAATTATTTACAAGTCTGTTGGCATTGGAAACATGGAGAGTGGTGTAAAAAATCCGATCCATAGCACGCACGCCTTCTGTCTAGTTTGATTCATACAAAATAACTTAGGCAACAAATGCGGGTCAGTTTAATATTCACGCTCTGTTTATTAGTGACCGGAATATTTGCGTCGAGTTATTGTGTAAGATTAATTGTAAGCTACTTTTACAGTAACAAAATAACCTAAATTGATTCCAAAGAATGCTTAGAAATGGAAATAATTATCATATTAATATTTTTCTTGGTCATACGTTCAATTTGCACTGTTAGGAAATTCACCAAAGAGCGAAATCTACTAAAAATCGCTCACTTTAACGATCTATTCTATCTCCTCTTTTTTTCCAGTCCTTTCTTCCTTCACGTTACAATCTAAATACACTCACTCACTTCCCATTTCGTACGAACATGCAAACAGTTGAAATATTTAGTTTATATGAAGCACAGTGTAAAGGTCTGGCGAGCGTACGCCTTGACGGTATCCTCCCCATCCCCATTTGCTCTAATAAAGTCATTGGCGTGTTGCAGTTTTCTCAGAAGAACCTATAGAAATGAGATGAAAGAAAAAAAGAAAAAACCTGAGGCGCGTTCTCCTCATAGATAGTTGATTTCTGTCATATTACAGTGCTCAGAGGTTGGGCCAACCCACCTCTCTCTCTCTCTCTCTCTCTCTCTCTCTCTCTCTCTCGAGTTGTTAGCCCCCCTACGGTAGGGTAATATCCAAGAAATCAGCTCATATTGAAGAGATAGTTGCTAGCTTCTTAGAAACGTCTCCTGCAAACTGGCACACATTTTGCATAGTTGCGAAATGAAACAGTAATAGAACAAGATTGAAAGAGAGAGAGAGAGAGGGAAAATAAAAGAGAAAGAAGAAAAAGTGTAATCGATGAAATGCTGTTCTCTAAGTCCATAAGTTGTGAATCTATTGCTATTTTTCACAACATCCTCGTTGCAATCACACTTCTATAATGTTCTTTTGTAAGGTTTCCTTAGGAACATTTTTCAAATATTTAATATTCTAGAGGAGAAAATATTTATATCGACACAAATATTTAATACTTTAAGGGGAGAAAATGCACTACAAAAGCCATCGTATTTGTGTGGTGGATTCTGGCAGGATAAGGCCTAACTGCTGTGTGAACGACAGAACAATATCGCAGTACTTCAATTGGGTTTTTATCTCGATACTAAATTTATATTTCATCACTTTACACCTACGTTGTTGTGAATGACGTTTGCTCAAATCACGAAACTTCCACTTAGCTATTCACATAAATGTAACATGTTCGATTGAAAGAGTGCTGTTTTGACGGGAGAATAAATCAACTGCAAACAATAGAATCAAAAACTATTATGGCAATCCAATAGGATTAACATTAAAATCGCTAAAGTATGGTGGATTCTGTGTAATCGACATTGCTCATGTTGAATAAGAAATACAATAAAATAAACTAGAATGTGAGAATAATAGACTACACAAGACGATTATCACATAAAATCTTTCAAACACTGAAAATTAAGCCGTCCTCATCTGCAACAATGTTTCATTGTTTTGTTTTGTTTTTTGGCAGAATTTGAATTCTGCAGAATTCATAGAAGCTTTAATATTTGCCAAAAAAATTTCTCTTTTTTTGGCAAATATTAAAGCTTCTGTAAATTCTACAACATTCGAATTTTCACTTTACGAAGAAAAAGAGCATTTAACTGAAAAACGTGAGAATCTTAAGCATTTGCCAAAAAAGAATTTACATAAAAACAGTTAAGAATCTTTTAAACATTTGCCAAAAAAAAGCATTTAGCTGAAAAAAGGTTGAGAATCTTATTTTAAATATTTACCAAAAAAGCATTTAGTTGGGGGAAAAAAAGGTTCAGGATCTTATTTTAAACATTTTCAAAAAAAAAAAAAGAAAAAGAAAAAGAAAACCATTTAGCTGAAAAAAGGTTGAGAATTATATTTTAAACATTTGCCAAAAAAAGCATTTAGCTGAAAAAAATAGAATATTTTTTGGCATTTTCCAAATAAAAAAGATGCCAAAAAAGCAGTTGGCTGAAAAAAACGTTGAGAACTGTTTTTCTAAACATAAAAATTTCCTCACACTTAGGCTTCCCTTATTTATTTAATTTATTCTATATCTTTATTTCTCTTATACTGTTGACGGGTTTTAATTTACTTCTTTTACAGGATCTGTCTCAGGAAATTGTTCTATACGAGCTTTTTAACTTTTAGACTTCCTTTTTTTTTTCTATCATTTTCCTTATTTCTTTATTTCCTTTTTTTTTTTGAGTCCTATCCTTTTTTCCCTATCTTGCTTTGTCTCAGTCATTTTATTGAAACTCTCTGTCTTTCTCCTAAAAGGAAGGAAACTATTAAAATAATTTCCCTTTATTTCCTTCCTCCCACATCGTGCAATTTCGTTCTTTTCGCTGATTATTTCGTGTGAGAAATAAAAAAAGCATTCCCACGCCATATTGTATTTGTCGATAAATGAATTTGAACGTGGGAAATATGAACGATCCATATCGGAATTCCCCCCCCCTCTATTTATATCTATATATAAACACAAAAGAGAATAGACAGAGAGAAATAAATAAAGAAAAAGAGAAATAAGCTTGTGAGGGTGGGGGGGGGGAGGAGATCAAATACGAATGTGCGTTCATTTGAGTGTCCTTTTATAAATTTAATGCACGCATCAACCTTGCTACGCAGACCCGAAAATAAAATCTGCTGGTCGGTATACAGATGATTATAATGAGAGCTAGGGTTATTAGCCCACACAGGAAACAACGTATCACAAAACAAGTCATCCTGATTGTCGGTTCTATAGATTACTTTTATGCATTCAAAATACGCCTTCTAAAGCAGGTGATTTTTCACAGCACGCAAGTGAAATTTTTGACTGGTAATTTTATCCCATTGAACATTCAGTAATTCTAACCCTGAACAATAACACTCGACTTTAGTATGGCAGACAGGGAATGATACGAAGCACAGATAAGTGTGTCCATTCTATTCGCTTGGTTCAATTTGATTAGACTTGATGTAAATAAAATTATTAGTGTCAGGGACTAAGGGAAAATTGGGTATCCAGTAGTGAAATATTACTGGGGGGGGAGGAGAAAGGGGTCGAGAACTTTTTACAGACCGTTGACTCAATCATGAGCTATTATTAAGTCGTTATTTTTATTGGGAAAAGTTGGGCTGACCTGAAACTAGGTGTGTCCAGTACAAACAACAAATATGGATTAACGTCAAAATTAGCGTACACAAATCGCCCTTTGGAAAGTTGCTCGTCCGTTGCTGACCCACAATTATATGCTGTTTATTTGAGGGTAAAAAAAATCATACTTTATTAACAAATAAGGGTTAATATATTGGCTATGAAATGGTAATCATAAAAGGAAAAGCGAGTTTAATTATATTAAAATGAAAACATAACCAAAATTTAATTTAAAATTTTAAGTTGTTTTTCGTTCTAAATTTCTTTTTTTTTTTTCGTTTTCAATTTTTTTAAAATAATTTATTCGCACTGTTGGGCAAAAAAAAAAAAAACCCAACAATACTGAGATAATAACAGGTCACACAAAACGAAAGAGAAAGATTAGAGGGGGGAAAAGGGGGAAAATACGACAAAGAATGTTAAGCAAAGAGACAGTAACAGTCTTAAAATTATGCTTGTGACGTATAAACTTCCCAATTAAAAAAGCAAAGATTTACATTAGAGATAATCCATGAATACGTTCATCATATTAATAGTTACCGATGTATCTAAATAATGTCATATACAAGCTAGGGGGAAAAATCATAGAATAAGAACAGACCCCCTTATCCGATAACTCAGGTCATGTACATCCACAAAATTGCGTAAAGAAAGAGAATGCGTGGAATAACAAATGGACAGGGAAATGTTCTTACATTGGACGAATCTATTTACAACATTTCTTCCTAACACTGGTATGACAAACAAGATTTTGCTTCGCAAAATCCTGCATGTATCCAAAATACCGAGACCCAGTTTATAATCAGTACTGAAGCAAAACAAAATAACAGTATTTGTGATAACAACATAGAAAGCTGTGGAGAAAACTTCCATTATTGTGTGACCCCAAAAAAATTCCAACACTACAACAACAGCCTCACATTGCATTGCTATGGGATGCTCTACGTATAGGTGATAGAAAGAAAATAGATTTTGTAACTTCGAGGCTTAGTTCCTCTGTTTTTCGTCTGATTTTTTACAGATGGTATAATGCAAGGACTAAAACAGTATAAGCCTATTCGGCTTTTCAATTAGATAGGGGTGGGGGATAAAAAAAAAAAAAGGTTTCGTAGCAAACCAAATCTCTCTCCACCTACGACAGTATAACGTATGTAGCGTTTGCACAACAGCTAGTAAGGAAAGTGAAGGGAGGATGGAAAAAGAGGGGCAGTTGCTTAGCAACCAGAGAAGTGTGAATGTCAGAAACATCAGAGAATCAGTAGAGACACAGAGAGAGAGAGCCCGTAGGTAAATCTGTATGATGAGTGCATTTAGTCTGGGAGACATGTTCACATCAAAGAATAGCCGCCCGAATTGGGTCTGTTTACCTACTCCTGTGTGACGTGTGGAGCTGACACACACAAAAACCCCCGAGAAAGAGAAAAGAGGATGAGGACTGGAATGGGGGGGGGGGGGAATGACAAAAGAAAAGAACTGCCCGCGATAATTTGTAAGAACTGAAGAGCTAGCGTGCAACGCATTTCGAAGGAGAAGGCGCCCTGAAAACCCACAAATACCATTAGCTAGCGGAGACAATACCTCTCCTAGAACCGCTCCACGCTTTGTGACGACCCCACTAAACTTGATCTAATAGTGTTTTTAGAGTGTACTCTACTGCCATTGCTTAGAATCTTATCTTACAGTTCTGCAGGAACTGAAAGGACGAATACAATTATCTTCTTTAATAAAAAAAAAAAAAAAGAAGTTATTAGATTTTGCCGCCTCCTTCAAAAGAGAAAGCGAGACAAGTTCTTTAACTACTGCATACTAATAGCGGTACTTGAACTGCCATCGGAAAATGAGATTCTACTTTTCGTTTAATTCGATCGATTGTATGTGACAAAATAATAATCAAAGTTATTGCCATGATTCGGATTATTATGATGATATTCATGATGACAATTATGATCATGATTTGGATTACAGTTGTAATCATCGTGAGCATATTTATGATTATCATGATGATGGTTACGATTTGTTAGGAGAGCTATGATGAAAATTCATGATGGTTATGATATGAAAATTTATGATGGTCATGATCATGCCCATGATTTGAATTACTTGTGAAAATCATAAAAAAATCTCTGATTATCATGATGATAGCCACGATTTGGATTACAGTTGCGAGTCATGATGAAAATTCATGATTTTCATGATGACATCCATAATTGGGATTACAGTTGTGATAATCATGAAGAATTGTCTGATTATCTCAATGATTGGCCACGATTTGGATTACAGTTATGCCGGTCATGGCGATAATTCATGATTACGATGATCGTTATTTATGAAGATTCATGATTGTTATGATGATGGCATAATTTGAATTACAGTTGTTGCGATTATGTCATCCTAAATATAGTTTTAAGATTAGCTTTATATGAAATAAATTATGGATTTTTTTTATTTCTGAACGAAATGGTTTGTAAAAAGGTTTAGCCAAAATGTAGTTTAGCCTTTATTGGGGTCATTGGCTAGCAAAGCAAATAAAAATAAAATAAGGAAAATATTTCCATTTAAGCAAAAAAAAAAAAAAAAAAGTTGACACTAAAATTTGATTGTGAACAAGTGATCATTATTTTTAATTAATTCAACTAAATCGAAGTTTAAAAAAAATCATACATTGAAAAAATTAAGTAGAAATAAAAGTCCGTATAAAATCCATTGAATCAGAAAATCGAACCACATGATTCCGCTAAAGTTAACCCCAATTAAGAGTTCCATCAACGAAATCCAACGCATCAAAGGTCACAAACCATGTCACCTTTCGAGAATAAAAACCGCACATTACGGGAATTTTTTATTTTTGTCCACCTAATTTCCATACACACTTCGGGTCGCAAGCACTGCGACACGTCAGCGTGACTTGGTGCATTCTTATTGTATACGAACGATGACGAGGAGGATGGCAGGATATCCCGTGCAATGGCGGCTGTAGTCTACTGCTGTCCGAATTCATCATCATCAATCAAACACGTACTGCCAACGGTGTGTAAACGTTCAACCATTCTGACGGAGAGATTACTGCAAAAGTAGGCCGATTATTCTTTTGTGGTTCGTACAGGAAATTTCTCCTTTCTTTCTTTCCATCTCCTTTTTTTACCCACCCCCCTCCTCACTCTCCGCTCTTCAATTCCGAAGGTTCAAAGTCAAACTCTAATCAAAGAGGTATTCGTGAGTGGAGATGGCGATTAAGACGCGAGCGCGCACGCACGCACGCACACACACACACACACACACACACACACACACACACACACACACACACACACACACACACACTTCGTTCTCCTTTTCATTTGCATATTGGGAAGGGAAGAGAAAGGGGAAAACGAACTTGCGCGTGCACTATTCTTGATTTTTTTTTTTTTAATCGCTAAAGTCAATTGAATGTCTGAAATGCCAGTTCATCGCAAAATGAACACATCCGTGATATGTCGTCTATCGGATGCTGAAGAGGTATTGCATGTTCTTTCTTTATGTGTGTGACAAGCTTTTAACCAAGTTTTCAACGTTTCGTTTTAGGGAATCTCTTACGGGTCACTTAATAAAAGCAAAATGTCATGTAATTTTTTTTTTTTTTTTCTGACAGGCGATTTCTTTTAATAGATATTTGCGTAGCTTGTTCCACTTCCTATACGGAGAATTTCGTATCCATTTCTTCAAACAACTTTGATTTATTCAAATCTTTGACATCGCCATTTACATTCTTTAAATTCACCATTGTATATAAATTTCTCCGTCTGTCCTGTCACTTTTTTTTTTTTATTATTCATTATTTTATTGTTCTTGATTAGATATCTCTCATCTATATGTTGTATTAGGTTCTCATTAAGCCTTTTATTGGAGACTCGAAATACAGCCTACAGATAAATATAATTGATGTTCTTGTACAACCAGTTAGGCTTAACTCTTCTCTATAAACAAATGGCCCGAGGAAGCAAAAGAGGAGAGGGACAGATAGTTATCAATCTGGTGGTGTTTCTTTACTGCCCTACAGCGATCCCATCACCTCGATGTTACACAACGTTGCCGACCCTGGATAGCGTGCGCTGGTCGCTGGCACGTGCAGGCTCCGATGATGACAGCAGCGCCACTCCATGCTGCCTCGAGCTCGATCTTACGGCCTCATTCTCCGCCCCTTTTCTCCCGTGGCTCCATCCCCCTTGTATGCATTCTCCACCGAAGATGGATTTACCGGATCAAGGGGTTAATAGCTCAGGTCATGGGCTGCAGAAACTAATGGACAAGCTACCTTGTTATTAGCTTTCTTCTTTCAGTCCGTCCTGTTCCTGATCTTACATTCATAACAGGTACATAACATCCCGGCCGGTTCCCTCTCTCTCTCTCTCTTTCTTTCTTTCTTCCCGTGGGTTAATGCTGTACTTGCCTGCTGTCTGCACCTGACCTGTTCTTCGCAATCGCGAGCGTGCACACACACACACACCAACACCGAGTTACATTACTTGCACTCTATTCTTCCAACAGTTAGAAAAACGAAAGTATTTGTTCATACCACCAGGTGTCAGCACAACCGTGAGTTAGTTAGCCTATCAACCCTTAGCTTCCCACCCTCCTCCTTCTCTCAGCAATACAAGAAATGTTAATGCCCCGAGGTTAAAATTTCCATTACTTTTTTTTTTTTTTTTGTTATTATTCTGGAGTTCAGTGGCAAAGAAAGTGAACTCTAAACCTCCCACAAACAACCGGATTTTGGGTAATCGAAGTGGTAATTATAGCAATTAATAGGGCAGATAAAGGAATTGATAGGGTATCTTATCTATAGCTTTTTATCAACATTTAGTTAGACGACCGGGTGGTCTTTCAGATATAGTAAGTTATTTTTGAACACTTTTTTTTTTGCGTTAAAAATATCGACATGTTGTTAACCCTGAGAAATTTGAGCTTTTTTACACTTATATGAACTTTTAAATACTACAGATAATATTGCTTTATTTTCCCAATACTTCTCTATAACATAATTCCAATTTAAACTTTTTTGTGATTAAATACGTCCTTAACATTAAAAAAAATAATAATAATAATAAAACTTAATTGAAAATTGGAACGGCATCAAAAACTAGTTCTAGAACTTTTGAAATATGGCTGGAAGTAATTATCCTGTCAAGAGTTGGACAATTGTTACAAATTCCCATTGTTGAAATATGATTGTAAATTTTTGATTGTTGAAAACGAACTATGTAAAAAGTATTTCCCATAAGTGTAAATTAATATAAGTCCTTGCCAACTTTTTTTTTTTTTTACTGTTCAAGGCTATTGCTAACATTAAAAGACATTTCTTCTTTAATTTTCTTGAACAGTAGCATTTTTTTTTCTCTTAATGATAAAGGTCTAGTGATTATATCGGCGAATTTTGTCCATTATTATTCTATAATTCAAAGGTAGATTTTTGTTATTCTACAAGCATCGAGTTAAAAATGGGAATCACTAACATCACAGTTAAACCTGGCATTCTCATTAACGTCTACGTAACAATTTTTTTCTAATGCCCCTGAAAAACCACACTGACTTTTTTTTTTTTTTTTTTATATTTCCCCCTCCCTCGGAAATTACTCCACTCTACGGAGCACCTAAATCTCCCCCCTTAACGAACCCCATCTTGAAAGCTACCGAGTCTATGGGTACGAGAGGTGGGAGGGATGGTGACTCATTCGTGGCTGTTATGTGTCAAGCGTTTCACTAGACAGAGGGGGAGGGAGATAGTCAAAAACATTTCTTAGCGTAAAAAATATCACCGCTTTTCCACACGACCAGTAGGATAGCCCAGGCATTCACCCCTTTCACGCTGTGGTATATTTAAGGGAAGAAAAAAATACACCCCTGGGAAAAAGGATACACCAAAAAAGCACATGTCATGTTTAGGTTTAATGTCAAGCGACATGTGCCGCTACGAGAGCCCATAAACGTCTCTCAGAAGCAAGAGGGGAAGCAAAAAAAAAGAAAAAAAAAATGGCGGCTTCAGATCCGTCACTATGGCAACCGGGAAGAGAAGGTTGTAGCATCCCAACATGCAAATCGTCTTAGAGAGAGCTTGAATAATGTTATCATCATGGCGGAGAATAGTTTTTTTTTTTTTCTTGTTCGTCTCTGAAGCAGAAAAGCATGGAAACAAAATGTATCTGGGGAATGAGGTAGGCGCGCGCGCGCCTCGGAGAACAACAGAAAACCTTTTCTAAGGCGACAGCTGGGATAACAGTAGATACTGCTAATTATTTCGATTCGATATAGAGTCTAGACGTGTAAGCATAGCATCTTATGAGTACGATATTTCTTTTTCTTTTTTTTTTATCCTTTTTTTTTTGCGTCAACAACCAAGTAATACACAGCTGTATATTAGAATCCGGAATTGCTACTGCTAGAAGCAGTTTTTTTGTTTCCCCGCCCCCCCTAATGAAAATGGCAATACTAAACTTTATGGCCAGCAATTTTTTCACGACAGTTATTTATATGATTTTTTTTTTCCAAATGATTATTGACTTTAATTTAAATTTTTTTTGAGAGGAAATATTGGTGCATGTTGCGTCCTTAAGGATACGTCTATACAATCAACCATGAACAACTTCAAAAAAAAAAAAAAAAAAAAAAAAAAAAAAACACTACCCAAACTGTATTTATTATAAAAACATTAACTTACATTGTGTGTTAAATACAAACAAAATTTTTATTTTGTGTTTGTTATATATTTTATCATTATATTAATAAAATACATTACATAATATTTTATTAATATTACTGATATTAACATAATTACAATATAAAATAAAAGTATTTTATTATTGTAATAATAAAAGAAAGTTTGAGATCCCCGCAATGCTATCACTGTTTGAAGAGGTGAAATGTGTATATAACCACCCATATTTTGCCTTTTAAAATTTTCAGATAATTTTTTTTCTGGTTCTAACGTCAGTAATAATGTAGATGCATCTTTTCCCTTGTCGTATTTTTGAGAATTTATCCTCCACTAAATTGGTGATATAATTTAAGGATAAGGTCATTTATATATTGTACGATAAGGCAAGGGGGTTTCTACTTTTGTTTGTGTCTCTTTTGGAGATGGCAATCTCTTCGCTATAATTTTGCATTTGATATTCGAAGGATGAAAGTTAAAACTTATCATCAGGTAGGATTTTCAAAGAAGCACGAAAAAAAAAAAAAATTACAAAAACAAAACGATTGCCTTATTAGTCCTTATAAGGACTGGCTTAAAGGGGCGAAGCAAGAATGCTTTTCATCTTCCCCGTTATCTGTAGAGGACAGTGTAGGGATAAGGTTATTGAGCTATTAAAGCTCTGATCATGGCAGGAGGGTAACAGCAATAGCCGAGCCTCAGTTACAACTTCATTGGCTACAGCATTGCCATCCATTACCCTCCAAGGGTATTAATCACCGCATCTCACGGTCGATTCGCCCACAAAACGATTGCTCCGAATGGTTAACATATCTTTAGTGGAAGATCAATTTCATTTTATGGTGTGGAAGTACTATCATAATTATTAAAAAGTTAAAGTGATTTAATCAATTTTTTTTTCAAATTTCTTAAATTATATTAAAAATAAATAAATAAAATATAGAAACATATAAAATTGATATTAAAAAATGAAAAATTATAAGCCCACACAAGGTACTTATCTATTATAGGTTTACCACCGTAGGTGGGAGTCACATATAAAAAATATATAAGTAACAGATATAGAACGAAGAGAGAGTAAGACGTATTAGTAAGACGCATAGTTTGTTATTCAACAATTTTCTTAATTGGATTTCCTGTGTCCAATACTGCTAAGTGCACAAAATTAGTCGAAAAATTCAATTTGATCTGTCAGTGCTAATTAATGACGTTAAATAAATGCATAAATCGACTACTCGAACATCTAGTTCGTTAGTGGTCCAATTAGATCCATGAAACTATCCATAGACTATAAAATATACTGAATAGGGAGGTCTTATTGGCCTGAAATAAGATACTAATGAAAAAGCCAAACACATCGCACTTTTTATTTCCGTTCAACCAATTCTGTAGATTGCCATTATGACGTTATGCTAATCTGCAATGAATTTCGCTGATCAGTCACCAGATGGCAGCATATGAAATCAATAATCATTCTCACAGCGGATGTCGTCCTCCATTAATACAATAATTGTTCCTTGTGAGCTGTCTGCGTATAGAAAAATGATCTGCGCTTTCGTCCACCGACACACACACACACAAAAAGGTTCGTCTAAGGAATTATGGTTTTGGAAAATGACGTGCAACTATACGAAGACGGTGACAAGGAATGGGCAGGAGAAAAGACGAAGGGAGGATTGAAGGAGATACGGAGAAGGGGAGAAAATCAATCGAACAATAGCAGACGACAGAACACTTCGGGGGAGTGGGGGAAGGGAGGAGACGAAGAAGGAAATACAGAAGCGGTATAGAACTAACATTACAAGAATGCTGCCTCTGAAGACCACGCAATGAATCTCGGTAAACAAGCTTCGTCCTCAGACCTAGGTTTCAATAGGGGACAGCTGTTGCAAGACTGGGGGAGAGGGGGGGGGGAAGGCTCACTGTCCGCAAGAGAGCGCGAAAAAGGAAATGAGACATTCCATAATCGACAGCCTGAAAAACTGAAGCCCAGATACGTTCGTCAGTTGCAAGATCCCGATATTACAGTATTGTACACATTTGCCTTCGACTTGCTACAAATTCCATCCTGCAATAAGGCCCGATGCCCACCGACAATGGACTTTGCTTAGCCTCGAACAAAGGAAGCTGCCGGTCAGGCTTTTGTGTACAGATTACCGACAAATAACTTACCGTCGGAGTGGTTCGCTGGGGCGTTTTACTAAGGGGGGGAGGGGAGAGAAAAGAGGGATAGTAGAGGGGGGGGATAAAAGGAGAATAATCACTACTGACCGCGCGAACATGCACAGCAACCCTCGCTGGTGAATTGCCATTGGAGGGCGGAGTGAAAGATGGTGGGAGAAAGAACGAGCGCGCGGGGGGGGGGAAACAAGAACCAAGAGAAAAGATACGAATAGATCACAAGAGGCTGCAATATTCCCTTCATCCAACACCTAATTATCGTGAACGCGCGCTTGGCGTTTCATATAAAAGTGTGCGTTTCTAAGGCTAAACAATTAACTCTCCCGGCAATTTAATTTTTCATCACGTGCTAGATGAGAACACCGCCAGCGCGCGCGCACACACACACACATCAGACCCCAACCGAAAGTACCAGACGCCTTATTTCCACGGAATTTGGGAGAAGCTGGTTTCTCATTAAATATGTAAATCCCGCTGATGACGCCTACTCCGAACGCTAGCAGACTATGTAATGACCTCCGAGCCTTGCCACCTTTCCCTTCGTTCGGTGATCACCGTTAACAGCTTGCTCTTGCTTATCGTAAGTGAGTTTTGTGCTCAAAGCTCGGACGATAAGTCAGAGTTGAGCAAAACTAAAAGGTCACAAGTGGATGAATGTTCAAATCATTTCGACGCTTTTATCAGTCGCGCTGTGCATGAAAGGGATTTGACAACGCTCGTGGCAAAATTAATTACACCACCACACTTAACCTATTTATTTATTCCATCTATCTGTAAAAATCTATGATGAATTTACTGTATCTCTCTATCTATCAATTTTTTTTTTATTCTCTCATCATCTTTCTCTTTTTATTTTCTTTCTATCTTTGTTCAATATTTTTCTCTGTGATTGCTTCTTTCCCTTACAATTGCATTAATGTCTCATTGTTGTTGACGTATGTAGTTATATCTTCTTCTTCCTTTTCCCCCCCTCGCTTTCTCAGTCTATTTTTTTTTCATTGTCGTTTTTTAAATCTACTTTAATGTTATTATTTCTCACCAGATTTTAAGAATCTAATGTTTAAGAATTCAACATTTTATCGAAACTTATTTTGATATTTATCTATTTTTCGCATGTACTGTTTCGATAGAAAACATGGCTTAACATCATCTTTTTTTTTCCAGCTATCTTATTTATTCACAGATTAAAAATCGCAACTCTTTCGTGCATAATTCTAGATTTTTTTATCGGAATTACTTAACCTAAAAAAAAAATTACAATGATTATTTATCATTTTTTACGAGATTAATTTTTTGGTGTATAAGACTTGCATTGAATTTCTTCCTTTTAAAATGTTAAGTTTGAATAATTTAAAGTAATTACATAAAATATTATACATACATTATTATTCTTTAGCTAGTATATCATTTTCAAACATATCTACTTACAAGCTAGCATATTATATCAACTAAGATGAAAATGAGATACGGTAATGAGTTTTATGCCAAAGAGAAAAAAAAAAAAATTACGACTATTACAGTCTGAGCTGGTTGGCTAGTTTACAAACACATTGTATAATCCCATTGGTAAATAAGTCTCGCTAATAAACCTTATTTCTTATTAATGAAATCCATCTGTTTAATATTTGAATGTAAGTGGGAGTACAACGTATAATTACTTCGCTGTTTTTCTCCCTACAAATCCTTCTAAATATTTGTAAATTCAGTTGTTAAAAAACCAACTTGGTTAACCTGAATACAGATAACTTATTAATGAGTCACCTACCGGTCCCGAGTCTCCAAGTTAATTACCTCACTCCCGAGATTAGCACAAAATGATTTTTTTTTTAATTTTATACTTTTTTTTCTTTTTTTTAGTTTAATACAACCAAAGAGAGGAGTCCTTTGTCGTAGAGACGGGGAGAGGTGAAGTAATGGGATTTTTCCAGCAATATTCAGTGCACATCTTCTGCTAACTCTCTAAGAGATGTCACAAACAGGCCTGTGTACGTAATGATTTTAAAAACCTTTGTGTGATAGCGCTTCTCATAAAGCTGGCTGCCGTAGCGCGAAAGAGTAAAAAAAAAGGGAAAAAATCGATTTCCTGCCCCCCCCCACAACACCACTGTTTTTTTTTTTTTTTTCTTTCAGGGGAGAAAGTAAAACCCTAGCTCCGACCATGATCGGTATTAAGGTGGGATGGTACATGACATTATATTATTTATTTTACCTAGTGGGTTTTGATAACTGGTATTGACTTGTTTATTTAGCTTGCTAACAATGGAAAAGCACGGTAAAAATGTCTCTGTTAGCTAGATCGGGAAAAAAAAAGGAAAAAAAAATTGAATTAAAACACAAAAGAGTATTAATTAGAAGTAATATCTCATGACAAGAATTACAACTTAGATTTTTTTATTTTTTTAGTTTTGTTTTTGTAGATTATTGTTCGTTATAGCAGCGGAACACTAAGTATGACAACTTGTATTGAGTGTATTGACACAGAAGATAAAGATGGTATTTAAATGATGACATTTTTGCGTGACTTATATAGTGAAACCTTAATTTCCCCCCCCTCCTTTTTTCCCTTCTCACAATTATTTTAAACTTATCTTTGAACCACTATGACTGCGTATTAACCAAATTGTCCGACTAATTTGAACTATAAAAGTGGCCACAGAGTGGCATAAATACGTTTGCAGACCTAGAGGGAAGGCTATAGAGGGGAGGAAGGATCACCACCGAAGCAATCGCAACCAAATAAAGCTATTCTATATTATTTGAATGATAATACAAATTACCCTTATGTGGCATCAACATAACAATTTAAATTAATTAAAAACAGACCGCGACCAACGTCAATTCTCCAATTAATTACCCAAAATCAAAGAAACAATTTTGTTTTTAATTTTAATTTATATAACATCGCATACTTGAGTTTACAAAACCTATAAAATCTTTAGTGCATTGGGTGGGTAGGTGGTTAAGTACAAAGGACCGCATTGATGTTTTTCTTTACCAGGATTTTTGGATTAAACGTTAGGGGAAGATTGTACGAAAGAACAATCTTCGCCTAACGTTTAAAGCGGTGATTAGATATTGATTTTGTCGATTAACATATCAACTCATCGTGTGGATGGTCAAAGAAATTAATCATCTATAAGATGAGCTTATATATTAACTGACCAAAAAAATAAAAATGCAAAGTTAACTGCACATGTCAACAATTAAAAACGTAAATAACAATGAGATGTAAACTAGATTTCAACAATTAAAACTATAAATAACAATGAGATGAAAACTGTAGATTTCAACAATTAAAACATAAATAAACAACAATGAGATGAAAACTAGATTTCAACAATTAAAACAAAAATAACCGAGATATAAACTGTATATTTCAACAATTAAAAACTATCCATTTAAGCAATGATTGGAAACCAATAATTAAGCTACACAACAGATCAAGGGATTAATCAAATACAAGAACAAAATTTTGAAATCACAAAAGAACATTTCCATGGAAAATAAGGGAAACAGGAGAAGGGCGGGAAGTAGACTTCAATAATCAATTCCATTTTACCAGACATCAGCCCACTGTACGTAATTTTTTTAACAGCAACGCATAATCCATTCTTAATTCTAATGTGCAAAAGGGGGAGGGAAAAGAAAAATCGGTCCTTAGCACGTGACTCTGAATTAAGAAGACCCCCATAACGCCTGACCCTCAGTCAAAGGACACCAACGCTGCTGGGTTTAATGAACACACACACGTCGTTGTAGATTCCAATCACGACGGACCTCTGACCCTACAATTGTTTCTGACCTTACAAGTCAGTACTGAAATGGCTGGAAGCATTTGACCTCACAATTAAGCGTCGGAGGAATACGAGGTCATGGAACAATATTTCTCTTGGTTGAACGGAAAGGAAAAACTGCTTGGATTCTTTAAAGGTTCTTCGAGCGTCAATATGAGGTCAAGTGTACTTAGGAAATACTTTCTTTCTTGGAATAGATTATTCTTTAATGTGTGACAATAAACTACTCAGGCTAATAGATACAAAAGATAGACGTCTGTAACAATTCACATCCTAATGGATTTCAAGACATTTGGCAATCTCTTACTTCCTCTCCTCTTATAATACACATTTCTTTCACATCGACATTTTTAACTTTAATATAATATTTAGTCGATTAGAAATCATATTAAATAAATGACGTTAGGATATTATTATACTACAGGAGTTATTTCCGAATCCAGTATTGAAAACCGGTGAGTCCTGTAAATCGGCATTTTTTTTTTAATGATAGAGCTCTATCCTACTTAAAATTAACTTCCATAATATCCGGGCATTCACCCAAAGTCCGGGTTTTTCTGTTTGTACTTTAGTTCTCGGTATGACCGCTTCAAATATATGGCGCGTCATATTATTACCAATACAAGTATGTACATTTTATTCCGTGTTTTATATTTCATTGTTTATATTCTAATATTATGTATATTATTAGTTTTATTTTAATATTTACCATAAGTATTACGATTGTTTTAAGGCTTATTAAAATATTTTATCACGATTTTCAGACTCTAAAGACCACCAAATTACGATTTATTAACCAATCTCTTTTAATCACTATTAAAATTGATTAATTATTGTAAAATAATATTCCTAATTTATTAAAATATATTATGTTATTTATTATATTATATATTATTTATTAAAATACATTAATTTATATTATTTAATAATAAATAAAAAAATCACTTCTCTCCTCGTCATGTAGAGGCATGCGCAGATGCCATGAACAAGTTTATTCAGAATACGGAATAGTTAATAAAAATAACCATAAGAATATTTATTCTATATTTTTTTTTTCATAATTTGCATAATATATAAATACAAAAGCCAACGAGCAGAAAGAAAAGCGTTTTTGGGTAACTTAACTTTTTTTTTTTTGGTAGATTTCATTATTAGCCACTCTCGTGTGAATGTTATATCATTCTTCATCCACGTGACAATGAATCGATTTCAATTCGACGAGCGAACTTCACGCGCAGGATTTTATTATTATTTTTTTTTTTTTTTTAGTGAACTTGCACGTGAAACATTGTCATCTTCATTGTTCACGTGCTTTTTCTCTGGCGATTGTTGATTTCATTATGACTGTTTTCGTTGTTGAATATTTTAACTTAACTTCAATAGAAAATCGTCAATTTCGCTGAATTTATGAATATTTGAAATCTTATCAATATTACCAATCACTTTCAGTAGATTAAACACATCTAGAAAATCAACTTTTTTTTTTTCTTTTTCTGTTCATCCATCAACTATGTAAACACAGTTCGTCTTGTGCATTTTCTCCATCAATACAATGTCGGCAAAGGAAGGTTTTTGTTTTAGTCCCATTTTAGGCAATTGTGTGGTCTTTCCGTCTAATGCCGCGCCAGTAATAAGAGATGATAAGTAGTTTACGTTATAAGAATAGTTTAAATCGAGACCGACATGGGGACTATACAACGAAGGAAGACGTATTACCTGGCGCGTGAGGTGATGTGAGATGATAGAGACGTATCGGTCATGTCAGTAGTGGGACACAGGAAATGCATCACCATCACAGGAAGGAATTCTTAGCTCGCGATTTGCCGCTCTTTCCTACCCCCCCTCCCCCAACCCCCCAGTACCACCGACCGACTAAGCTGATGGCTGCGTGTCGACCATATTTCATCGTTTTTCCGCCACTTTGAAGCACTCATTTGAGAGTAAGTTGAATGCTAATCCTTGCTAACATCATTATTGATTTTTTTTCTTTCGTTCTCTCCGTTGCTTATAAGCAGTACTGGCTGTATGTACTCTCTTCTTTATCTTTGACGCTCAGGCAGGCAACTAGCGGTAGATCCTTGTTAAGAAAGAAGCTTCTTTCCTTGCCTTTCTCTCTCCCCCCCTCACAATCCTGTTCCCCCTACCTTCTCCCTTCTATTTTAATCTCTCCCATTGGTAGAGTTGGATGTAATATGGGCTTTAAACACAACCAGCTGGGCGTATAATCGCAAATTTTCCAAACTCTCTTTTTTAATCACTTTGCGAAAAAAAAAAGAGGATGAAGAGGGGATGCATACTGCGCCATCTAGCAGAAAAATTTTAACCGGCAAAGCATAGTTTACCTTTAATAATGATCTTGTCTGAGGGTTTTTTTTTTTTTTTTGGAAAGACGTTGGATTTTTCAATTTGGGACGATAAAAGAGGAATGATTTTAATATATGCAATAGGAATGCATCCTTCAAAAGAATTCAGACACTACTGGTAACTAAGGAACATAATTTTGTGGTATATAGATTGAACAAGTAAAGATCATACAAAAAAGAAGGAAAATCTAAAACTACATTTTTTTTTGGCTTCGATTTGATGAGCTAGAAATATATGCCAAGTATAAAATTCCCAATGGAAAATCTATTTAAAATGAAATCCACATTGACAGGAAATAAAAATAACCTTGTTTTTATCAGTTGTTCTCGACTACTTTGACAAAGGGCTCCCTATTTTTTCCCATGATTCTGTGTTTTTTTCTGCTACCGTTATTCATGTAGTGTCCATAGGTATTCTTATGGTAGGTTCTCTTATTCACGAACAGCCACCTCAGTTATACTTTTAGTCCATCGATTGATTTTTAGTCTGGCCACATATCCATTTCGTCTCCAATCTTTGAGTTACTTTGACAACTTCGATCGCATCCTTTACATTTATCTGTTGGCGCATCCATTTGATAGTATTTTTGTCTTTAGAGTTCACGTGTTTTTCTTTCTCCTTTGGACAGATCGATTTTGTATTAGTTTGTTGGCAAAGCCAGTTTGTCCATCATATTATAATTTCAATTGCAATTATACTAATAATGGACAAAGATATTCGACAAGTCAACCTGTATATTTCAACAATTAAGTGACAAAACAATGGACAAAAAAAATATTCGAAATTTGTATATTTCAAGAATTACATGACAAAACAATGCACAAAAATATTCGTAATGTAGATTTCAATAATGATTAACATTGTGAAAACAGTTTGTATATTTCAACAATTAAATAACAAACCGATGGACGAAAAACATCCGAAGCCAATTTGTATATTTCAATAATTAAAGAACAAAGTGATGTCTATTGTAGATTTCAACAATGATTAACAATCGCGAAGTTAGTTGTATATTTCAACAATGACTGGCAAGCAAAACTTGTTAAACACAAAACATTTTAAACAATACGATTACGATAAAGACTATAATTTAACGAATATTGATTAGTCTTTGAGCAAATCACGAACATTTATTTTTCTTTGTTTACAATAAAATACGCAGTGGAAATCTAAATTAAGTCCATTCGAACTATAAAGTAGAATGTATTTTTTTTTTAATTAACTCCAAACAATCAGAAAAAATTTTCTTTCTTGTTAACACTCATTTCTCACCAGGGTGAGTGGTATTGTGAAGCAAACAAAAGATAAGATGCGGCATCCTTATCTATTTTCTATATCTGAGTGTGTATAGAGTGATTAATCACCGATCTACGAGCGATGATAGATTATTGATTGTCTGTATACACAGTCCGTTACCTATTAGTATGTATTCCACACTGTACATCTAAAACCACCGCCTGGCATGAAGCAATAACACTTTAAATAAAAGACTAAATGCACCGATTACTGTTTTAAAAAATTACACCCAAAGGCTACGCAATGGAACCGCCAAAAAAAAAAAAAAAAAAAACTTTCTGAAAGAAATAATTTCGTTTTCTTGATAGGACACACTTCATTTCCGTGAGTCGAACACACTGTCGACAGCAGGAAGAAAAAAAAGGGGAGAAGAAAAAAAAAAAAAAAAGAAAGAAAAAACCCATCACGGACTTCAATATCCGGTGACCTCTAACGATACTCACTTGCTCTGCAAATATCAAAATTCTGAGCGTCCGTTCTGACATCAACCCGATGTAAATCGCTCTAGCAACGGACGGCCACCGTTTGTCCAGGGGGCTGTCACGGTAAGATGGATGAGATGAGGGATGGAGACGCCACGGACGCACGAACTACTTTTGACGGTGAAAAAAGAAGGCCGGAACGAAGCGGCCACAAGGTGGTCCAGGCAGCGGCTCTGAGAGCGAGATTGTGGTTAGCTGTCAGGCCATATTACCAAGTTAGTCCTTCATTAAGCTTTGGAAGGCAGTTCCGTGGGACAGACCCTTGTCAAGGATGGTAAATAACTCGAGGTTCTACCAAGACATATTGCCCGGCACCGCACAAAAATGGGTGGACGGCTAACGTTCACTAAAAAAAAAATCCATTTTGTAATACCACCCGGGTTCGAGGCTATAATATTTCATTGTTGCAGCCAAGGAAATTGATTAGCATTTTAATGAAGTGCTAAATGCAATTAATTGTTTCTAGACATCGCACTTTTGAAAAAGAAAAAAGTCTGAAACGTCATGCAGATTGGAAAAGGCAAATATTAAGACTGAGATGAGCTGAAGACAATATTACATCTATTTTCTTCCGAGAGAGAGAGAGAGAGAGAGAGTTCCTTATATAGAACAAATATAAGGAAGAATGCCAGGGATGGATTGTCACATGGACTAAAAGGCTTAAGCCAAGGGTCAGTTCCATTTAAATATAATTTCTGTGCATTAAGTTAGCATGTTTATTTATACATTTTTTTTAATCATTTGTGTAGTAATTGTCATTTTTTACGTAGTTTTATGTAACTTAATGTAGCTTATAATGTTAGCCTTAAAAATATTCGATGAAGGGGAGGGGGTCCGAACAATCATGATGACATCACGCCTGCGAACAGGATTATTACGAGCTGAAGAAATAAAAACAGGAATACAATTAAAGAAAACAAATATAAAAAAATAAAACGGGAAAAAAAATGAAAAATTAATAGAAGAAAGAACGAATATAATAATATTATACAAAGAGAGAAGAGGGGAGAAAGGAATGTAAATGAAAGAGAAATAGAAGATAGAACAATAATAAAAATAAAAAAAAGAAGAAATAAATGATTTAAGATTGATGGGAAAATGAAACGATAGATGTCGGGAAAGAAAGAGAGGAACTAGAGAAAAAGAAAGGAAGGAGGAGAAAGAGAGAGAGAGAGAAGAAGAAGAAGAACATGGCATCGTATTAAACTAGAAGAAAGGACAAAAGCGGTGGGGAGAAGGCGTAATATCCAGGAATGAAAATGAGATAGAGAGAACATAGGCAGGAGAGAAAGATGGAGAAAGAGATTACACAGGCGCTCTTCATCATCATCTGATCGCTCAGCAAGTGTCCAGATACGGACAATACCCATATGGTGTCGTCATGCGGGCGGACATCTCCTTTATTTCCGTAATTGTCGGTTAACCCTTGCGTCTCCAAGGGCAACCACCGTTATGCAAGCTGGTTCAGAGATATTCCTTATCTCTCTCTCTCTCTCTCTCTCTCTCTCAATCTCTCTCTCTGTTTCTTTCTTTCTTTCTATGGTGATGAATGGGACCATTCGAACCTCAATCTCCTGTTAATGAAAGCAGACGAACTAAGCGCGATTAAGGCTCGTTATTCGCCGCCGAGAACGCCACTAACATTACGTGGATCCATATCGCAGATGAGGCAAGCGGACCGTACAGAACGCCCGTAAATTATCGCAACGATAGCCGTTACTTTTAAACGGCAGTTAAGAAACGAATAGTACGAGAGGAAAAAAAGCAGAGAGAGAGAGAAAGATCGCTCTTTGCAATGTGGTCGTTTTCCTCCGCACACATTGACGATTTACACTAATCACTCCGAGTGAGATCCAGAATTTTAATCTTTTTACATCTCAGCTACTTCGTCCTGATGAGCTGCAAATTTAGGATCTTTATAGAGACAAGGCCTCCCCCCCCACCCCCTGCAATTGTTACAGAAAAAAGTAATCGTCAGTATTGGTAATCATTGTAAGTAGCCGGTTTACTTACTCCCATTTGCTCTTGTTCTGGCTCACAAATGTTTCACGCTCTTTCATTCTATCATTTCTTTCTGTCTATTGGCACACTTAACTGCCGCTATATTTGCTTCCCTCCCACTCCCGAGCGCCTGCAAATTTCCTAAAGAGAGCTTTATGTACCATCATACTAAAACAAAACTATAATGAGCAATTCGTCTTATGCACATGGTTCCGGTACATCACTTCCGGTAAAAAAAAAAAAAAATGTGAACATCAACATAAATACATCATAAATTTGTTAAGAATTTTTTTTTTTTGTCATAATACCAAAGAAAGAAAAAAAAATCGAACCTTCCGGCGAGTGATGTCACTTCCGGTTATTAATACCTCTTTATATACTTTGTGTTTTGTTAATTAGTCATGCAAGGAGTACACTTCAGAGCTGACCATTCAAATTATGTCATTGAGACGACACATCCGGTCCTTTGAAAACTCACGATAGTGGAATGCTTTTGTTATCACTTGCGCTCAGCTTGCTACGTTGTTAAAAAAAAGAAGAAAAATAATAATAATAAATCGGAACAAGTAAAGAAAAGTGTGTTGTAGACACACGGCGAAGTGATTACAGATAGAATACTAGCACGCAGAAGAAGTGGAGAAAGGTTTAGAAGACAGTGTCGTGGTAACTTTCCTGTTACAGCAATAATAGATGAAGGTAGCGACATTTGGTGGCTGTGTGGCCTTCCGATCCATCCCCGGCGGATAATTAAGTGACCAACGATCCCCGCTGGAGATAGTCGAGCAGGTTAGAGTCTGATAATTGCAGCAACTTGCCGACAATTGTGCGAGAAAGACGATTTCTTGCTGGAAGATTGCATTTCTCTCTCTCTCTCTTCCTTTCCCTAGTAGCAATGTTTGCTGGAAATCGTTAGGCCTAACCCATGAGTCATTTGCTGCACAGACCGACATGACAACTGGCACCAGATTATTGCACCCTCCTATAAGTAATAAATACAACTGATTTGGAAAGCAATCAATTATCGGTGTCTCCAACAAAAGGTGAACATTTATTAACAGCGCCAGATTAAAACGAATAAGAAGGGAAGCTAAAGCTGAATTGATTTCCACCTGGATATTACAAACTAAATAAGTTGATACTATATCTCTGTCTTAAGAATGTTCCTTTACGTCCCCCTCCCCCTCTCTCTGTCATTTCTCTACCTGCCTTTGGAAATGTCACAAGAAAACTTCCAAAAAGTGACAAAGGACTGTTATTGATCAAAGCAATCATAAAAAAAAAAAAAAAAATACTTGTATAAACTCCTGAATTTAGACGTTTATACTAGTATTCAGATTTAGATTCCCACAAAAAAAAATTAAGCAAAATTATTTCCACGAATGTGTAATTAAACCTACTTAGTAAAATTAATAAATTATTAAGATATGTAGAATTTAGAAAGGCGTAGGAATCAAAATTCATGCAACTCAGTTCAAAATGGAAAGAATTGAAAAATAATTAAAATAATAATAAATTTTAATAAGTTTTTAAATTTATTTTTATAAGCATTAATATAAATAATTGTAAAAATTTGCTTTAGTCCAAACTTTTTTTATAATTAAAATTTTAAATTGAGTTTATGTTAATAAAACATATCAATTCGATCAAATGCTAAAAACCATTTAAAATATTTTTAATTACAGATATTCGAGATATATTTATATTAAAATTCGAATTTCCTTTTTTGCACGAAATCATTTTCCCATTAAGCTGGCTTTTACTAGTGAATTTGAACTCGAAACCTGTTGGTTTAAAGCCAAAATGCTGTTTGCTCCATCAGGACGCCAATACAACCATTGATTTCTTCACCATTTGGGTTACATAAACACACCAGTTTGTTGACGGTTTTTTTTTTTTTTTTTTTTCGGTACATGTAAAGATGCTCATACGCTTAAATTAACATCATTTACACATGACGTCATAACCGGTCTATTGTATACGATCCCTTTTGTGAAGTAGGCTGTAACCTATTATACATTCTCTTAACAAGTTGTCCGGTTTCACTTCGAAACAGGAAATATCACTCTTCCTCGAATCGGCTTTTAATGAGCTTGACTCAAAAGAGCATAAAACTTACTGATGTAACTAAACTGGTAATCCATTCTATGGAAACTAACTTCAGCTGCAGTTAGATAAAATTATCATATTAGATTTTTTTTAACTATTTTAACTCACTCTCAGGATCGTACCATATTCATCATCGTCTGTCATTCTCTTATTACTAATCAGGACTAGCCACGCTATCCTAAGCTGAACTTAAAAACACGTTCAGACCACCTGCACGTATATACCAATTATAGTTAACTAAAAACTATTAATTAAGCACTGTGATTTCAGTATCCCATTTCTTTAAAAACCACCGTTGCCCTTATAAGGAGTGGCTTAAAGGGGCGAAGCAAGAATGCTTTTCATCTCCCCCGTTATCTGTAGAGGACAGTGTAGGGATAAGGTGTTATTGAGCTATTAAAGCTCTGATCATGGCAGGAGGGCAACAGCAATAGCTGAGCCTCAGTTAGAACTTCATTGGCTACAGCATTGCCATCCATTACCCTCCAAGGGTATTAATCACCGCATCTCACGGTCGATTAACTCTATTCCTTCAAATACTGTTGTCCTTATAAGGACTGGCTTAAAGGGGCGAAGCAAGAATGCTTTTCATCTTCCCCGTTATCAGTAGAGGACAGTGTAGGAATAAGGTGTTATTGAGCTATATAAATATAAAGCTCTGATCATGGCAGGAGGGTAACACCAATAGCCGAACCTCAGTTAGAACTTCATTGCCATCCATTACCCTCCAAGGGTATTAATCACCCTAATACATACACCAACCACTGTTGTCCTTATAAGGACTGGCTTAAAGGGGCGAAGCAAGAATGCTTTTCATGTTCCCCGTTATCTGTAGAGGACAGTGTAGGGATAAGGTGTTATTGAGCTATTAAAGTTCTGATCATGGCAGGAGAGTAACAGCAATAGCCGAGCCTCAGCTAGAACTTCATTGGCTACAGCATTGCCATCCATTACCCTCCAAGGGTATTGGATTGAATGAATCAATCATCACCGCATCTCACGGTCGATTGATCATTCAATACCACTCCACCGATCAGTTTTTAACCACTGTCCTTATCCTTATAAGGACTGGCTTAAAGGGGCGAAGCAAGAATGCTTTTCATGTTCCCCGTTATCTGTAGAGGACAGTGTAGGGATATAAGGTGTTATTGAGCTATTAAAGCTCTGATCATGGCAGGAGGGTAACAGCAATAGCCGAGCCTCAGTTAGAACTTCATTAGCTACAGCATTGCCATCCATTACCCTGATTAGTAAGTAAAGGGTAAAATCTCAAAAAATCGGACGATCTCTAGGCCACTCCATAGTGGGCGAAAGACCGTCCATGTCTCAGCGTTGGTTCCACTCATTGACGGCCGCCCCGTCCAAGCACCCCGACGGGCTCCCCGTTTAAGCAGAACCGCTCAGCGTTGGTTCCACTCAGTGTCGGCCGCCCCATCCTAGCACCCCGATGGGCTCCCCGACTCCTGAGCAGAACCGCTCAAATTCCGAGGAAAATAATTCACCGACAAGAACCCCTCAGCGGGCCCTGCCGGAGAACACCTTCCCCGGAGACTCAAGGTGCTCCCTTAAGGCAAAAACCCTAAGGGAGCGAACTCAAAAACTCACACCCAGGATAACAGCAACAGCCGAACCTCAGTTTACTTCCTCGGTTCAGCATTGCTAATTGTTACCCTCCAAGGGTATTGGATTGAATGAATCAATCCAACCACTGTTGTGTTTTTTCATAAAATAATTATAAAATTTTAAGATTAAAAATATAAAGGTGTATAAACATATTTTGAATTTCATTAAAACTTTTTAAAATATTCAAACTTTTAAATAAGAGTTTTAATTAAAATATATTTGCACTATTATTCTTAAGTAAAATAAATTTTAGTTGTAAAATGTGCAAAAAAAAAAAAAAATCTAACGTCACTCTTTTACACATATCGATAGAAGAAAAGACAAAAATACCCATTTGTGAAAAATAAGACTGTTAGTATTCATTATGTGCATTAGTAATTTTTTGGGCATTATTTAAACTTTTCTAAAAAAACTTAATAATTAATATTTTCTAGAAAGAATAATATTTAACTACTAAGTTTTCTTTAAATCTTGAGTAAATCATCTGAATCTATTTTGACACCAACTTTTATTTTATATAGTAGTAGATGATAAAAGTTTCTTGCTATATGCCAGTTGTCCGAATAAAAGGTAGAGGACGACGTGAGTAATTCGATCTCAGAGAGAAATTGTGTCAAGTAATGAGATGTCACGTGATCCTCACGTAAATATAAAGATTCATAATTGTTTTAATTCTTCATACGAAAATTAAAACAAACAGTAGGAAAATATACTATAGACGAACTTTAGCTAGTCATTTAAAAAGAACACACGCAAACATTCACAGACACACATACGCATGTATAATGAAATATTGCGGAGAAAAATAAATATTCATTACACACAGTGAGCGAAATTGAAAGAGTAAAAAAAAATAATAATAAAATAAAAAAAAAAAAAAACACCATGAGAAAGTGTGCTAGCAAATTCTTAATTTATCGTTTCTGATGTAATTTTACGGTAGTACCATTTGGGAACGAGATTAACTGAGTCTCGGCGAAAACGGCTGGCTTGTAAATTAAAAGCTAGCGCTTAGATTAAATCCATGTATGTAGCGCGCAGGTTTGTACGTGTTTCGTGACAAATGCCTCTCACATCAAATTCTTAAAAAAAAAAAATAAAATAAAACAAGAAAAAAAAAACTCCATCGCCTTTTTCAAAGGTTTCTTTTAGTTCGTAGACCACACGTAAAAAAACCTTTAAAGTTTGATTGTATTTTTTTAGCGCGCATGTATGTGCGTGCGTGTGTGTGTGTGGTACATGCGCGCGCTCCCGCTCATCGAACAAACAAGCCCAATAAAAACAACATCTCACATAACATCCGCACAATATAGTCTGATAGGTAAAGAACGCCCAAAAAAAAAAAAAAGGAATTCTGACCAAGAAATAGAAATGGGGAAAAAAATAAAACAAGACATGCCGCTATTAGCATGTCGAGCCTGCCTGCATGCAAATGAACTAAATAAAACGAACAGATACAAAGAATTCTAGTCATCAGTGTATGTGTGTGTGTACATGTATGTGTCTGTGTGCCTTTTTTCTTCTTTCTTTTTTTTTTTTTTTTCTCCTACTGTCACTATTACTCTGTTGCCAATTACATTATTACTTACATTAGCGGAAGCCGGTATTCAGAGGGTTGGAGTTTTCCCTTAATGCATTCCAGTTAAATATTCTCTGTTAAGTGGCAGCGGAATAAAAACACGAGAGAGAGAGAAAGAGAGAGAGATTTCATTGTTCTATAGAACTTTTTTTTTTTTCGTGTTCTTTTCTTTCCTGAAGCATGGATGGGGAAAATTTTGTCTCTGTGGGTTTCATTAAGCTTTTTTTCCTCTCTCTCTCTCTCTCTCTCTATCCTTTTTTCTCTATCGAATGAAGCCAGGGTGTACCATTAATCAAAGTCTTAGTGGCACTAATTAAAAACACATCGCCATTTTCACGCGAGCTCCGCCATTTTTCCTCCCCAAAAACCTCATTGATCAATTTCCAACTAAGATCTGCATGGAAAATTCTTGTAGTTATGGCAAACGACTAGGAGAGAAGTGATCTATAAAAACGCAATCAGTTATGACATTTTTTTTTAATCAGCGCAATCAAAGTATTATGAATATCCTGGCATTACTAAACGATTATCTAGGGAAAAACTATAAATTATCTATTGAAAAAAGTAATCAATTTTCTTTTGTTAAGAATAATATGAACTATATACCACAAAACTAAATAATTTATAAAAGAAATGGAACATATTATAAGACACCAAAAATGTAATGATATAAATTAAATATAATTAAAAGAAGTGAGACGTCAAATTAGTTGTTTCCACAAAATCCTAGATCGTAATCCTAGAGAGTGTATTTTCTAATTAATGTAATTATACTACAAGAAAGGCTCTGCACATGTAAGCTTCACTAAAAAGAATTAAAATAATGCATAATGCATTGAGATTATGATAGCACAGCTAAATTATCAGCTGCCGCTGGTATATGTTAAAAGCTGTTCAGTTGTTCATAAGAGGAATGTTGCTTGCGGGAAAGATTAAAAGTTCATTGAACATTAAATAAAATGTACTCAATGAGACTTATTTATTCAGCCTTTCGCTGTCGTCTTTCAATTTTTTCAACACAGACAGCGAGTCTGATTCATTGATTAGAAATTTCAACGCAATTGAGGATCATATCGGAGATTCTCTGTGTAAGAGTGATATTTGGAAGATCAGTGAAAATTTATACACCCACAACACATGTTCTTCTCAAAATCTTTATTTTATTACTTTTCATTCTCTCTCTCTCTCTCTCTCTCTCTCCATCATGCAACAAGCATCACCTAGGCAACATTGACATCCTCTCTGAATGACTCAAGACCCAGTCCACACTTCAAATAATCATCTCACAGTAAAGAATTCTCGTTAACAAGGCTCCGCTGTCTATCATGAGCCGAGATAGGCATTGCGCATGCGCAAATGAGGTTCACGCTAGACTGTAACAAGCAAAGACGACGTTCCTGTAAAAAAAAAACCGTAAAAGGAAAAAAAAAATCGCAATGATAACAGTAATATCTTGCTTGTCAAACCAAATTCCCTTGGCAGTCCTGGTAATGAAGGGGGACTGTGGAAAAGACTACGACCATCGCTAACGAGGCGCACCTTGTTACTGTAGATGGGGCAGCATAGCCGATCATCTACGGATGAGAAAGGGGGGGGGAGAAGAACGAGAGGGGGTCAGAAATAACGATTTCACATTTCAATCGATACTTGTGGTGCTGGTCCATGGCGATTTGTAATGTGCGAGCTTAATCTGGACATTCGCCGTGTGATGGTGAACACAAGGGGGGGGCAGGTTATTCGGAAAAAGAGGATGATGGTTTGTAGATGCGACTGCACGTGCCACAGTACTGAAAAAACGGGGGTGGGGAATGTGTAGTATTTGGAAGGTCGGTCTTCTCCAAGATGCTCTCTTTCGCTTGGTTTTTCCTATCTGGTGATTTGAGTTTGGGAGTACGTGTGAGGGCGCGCACGCACACGCACACACACGCTCGCACGACTGAACACGTAAGTGGCGCGCTGCTGCCTGTTGGCGGGAAGAGCTTGGAACGCGACCACATGGGCTTCTTCACCCCAGGCCGCATGTAAGGACACCAGACCCAGGTGTAGTGTTAGGATACCGGTATTGATTCTTTGGCACTTTGCCAATTTTTTTCCCTTCTCTCTCTCTCTCTCTCTCTTCCTGCTCCGAATTTACAACGCGGAAAAACTGGAGTTTGATGTTGACCAGAGTAATAAGTGTCCGTGTGTCAACCCCAGCAGTAAATTCTCCCCCTCCCCCTACTCTCCCTCAAGCCAATTAAGAAGTTATTGGTAATCAATATACCGTGTGGGATTTATTCTGCTATTGACTGATACGCTATTAATGATGTGGTATAACACGGTGACCTAAATTCTCATTTTGGATTGTAAAAAAAAGTTAATAGTTAATCTAATGACGTCATTGGGCAGATACAATCACGAAGGGTGTAGTGTTAATTCGCTTCGGTCCTTGAAGTTTAACTATTATTTTATCAACATGTAGTAAAGATGACAACATGGCTACAATACACATTTAAAAAAAAAGGAATGAACAGGACCCTAAAATCTGATCTGCATTGGAAAATTTCACATCATCCCCTCTTCTTCTCCTCCCCCCCAAAAAAACTAAATATCTTAAATGAACTGCTTCAATTGTTCATTAATAAATTACTTTACTAGTGAATTTATTTAATAGAATATTTTTTTCACTAATACGATTTAAGCCTCAATGAAGGCATTTCATTTAGTTGATTAAAGTATTGTCTCTTTGCTAAGTTTCAACACACGTATAGGAATAAGATAAGCTAGCCACAACCTACTCACTCTTCTCTTGTGTGTTTCCTCTTCATTCCCCCAACTCCGCACACCCACAAAAAAAAATTAAGAAAAATGGATGCCAAGTATTCCTAATTTATTGTCGATTATTATAGCCAAGACTTATAGAAGTTCAGTCTCTAAGGATCAGAGAAGGAGGGAGGGGGGAGAGACGTTTCTAATTTATCGTCAAGGTGGAAGTATTAGGGGCGAGCTATCAAACAAAAAGAGAGAGAGAGAAAAGGTGAGATGAGATGAGGTATTTGGTGTATCGACCAAGAGTCTCTTAATAACTATGTTGTAAGTAGAAAATTGTCGTTTCCATTTAAGAAAATAACAGGGAATGCTACGGAACACGTGACCTTCGTTCGTTACCTAGCAACCACTGCAATAGTAATGTTTTCCCATATCTTCAAAGTGCCGAGAAAGGTGCGATGAAAAGAAAAACTATGCACCGTAATAAAAAAAAGATGAGAAACTACTCTGTGATGTAATGAGAACGAAAGATAAGACAACGTATATGGGGTAATAAAATTAGAGGGCAGCCAAGAAGAAAGACAGAAAGAGAGAGAGAGGGTGAAAGAGAAAATTAAAAACGAAAGCTAGATATACGGAGAAAACAATTTGCCTTTTCTCGCTATCCATTGCCAAAAATCGATAGAACAATTGACATATAGGCTTAAGTGTAATGTCTTTCAAAGCCAGAAATTGACACTAAATATTAAAAGACGTCGCTAATGTTTTTAAGTTTGGCTGAGATTGTTTGGAGAATTTCGTTTCTTTAACATCACCTTTTATGAATACAATTATTAAGAAAATGATTCTTGATAAACATGGTGGAGAGTGCATGATCAGCATGTTTGGTAAACAAGAATCTTCTCAGAAATACTTAAATCAAATATCATAAATTATCAAGAAAATATTTATAAAAATGTCACCACGAAGATAGTCAAACGGTGCATTTTTTCGGAGCATGTTTATCAAATTGAACTTTTTAGGAGCATGTTCACCAGTACTTGTCAGGAGCATGTTTACAAATTTCCTTTTTTCAGGAGTATGTTATGAATGCTTTCACAAGCATGTTTATCAAATCGCACATTTTTTTCAGGAGTATATTTGTCAATGCTTTTCAGGAGCATGTTTATCAATTGCACCCCTTTTTCAGGAGCATGCTTATCAATAGTTTTCAGAAGCATGTTTATCAATTGCATCCTTTTTCAGGTACATGCTTATCAAGGGTTTTCAGAAGAGTGTATATCAATTGCATCTATTTTCAGGAGCATACTTATCAATGGTTTTAAGGACCATGTTTATCAATTGCACCCCTTTTTCAGGAGCATGCTTATCAATGCTTTTCAGGAGCATGTTTATCAATTGTTCTTTTTCAGGAGCATGCTTATCAATGGTTTTCAGGAGCAGGCTTACCAAATTGCATTTTTTGTCAGGAGCATGTTTATCAATGATTTCAGAAGCATGCTCATCAAAATGCACCTTGTATTTTCAGAAGCATATTATTCACATAATGCTTGACAAAAACATGTTTATCAAGTGATGCATTTTCAGGAGAAGAGAAGGGTAGAAACGCTGCAGCTTTATCAAGTAACTGGACATAAATCGTAAAACTTAATTAAAAAACAGAATTCTTTTTCATAAATCCTTAGACCAGAAACGTCTTTTTGCCCGATGAAAAACAAACAAACAAACAAAGAAGTTATTTTTTCCTTTTTATTTTTCCCATCGTTCGTCGATATGTTCTAGGAAGTGGTCAGTACGTGAGCCAAGTCTAAAATCAATAGGCCAAAAGTGACAAAACTCCCAAATGAGCAAAACTTTCTAAATGAACGAACACCCACAGGCGTAAATCATTGGCCCTCTTCCCACGATTGTAACCGCTGGGAAATCAATTTCTACATTATTTTACCGATAGATCAAGAATTAAGGCTTATAATCCTGTTCTCCAGTAAAATCCGTACCGAAACTGAAATGGCTCGTATTTTTCTAATCCGCATCAGAAATCTTTAAAATTTCAATTTATTTTAGTATGCATTTAGCATTACAAACACCAGATGGCACTTTACGATCAGTATGAGAAAAATACGAATATTAACCGGATTCCTTCCAATTTGGAAAAAATATTTTAAGAATCACTTCATCTTTAAAATTTTGTAAAAATTTAAATGCATTGTACTTTATCTTAAAAAAGATGATTGGAATCTCTAGACAAAATGGAGTCTCATCCGTTGATTATCCATAACACCATATACAAGGACGTCGTAATCCATTTATAGTTTTAAGTAGACGAAAAATTGGATTTACCTTTATGGAAATAACATTTCTGGAAGAGAAGATGCAGAAATTTTGAGGTCCTGAAACATTAATACGTTAACGCCACCAGAGGGAAGTATCATCTAAAAGACCTCCAAGGATATTATATTTATCCAGCGCCTGTCTATGGGGAACATCTCAAAATTATGACGTTTAATGGCAAATGTCAAGTTTTTTGTTGATATTATTAATTTTAACAGTGAAACGATTTCTCTCTTATAAATATCCAGAATTCAACAATAAATATAATGTTTATTATAATTGTATTCAACATTGAATTCTTAATTGTCACTAATAATAATGAATCACTCTATCTTACTATGTAATCAACACTAAAGTATGATATGAACATATCATACTTTAGTATGATAGAACATAAGTTGAAATGAACAAAAATGGCTGACGTCTATTTTGTTCATTTCAACCAACTGATTGTGACGTCATAATGCAACAATTAATATGTTTACTTTATCATCGCGCTGGACAATTAATACGTTTTTATTTTTTTTCAATTTTTGAATATGCAAAATAGATTAAAAACCAGAAAAGAAAGATGAGAAAATAACCGAAAAAGTGAAAGAGGAAAATGACGAAGAGAAAAAAAAATAGAGAGAGAAAGATTGACTCTAAAAAGACTTCATTTACGACTGCCAAGTTCCTTTTAAAGGATTAAGAAAGCTTATAAGTCCTCGGTAAGATTTTTACGATGCAATTTTCGCGTAAAACAAAGCCACGAACGTGATGTTTGTGATGAACTCTTTAATCACTAAAATCAGGCTTTCACTGGATCACCCCTAAATGTGCTGATGGATGGGGATGTCGACCAATGGCTCGAGGAACAACGATTGGAAGCAATGGCTTCTATTTAGCAGCTGCTCATCTACACTGACCGCCATTGCCGCTTGCAAATAGGACTTGGCCTCCTAATTTTCCCACAGCGGAAGCTGAGGACACACAGTGTCGTCAGACCGTGTGCTGTAGGGTTTAAGCAGATCGTTGTCGGTGGCCAATAATGAGAACTAATGGACTACAGCAGACGCTCTGCCATCATTTTGCCCATTAGCCACCTGTGTCGGTGACCACTGTTACCCCTAACCGTGCCAACATTTCTTGTAAACAGTGATTCTCGTGTCTTTAGATCGCGGAAATACAAGATAAAACATGGACCTTGTTAAAAGAAGACGAAGAAAATTGTCCACCAGTCTTGGAATTAATTCATTGTTAAAAAATAAAAGACAAAAGAAAGAAATTATCCCATAATCGATGCTTTTTTTTCAACGTGTGACGTTTCGATACCTCATTAACACCTTCATCAGGCGAACGTATTTGTTCACATCCAGAAATGGTATTTATTTCACGCCAGTTTTATTCCGTTTACATTTTTTAAGTGCTGTTCGGACCTAAGATAATACGTCGGTGAACAGCGCCACCTGGCTTCAAAATCAAAAACGTTTTTTTTTTTAAGTTGCCAAAATAAAAACTCTGCAAATAGGAAAAGCGGATCGATTTAAAACTCTTATAACGATAAACACTGTTGTGCCAACTTGGTACTTTCCCCCTCTTACATCCCTCCCTCGACCCCTCCCAAAACTCCGTTTGCTCGCCTTTGCAAAGAAATATTTTTGATTGATGTAGCGAACAGTATCTGTAAGAGAAAATCTGACGATGTGTTAAAGGGTGACACTGTAGAGCAGAAAATGTCACTACACCCCCCTTCTATGCTATGTCATAAGTTCTCCTGGTGTTGGTCCATTAGCAGGCAAAAATTGCGTCATGATGTTGTTTTTATGAGTGACATCAGTGGACTGGATGATATTCCTCTGATGGAGACTGCTACACACTCCCCGAACAGTAAATGGATTGCTAAGATCTGTCCTGTGATATCTAAGCACGTGCTCACTTTGCACTGCTACTATCACTCATTCTAATGTCCGTAATTTTTAAATAAAGACAAAAAATTTTTTATACATTTTTTTTTCTTTTGTTCTCACAACATCGAGAAGATCATTGTGTTGATGGATGGGTAGACAGATAAGAAAAACTGCAAATAAATGATAATGGTGTGATTGCTAAGAGAGACAAAGAGAGAGAGAGAGATTTCGCTAAATCTTTCTATTAGTTAAATACAAGTTCAAACTATTGTTTAACGATGTATTAAAGAAACTAGTCACACTTTACTTATTACAATAGTCTTTGGAAATTATTACACATATTCTCTTTGGATGTTTATATATATATATATATATATATATATATATATATATATTTAGTTAGTTAGTTAGAAATTTCACAACCGGGTTTGCGAATACGAGGAATCACTGGAAAATTAATAGTAATCAAACTGTGTATAGCCAATAGGATAGTTAATCTGCATCATTATCTACAGATCTAAGGAGGATAATCTGTAGGGATATTCGAGATAATCAAACAGGATCATTTAAAAAGTTCAATCAGAAATAGCAACTCGGGCTTGAAGGCCGAAATAATCGTATGTGTGTGTGTGCGCAAATACGAAGAAATAAGAACAGAATGTGTTCACGCAAAAACGACACATAATACACACACACACGTTGGCCGCGGACCCCCACAGACATTGCCTATTTTAGACGCTACGAGTTGCAGCTTGCCGACCCACAAGGGATATTGCGCACATGGTATTGAATGTCAAAAATATATTCCCTGACCCCCTGCAATGTAGGTCTCTCTCCCCACTCATGGACGAAGCAAACACAACAATAAGAACCAACTCCTTTTTTGTGTGACGCCAATAACTGGACTGCCTTGTGGGTGGCGTGCAAATTGATGATGACTAACCTACCTCAGGGTTTTTTATTTTTATTTTTTTTCTTTCATATGGATAGAAACGAGCGGAGGTGGGATAGAAAAGGGTTTACTTTCTTGGCGAAGGAAGGACATACATACAGCAACACGGACAATTTTACGAAAATCTAATATAAGACACCATTATACTTTTTACAATCAATTGTTATCAACTCTATTGTTATATAGTGATAATTACAGTAATCCTAACTAGGCGCTAATATTTGTTGTGATTTTATTATCAAAAGGAATCTGAAATGCTGTTGGATTTGTTTAGCCCGAACAAATACAACTGGATCGTTAAAATTTATAAAATGACTTGAACCGCAGTACTGCACTGCATTAATATTTAGAATCTGCTGAAATTTGTCCAATCCATTCGATGGGACCTTTATTGTGGAAAAATTAGACAAGAAATATAACTTAAAAGTCGAATTTTTAGATAATGATCACGCCCAATGGTATAGACAAACAATAATTTTTAGTAGTTCTTTTCAGTTATATTTATTACTAAAAAGAAAAGGTGTTGTTATATAAGGATTGTTATTTCTAAAAGTCTTCTTTTATTATTTATTTTTTTAATTTTAAAATAATTAGTTATTAGAATTCTTTCAATTTATATAATACTAAATCTAAATAATATAAAAACTTTGATTATTAACGTAATAAGTAAAGTCCTTTGGTATTAGGAGGAAGTAGACAATATTGCTCCCGACTTATAAAGTTAAAAATTCAGTTGTCCATCATTTGTCTCTGTCTTTTTCCCGGTCCAATTTCGGTGAGTTCGATATCTCTACTATGAGAAGCACATCCCACTTTCAAAAAAAAAAAAAAAAAAAAAAAATATTAGGAGAAATATTTATTCCGAGCAATCAAATGTAGAAGTTGTCGTAATTTTAGTTTAATATTTAATTTTAGATTTCCTGTATTTCCGTGGCTGTTATGGCATATAAAAAAAGCAAATAAGCATTTCCGAGTTATGGCTATTAAATTGAACGTGCTGCAGGTAATTTACTTTAGACATGTTTTCCTTGCAGATTAAATTTATTGAGCCATCGTAAAAGGAAAGACTGATCAACAATCCCGGTCTTATCTTTACTGCTGCTTACTGATGAGATCATAAAAATTCGAAAGGCGGTCGATTGAAATATTAAAAGTAGTATTGAAGGAATTAAGCTTATTTTTTTTTTTTTTTCATCTGAATCTGCTTTGGATTCTGGTCGAAGAATTAAGTTGACGTCAAAATTTTCATTGCAGGGTCATCGAAAGGGGGATATTTTCGATTCAGATGAGATGCGTACGGACATGGAGAGAGCGGGAATAATATAGAGAGGATAAAATGGATCCAGTAAGAAGAAATAACTGAGTGAATAAGGAAGAAGGGAAAGTTAAATAAGTATATAAAGAGAGAGAGAGAGAGAGAGAGAGAGAGAACGAAGAAGGGACAAAACGGAATGATAGATACAGAGAGATAAACATACTTGGATAATATAAATAAGAAGGATCAGATCGGAAGATGAAGAGTGTGTCTGGAAAAGATGGCATATAAGAGAGAAAGAGAGAGAGAGAGAGAGAGGGAGAGAGAGAGAGAGAGAGAGAGAGGTGGAGAAATGGGAGATGCGGTATAAAAGAAAAGAGAGACAGAAAAACGAATATATCGAAACTGTGGAAAGAGAGACTAAAGCTTAGAAAATAGGCGATAGACAGATAGAGAGAGAGAGAGATGATTAGCAAATAAGAAAGAGTATAAATGGTATTAAGAAAATACAAAAGAGTTGGAAAATAGAATAGAAAGGGGTACAATGATTGATAAAAACAAAATAGAAAAAATTAAGTGAGTTAAAAAAAATAAATAAATGTGAAACTGAAAGATGAAAAAATCTACTTCAAAACTGCCCACCATCCAACGGCTAGTTCCACTTTATAAGACCAACTCGTACAAAAAATAATAAATATGTGTTTTTATTATTCCGGCCAAAATACTGTCATGTCATATTTCGTCCCCAACGATCTGGGATTGAGGGAACGAATGGCAAGTCTGGTTATAAAATTTTTATTATAATTTGCAGCAGCTGTTAAAACGCACAGTGGACAAAGCACCGGAATAAGTTCGAAGACACATAAAACACAGATCAGAAATAGAAAAACCCTAAAGTTTTTTGGAGACCAAACCCTGGGTAGTTATAGACAAGTGACCAAATGGTGTGGATAAGGAACAATCCATAAGTTTCTTAGTGTCCGTTGTTTAAGACAGTTTTTGCCGAAACAGACAAAGAAGTACGGTGGATGGAGAAAGTAGAAGTGAGGGGGGTGGAATGCAGGGAGGAGGAAAGAGAGTGGGGGGGGTAGGGAGTTACGGAAGAGAAATAAAATGCTTGCACGTGGGGCCCTTACTCTAGGAACAAGAGAGCGATTTGCTAGCTGGTGAGGATGAAAATTGGAGCCAGTGCTCTTAGAAGAGTACGGTCGAAGATGAAGGCGTCTTGAGGAAAATAATATAGCTTTAAAGAAGAAGTCATTCTTCGGAGGGAAGAATGGCCAGCTGTCTCCGTACAGAAGTCTTTCCTTATTGATCCCAAAGTAACAAGAGTTGAAGGGAAAAAAAGAAGAAGGAAGTGATGAAAAACTTGCAACGAATACGGACCATGATTGGCACCGCACCCAGGCCTTTTGCTGCAAAACCACCGAAGTCTGCCGTCATTAGCTCGGTGATTGTGTCACTAAGAATTAATTTTACGGAGGCTTAGAGAAGTGGCGAAGGCACTCCCGCACAAAGACACAATAAATTATGACCAGCATTTTCTTTTAACCAAGTATTTCACTTGTGTGGCTTGAATTAACGCAGAGCTCTGGATGATTACGTTGCCAAGACACACACACACAGAGAACGAAGGAGGTACCGTCTTTATGACAGAACAGTCCCACAATTCCTTTTCTCTTGATATCTTCTGAAAACAATTCCATGTTTCTTGCAGCTCCGTGACAAGTGGAGTTTTTTTTTTTTTTTTTTCCCCTGGAAGTCGGTATTGTTGTAATGCGACAGAGCCAGATATATAGGGCTTCTTTTATTGTGTTTGTGGCGACTTCGATGCAGTCACCAATATTTAATAAAGACGTGTAATAGGACCGATTGGATGTAAATTTATTGGCAAAAATATTCAACTGTTTTCAAACAGAAGAAAAGAAAAAAATAAAAGAAAGAAAGGATGTTTTTCAATGGCTTTGACACAATTCGTTTTCTTATGTTTTTTTTTTGTTCTCGACTAAATTAGTTTTTAGTTAGAAAATAGGATCCGGACTGTTGCCTTTCTTTTCCGACTCCATTTGCCTCCTACACAATGTGCTAACTTCAATATTAATGATATTTTTTCTTTCTTTCTTTCATTCTTTTGTAAAGAGTTTCACAAACATGTGCAGACAGTGGTTATCCTTTTCAAAATCTATGAGTTCAACTCTCTTTTGTCTGTCTTCAGTAATAAAACTCAATGCGAAATGAGTTCTTTAATCATTTTACTTTTTTTTCTTCGTTTATAATTGTAGAAGATAAAAAAAAAAAACTTCTCAATTTAATTGTTTTTCCTTCATTTAGTTTGGAAAATAGCTCCTGAAATCCCTAAAGTACTCCGGTAATAATAGGACAATAAATAATAGATAAAGTACAAAATTGTTTGATTGACCGACATAAAGATAATAAGAAATTGAAATAATGAAGAACAAAAAAAAAAAAAAGAATCTGGGATGATGTAAAATTTAGGGACCTTCCTGGGTCTCATTTTGAGTATAAAATATATAAGAATTAATGCAGGACGTACCCGCAATTATTTTTGTTTTTTATTTTATTTATTTAATGTCATTGATATATATATATCATCCTAAATGCAATAATCAAAATTAAAATCTATCAACAAAATTAAGCAAACATCCCAAATACAAAATTTAACCAAAATGTGTCCGGCCAGAGAGACTCTATTCTGGATATCTTTATTAGATGATCACGTGATTCACTTAAAAAAAAAAATATATATATATATAGGTACTTCTATGTATCAAATAAATCCATTAACTGGAGCAGACAGAAAATGAAAAGCGATAAAAAGTATCTGAATATATAGAGAAAAAAATATTTATTAGATAAAAAAAACTTTTAAATTAAAAATTAGTTTTAATTTTAAAAATATTCAAATTACTTCTTTAAGAAGTTTTTAAAATAAAAGAAAATCTAAAGACACCTTTTATAATTAGCAATAAATGACAAATAAATTGATAGAAAAAAATCGCTTCCTTATTTTATATGTCGCACCTTTGGGAATGAATTTGCCTTAATTATCGAGGGATTAAATGCGCTATTTGTCGGAAGCGGTTAATTTGACTGTTCTCTAGAGAGAGAGCGAATGGCAAGATGAGTCTTTTCATTATCTCTGCTTTAAGCAGTGCGCAACCAATGAAAGGGTTAATCTGTTGACAAAAGAGAGAGACGATAGAATAAAAAAAAAAAGAAAAAGAACACAAAGCGGGTTACTTAATTGGTATTTAATGGTGCGAATTAACTTGACTCGTGATAGCGAAGCAGAGCCTCCAAGTTGTGCATTGTCTTTGACGACACACACATTTGCGGGTTCAAAGGATTAAGACACTAAATAAATTAACGGGGATCGATTGCGGTAAACGCATAATCTACACCACAACCCGTTTGCTGAGCGCGTGTTCGGCAAATCGGCAATGTTGTTCTTACAAACGCTTTACTCTGTTTTTTTTTTTTTTTTCGTTTTATTTTAACTCTCTTGCCCCATCCCCACCCCCTTTAATCCCAATTTGTCGGCAACGTAATACGATGACCGTTAGAAAAGTGGGAACACCACCAACCACTACGGTATTACAGAACGATTCATGCTAGGGGGGGGGGGGGGGCGTTAGACGGTAAGCGGAAAGAGGTTTCCCGTTTCCGTCTGCCGGTAACGTTCGCAGTAGTGTGAGAATCAAAGCTCCGAACTGAAGAAATCACAGCTTGTTTTTTTTTTCCTTCTTTCTCTTCTTGATTGACTTTTTTTTTTTTTTTTTATAGTGAAGTTTCTGGAGATTAAGGCAGTAATAGAGCACAAGATTAGCTAAGGGCATTAGTGCCGAATTCAATTGCTTCAAAAACGATAAAAACAGTTTTTTTTTTTCCCGTTTTTTGTTATATTATGAAAATTTAGTATCGATGAAAGTTCAAGACTGTTGTCGAAACATTACATTTTGGTGAATGGCTAATGAGTGTACGTTTTTTTTTGTTTTAATTTTTTTTTCAAAGAGTAATGAACAAAAATCATATAGAATAAACTGCTTTGAAAATTAAAAAAAATAATAAAATTTTGCACCCTATTGTCAAAAGCTTCGTCCCTGAATATTCTTTCAACTATCCCCCCCCCCCGATATTTCTTAAAAGTCTTCTTCCCTAAACGGTTGCCATTTCAGAATTTTGGCAGAATCGTGCACAGAACTTGCATAAAACAAATTTCATCCGTCTATTACTAAAGTATAGCGAGGGATAAGAGAGAGAGAGAGGAACAAAGCTTTATGTTATTTAGAGGTTGATGGGCCTGATAATCTTCGTGACAGAATGTTGTAAAGGTAATGGCTTTCATTTCGCCCTTCTCTCTCTCTTGGAAGCAAGCTTGCGTGACAAGTCAAACTTACGCTAACTTTTCCAATAGAAATGCACTGCCTCCTAAAAATGAAATTAGAAGTTCCCAGCTCTTCCCCCCCCTCTCTTTCTCTCTCTCTCTGTCTTTCTATCTTCTTTCCTTCGTCTATGTACTTCATGTAAGTCACATTAAATTGTTAGCTAAAATACTCAGTCCTAGATACTCGATAAAAATGGTAGAAAATTAATAATTCTACGTGTTTTCTATTAACTCCAGATGCTGTATGAATATTAAGATCCATTAGTTGGAGAAGAAATGTATGGGGGAGGGGGGAATAGAACATCCTTTGGGGTATTCTAATTGATTATTTTCTAGTATTTAATACGAACAGTTCGTTTGCAGAATAAAGAGAGGTCATATAGTATTTGATACTGCTGTGTGTGTGTGTGTGTGAAAAGTTGCTGTTTATCCAAGGTCATCTTTTCTGATTTTAGAAACATCAAAAGAGAACTCGATGAGTCCGTCGGATCCTAAGTGACAAAGATAACAAACCCGAATTTTCCTCCAGGAAATTCGGGTTTGTTATCACACAAAACAGACAAAGCGGCCTGAAGAACACACGCAATTAACAATAACACTCTGGCTTCACAGTCTTAGTTGTTTTGACAGTAATTTAAAACTAACATTTAGAAACGCTTGTAATATTAACTCAGATATTGAAATCGTTGGTGTCTGATTGCATCGATCGTGAATAAGGGATCGTCCATTAAACTACATATGTATTTTTTTTGGATTTTTTTTATCATCCCTTGTTACGCAGTCTCATGAGTTTTCCTACTGTCCCAATGATTTCTTCTTCCCTCAAGACGCTATGTAATTTATGGACGGGCCCCTAAATTTCCGTAGTTTTAAAATTTTTTGAGTTGTATACTCAAGTTAATTCATTATATTTCTTCAGTTTCTTAGGATATGAAACTTTTAATTAAATAAGCAATTAAATGCTTTATAATATACTTTCTTCGTATGAAAACAGAAAGAAATTTTTCTTCACCAAAATAGCGTTCGTTGTATTCACTTGACATCTGAAGATTTTCTTGAAACACTTTTCCTATTACATTCATTCGTACATCCACACCAGTATCAGAGAGAAAGAGAGAGTGAGTGAAGGTGGAGCACATTTGTCCTCTCGACAAATAGTCTGATAGAACAAAAACGCCATCTCGAGTCAGATTAAGCAACGCTGTACTATTGTTTTAAGTGATTGTGTTCCGTTTTGGCACCAGACCAAAGAAGGGCCTGCACTATTTTTCACTGCGGCACTTCCTTGACATCCGAGGTAGACAATTACTTTGTCATCAAGTCCTACTCGCACTGAGACAGCGAACGGAAGAAAAATGACCCTCAAGACTTACCCTACCTCTCCAAAAAAGACGCTACTTGCCGTTGGTCGAAGAAAAGGACGATTCAGAAGAAGACAACAGGGGAAAAAAAAAAAAAAAAGCTTGTCGATGAACAAGTAGATGACTTTAATTACCATTTTAAGCTCGATAAAGTCTAGTGGTGCGTGCTCTTTCGGAAAAACAGATCGAAATAGGGCTGATAGTTATGGTAAAAACAACGGGATGTATTGTGCAGAAACATACTTGGCACACGCAGATTGAAAGAAAGATGAGGAAAGGATAAAGATAGGATGCAGAGAGAGAGAGAGACGGTCAGAATATCGAATAGCTATACGGAGAAAGAGAGAGAATAAAGGAGTGAGGAAAGAGAGAAAGAACAACACATTATTAAATGTGGGAAAAACCGTTATAGAGAGAGAGAGAGAGAGAGAGAGAGAGAGAGAGAGAGAGAGAGAGAGAGAGAGAGAAGACGAAATTATTAAAGCAAGAAGAAAGAAAAAGAAAATCATTGAGGAAGCAGAAACAAAGAAAGAAAACACAGAAGGAAATGAAGAAAACAGAAAATAGAGAGATAGAGAAATGGGATACAAAAGAGGAATGACAGATAAATGGAAAGAGAGAAAATGAGGCATAAAATAGGAAAGATAGATAAATAGATACAGAGGCAGGCAGACAGACAGAAAGACAGATAGGTATAAAATAAAGAAAGAGAGAAAAATGGGATACAAAAGAGGAATGAAAGATAAATAGAGAGAAAAAATGGGATAGAAAAGATAGATAGATGCAGACAGATAGGTATAAAAGAAAGCAAGAGAGAGAGAAATTGCGTATAAATGAGGAAGATAGATAGATAGACAGAGAGAGAGAGAGAGAGAGAAAAAGAGAAATTGCGTATAAATGAGGGAGAGAGAGAGAGAGAGATTGATTGATATAAAGAAGAAAAAGCTAGAGAGAGGGAGTATCAAAGAAGAAAGACAGATAGAAAGAGAGAAATTGAGTAAAAAAAAAGAAATGAGAGAAAAAAGAAAATGTGAACCGTTAAAGACATTTTGTTCAAATAACACGAGATCATCAAAAGTGTAGCAGGACACGGCAGATTAAGAGAAAATAGATCAGGCAGACTTTGGTTAAACAAACAGATGGGAAGAAACACTCGAGTTAGAGAGAGAGATTAAAAGTGCATGAAAGAAAAATCTACTAATGAAAAAAAAGAAAAATGTAATTTCATCTTCACTAAGAAAGGTCGTTTTTTTTGTGTATATTAACCCTGAGAAGGTGATTAATATATAGAGAACGCCCTCCATTGGCTTCTTGGAAAATGAAAGGTGAAAATTCAAAAAGAACGAAAAAAAAACACGTAATTGTAGAAGACAAGCCCATATCTTGCCGAGGAACTCCCAGACGTGATTAGAGATCAGATAATTTTCATGTTACACAAGGTTCTGTGTCCCTATTGGATAATTTTTTTGATGGACGGTTGTAAGGAATGGCTTATCGTTATGCTAAATATGTAGCCAACATGTTAGGGTATTACTACATTCGTTGACTCCACTTTATTTCCCCGGAGTGAAATACAATCAAGTGGGAAGGGGAAAAAATTAAATAAAATACTGAGTATAATGGACATATTAATTTGCCAAACAAACAAATTCTTTTCAAATTGTAAAAACCGGGGGAAAAAAAAAAATACTAACGGATAAAAGTAATTTTCTCGGCTGTTTCTTGCCACTTTAACAACAGTTGTTTTAAGTGGACAGCCATTTTTTTTTTTTCTCCGAAGAGAGAGACAGAACGAAATATAACTTCATTCTGTCTCGTTTTTGTAGATTAGACAACTCCCAGAATGCGCGCTAGATTTTTTCCCCTACCAACTAATTATTAGTTCCAGAAGCTGTTATTATACAGGAACAAAATTCAACAATGAATTTTTATCGTTTCCATGGTAATAACAACTGTAGATTTCTCTCGTCTGCCCAGAGTGAAACTTTTATGCAGGAACGAATTGAACAATGAATTTTGCCGTTTGCATAGTAACAACAATGGTAGATTTCTTTCGTTTGCCAAGATACGGAAATTTCATACAAATTCAACAATGAATTTTATCGTTTCCATGACAACGAAAACTGTAGATTTCTCTCGTCTGCCAAGATAGGGAAAAATTTATAGAAACGAAATCAACAATGAATTTTGCCATTTCAATGGTAACAACAATTGTAGATTGCCATGATGGAAAACTACAGTAGCTTAATATGGATGTTTTGCTATGTTTAATTGAAGATAGCATCTCCGAAACAGAACAAGAGTTCTTTTGTGATTCCCTTACTCCCTCAACACTTTTTTTTCACCCTCGTAAAAAAACAACAACAGCAAAAGATACCGATATTTTCAATGTTTCCAGTTACTCATCATTCTCTCTCTGTGTTCTCTCCTTCACCTCACCCTCTTCGGACGCAACCTCCAGGGAGCTTCTCGGCCAGTACCCGGACTATAAGCGTAGTCGTGCCCTAGTGCCGGATACTTTAATTGCACGTTTGCTTGTAATAATTGTGATTACAGTGTTAGTGTGTTAGCCAACGTAGACATGGCCAAAAGAAGAAGAAAAAGACGGGTTTCATTCTCGTTTGAAGGACGGGACCCCGAGGTGATTATGACTGCAGAACTCAAGGGGGAAAAAAAAACCGAATACTTTCTAATAGGCCAAGTCGCCTGAGATCTCTATCTTAATTAGCAGGAAATGGTATTAAGTTGATAGAATTATAATACTCCTTGGAATAGTCTTTATTTTTGTTCCGAGCTGGTGTTTTTTTTGCGAGTGTGTGTATCTCTTAGCATCTCTGATTAGGTGTAATTTTGCTGCTGATTGGTAGATGAAGACCAACATGCAATCACGCCTGGAAAGTGAAAAAAAGAAAAAAAAAATATTAACGTCTCCAAGAATGCAGATGTGTGTAGGTATGTTTTAATTATAGGATCGGCAGAAAGTTCCCGAGGTACCAATTGCTGGGTTTAAAATGAATATTGAATAGAAAGAAGAAAAAAAAGAAAAAAAGAAAAACTCACCGGCTTCAGGTGTTAGTCTTTGAGAATACGAATTAAATGCATATGACAGAAATATGAACGACTGTAATATCAATGAGGGTGAGGGTTTTCCTTTTTAAATTTTTAAAAATAAATTTCTAGAGAAAATGCTAATTAATCAGTTACTTCGAAGTTTTATTTAATTACATAATTTATACTATTAATAATTAAATTTTTTACAGGAAAAATATTCATACCTTTATTTGGTGATTGTCGTAATTTCATATGTGATAATAATTATGAATTGGTTTTTTTAATTTTTGTTATTAATTACATTTAACTTATTATAAATGCTTGTACAGTACACGAAAGTTTATAAACACGCAGGTAAATCTATTACTGAAAGAACAAGTCAGCTATTCCAACAACAATGCCAGTTGAAATTGGCCAAATACCAGCAGAAGAAAATACTGCGCAAATACCAACAAGAGAAACTATAACAAATGCGCCAAACAATAAAGTGAATTGTTGAAATGGCAATTGTTGAAAACGAATGCCGATTGGCAATTGTTGAATAAGTTCATTGTTCCCATTGTGAAACATACAAGAATAATGCGCAACTTTCATTATTGAAACATACAATAACGAATGCATTTTTTTTTGTTGCTTGCAGAAATATACATGAAAAATGACTTCCTTTTAACAATGTTTAATTAATTGTATATTTCATTAAATTTCAGTTTAAGCCTATTTGTTGTAAGACTAAGTGTAAAATATGCAAACTCATAATGCAAAAATAGTGCGTACCAGAGACCTATAAGGCTTTACAACTCCACCCATGTTCTGCCTTTAAATCCTCCCTACCTGTCTTTGAGAATCTAGTCTCAGGAGGAGGTGAGTAGAATGAATGTCACTAACGAAGATTCATTAGCCAGCTTCAAAACCATGCATGCGTCTCACGTCTTACAGGTGTGTCCAAAGCTATGCGGAGTTCAAGTTTGCGCAAACTCAGTGGTACACACGTTTCCTTTCCCCACCACCACCGCTGCCTGTTTAGTGGCTATTTTCTGTTGGGGCCGTCAACTCTTGCGCGCGCGCTAGTTTCTCCGTGAAAAGTTTGCTATCATCTGGAACAGCCTCTAGAAAATAACAAGTTTTTCTAGACCACCCTCTACTCAGCAGCACTCAATTTTTTTTTTTCCTTTTCTATCACGGGTATCTGTAGAGAATAAAATAAAAAAAAAAGAAAGAAAGAAAGAAAAGTCAACGAGTATGAAGGTGGGGCTTATTTTCACACTGAGCGACAGCTTATGGGTCTTACCATTAGAACAAAGGATCTTTAATGTAGACACGTGACTCTAATACTGGTTGAACGCGTAGCGTGAACATTGAGGGCCTGTGCGACCCCGTAGACATATAGTTGACAGTTATTAATAGGGCCATGGACCGCCAGAGACATCCAGGCAATCTTACACACACACACACACACATGACCGTGTATGTGTGTGTGTGATGCAAGGTGATATGACCCACCAGGACGATTTCTGGTTGTTTTTCAACTTTTACAGCATCAACAGTACGGAGGGGGGGGAGGAAGGAGGCGGAGCAAAGCGTATACCGGAGTGAACACAGGAGAGATGGCTATGAAGCAGAATAAAGTTCAATGTCTCAGCCCATTATAAATGGACGCTGCTCGTGTCATTCTTCATCCATGCCACTAGGAGCAATTTTGACATCCTCTATAACGTTTACAGCAAGCACTGAAGCAGTTTTAATCTATACGACATCTTTAAATTAAACTTGCCGGTGAAGCGCATGAAGCAACCCCGATGTTTAAACGCAGTATAGTGGCTACCCTCCCACTACCCACCCTTATATATATATATATATATATATATAATATATATATATAGACACTCCTGCTTTCTATGACATTTTCAACTATAAGACATCACCGACTAAACCCATCTGTGTGGACAATGCAATCTGTATACGACGATAACATAGTTTACAAGAAAAGAAAAAAGAATTTTTTTTTTTTCCCTATATCATGTCAGTGAATCATAGGATTGGCTGGGTTTTTCCGATCGGAAAAAAAAATCGTTTTAATGTAAACAGTGATTGGTCATTTTTTTAAATCGTATAAATCTATTAATAATATACTAACATACTTATTAATACAAAAAAAATTGAATTACTTCAATATTTCAAACTCTTATGGTACATATGTAACGATGTGAGTCACTTAATTTAAAAAAAAATGTCGCCAGGTGGCACCTTTAGTCTTTATAGTGTTGTATTGTTGCGTACTTTGCAAACGCATGAATATAATTATTGTTTAAATATTAAGATATTATTGCCTAAAATTCAATGTTTTTTTTATTTTATATATTCATACCAGGGGGGATCTGGTAAGTTCTGATAAACACCTGGAACCAAGATGATATGAAAGCAACTGATGTAACTTTAAGAAAGAGTATATGTTCTTATTGATGGTTATATCATTGGCTTTAATATCATTTTTTGTTCTAGGTATTTGTCAGAACTTTCCAGAAACCCCTCGTATATATATAAATTTTGTTGAAATACAATTGGCTAATCAGATCAGTCACGTGGTTCAGTTGGCAATATACAAATTTTAAAATTATTACAAAAATCATTTGAATTTAGAAACTTACACACAATAATATATATATATATATATATATATATATATATATATATTCCACAGCATGTCAATATCAAGAAAGCAACAAGAAAATGCTTATTAAAAAAGAAAAAAAGAAAGAAATACCAGGTCTCTCTCTCTCTCTCTCTCTGTGTCTTCCAAAAAGTAGCGAAACTCAAGAAGGGTGGGCGCAATGCATGCCGGCTCTTAAAGTAAACGTCTAGGTGGCGGGAATCTGTAGTATGCAGAAGGTAAATAGTACACCTGTCTTCGGAATATGGATATGGGGGCTTGTGTGGGGGAATGTAAAAACGTATAGGGGGGAGGGAAGAGACACCATAGGTGACCTATGACTTTAGCTACGTGGTCAGACTAGCTTCATTAGCTACGGGTAAGCCTGAAGTGGCAAAGGGATGCTGAAATAACACGCATGGGCCATATTTCTCGTGTTGAAAATACCTAAATCTTCTAAGTGTACTCGGCAGTCGATCAGGTTAAAAACAAAGGTCAACATTCCTTGTGACAGATCATTATTTAATAAATAACTCGCGATATTTATCGCAATAACGCCAAACAAAAGATGTGGGTAGGTCTTATTAGTTACAGTTGTTGTTGTGCTATTCAAAAGGTATGTTTCTCATAAACAATGCGATGAAGTGGACATGACTCTTCCTATCGCGCGATTTATGAAAGCAAAAATGAAGCCTTTCTTAGTGTCTGCAAATCGAGGTTTTTGAATATGTTAAATAAACACGGCTGGAAGAGATTTCCAATCAAAAAATTCAGGCAATAACTGTAACTCCACTTTCTTCCACTAGGTGGCGATGACAATGATTTATAATAAACAACTGGATTAAAATAGAAGTGGATAAAAAAAAAAAACTGAGCAAAAGGTTCCGTTTATTTCGAGATAAGTAGCGACACCTAGCGATAATTTCCATAAGTTTATAATTAAGGGTAATGTTCAGTTTTTTTTTTTTTTTTTTATGTTATGTACTTACGGAAACAGCTGCTGATTTGCTATCAGACCTTAGACTGTTACAAACGAAGGGCGCATAGATACGCGCGCTCATATCGACTGCGATCTCTTTGGACATTCAGCCCTCCTAAAAGGAAATAAACTGATGCTTGTCACACCTGTGAGAGCTCGTTCGGCTAAAACAGCACGAGTTGTACTGATTTCACTTCACTATTCTCCCCCCCCCCCACCTTCCTTTCTCTTTTGTACCCACCTACTGCTCTAAAAGCAAAGGTGGGACGTCATCTGGGAAACTATGGAAATGGAAGACAGCGATGCAGTTCCCGGCTGGCAATCCATGATGTTTCACAGAGCACAAGTGTGACCCCCCCCTTCCAAATCCACCCTCCTTTCACACCCTCTTACTCGCTTCCAACACACTCACACAGCTCTGTCTTCTACTTCCCCCCCACACCCCACATCTTTCTTTCCGCCACTCCCAGGTCAGCGTTTGAAATGCAATCAGCCCCCAGTATGGCTACGACACTGACGCTACACAATACAGGTCATTATTAGTCTCCTGGCTGTTGATCGGCAAGATGTACGTTCCTTTTCTGATGCCTGCTGTGACAATAATTCCCTGGCAATTTGCTACGACTTGCAAGAAACAAGCAAAAATGTATTTTTTTTCCCCAACCCCCTGTCACCAAGCATTTAATGCATTAGCACGTTCCTAAAAGTGCATTTTTAATCATCTCCAAAAGATCCTTATTGGTTGGTGTACGTGTATCAAAATCTATTCGGTATGCAATAATAAATTCGGATCATATAATGCTACTTCAGTGAAAAGAATGAGATTATGCGTATTTATTATTATTTTTTTTTTCAGTGTTATTTTCCATTCAGTTGTCTGTTTTCACCTACTGGTAGATGATTATATACTTGAAATGATCAAAATTAAAACTTCTGAATTTCTCCAATTAGAAATTTTAAAATTTCTCCATTTTTCTCTGTTTGTAAGCAGACGGAGGAAAAAACAAACAATACAAAAAATACAGAATAAAATATTAATGAAATTAATAAAATCTGTACAATAATGTGTATTGTGATTAGGGAGAAAAAAAGGGAAAAATTAAAGAACGATAGAAGGTGAAAGGAAAAGAGAAAACAATTTAAAAAGGGACATAAAATACAAAAAAAAAAAAATTAGAAATAAAAGAATCAGGAGATGAGAGAGTAACAGAAAGAGTTACATCTATGGTGTAATACGCAAGAGAGAGAGAGAGAGAGAGAGAAGAACAAATCGTTATCAATCCATGATTACTTCCAATGGAAAAATCATTTGCATACGCACATTTCTAATGAAAGAACATTTTTTTTTTCTGTAGATACCGATAAAACTAATCCACTTTAAATAAAATTATTTCCCATTTTTTCACTGCAGCCGTTTATTAAGGAAAAAAAAAATCTTATCTTAAATAGGGAAAAAAAAGCAAAATTGTATATCTCCATTTAAGTCGGATTGTGCAGACGAGGAAATTTTCTCTTCCGAGGAGACTTAATCTTATCAACAAACATTTAGTGTGCTTTATTATTGTTGCCAATTCAGTAAAATGAAAGCTCATTTACGTCCAAGTGTCCCCTAACTGAGAAAAATTAAATTAAATGAAAATATACGATATGGGTGTGGATCGTTATCAACTTCAGAGTCTGGAAAATAAGAAATAAGAAAGAAAAAAAACTATAATGATCTCATAAAATTTAAATTTAAGCAATATACTGTCTTAATGCTATATAAAGTTGAATAGGGATCTTCCAGCTAACTTCTCTCTCTCTTTTTTTTTTCTTTCCTCCCCACAGGAGCCGAGTAGCTGCACCATCCTCTGGAATAATCAAATTTGGGCTAAATTACGCCAAATCAGCATTTATGTCGTCTCCATTATTACTTGCCGCAATTGATCCGCTGTCATCTGACTCTCTCTTACTGTTCGGGCTTAAAAATCAGCTCCATAATGTACATGAGAAGAAATAAAGTCTTCAGTGATTTCTTTTTCTTTCTTTCTTTTTTTTTTTTTTTCGTTTGCCATCTTTAATGATTTTTCCAAGGCTCTGCAGATGAATTATGACAAAAATTAAACTGACGTACGTCTTATTTAGAGATTTGTAACCAATCCCTATCATTATGTTTTGATTTGATTTAATTCTAAATAGAAATAATGTTTCGCTAAATTCAGTTGGAATCGTTCAAACAATCCAATCGAAAGTTCACATTGTAGAACGAGTTGAATTAATTGTTAAATGGGAACAACAATAATGAAAACTACAAGAATAGTTCAAAAGACTCGATAGTGAAGCACAACTGAAAAGAACATGAACTAAAAATAATAGTAGTTACACTATCAAATATATTTACTACAGGACTTTTATATCCTATTAAAGGTATTTATTATAAATTAAAAAAAAAAAGGATATGGAAAAATAACTACACACGATTTTAAGAAGTTGTATATCCAATACATGAACTATCGAATTCAAAAAAAAAAAAAATTTTTTTTTTTGTCATAGGAGGCGCCATTTACAAACAGTTCCATATTAGGCGTCTAGTGAGCAATATTTATAACGTAGAACCTTCTGCCTACGCAATGCTTAATTGATGTAATTATCTGCTATTGGTTTTAATTATCTCCGAACAGATCATAGCGACACCTAACAGCAATTAAGTCATTTAAGTGGCTACCATAATTAGGAGGGAGTCGATCTCGGATTACGCGACGAAATAAGAGTTTTAAACCGAACAAAGGAAGGCCAATATGGCGGTTATCCGAAGAATGAAATAAACATCGGCGCCAATATCGAACAAGGATGCAAGAATTAATCTGAATCAGAGATATTTGTAATAGACTTACTGTATAATGAACTGCATGGAACTTTGTCTTTGTATTCGATTTCCATTTAATTTTAATATAAACTAGTCGCTATAGTTAGGATTGCTATTATCGGTAGCACACACACACACACACACACACACACACAAATTTTATTTCCTTTGCTATAGAAAGGTAGGTAGGTAGCTGAAGAGAGTGCATCCATCATCCTTCCCTTTTCTCCTATCCCCCTCTACAAGCCTACCCTTTTTTTCTTCCTTCAACAACGAGCGATTTTTTTTCCCTTTTGTTTTTTTTTCTCCCCTTCTCCTGACCCTTAATGGTAAGTCAAGGCATGCAGGCGTCACCTAGGTTCGACTAAAGGCCGAAGAAACAGCATTAATAACCAAGCTTTGGCTCTGGTTGGAAGCGAAACACCACAATCCCATCACTTCATGTCGCTAGCTGTGCCCCGTAGTGCGTGATCAGCTGTCCCAAGTGTCACACCTCCCTCTGGACACAGCAGCCATCAGACTCTCCTTAGAGAGACCACATCCACGTTACACTACCAAACCCCAGTAGTCCTGATAGAACAGTGATTGATGTGATTGGAGACAATGATCGCTTCTTCTTCCTATACTTCCCCAAAATCGACTCTTTTGTTTTATCTGCAGAGCTGCTCCTATTAAGGTTTAACGTATGGGGGAGTTAGAAAGGAGAGAACGAAGGAGGGAGAGAGCATACCCATTTGTTCTTGCGTACGGAGCAAGTTTCCCATGGTATTTTATTTGTATGTAAATATAAACTGTCCATACTATCGTAGTTGCTTTTAGAACTTTCCCACCCACCCCCAACCTCTCCACACTGTTCCCCCACCCCACTCCACCCCCGTTTTTTCCTTAGCTGATTTCTCCAGTACATATATTTCAAATGGGAAATCACAATCTCCTAGTTACGGAGGGAGGGATCAAAATAAAGGGGGGCTAGAAGAGAGGGTAGACTTTTTTTTTTATTCACATCCCTCTGGGTGATTTCAATGTCTTCGCCATGCGACATTTAGAGGGAAAAATCGAACAGTCCAACAACAGGGTCTTACTTTGTTTCTTTGCTTTCATCGCTTAGTTTTTATTATTCTGTGATCACGCTTGATATGACTCATTCTTCCTATCGGCGAAGCCAAAAAAAAAAAAAAAAAAAGGAATGAAAATAATGAAACCAGTACTTTCTTCAACAGTCGAGAGAAAGGATGAAAAAAAAAAAAAAAATGATTTCTAAAGAAATTCCTTGCATCTTCTCTCATTAGCTAGATCGATGGTTGAATTGCCAAGTAATGAGAAACACGGTAATGATAATCTTTTTTTTTTTTTTAAGTCCATTCTTTCTTCGTAAATGTTTTGTTTTGATGCGTAGGGTAATGGAGGGACAAATTAGCTTCCCTCTATACAAAAATGGCAAATAGGGATAGAAGGGAAGGGAATTTTTTTTGAACTGAACAATCGCATTATGAAATTGCATATTCTAACATTAGATTTCCAATGGGAGTTTTAGTATGCATCCCAATGTATTTAGCAAGCTAAAAAAAATTCTTTCACCATTCAGTCAATATAATTAGAGATGTTTGCGTTTATTAAAATAATTTTTTACGTCATAAGTAATATTACAGTTATGTTTTTTGCCATGAGAAACTTAAATCATTCTATTGATAATGATTATTACGTATCGTCAGAATTACTTAGCTGTAATTATTGTCGATTCATAAATATTCTTTTGGTTGCTATAGTAACAATTGTTGCATAGTCTACCAAATCTCATTGGTCAGGTTTACATATTGTTGGAGTGAAGGGAGATTATTAGATACTTTATGACTACATTTATAGGAAAATCCAGTTTTCCTATAAATGTAGTCATAAATTATCTTTATTTATGATAATTAAAAGTCTACATTAAAAGGAAAACTGGAATTAAATGATGAAATATATTTAATGAATTAAAACAACGATGTTGTTTTTTACTCACTTCTTTCTCAAATCGGGTGGTGCCAAATTGATTGACTCAAATTGACCAAAAATAGTCTCAAAAACAAATTCGAAACATTTAGCTCTCAAACTGTCAAGAAATAAAGTAAATTACCCAGGTCAACACCACAAAAATAGGGAAGATTTTGGCGAAACGAACACACACAAAAAAGAACTCAACTAAAAAAAAAAAAAAAAAAAGCTCACCAAGATTGTGAAATGACACACAAGATTGGTTTCAAATAAAAAGAGGATTACTCTCTCTCTCTCTTTCCGAAGTTCCGATACACATTCTACTTCAATAACACCAAAGAAAGTCTTGCAAGAAGAAGACTCTTCTAGGTTTTTAAAACAACTGAAGCGACAAGTAGATATTATTTTTTTGGTATGGGTATCCCAGCACAATTAAGAGGGGCTTGGACAAGTGAATTATGGAGAAGTTCAATAACTAGAAAGAAGACGAAAACAAAAGCTAATCAATAAATGGAAGTAAGCCTTTAAGAGGAACGAGAAAAAAAAATTAGATGGTTCAAAACAACTTAGTAATTTCAACGAGAACAATCAAGTATTATTACATACCAGCAGACGATGTTATATGAATACATAAACAGAAGAAAAATGAATCAACAATCAGAAACTACCTGATTGTTGATTCATTAAAATATTCCGATTTCATATATCGAAAATCAAAAATCAAAAATCATTATTTAAATTTGATCAAAAATTTTTATATAATGTCAGTGACAAACAAGACAATAAAAAAAACTACCTTTTTTATTTGATTTATTCTAAAAATATTCTCTGCATGATCATGCTTGTTAATTTTAAACAATAAACTAACCTGGTGACTGGAAATTGTAGGTAAAAGCGTTGCTTAGCAACCGTAATAACAAGAAATGTTCATGCTAATTGAATTTCCGGAAGTCTTTTACATAGTTGAAAAGCTAATTTGTTAAGGAAAGAAACGGAGAAGGTGGGGATGGGGAGACGAAGCACAGAACTGTCCCATTTGCGAAAAATAAAATAGTTAAAGAAAAGCAGGCCTAGTCTTGTGTTTTGAGAAGGTCAAGCTGACTCAAACTTGTGTGCTAAGCGGTAAGGTGAGTAGACGCGGTTTGGCGGCGCGGGACATTATGGCAAGGTCAACGACAGGTAAAAGATCCTGGTCAGAAAGGTGATAAATACTGGTTCTAGTCTAGGGTGGGGCTGCGAGCTGTCATTCTTGTCACTCAGAGGATGGGGGCGATGGGAGTTTAGACATAGTGGCACAGTAGGTGCAGGTGATAGAGGAACACACCAGTGGTTTGGCACGAATTTTAGTCCGTTAGCCTATATTGTTTCACTTTCGTTTGCCAACGCCACCTGGTGATTGACGAATGAACAACACTTTTCGAAGGAACAAAGATCTCTAGGATGAAATAGTTTTCTTACTAATTAAAAAAAAATGTAGACGACAATTACTGAAATTGATTACGTAAATCTAAACTGGATACTATTAAGCTACAAAAAATTCTGTACAAGTTATTGCTTTGATTGTTATTACTGTTAAACTATCACCTTAAAAACAGTATCAAGATCTCCACCAAAATATACTCATTCTTTTAAACTGCTGAATATCTAAAATATTCAACCCACCATCTGGTCTGTTTCATACTCAGACCCATTACGTGTAGAGCAAGGAGATCTTTAGTTCCGTAGCATTTATTGCCTGGGGGATGTTTTGTTATTGTCTTGAAGGGAGAAGTTACAGTGGCGGCCGAAATGGTGGAAATAACACCCCGCGCAAGTAGATGGCTGACTGGCTATGCTAACATGCTTTAATGTCCGTTCCAAGTCATCTTTCCCCCAACACTCATTATCGCTAATGTGGAACTCGACGGTACCTCTGGCAATGTCTTCGGAACTGCCTACCCTCGATTCGGGTGACTGACCAGTGGTCCGTATCGAGCCCACAAATACGAGTAAACAGGTACTGGTGGGAGAAGTAGCTGCACCAAGACTGGGGTGATGTGGAGGGGGGGGGAGGTATGAAAGATGGGATAAAAAAGGGGAGCTACGGATCAGTGATTGTGGATGGATACCGCTCAGCCAGGTGAACAGAATCCTTCCTTTCTTTATGGTAATTAAAGATGCGCCATACCTATGAACGGTGTTCTTTGCTCTCTAAAACACCCTTCTGTGCCTTCCCTCTATTCTGTTTTCTTTCCCCTAACCCTCCACTCTGGGTTCTCGTAAGTTTTTTGCCTCCTCTACTGCCAACCATTCTTCAAGATATTTATTACCTGTGAAAAACTTGCTTTCCCCAGCTAGAAGGTTGTCGATTTGATACACTTCGCATTGAGGGAGGGGGAGGCAATTAAATGGGTACTTCCCTGCTCTGAGATCTTCTATGATTTATTTTCCACGTCCAGCTATTAGATTTGGGAGTTTTAACTACTAGTCAATGATCTTTCTGTGTCGGTAAAACTAAACGGGTGCACCTGTGGTCCGGTTCTCTTTAGCGTAGTCGGTAGCGATGATGCCCTTTCGGCCGAAACAACCTATGCATTTAGTACATGATCAAGATTTATAATAATCATACAAATTACCGAATTTTTTTTCTCGATAAAAGTTTCAACTATATGTAATTTGCATGCATATTTTATTGTCAAAAGAACGTTTAAAAAATTAACAGCATTGCTGGTGATATTGTTCACACATGCGCTGTAATGGCTGAAAGAAATCTACTATTACTATGGAAACAAGAATGACGTCATATTAACAAATAGCAAATTATACAGAAACGTTTTTGTTTCTTGAATTTGCTTGAATTTTTCATGCGGACGGGATTTGAACACAGAACAATTTGCTTTTATTGTCGTTATTTAGAATATTAAAATGACATTGGAGTTAAGTGAAATTCGCTTATAATGACATAATTAATTGAAATTATCTAATGAATACACAATGTTCTGTGTATTAATTCAAAGTCGTTACTGCTAAAAAAAAATTTTAAAAAAAAATTATTTTTCTATAAAATTTGTTATTTCCAGACGTTTAATTGATAACAGCAACTGTTATTATAATCAGTTGTAATTCCGGCAATTACCGATGTGTGGCGCTTTTATAATTTCGGTATTACAAATGTGGAAGTTTTTATTTCGAAAAAAATAAAAATAAAATAAATTAAAAGGCGAAATTGCAACAGACTCAAGGCGTTAAACTCGTGATATGATGAAGGTTATTAATGCGTAGTCAAAACGTCAATCTGGTGGTTATGAGAATTTTTTAATTCGATGAATTGTTGACCAGATCGTTCAACTGCATATTCGTGACGTAATTAGTGAGAAAGACGCCCTCTCCAAGGCAACCAGTCGGGCAAGAAATGTTAAAAGTGTCGAACCGGATTTGGCAAAAAATGGAGATGGACGTTACGTTCAGTATTAGAGAGAGACTCGAGATTAGTACCGCCAAATGATCACCACCACCACCAGGACTGGAACGCTAACAGGGTCCGTCAGCAATCGCCCCACTAACCTCACCTCTGCGATAAACTCGAAATCGTGTTGTTAGTGTAAGCGTGATGCACGTCCTTGGCTGGTTTCACCACCAATACCAGGTGCTTTAGCAACTCCCCCCCCCATTCTTGTTTCCCCCTTTCTTGTGTGTGTGTGTGTGTGTGTAACGCCATCAAAAACTCTCCAATTAGAGTTCAGCCATCCCCTTATGCTGGTGTTGAGAGCAGTCGTATAAATCATGCTATCCCTAAACGATTTTTTTAAGCCAACTTACCCCTCCCCAAGTCGACCGGTCAGTTTGGCCGTTCCTAGTTAGAAACAATAAAAAAAAAAAAACTAATGGGGGATAGGGAAATGGGGGGGGGGACCAAGCGTGAATGGCCAAATTCCATAGTTCTTCATTACGACTATGCTAATAGCATACGGATTGGAAGAATAAGGCGGTTACTGAGGACGCACCCTAGCATCAGGCTCACATTTACCCCTGACCCTACACGCCGAGGGGTCGCCTGCATCCTGCTTCGCTCAAAACGTAGCCGTCATTCGTATGCCAGCTTGGAAAACAATAACTGGAGTGATACCAGTCCCTTATCATGACCTTTGAAGAGACCCAAAGCCACCATGCATGTCAATGCTCGCAAAGATGTAAGATCGCTATTCGCCCCCGCGTAGAAGGGAGGGGGGGGAAGGCAGGGGACGACCAAACGTTCCTCCTCCCTCCCTACCTGCAGTGCCTTAGGTATACGTAAGTCATCTCGGACAGAAACCTGTCAGAGAACGTGTGTTGGCACGAGGTGGGTAATGGTTTCTAGCTTAGGGCTGGCGGCCGTGAAGATAGGCCAGCCACTGAGCTCTGCCGGCTCTCGTGGTGACCATGAACACTAATTAAAGACCCTGCAGACATTGCTATGTAGCTCACGTTACAGTGTGCTTTATTACATAGTAGAGCCCGCTAGCTACCCTGACATTCCGGGGTACCGATTTTTTTTAAGTGTAGGGGGGGGTGACCTTTAATAACATTTGCTCCTCCTCTTTTATAACCCCCTTCATTTATGATACAACCTTATAGTCCTCTTGATTCGTATAACTTTCACTAGGTCTGAGGTGAATAAAAGTAAGGGAGGGAGTGGGGATAAAGTGAGGAGGAAGAAATGAAAAAGGAATGTAACAAGATGAATGTCGTCATGCAGTTGCGTAAGGTATTTCAAATGTTCTGTTCAGTTAGTGTTTATCTTTCTGTAACTACTTGAAATTTATAATTTTGTTGCGGTTTGCTTTCTTCTTTTATGTTTAATGAGAGAGTGCTATCCCCCCCTCCTAATTACAGCGATAATACGCTAAATTAGTTTTGCATAAATTATTTTACTGATTCAATCGATAGTAGAAACGAAGGTCATGTTTTTTAGAGTTTGTTTTATGCAAAAGTGCATAAAACAAATGAATGAAAAAATCAGTTTTGTTCATATAAATAATAGAATATATAAAGCGATAATAAGAACAATGCGATTATCTTAGCAATGGTTCGTCGAAGATTGAAATATCTATTTTAGAGTGTTTGTTTCAGCAAGTCGATTTGAATTCCTTCTGAAATAAAGCAATTCTGGAATAAACAAACTCATGAATTCATTTTAAACGAACTAACAACTAATGCTTAAAATGAAATCAACTATTTCTGAAATGAGCGATGAACTAGTTCTGAACTGAATCATGAACTGTTCTGAAATGAGTCAAGAATCTGTTCTCTAATGAATACTTTTGTCAGGCGATTATTAATTTAATGCATACCACTTATTGTTAAAATCAATTCGTGCGAAATAATAAAATAAAAAAAAAAACGTATTTGTACAGTCAGCTATTTTTGTACGCAGAAATTATCAGCAATATTCTCTCCTTGATATTTCTACACACATTAAACACAGGTCAGGTTAATACTATTTTCTCCGAAAAAAAAAAAGCGTCCGTCTCATTTATTCTCATTATTAACTTCAGTTTTCTACTAAATGTCCTTTAAGAATGTTATGTAAATGATAAAGTTTTCAGTGAGCAAGGACAATAGATTTAAGACTCCTCCACAGGTCAGTGCAAAAGGAACATTCAGAGTAGTTTCTTGTATGGTTGAAATCCCTTTTGTTCGTATGAAAATTCTGTTGCAGGAAAATTTTAGTAGCCTGAATTGAGAGAGGGGTGCACGAAAGACTTTTAACTTATCAAAGACAATGGAATTCTTTTTGAACACAATGTGAATTACGCTAATGAGTATCACATGACTAAATCTTTTGATGCGTATTCAACTCAGAACAATGACTACAAGCTTCGGATTCATTTCGTAGGGTTATGTCATTAACAGAGACTCCTTAATTTTCCACTAAATTCCCAAGGACATTTCAGTACCATAAAAGAATGGTGAGAATAGTAGGAAGAGAAGAAAAGAATGACCAAAGAGGCATTAGACGTATAGCTGTCTCCTACAGATGGATCGATGTTTTTGTTTCTACAGGGGAGCTCGTTGGTCCGAATCCTCCAAAATTCTACAAATAAAGTGCTAAAAGAAATAAACTGCTAAATGTCACCATTATTTTCACAAGCAATCTGGTTTCTTCGCGTTTTTTTTTTTTTTTTTAATCTTTAAAATGGCTACCGACATCTGAACTACACGTTCACCGTGCGTGCACTGGCGTCGTGTGTTTGCGTAGGCGTAAGTACATCCTTTTTACCGACCTGAAGGTGTAACGAAAAAAAAAGAAATTAAATCTTTTTGACCTCTGACCTCGTTTGCATTTGCAGTGTGACAACAGAGGTGGCTCTTTTAAATGGTAACGTAATGTAGGTGTCGTCGAGAGTCTCTCTTTCCCCCCCCCCTTGAATACAATACCATCTTCCTACTTGAAGGATGACGTACAAAGTTGACAGGTTGCGTTTAAATAGAGGGGTATTCTCGACCTGTGTGAGTATGTGGGTGGGTATGAAGGCTGCTGCTTCTTTTGTCACTGGTGGGTATGGCCGTCATTGCCAGTAAATTATAGTCGGAAAGATGTAGTAGGCGAAGGCAAACGTGGAAAAGGATAAATATACACATCGTTAGATAAATAAACAATACGTTGATTAATTTCAAATAACAGGTGAATATCAGCAAATATATATAGCAATAGATGATAGATTATATATGAATAAACTAAACTACAGCTATTTTATAGCAGATGGATGAATAATCATGAACAGACTGATGGATTTGAAGAGATATGAGATGAATAATATACGGGTGGATAGAAATGTCAATTGATAGTCACAGGGCAGACATAATTATGAACAAGACGCGGATAAAGAAATGTTAAATATGGACTAAGCGGCACTTTGATAATTTTAGATAATAAATAGGTAGAAATGCACAACATGTAGGCAGAACATTAGATAAATAATTGTTATGATCTGCCTACTTGGTTTGCAATTCTGCCTATCTCTTATCTAAAACTCACCTCTATAGTGCCTATTTATAATCTAAAATTGTCATGAAATTAATTATATAAAAATAGGCAGAACTGCCTAGCAAGTCGGCAGATCGTATCAATTTTTTCATCTAATGTTCTGCCTATTTGCTGTAGAATTCTTTTCAATTCTACAGCAAACAATTAGCTACAATTAGAACAATTACCTAAGTAGGCAGCACATTAGGTAGATAATTATTATAATCTGCCTACTCCTGCTGTGCAATACTGCCTAAATCTTTTCTAACAATTGTCCAAGTGGGCGCAACATTATATGGATAATTGCAATAGCCTACTTAATTATGCCATGCAATTCTGTCTATCTCACAATTATCTACATGCTGCCTATTTATTACCTGAAAATTGTCTATCAAAAGTTGGTAGAAAAATAATAGGACAATATAACAAGTAGTTAATTACTAACGGCAGGTGAGAACTGAATAGACCAGGACAAGCACAAAAGCAGGAAACTCCGAAATGAGACTTTTGTCTCAATTTGTTGCGTGCTTCAAAGCTCGTGAAGCATTTAAGTGCGTATACGCAAAACTCATAATGACCTTCACAGGCGTTGTCGTAATAGAAAGAGATAGTGATCTACAGACAGGATTTTAATGTGAATCTAAAGGGGGATTAAGGGGAAACAAGACTTCAAGTTGTCAGTGGGAGGCGTCCAAAGAAACATCCTAAAATGGACGCCCTCAGGGACGGGGGGGGGATGCTAAAAATTGAACACATCAAAAGAGGTTATTGGGTCAACGGGTAATTGTTCACTATATTTCAATATCTGTGATTCATTTGGGAGGTTCCCCCGTATCGGCAAGTCTTCCGTAAGAAGGTAGTAAAAATAACAAGACCAGGAAAACAAAAAAAGCGAGTTATTAGCTACAGATCATGATGTGCTAATATCTTTCCTTCAAATACGCTGCAACAGTCGAGGGTGGATCCAGACAGCGGCCCACCCTCTCGGCACTAAGCAAGGTCAGCGTCATAAACAATTTGTAAACTTTGCCGCCCATTGCCAATTACAGAGAGGCCGGTCATTCAAAAATTAAGGCCAACCAGTTTATCAAAGAGGACAGCGGAGGGGACCGAGCACAGATTAAAATTGTAATTAGATCACCAAAGAGCAGATCGACGGATGGAAACAAATTTGTGGTGGTGTGTGGGTAGAGTAATTAGCAGTAAAATTCATGATTTGCAATTTTAATTTATTATGATGCCACCTACCAAGTTATTCTGTTCATCTCGCTCCCTCTATGATCATAACGTATCCTGCATTCTCGACATATCTATAGCTATCATAAATCTTACAACTGCCGATCTCTCTCTCTCTCTCTCTCTGTCTATCTATCTATTTACAACACAGTCACCTACAATCACAACTGTAAGTCCTAGATAAGTGTAACAACATAAAGAGCAACCAGATCACTAGGTGTATTGTTTTTTACATATTCTCAAAATATTACTATCCCTCACTTGACTTTTTCCATCGGATCAAACAGGAACTCAGTTCGTTTTGTGGACCAAAATGAACCAGACAACTTGTACAGCACTTAACAAGGGAGGCAATCCGCTCGAGGATTGACGTTATCGACAATCTTCCAATGTCCTATTTGCTAATCACCTTCTCGCCTATCTACCTTCTGTCGAGATGTACAATGATAGGAAGAGTGTGGAACTCATTACACCTCTAACATCATTCGTGTCACTCACAGATCTGTTTACAAACAGAAATATAAAAATCCTCCGCATGTGGAACTGGGCACGTATAAGAATTAGGAAACCGCTTCCTAATCTAGAAGCAGAAGTCAAAAACTTCGAAAGCATACTACTATAACTACAAATATATATTTTTGGATGTAATCATCCATCACAAAAACATTTCCAGATATCTCACAAGCAAATCCAGTTGTTGTTTTTTCCTCGGATTCTAAAGGCTTAGAAACTGTGTTCGACCGCTAGCTTCTAAATTTCAAGATGACATACCAGCTACCAACTTGAAACGGGGATCCTTTACGAGAAAAACAAAAATACAAACAAAACAGATCAGAAGAAATACGCAGCGAGGATTGTGGCGCAACATCCTACTCATCCTAAATAAGCTCTTCAGATTACGATTAAAAAAAATTAGATCTTTGTCCCTTCAACATGAACCACGGAACAAATGTATTCCACTGGTCCAGACAATTATTTCTTGTTACAAGAAATAATTGTTTTGTAACAAGTACAAGACAATTATTGAGTATGTTCTGGACACTGATTCCAGCGTCCGCAACCACACACAACCAAGAAGATCACTGCTGTGTTACTCCATAGAAACCGGAGAACAGATACCCATGCTGACGGTGGGAGTTAAAGGCCACTTATTAGTAGGTGGTATCCATTCCACTCATAGAAGTGAACTGTTGTATGTCTTGCTTCTCATCTTTCTAACAATAAATTATGTCATTTGTAAACATTTCTGTCCATTTTATGCATTGCTGTTGCATTTTCTCTTTGTATCTTTGCTCACCCCCATCACAAATCCTTTTCCCCTCTGGATTTCTATTGTTCTAGAAGTTTATCAAAATCACTCCCGATGTTTAATATATATAATACAGTGCGTGAGTGAATGCACTGTCGATAATAGATAGAAGAAGAGAAAGAAGGAAGCGGAAAGTGATTATAAAAGAGCGCAAAACCTTGATACATTATCCTATAGTCCACTAGTACGGATGATTTGAAGGTTAGGAAGAAAGAAAAAAAAATCAGTAACTGTAGACATATCCGTAGGGTAGCATTTTTAGAAAAGACGAAGAAAAAAAAAAGGAAGGTTATCCAAAGGAAACGAAAAATTGATCAATGAGTTTGTAGTTGAAGTTTGAATGGATGGTTGCGTCACGTGTTCTTAGCAGGCTTACGGGAAAAGTGACGGAGTTCGTCTCTTTTATCTTTCTGCGGGTATCAATCTATTCTGCATATTAAATATCATTCATTCGTCTGCTTGCGTAAGTGGATAGTAGACAGAAAGAGACAGTAGTTTTCGATTGGTGCTTATATGGAAGACAAGTTCCGATAATTATCCGCTGATTACAATGAATGAACAAAGATGAATGGATTGTAACTCAAGTTAGCGCGGGACCTAGATGCTTTTTGGAGCGGAAAGACAAATCAGGATCTCATTTTTCGCCATCCAAGGTCTTCGTTAAATTGTACCATCATATAAAAAATGTATGTGGTGTGTGTGTGTTGAAAAAAAAGAAAAAAAAAAAGTTAGGTTGTAGTTAATGTTGTTACCTGAGTCTGATGACTCATTTGGCTGTAATGTTAAGGTGACAATTGGTCGCCAGCTACTTCCTCTCTACTGGTCCCCGTAATTACTGTAATAACTACCCTTAATGACTACACTAAAATAAGAAAAAAAAAATCCTGTAAGACATCAGTGGTAGCGGCCAACAGGCTTCAGGTAGAGAAAGACAGGGGGAGAGAGAGCGGCTAGCGATAGAAAAACAACACGCTCGTGCGGTCAGTAGCGGTGATCCAGATTGCCTCGAGCTTCTTACACCTCCTTTGTCTCCCGTGTGTCTTTATTGGGTCACGTGACTCGGAGCGCGATCGCTGGGAGGACGCTTGATGTGGCATACCATATAACAACTGGCAACTGTTGGCCAAGGCACTATTTATTTCTATTTAGCCCGCTCGGCTACGAATTGTACGTCAGCCACTCTAATTGTGTGCTCACTTTTATCTAAGCAGTGCACTGCTTTGGGCCCACTCCTGCAGGCTCTTTGCGCTTAAATCTACCAACATTATATATGATATCCGGTAACTCACTAGTTTTAACTTTTTCTGTATGGAAATTAAGTACGATTCCTTTCTTGTTAATTTAAAAATGAGCACAAAAGCCATTCGTCATCCAATTCCTGCTTCGAGGGAAGCCTAAGGATTCTCTGATACATGATTAAATTAACATCGTTAGGGATAAATCCGATCATATATTATTCGAGTATAAACACCCATCACGAAAATCCTGATTAAGTAATCGACCACCAGAAGGCGCCACTATACATGAATAATATATTTATCTCTGTACTAGGTACTTCAGTGGTTATAAACCTTTAATGCGCATATCGGGCTATAATGCAATTTAAAGCACGTCACCTGTTCTCGATGGCATAATTTACTTTTTTTTTTTAAAAAAAATATCATTTACTGAATGTTTATTTCGAGTGATAGACGAAATATCTACTGATTGCTATAGGCACAACTATAGACAACAACGGACAAAACTCTATTATCATCCCATTTGGACAGTCAGCAGCATAATTATGATTTTGGACTCCCCCTCCCCTCCATTTGGCTTTCGATAGTCCTCTTGTGAGTTTTTAACACATTGAATTCTTTCTCTCTTCATCCGTCCAGTATTGCAGGATTTCTATAAGCTTCCTCTGCAAATTCTACTATTAGATACATCGGGATTAAAAAAAACTGATTTTTTAAAATATTTTTAATCCAGCTTGAGTTTTAAAAAATAACGCATTCAGATTTCTGTTGGCTAAAGCAGAAATATATCAATCTAAAATGAATGCAGATTTCATCCTAGAGTATAAAATCTTGTTTTGTTTAAACTGTTTTATTATTCTATAAATCGAAAAAATATATATAATTTGTCGTCTGCTTTCATCACAGCTCAACAATGTATTATTTCGTTTGCCAAGAAACTATAGCTTTATTTGCATTGTTATGATTTTTATTTTTTCGTGGAAGTCAGTGTTGGTCTATTACGTTTGAGTGATCCCTTTGTTTATTGCAGTAATGAGTCCCCAAGTATCCTATTACGATTTTTTTTTTGTTGCTAATATGAAAACGTGAAAAAACTGAAAACATCAGTAATATAATCGTTATACTTCTATAGATGGTATATTAGCATATTTTATTGTTTTATGACTTTCAAAGCGTTTCCTGTGTCGGTTGGAAAATCCTTTGTACTTGGGTGCACGCGCGTATAACAGGTGCCCTTCACTTAAGTCACTTTTAGGGTTGGCTGCAATGGATTTCAATGGGAATATGAAGGTAGTTTCGGGTGGTAAAATAAAAGAAATATTTCACTGAAGAGAAGCGTGTCAAAAATCCCGATTCATAATGCATGGTAAGCACTTGCACTTCCTGTTAACTCAGGGGAAGGAAGGGGTGGAGATCGTTGTGGTGAAGGGAACCCATTTAAACCATCGGAGGAAGAGAGAGAAAGAGAGAGCATGAAATATGGTAAAATTTGCAAGGACTCGAAATTAACTGATATTTAACAATAAAATGACGCAAAGTGATGGGCATGCGCACCGGAGACATGCGCGTATAATTCATATTTATACATTGAACGGCGCAGTTAACCAGAAAATACGAAACAGATAACAACTCTAGCATTAACTAACAATGCCCCCCCCCATGTATGTAAGGAGGGAATGTATCCTAGTAAAACGCGCTCAAATATAGAAAACAATCCTTAAATTCATGTAAAAGTTTTATGATAATATCAAAATTTAACTGTATAGTGACTTCTGTGTTACTAAACATACATATGTTAATAGGGTATTTGGGATCTTTCACTTTTTAATTTATATAAAAGTTTATTTAAAATATGGTTGAAAATAATATTTTGAATTAAAATAAAAAAAAATATTTTAAAAAGTCAACAATGATATCGAGTAAATTGATGCAACACTTAAACGCCATTTAATTTTGAATATAAGAAAATTACTATTGCGAAAAATGGGTTGAATAAAAATTGCTTATATATATTATTACAAGATTATTTTCCATTTGATCATTTGTCACCAAAAATATATAAGATATCTTCATAACATCGTAATGGAAAGAGCATTGAAGTATTCAAAGCTACAATATTGGCATTAATATGCCCTTTACATACTTCTTGTACCAAAACAGCTTCGATAATAGTTCCTTGCCGATTTCTTCACAGAAGAAACTGTCCAAGTTAAAAAACGAACTTCCATTTATCAATTGAAGAAAAAAAACAGGAAAGATAGAAGAGGAGAAGGTTTTTCTTTCTTTCTTTCTCTCTCTTCCTATAGAGAAAGCAAGCCGATGTGTGTTTAGCTGAAGGATAGCTTTAAGAAGGTAAACAGATCAAACTCTCTCTCTCTTTTTTTTTTTTTTTTCTAGAGAAACCATGAAGAAAGGCAAGATAGGACAGTAGATCAAGGTCAAGGATGAAGGCAGTTCAGAAAGGTCAGTTGGATTAGGTTGTAGCCATTCAGTCGGTACGATGCGCGTGGGACAATGAAGCCCCAGGGGAATTAGGGGAATGGGAGTGGATAGACGCCAACATCCCACCCAGACAGATCTTTTATATAGCACAGAATAGCAATAAAGCAGCAAGGGTAGCCGCACAGGTTTCCGTACATTCGGATGTATTTTTGTCCTTCAATCACTTCTATTCTATTATCTCTCTACAAAGTAAATGTTGTGAGATTAAACAAACTGGGTTTAAATATGTGAAGTCTTATAAAAGAAAATCCCACCCCCCCAATCGTGGTTGATACCCTCATATCTTTTAGAAAATCTCCACCTACTTTGATATTAACTGCTGTCGTATTTTAAATGCATTTTGAGGGACGACACAGATGTCCCCATGCCTTGAAACCCCTCTCCCCCACATTATCATTTAATATTTTATGCATTAATTTTTTTTAATTGCTGACAGAGAGCTTAAAATGCTTCATTTTGGCGACGTAAATGGATAGAAATAGGAGATGTTATAAATCCTTATTTCATACTTAGAAAGTATCCAAAATAGACCAGAGAGCTTATGACAATAGAGCCTTCAGCGTCGGAGTTGCCTTGGCTTGAACTACTTAAAAGACACGTCCTCTACCGTATGTTGGCCTTTTATTAGTATGAAGTTTCGCCGGTCTGACAGCTGCTTCGAAGTTGATTCATTACAATCCTTAAGATGACCAAACTCACGACGATGGTTGTGTTCTTTATTCTGTTTCTCGAAGTTTTTTTAAGTTTCTATACATTCGGATATCAAATAAGGATTGGTTATATTCCGTATGTCTACTACTGTTTTTTTTTCTCTCTTTTTTTTTTATTCCAAAAATCGTTGGGTTGATTTTGGGAGAAAAATTTGGCAGTGCATATCCACATAGCAGTATCCCCTAATCAAAATCGTAACAAAGGAAGTATTTCATAGTAAATGGTAACGTTCTGAAACAGCAATGCAAAAAAATACAGAACCGAAATAGAAAAAAAAAATTTTTTTGGGGATCAGCCATATATAATATAATGTAGAAAAAGACCTTTTTGGATCACCAATGGAACTTAATATAGAAGTCGAATATTTTTGGCTCAGAATTGGAAATTCCACTAAAAATAGAATTTTTCATTATCGGGGGGAGAATTCTTGGACCAAAAATACTACTTCCTCATTGTTATATTTTAAACCAGTTGAAGGACGTAAACAGTGAGTAGGGCGGATGAGAAAGAATGACCATTGCCTCAAGAAATGAATCAAAAAGGTCTTATTCCCTTATTAATGCATGATCCCCCATAAGCAACTCTGGGTCTTTTACGTACCCCACTTTCCCACAGATTTTCTTGAAAATAACAAAGTATGGGAAGGGCTAGTTGGGAAGTTGGAGGAACAACAGCTTTAACAAGTTCTTATGGCAGACCGACGTTCCCTTTTGTCCTGTGTGCATGGAGCGTCTTAAATCTGTTGGACGGTATTTGGGGCCAGTGAATGGAAAACACAAGCGTTTCCAACCTGCGCAGCTAATCCACTCTGGCTACAAATGAGATTCGCAATCCCCCCCTTCACCAGAACCGACGCTCTTTCTTTCTGTCACTCTCTTTCTTTCTTTTTAAAAGAACTAGGAGGTGATAATATTTATCTCCCTGAATTCTCGCGGGAGCTGACTTCTCCTATTGCAAGCATTGTAACCACAGCTGTGGAATAGTGACCTATAGGAACGGTGACAGTGTATGACCTATACCCGTCAACAGTATGGGGGAGGAAATGGGGAACAAACGAAGTAAAAGAGGATGGGGGGTCGTCGATGGGGAGGTGAAACAGTGTCGATATATCACGCACTGTTAGTGTCCCAAGTAGCCTGCGGAGAGAGAGAGAGAGAGACAAACACCTCCACATGTTGGAAACTAAATTAGGTTCAGAAAGTTCCAAGTATTGAGACCTCGACAATAACAGTTGGGGCACTGAGTTAAGACAGCGTCTTAAAGGTGTTGCCGTTACGTTTACATTGGGCGAAGAAAAGAAGAAATACAGCAGCATTTTTCGTTTTCTAAGTTGCAGCTGTCTAAATGGAATTCTTGGATGTGCTTATGAGGAAAGTGTAATTTTTTGCTTCGTCTGTTGTTCGTTTGTAAAGCGAAAATATAAATCAAACGGCATTATTGGTTGTTATAAAAATATATTGTTATAACGATACAAAAATGTCAATTTCATTTTCACAGGATTTTATTTGTTTATTTTTTATTCAAGAATGTGTATCGAATAATAATTTTCAGAGCTGTTTTTTTTTTTTTTTTTACGTCTGAGTTTCTGAAGTAAACAATCAGATTTAATAATAATAAAAAAAAAGCAGGTGTACTGTTGTGATTACGTTTGTTGGAAAAATGTCAGTTTCATTTATAATTGTTGGGGTTTTTATTTTAAAGATGTTCATTTCATTTAGCTCTTGATTATTATTATTTTTTTTTATTCAAGAATGTCAATTTATTAAAATAATTTAAAATTTTATCGTCTGCGAGTTTCTGAAATAAACTAAATTAAGAAAAGAAAATCAGTTAGTTATATTGTTGTAATTACATATGATGCAAAGATATTCATTTCATTTAATTGTTGGGATTTTATTCTAAATATGTTAATTTCGTTTAATTGTTGGGTTTTATTCTAAATATGTTCATTTCATTTAATTGTTGGGTTTTATTCCAAAGATGTTAATATCATTTAATTGTTGAATTTTCTATTTTAAATATATTCACTTCATTTAATTGTTGGGGTTCTTCGTCTCTTAAAGAAAGAAAAAAATGTCTGCCAGTTTCTAAAACAAGCATACAGACTTAATAAAAAATGGCGCCTTAATTCTACTTTATTTTATCCTTATAAGCACATATTGCCACCAAGCTTCACGTCATCACAAATGAATGAAACTAATAAATATTTTATCACAGCATTTCTGCTTACAATTGTTTCGACAAGCTAAAAAAAAAAAAAGAAAAACCTTTTATGAGTTTTTGTTAAAGTAGGTCAACATTTCTAGGGAAATCTCACACATTACGTGTTCTGGAAGCATCCACTACCGTTTCTTCTCACAGCTGGATAAATGTAGGGTACTTAAAATGGATTTTTTTGTTTTCGTTGTTTGTTATTTTCTTTTTTGAAAGTTCTCTGTAATGCAACCTCCCAAACAAGAAAAAGAAGAAAAGACAGTTATTATGTGTGTTTTAGGTAAAGCAACCATGAGAGAGGACTCACAATATAAATGCTACGGGGAAAGAACATGCATTTTCGCCATTCGCTCTTTTATCTTTCCACTAATATGGCACTGAATACTCGCATGTCAGCGCATAGGTTGATGCGATAGACATTGAAAATACAAAATCAACTAAACAGAAAGGTTCGGTTCAATTTTACTTTTGACATTCGAATTCATAATAATTGGCTAGATTGTTGGATTCATCTGCGGGCTGTTTATTTACAACGGCAGAGAACACACCGAAATATTGACCCGGTTTATAACTAAGATGCGTGCTTCCAATGCTACTCATTGGTATTTTGCTCTGCAGAGCATTTTTACTGTGCTGAATATCAGATTATTAGCATAAACATTAACTTTTCCAGTTCGCTCATACACAAAGCGTAGACGAAATGTATAGGAAAGAGCGAAAGTAACATGTTATGCTATCGATTTTGTAATCGTTTCCGTGATTACTAAATACCAAGGTCGCAACTATTGGAATAGCGTACGCAGTTTTCCGAACAATAACTGCAATGGAAATTTTTTTTTTTCGGGGGGAGGGGAGGGGAGAGGATTAAACCATATTCGGCTGTATTATTTATCGCTTTAGATCTAATTATATATAAAGCATACATCGGTACCAGAAGTGGATCCAGTATTTTTGAGGGGACAAACATTACGTGAAACAAAGACATTATGAGTATTATCTTTAAATAATGATTCGACACAAAGTATTACAACTATCACGCTAATTGACAGAATACCATATCCTAGAAAGGAGCATTATGTACAATAAGTATACAGTTCGCATCTCTCTGATCCCTGAAGATGTTCTGGTTATTTTGGCGAAACATCGAATTCATTTAAACACAGATTATTATAATCTAACTGTTTTGTTTTCATCTAATCAATGTCAACTAACTAAATTGAGAGTATCTAAGAGCTTTCGATTTTCCCTTTCGAGGTCATTTGTGGTGATTGTTATAAAAAATACTAAGTAAATAACAAAACTGTGCCATCCTAAACGGTAACGGACGATCCTCAAACGCTGACACTTTCAGACGATATTATTCGACATCACAACAACGTAATTAGTTAATTTATTTGCAATGAGAAAACTAAATTTAAATAAAAAGCATTAATTAAAGATATCTTTCTGCAGACAACAGAACAGTAGTGTATGTAAGCAAAACCAGTTAGTTGCCAAGGAAACGGAAACATACACATGAAGTCGACAAACAAATAAATAATCGATTTCATTATATACACATGCAATTTTATCTTTAAAATGTCCCGATAAATTTATTTCGCCTTTTGCAACTTCAATGTGTATCATTTAATATTAAATTAAGATAAAACGCGAATGATAATATTTTGAAATGGTGAGATCAGTGGCGGCTCGTGGCTTGAGATCGTGGGGGTGCTGCAACTTTCGAAATATACATACAATACGAAATATTCGAAATAGTGTATACGTGTTTGGATAAAACATCAAAATTATGGTAAAAATTAAAAAAAAAAAATTAAACACGAAAAACCATTGTTTATTATCGATAAAATTGTACAGTTTAGTATAATTCAAAATTACTTTAAAATAAAACCATTGCTTTAATTGTAATTAAAGGAATGGAGTTGCAATTTTTGGACATTACAATTAAATCCTTTAATTCTAATGTCCAAATATTTAAAGAGACGGAGTAAACACGCACTCTACTACTGGCGCAAACTGCATATAAACAACATTGGAACTGCGCGACGGACAGTGCCGCATCACGCTAATAGCTCGCATCTCACTATGACGTGCATATGTTTGCGCGCGTAGCAATATGACACTGTAGTAAACACAGTGCTGTTAGCGTCCTTCGCCTTCCTAAGTGCTACAAGATGGGTTTTTATTATTTTTTATACAAAATAAGAGAATTGTATGGGATTGTTGATGATAAAATTAAACATTACAAGCAAATATAAATAAATTAATAAATATATTTATATATCGAGAAAAATTGGAGGTGCTGCAGTTCCGCAGTGCCTATGCACGAGCCGCCCCTGGGTGAGATAAGTCCGTAGATGAATTTCGTTCATGATTAGCGCTTTTTTAAATTGAAAAAAATGTTAAATATTTCGCACTTCTATAGAGATATTTTCCCACTAACGTACAAAATGGAACGTATTTTCATTAATTTTTAAAAAAATTTTATTTTTTTACATTTATCATTAGCTTATACAGCTAATGATAAATGTAAAAAAATATTGACAGAAAGTTATTTATCGATCTTATTAACAAGGTTAAAAACTGTCTAGTTCTTTCTTTGTGGTTTCCTAGCTAGCTATCCCGATCCCCCCCCCCCCCACCCTCTCTTTTATAGGTTTCTATTCTTTCTCTCTGGAAACTATCGACGCTATTTTAGGAAACTTCATGTTGCACGAAGCTGTTGGTAACTCCCCCCCCCTCTCCCCATGCCTTTGCAATGCACACCAGTTCAAGAGGGCTATTGTTATGTGTGGCTATTGCTTTTCAGCTCCACTGACTTGACGATCTCAACCATGCTGAATTTTGACAACCCCTAGCATTCCCTTAATGGTGGCCACTTCAACATTGCCTCCATGGAAGCATGCATTTCAATTTCGTTATTTTGTTAGCGACAGACGTCTGCTTGGCCGTTCCGCCCCCCCCCGCCCCCCCTACTGAGTTCACAGAGGATGAACCACCGAGAAATGTTACGGAGAGGCCCCGTTTTTCCTCTGCCCCCCGACGGGAAAAAACTTCTGGAGTGGAACCCATGACAAAGAAGAAAGACAGAAGAAGAAAAAAAAATACTACAAAAGGACTGAATGAGGGCGGGGGAGGCTACAAAATACAGAGACAGATTAAGGGAGCTGGGGGTTGTAGAAGAAAAATAAACAGTATAACTACCTACCCGAGCTATCATGAGAACTGGATACATTAAGAGCGTTTGGATGAGATTGTCCCCACCCTGTCGACCCCCCCCCTCTTCTCCCCATAGCGAAGTTATCCCGCTGCTCTATTTGCCATTTCCGTCCATCTAATTCCGTACTCCAGGCTTTCATAACCTAGTTTCCTATTCCAATCAAGCTCCCGGCCGAATCGAACATCATCAAGGGCGGAGACGACGGGGGGGGAAGGAAAAAAAGGGGAATGAATAAGGAGGAACACGTATTAATTTTCTAAGAATGTTCCACTGGCTCCGTCATATTGGTGGCGACGGTTCGGTCACTTTGACGCGCTGACCCTTCATGTCCACACCAGATGACGAGGCGAGGAGGAAATAGAGAATGGACACAGAAAATGAGGCATATGGGAAGGTCTAAGTGGACTTTAGTCATCGAAAGCAAATGCAGTCAATATCAAAGGAAGCCCACCCATGCAGCATATTAAAATAGACTCGTCTAGCTGTAGTCTCATTCAACAATAATTTGCTGTATTTAAACGGCAGTAGAAATTGACATTTATTGTTCATATGTCTTTGGTTTCATTAAAGTTGCCATAGTAACCTTAACTGTTGCGATACTGTTACTAGCAATTGTTGACAATTCTTTATTATAAAACAAAATGTTATTGCAATTGTTAGTATTATCTTATTGTTTATCTTTTGATTGTTGTGGCTCTGTATTGTTTGATTGGTATTCTATTCTTTCTTTAGTTTTTTTTTTTTTTCTGTTTAGTTATCCTTACTTACGCAATAATTATAGTAATTTTATTGTCCATTACTAGTCTGACGAACACACTATATTTAAAGGGAACAACTTTTCCCCAATTCTGGTTACCGCCCTGCAAAAGTAAATCATTAAAATTCCATAATTTAATACTTCATCAATAGCAATACGAAGCTCCCGAACTATGCAATTACTAATTCTGACGTCATCATGACTATTCAAAGTACAGCGCACGCAGTGAAAATGAATTGAAATCAAACGTTAAAATCAGTGCAGACGATCAAGGCCTGCAATTTTTCGTCAATTTCTTTCCTGGCCGCCTATTATTTAGCAATGATGGAATAGGCCGATTTAGGCCTAAAATCAACGGTTCACGCAGCTTCACTTTTTTTTTCTTTTTTTTTAAGCTGCCTACCATTTAAACCCGTAGAAGCGATGATGAGGAAGAGCCAGCCTCAGAGAAGACATTCTAATGATTGATGTATAATAATTTACAATTAGATATCTAATTAGAGTTCGTTCCGTCTCCTTATTTATTTGTACAGCGGAGTTAATATCAGCCTGTCTGTATTCAGATGCAGGTGTGTTACAACTTCTTTTTTTTTTTTTTAATAAAAATTAATGTAAAGAATCAGGATGTTATTATGGGAAATTTTTATATTTATTTACGTTCTATATTTAATATCACGAACGGTTTAAAACTTATAAAAGAGAACGGGTGAAAACATTTTTTTTAAAAATATGAAAAAACAACAATAAAAATTCAGCGTCTATTTTATTTTATTTTTTGTGCGTTTGTCGAGGAAGGGAAAAAATGAGAAAGATACCAGCCGACAATTTTAATGTGATGAAAGAGAATTAGCGGAGATACAAGTTTGAATTAGATTTTATATTCGCAAGAGTAACAACGAAATACCAGGAGAAAGTAGTCGATAATAAGATTCGTATTTAAATATATTCATTGCGACTTGTTTGTCGAGGGTGTTGTAATCTCGTTTACCTAAATTACCTTCGTATGTGAATATATTTGCATGGTGTGTAACATACAAAACACCTCAGAAGGCAGTTAGTTGAAGATCCGGGAATTTTTTTTTTTTTTTTCCTCTCTCTCTCTCTCAGTTAGTTGGAGACAATGGCGTTCCTGAAGGCAGCAGTAGAAGCAGCAACTCCAACATTATCCCAGGCAGCCATACTAGTTACAAGTAATAGTCCCATCTCGTTTCCCCTTGTGTCTGTCTTATTACCATGGCAACCTGATTATTATTGCAATCTTCAGGCCCGGCTGATGACCCTTGCGGCAAGGTTGTCCCAAGCCTTTGGCGTATATTTTTCATCTCTCCCACAGAATGGGGAAAACATGCCTCATTGCGCGCGCGCGCGCGCACACACACACAGTTTTGGTTCTGTTTCCGTAAGTTCTGGAAGGCAATTTGGTGAGATCATATGTATCCTAAAGGAAAGTCCAGACAACAACGGGGGAAAAAATGAGTGATTGAAGGGAACTGGGGATTAGAAGCGGGGGGGGGGGGCTTATTATAGTGGTCACGTCTGTCCACTTTTCGCAGCTGACATGTTCGTAACACATTAGCAACAATGGGGGACAGAGTCCATTCGGGTAGAAGCTGTGTGTTAAACAATATATATATATTAAGTGATGATAAAAATCTACTATTAATATCTAGTAGATCTTGTTATGAATATCTCGTCAGCAATTGCGAGAAAATGTACACAACGCCCCCTCAGCACCAGTTTTTTTTTTTCCTCTCCATTTTATCTCCTACAAGTTATGGTATGATAACCTTATATAGGTGTGTTTGTTTTCGTTTTTTTTTTTTTTTTTTGAAGTATCGAGAGTTGACGCTTTGCTGGATGAGTGGATAAACTACTAAACTCAACCAAGTGTTGCCAATTAGACAGAAATAAATGGCTCTACTAACGTGGTTAAGGAATTCGTAGCAATTTTTTTCATAACAAACCTTCTCGGCCGACTTCACAAACAAAAACCTTTCAATTTTATTATCATTATTTTATTTTTTAAATCTTTGTGTGTTCTATTAAGAGGTAATAGTAAAGAAAACTCCAGGAAGTAGAAAAACAGGGAATTTAAGAAATGAGCGTAGTTAGCCACACACACAACACGTGTATAGGCATAAAAGACATTTGATTGCACACAAATTGCTGAGGTGACATGACTGCCTTGAAAACCACTACCCGCATCTATTAAGGTACTCTATGCTTTATAAACACACATACATTCTTTCTATTTCCGTCTTTGTCATATCTTCTATCATGTCTTTTTATTTTCACATTTTACACTGATTTTTTTCTACTTTTACTCTACTATTTCTTCTTTTTATCCCTCTCTATATGTTATATATATATTTCATTCAGCTATTTTTTTAAAACTCTTCCCTAATATTTATTTAAAAAAAAATCTCCTTTTATTTTTAAAGGTCATCCTTACCACTTTATTTTCTCTCTTTCTTTCTTTTTTATCAACCCAATCCCTTTTATCACCGAAAAGCTCTTTTTTGACGCTTTTCCCTTACCATCTTCAATCAATTCTTTTCTTTCAGATTTTTCTCTTTCGTCTATTCCCATTTCTTTCTCTCCCTTTTCTCCTTATATATATATATATATATATATATTTTTTTTTTTTTTTGCTTCCTTTTTCTCTTGCTACCCACAGATTCAACTGAAATTAAGAAAGTAATAAAATATAACTTTCATGAAATATAGTCAGTATGATATATATCGTGTGGGAGTATTTCGTGTACCGGCGTACATCAGATAGAAGGATATATATATATAGGATCTGGAGTCCTTAAAGATGTAATGTTTAGATTGTTTTATTCCAGACCCTCGTTTTATTAACTACAGACCCTTTTTAAGGACTATGTAGTATTGTAGACTCCATTTTAAGGACTGTGTACAATTCCATAAGGAATATTTTTTTAGTCTATTGAATTGGGAACTTTTTGTTGGTAGATAAGGTGCAAGAATTTGACTTAAATAAATGAAAAGTTCGACCATCTTCCACAGGGGACCGTTCCTTACCCTATAAAATTCTTCCTGGTCACGTTTTATGAATTTATCATTTTCAATTACAAAAATAATTACTACACTATCAAGATGCAATCTTTCATAAATAAAATTCCAAAAGTCACTTTTATCTTAGTCTCACAATTCAGTTTGTAAAATATTAAATTATTATATTTATTTATTTAGATAATTATGAGACTTTAGGATGCGATACGTAACTGAAATTAGTGTAATTTCCCTTTAATATTACGAAAATAAATAAATACACAATTCATCTGGTCTGTTTCTTGAGCGTCCTTCAGCTACCGCTAGAGTGCGCTGTTTTCGAGAACAAATATAGACAAAGGCTAATTACAATGAAAGACATAAAGCGTATCTTTATTTATAGGGGAAAGCGAAAATTTTTTTTTTTTTTTTTTAATTCTCTTATCTAAGTGAACGATGTACCCACGGAAGAAAAAAAAAAAGCGAACGTCATTTAGGGAAAGAAAGAAAGCCATAAAGTTGAAATTCATTGTCATAAACACAAAACGAGCCTTGAATATTCCCTTATTTAAAACAGCGCACATTATTTTTCATTGCGTCGTATTGATTTTGAGGAAAGAAAGAAAAAAAAAAAAGAGGGGGGGACATTAAAACTTCCGCTTTCCCTTTCTTATTCTCCTCCCCCCCTTCGTTTAGAAAGATTCAAATAGTTCAGCAGAAAGCATTTAAATAGTTCTGCCAGACATCGAGTCTGCGGTAGGAAAATAAATGATCAAAACAGATAGAGTGAATGAAAAAGGCAAAAGTCTTGCTGTAGGGAGGGAGGAAAAGGGGAAAAAAGAGAAACTATCTCTCCCCCCCTCTCCTATGACTGGTAAAACTCCCATCATTTAGAACACACGCTAGAGAAAGAAAGTTGTTATATAAACAATTATAAGCTCAGCGGAGGATTGAATTTGCCATTACACAGAGCATTATTCCGTTAATATTATTCTCACAAAAGTAGTGCAATTAAAAGTATAATTCACAAGAAATAAGAGAAAGCCACTTCGAGGTTTAAATTACATATAATCTTTTAATTTTTAAAAAAAAAATATAAGTATTTTATATTCTAATTAAAATAAAATGCTTATTTCTCTAATTTCTAGGAGTTTTATTTTTATATAATTATTTTTAAAATACACCTATTCTTTTTTTCTTTATTGATGTACTTATAGTCTACCTTTGGATAAATACCGATTTTTTTTTCTTTCTCCTTTTATTTATTTACGGGAAGTTTAGAGAGCATTCTTAGGATAAAACTGAAGATGATAAAAATGTATCTTTTTTTTTTTTTTACTTCAGAATTATTTATAGGTGGAATTGGATGCGCGCGCAATCTTTTTCCTGTGATTTTCCTCCCCTCTTAATTCGTCACTGTATCAACGTAGTTGTTTATTCTGTCTTCTACCAATCAGAGAAAATAGCTAGGAATAAGTGCTAGCGAAGCACACACACAGAAGTATCTCTAATAGAAATAAATGACTACCAACCATTGTTTGCACAGAAGCTAGCATAGCGATAAAACTTGTGTTAGGCAGGGTGGCGTGCTGATAAGATCTCTATGTAAAACAATCATAGGAGTGAGGGGATGTACTCCCTCGGTAGCAAAAGAAAATACCAGAATAATAATAAAAAAAAAAAACCTGCATGCTGATAGGCTGCGATATCTTTGGATTTTTTTTAATTATGTCATACCGCAGAACGAGTTGAACTAAAAGAAAAAGAGAGAGAGAGAGAGAGAGAAAAGTAATAAATGATTTAATACTATTGGCTTTCCAGTTTATTTTCGTTTTTAATATTCGAGTTTATCCACTTCTAAAGCTATTTAGGTTCTGTTATTAAGCTCAAAACAAACCAAGGGTGAATATAGCCTTAAGGAACCAAGGGCAAGCATAAATATGCAGATAAATCTTACAATAATGACCTTCTAATTAATGGGTGTTGTAATATTTCGTGACTGTCGCGAGCGATTAGGTTTCTCTTGGTACACTAACGGTCAAAATTTGCTCTTGTTGAAGGATGCGTTAACGTTTAACTAAGCCAATGGATAGGCTATAAGTAGATCAATAAAGAAAAAAAAAAAGTGTATTATGAAAAGAACTATATAAAAATAACATTCTTAGAATCTAGAGAAATAAGCTTTTTATTTTAATTAAAATATAAAATACTTATATTCTTTAAAAAAAATATTAAAAAATTTATTGGTTAAATATTTTAAAAATTAGCTAAATTCAAATAGTTAAAGATATTATTTTGTTTTTATACCAACCATTTATCTACACTAGTCTTCTTCAAATTTGTCAACATTATTAGTTCCATTAGAGCAATAATAAATGTAATAATCGCTGGTAATTATCTCATTGTAATTATCCTGTTGCAATGATTGGCAATTATCCCATCCACACTTCGTCCATTCTCTGTTCAAGATGGAAGCCCACTAGAGGCTTAAGCCTAACAATGCTCCGGACTTTTCTTAAATCGTCTTCCATACAACTGAACCACGTGATATTTATGTATACAACTCAATGTCAATGGCCTTGATAGTATTTAGGAAATTAAGCTTGCGAAGAAAGAGGGAGAAAAAAGAAAAGAAGAGATGAACTTATTCAAAAATGACAGACAATTGATAGACTCATGTAAACATTGGCTTCCTTTCTTCTCACTTCTTTGTCTCTTTAGAACTTCGCACAATTATAAACAGACAGCTACATACATGAAGACTTCAAGTCGTCCTTAATACCCCTAAGGATAATTATATATACTTTAATAGTGGATTAAATTGTTATATCCCTTCAATTATTTTCATTTATATTTTTAATATGTTCGATACGCTGTGAGTGCTTTGGCATTCTAACCATAAAATAGTACTCGGAGATATGCAAATTGTAGGGGGGGGGGGGAAAGGGGCAGATAGTCCCATGTAAAAATAGATCTGCATTGAAAAATGATAGCCAAGTATCCTACCCACATCGTATTCTAATAATACTCAACTTTATTCCCTCGAGTGTAATTGAGTCATAGCAATAATTCTTGAGATTTCCGAATTGAGAAGACATTAGGACATCTTTAGGTGGCATAATGCGACCACACACAGTAATAAAGGTATTAATAATTAATACTAGTCGCATCAAGGATAAAAAAGCAGTAGGAAGCATCTCCCTTGTCTAAATCGAACTCCGTCTCTCTTACCATAAAAAAATTACGACAGAATTTGTTAAAACGCGAGTACCTTCTTGCCCATCTACATACCTACGAAACCCATCGTCTACATATACCTATCCGGTGTGGATATCTCACATCCATCATTGCAATGATGCTATTATTATGCATTTAACATACTCCTTGGCGATGATTGTAAAATATTAAAAGAACTGAATCGTCCCGTTCTTTTTTTTTTTTTTAATATTTTTTTTTTTAGTAACACAATCTCTTCTCCCGTCTCGCTGTGTCCAGAAGGAACTACCAATCGATTGGTATTCCATCTAGAGAAGCGACCATCTCCTGGTAGTAAATATATATATACATACATCATATAATGGTTTTTGCTAGAGAGGAGACAGAAGGAGATAAAAAATCAATAGCGCTCGCTCTTCGCCGCTCTCTCTCTCTCTCTCTCTCACACACACATACGACAGTCCGTACTACGATCTAGTCTCATATAAATATGGAACGCAAACGCCTCGCAATCTACAATTACATGCAAATTGACAAGACTTTGGACCATCTCGTAATGATATGAGTGACCTCTTGACAGTAAAATGGGAAAATATTTTTTGCTGTGTGTGTGTCTACTAAGCGATTATGAGTTCCCTGCTGAATCTACATTCTTCCTTTTCCGTACCAGCAAGACGGTGGAAAGAGATTTAAGGTGGCAGTTTAAAAGGGAGAGAAGTGCCGACAAAAGAAGGAAGTACTCTTGGATAGAATGACTTGACGAAGAGAATGCAGGTAGATGCAAATAACACAAGACACACAACTTCGATAACGCATTGAGGAAAGGAAAGATAGACAGAAAAAAAAAAAAAAAAGAGGGAAGACGAACAATATTACCCGACTGAATAAAATGTTTTATTTAAGGCTTAGTTTAATGCAGTTAGGCCTATAACTGTCAGTTCCTTCAACAATGAATGTAGAGCTTAGCATTTTTTATTAATGTATTGAGCATAGCTTTCCAATATCTAGCATTAGCTGACTCATCTATAAAAGCATTGATAAAACTGAATAAAGGGTGAGAATGTTTCTGTACAAATCGCTTAAGGAGTAATTTGGATCCTGGACATCATCAACAGAGTATGGTTTTATTTCGGAGACTCTGCCTTGAATATCAAGGTTGTAGGATCCCGAGACTTAACCTGCGCCCCACAATTGCAAGATTCTGAGTCTCTGATGAGCATTCAAGTTGCAGGAGTATTTATTGATACTTCACTTACAGGATCCTGAGACTTTTTTTGCTTCGCAAATCAATTTTTTAAGTGTTCAGATACCCAACATACTTATTGCAAATATTTTTTATTTTACAATAGTCTTTACACTAAACTACAGGTGGGGGAAAACTCCTCCCCTTGATGAATATTATGGGTTTGGATGCAAAAATACATTTAAAAGACAACAGTGGTAACGAAATTGAGAAAGTAACATATAAAGATACAAGAAGAGAAGAAAGTACAAAAAAAAGATTGGCGGACCAATTACCGTCGTACACCCTTCTCCGACATCTGAATGATACTTAAGTGGGTTTTGTAGTAGGCTTAAAATTAACAACCCTATTACAATTTATTGCTGTTTTCCAACAATCCCGTGACCTGCCGAAAGTAAAGAAAAAAAAAAACTCTGACAACCTAGTCCGAATCCGCGAAACAGATCGCCGTTGGATTGCGTTCAAGTAGCTGTGATTTAGTGCGAGGACTCTTCAGCAGCCCAAAGTGGGTCTGCCACCAATAATCACAGCAGCCAAGCCACAACGTTAACTGTTATCAGACTTGTAGCTGTGTGGACTTCCTACTGATGCTCACCAAGCTATAATGTTCGTCCTTAAGCACCGACTGCTAGCCGTTATGGCTTGAGTAATAGAAGCGGGCAGTGAAAGAGATATATTACAAGGTAAGTTACGTCTTAAAACACTGTGTTTTCCTTTTTCTTTAACTTTTCAGGCTTCTTCAAGTTCCAATTGCTTTCCTTAGCGTCTCGGGAGATGGTAGGAAGGTGGCATTTTATCGACTCAATGTGTTTTACCTCTTTAAAAGCAGTCCAAGTTGAAGAATCGCAAGCTAAAAGTCGTTCGCCTGGATGCAAACCATTATAAAACAGTCCTACAAGGCTTACAATACACAGAGACTAACTATTCAAATAATTGGAAATTTCGTATGAATTTTACAAATATAGAGTATCTTTTATTTCAATTTTTTCTCCGTTTTTTTAAGCTGTTTCAGTTTCTCATAACTAAGATTATCTCTGCCTTGTTCGGACGTAGTTCGTTCCTAGAAAAAATCCTCAACTTTCAAATATCAAGTCCGTAGTTCTTAACGGAGAAAATAGGAAGATGTGAATTGCCTTTTTTTTTTCTTTTCTTTTCTCAAGACTCGGACAGGTAGTAAAGAACGGAAATTTGAGATACAGATAGGCACTGAGAGAAAAAAAGGGGGTGGAGTTTAAAACTGGTTGGTGGATGGTGCTGCTGCTGCTGGCTGTCCAGCTAGAGGGATTTTTCAATTACACGTAGCTGAGATTGGCAGAGCACGCTACACTTCATACAAAGATTGCCACCTCTCCATATTTACCTAGCTAGCCTTTTCGCTGTCATCTCCTCCTCTGTCTGGCATAGGAACCTTTCCACAACCACTACTGCGACACCTAACGGACTATCTGTCAATAAGGCGTCTAGTCACGACATTAAGATGATGGACGTGGGTGGGGATTGAGGGGGAAAAAAACTTCTAGCGTTAGGTCAGGGAGCCACTGACATCACACATGACGTATTGAAAAATAGGATTTTGCCACGAAAGCGGAAAATTATGAAGTGGGGTATGAATATATTTTTTTTCAAAGTTTATAGTGGGATGTGTTGCCTAGGAAACGCTAAGCTGGATGATGGACAGGTACAGAACTGTACTAATATATAGTGTACAATGTACATCAAATGTGGGTTTAAATGAACTCGCTAAGCCTGGAAAGAAATTTTTTATTATTTTTATTTTTTTATTTTCGAATGAGCAGAATTTTTTCTTCGAAATTTTTAGCCCTCAGATTTTTCCTACAGAATTTTTAGCCTTCAATTTCTATCGGAAAATTTAGCCTTTATTTTTCCGGGGGGGGGAATTTGTCTTTGATTTTGTTTACAGATTACACTTTAATATAGTTTAAAGTTAGCCTTTATTTTTGGAAACAAAGAGTAGCCTTTGCTTTTTTTTAGAACCTTTAAATTTTTTTGCATTTTAGCCTTTAGATTTTTTTTCGCATTTTTTTAATAAATTCTAAATCTGTAAAAACTATCCCAAAATCATGTCTAATTAAAAAAAAAAAAAAACTAATCTCAAACCAATTACTCTCCCACTCCTCTTTCTTTGTTCTTTCGTCAATGAGCTAACAAAAGTTCCGGTTGGCGGCGCTAGTGTAATAACCCACATTGACGCCTTTGAACTTGGACATTTGTTTTTGTTTTTTTCGCATTTAAGCACCCACGAAAACTGTGAGAGAAACTTGCCGACGATCAGATGAAGATTTCACCTGTGATTCCGGAAGACGGGGGTCAACGTGGTCAACAGTGGTTGCTGAATTAGCGGAGATGCCTTTCCGTGCATATAGTAGCGTAATCACTTTAATTGTCGGTAGAAAACGTACGAAGCATGACAAGAGCACATCGTTGGCGTTGCAGAGACAATGGCGGTTGGGACTCGCACCAAACTAACAACCCCACCGTTGTAATGTGCGTAGCATGCTTCATTACGTTGCTTTATTAGCGGCACGGAAAGCCCCTCGTTGCTACCTTTACTTAGTTCCACTTGACGTGTCGCAAACCCAGGTAGGCTGTCGCCACATAAGTCTCGCTGTGGTTTTCTCGGCTGTCTAACCCTTTGCGGGCTTCGTAAGCCTTATTTAGTGGATCGAGTATTGTTTGGTTAAGCTGTACAGGATGCGTTTGCTTTTTTTTTGGAGGGGGAGGTGGGGGGTTATGGTATTTTCGGTTTTTATCTATTCATTAAAATAATGGTTTGTCTCCTTTTTTTAAAATTTTCTTATAATTTTCGTACCTGTCCCTCCACCCACGCTCATATTCGCAGTAGTATGATATTGTTTTATTCTTTCTTCATTCATTCCTTCTAAATGACTGTGCTTTTCCTTTCCTTGTTTCTCTCTTTCAGTACAAAAAACTCAACAGGGCTACATCTGAAGTTGAACTAAAAATGCGTTGCCTCATTGTGTATACGTTCAATGGAACGTGGAATAGAGAAAATGAAGAAACAAAATACCCAAACTCTATTTGCTGGCTTGGTTGACGTACCCGCTCTATAAAAAACATGCTGCAGCTCAGTAGCGCACTCAGGATTTAATCTTAGGGGAGGGGGGGGGGGGCAGTTGAGTAGACGATTTGAGAATACACACTACGCATCGCATACGACCTATGACTGAGCATCTGCAATGATCGCTAATTCATAAGAAGTATGAAATAGAAGACACAACATAAATAAAAAAAAAAATGAAATAAAACTCCTTACGACACAAAGTCAAAAGGAATGGACAGACATCGAAATGTTTAACAGCGTACCATACGCTTGTATTAACGGTAAACACCAAGCGAAATTTATCTTCAGGAGTGCAAATGCACCCCCTTTACGGCCGCCGAGAGTCGATGCCCCGACGATGACTCCTTTGGCATCTCTCACTCCATCTTGATCCATTCTGTAGCTACTGAACTTCTTAACTCTGATTTTTGTGGTCCAGCGACAAAATGTCTCTTTTCCCTGTCTGTCATTCCCCCCGTTTCCCCTTGGTTTCCTCTTCCCACAGAGTCTCCGAGCGGAGTGAGCAATGACGGATAGCGTCAAAGGGCTAGCCAGTGTCACATGGCACGAGGCAATGTATATCCCGGACTGACATCTTCTATCGGACTCTGCCATCGGTAGATAAATATAGAGAAGATCTAGATAAATGACAGAGCAACCCACAAACACCGACAAGGGCGCCCTCTTTATCCTCTACATGTCTGTTGCCTCTAAAAGCAAGATTTTTTTTTATTCTCGCTTCAGTTTCCCTTCTTCATCCCCCCCCCCTTTCTCAAAACCACGTGTTGAGCGACAGTCGTGCAAAGAGACAAAACTGTAAACGACAACTCAGGAATGCGATGACCAGTAAGATTGCTTAGTCCGCTATTTATTTACGATAGGTCAAGCTCATTAAGGTCATCCCACAAAGATTTAAAACGATGGCAACAAAACGGGACTGTCCAACCACTATAGATTGTCTTTTACGGTTAGAAATATATCTAATTAAATTCTCCATGGACACGAGGTACCCGCTGATATAGGATCTGCACCCCCCCCCACCTTTGCGCTATCAAAACCTCCCCTAAGAAATATGTTTTAACAATACCCATTTTGTGACCAAATTTCTCAGAAATTTTATCGCTTACACATATTTGACTAAAACTAACAGCTGTTAACATTCTCGAACTAAGACAATTTCTCTTAATGATAATAAAAAAAAAATAAAATCTACAGTAAAAAAAACCTGCATTCTAAATACATCAACTATTTTAGTTCATTCCAAATGTACGCCAAAAAATCACCACGTTCAAGTTGTAACAATACTAAAAATATTCCAAATATATTAGTTGTTATATATTGTTACGCAGGCAATAACAATTGTGAACAGTACTTTGTTTACAGGAATTTTTCAATGCTGTGATTGTTACAACTTCAAATAAACGACGATCGTTGTCATGGAAACAACAGTTGCCTGCAGCGACGCAAACTACATAAAAATGATTGTATTTAGATAATGCAATTTAACAACAGAATATTTTTGTATTAATAACACGGTATCATTTGAAACGATAATTAATTTTATACCAACAATTACTTAACAAAAGTTCTGTTATTAATAATTGACTTCAAAGGAAAACTAATTAAGTAAACAATATTGGATGTTAAAAAGAAAAACAAAGACATTGAAATAAGCCAAGTAGAAGGTTAATTACGATGCTATTTGTAAAAGAAAGGGTGATTTGTATGTTGGAGGAAACAGTTTTAATTTATATTGTTTGAAGCCTTGCTACCAATTGGCGGTGTGCCACTTGTGGCATCGATTTTTTTTTTTTTTTTTTTTTTTGTAATTCATTTATTATGTATTTGTGATTTTGCGGAGATTTATTAGTGTAATTTAATTCATTTGTAAGTAATAATTTTGGGCGCAATTACTTCAGATTTGACGTTCGCTGGCTAGTTTAATATCTGCAACAATAATATCCCAAAGCAAAATTCTTGGTAAGTATTTATCTCTTTTTAACAGCGTCTAAAGATATCCTCAACGAACTATAGGATTTCAAGCTTGAATATTTCTTCGTTCTCTCCCTCTCTCCTATAATTTCCCGCATACAATATTATTATCTCGGCTTAGTAAGGCTAATGCTTTGTAGTTTGGCACAACTACTGTAATCTCGCCAAAAAAATATCATTACTAAAATAGAACGAGGGATGAAGGAGGGGATGGGGGAAAGAAAGGGTTAGTACGGAGGTTCGGTGCATCACTAAGGGACAATGTTTCGTGCCCTAGCACATCCGCGTACGTTCTTAGCAATCTTTATCTATAATAGGTCCCTTAGAGAATGCCTTATCGTAGCGTTGCCTCCCCCCCCTCGACAAACTCTCCCCTTTATTCCCACCCCCGCCTCTTATTCAACACCCCTATTCGAAGGCTGGTTTTCACTCTAATATTCATCCCCCCTCCTTCCTCCTGTCGACCAATTATTATCGAAACCAACAGGGCGAATGATACAGGGGGGTACCTTATTAAGAATGGGTTTTGTTTGAACTTGTAATTCTCTCAGCCGGTATGCGAACAATGGGATGAGATATCCCCGTCTAGAAAAGGCGAATCGTATAATTAAAGAAGCACGACTTACTCTTCTAGTCTGGACCGAAATCATGACTAGTCGAGAACTCGTTCTGTGAAAAATGGCGTTACTTTCCACACAAGAGTGCAGGGGAGGGCGGACCGCCAAGAAACAAGAAAGATGTCATTATGGAAACAGGCTTGATGACCAGTGGGGGGATGCACACAGGAAAAAGGGGGGGGCAGGTAGATTTAAGGCGGTGTCTATATAGATAGATTTCCTCTCTTTCTTTAGCGGACCATATGTGTAGTCCGCGGATGGTGCGATAAGAATCTCTACCAACCCTGCAACAATCTCACGTTCGGGTTATTTCTTGATGAGTGTTGGCTATGAAATGCGTTTTCAAATACCGGCAGCTGGAATTTAATCATACCTCTTTGAAGGCACGCATCTCGTGCCCTAAACACTCCTTTCTCGTGCATCAAATTAATATTATAGAGGATGCACACCATCCACCGGGTATTTCGAGTGCTTTTTATTTTCGCTTGCCATGAGAAGATAACTTTGCTTAGGAGCATTGACATCTTTGTGGAAGACAAGTTTTTTTTTTTTTTTTTTTTTTTAATTTCGTTCAGAAAAGGAACAATGATTATTGGTCACTTAGTTTCAAGTCGTTCATTCCCAAAGTTACGAGCTAATCAAGAATTAAATAAAAATAAAAATAATTGTATTTATTGTTAGGCATCGACTTATTTCTTATTAAAATACTATACATAAGGGTAGGTGACTTAAATATTAGGGGGAGGGGGGGAAAACGTTTTGTTGATGGTGGTAGTATTACGACACAAACGACCAAGGCTGCGCTACCCGAGTAGTCTATTAATTTCGTTTATGGGAAGGAAAACCCTACACCACCCTACGAGACCAGTGTCTCATACGGTGGTGTAGGAAGGGGGGGGGTGTTTCAAATTTTTACTAAATCAATGAATGCTAATAGTAGGTTTGTCCCGAAATGATAAGCCTTTGACCTCCGTATCCCTTATGAAATGTCCATTTTCTTCTACATTGGGACTCGAACTTGGATCGTTCTTGTGACTGTGTATCCTAACTTGAAAGAATTCCCCCCCCCCCCCGCGAAGGAGCCATTAAGATTTTAATTGTACTTACAAATGCCTTTCATTGGACACGTTACTCGACTACCCAATAACATCATTGCGTCCCCCCCCCCCCCCATTGGCTTTATTATAACGATTAGCAATAAAGGATCCTTGCGGGAAATTTTTCAAATATTTTTTCAATTTAGCTTATAAAAAATCGCAAAGTTAATATTTTGCAAGGTTTAAATACAGTGAACATTGATTATGTGTGTTAGAATTAGTAACCGAAGTTAATAAAAAAAAAAAAATTCACACCGGCTGATAATTTAGTTGGTTCTAACAACAAAAGAAAGAAAGAGGAAAAAGAATGAACAGAACGGTCAGATATTAGAAAATAATAGGGAAAAGAGGATGTGGAAATGAAAGATAAAACAAAGAAAGAAGAAATCAGAAAGAGAAGAATAGAGACTGGGGGGGGGGGGAGAGACAGACAGAGAAATACAGACCGCTATTTAATTTGAAGCTAATAATAAACAAATCCACTTCGGGTTCTGTTTCTCCCCCCCCCCCCCTTCAGTTTTCCCCGAACACAATTAGAGTGGAATTCCTTCTACCTTTTGCTATTAGCAAAACCTCAAACTCAATCTCGGGAAAAGAAAAAAAAAAAACAATAAAAAGAAAACACATCGACAACACAATCGTTAGCATTTCCCACTGTTCGTGAATATCCGTCATGCAATCTGGGCAAAGAAGTCGAGACGACGTCTCAGTCGCATTGGTCTCAACGGTACTGTCCGACCACTATCACCAAACCTCGTTCGGGAAAAGAGAAAATCATTTCTGCGCACGCTCAGTATAGTTAAACAGAACGATAGTGGAGACACAGAATTAAGGTGGGTGTGGCTCGCTGCTCTCTATTTGAGCCGAGATCAACCTCCTAAGATAATAACTGCGTGTTCGGTTGGGAAACACTTTCTTATGGTCGAAGGTAATGGTTCTTATTTCCACTTCTTTTTTTCTTTCTTTCTATCGTTCGTACGGAACGAAAGAAGGGCACTTCGTCTTTTTGGCCGGACGCGGTTACAGGTACAGCGAAATAACTATTCGTCTATTGATTGGATGCTCAAGTCCGGGTGCCTCCTGATTGCCGTGTACCCTCCGTCGAAATGACACGGGAACTTTTAAAGTGAGGATGGGATGAGGGGGGAGGGGAATGAAAACACAAAAGAGGCAGACAATACGATGAAGGAATTCTGTGACAAATTTGGGTGGAAAGAGGATGGTTCCTGTGACGATACAGTTGAAAAATTACTTCATTCAAGCAGCCTCTGTCTCGTAATGTCGGTCTCACTATAAATAATGAATCCTGCCATGTACAATACAAATACGGCCAATTACATTGGTACAAAGTTTAAGCGATTCGCAGTCCTCCCACCCCTTCAATATGCATAATAATATACCAGCGGTTGCATCTTCTATAACGATTCCATGTGCGATTATCCAGCTGCTTGGATACATTATTATCCCCCATACACACCCGAAAATCAGATTTGAAGTTTTCATTGGAATTTGGTTTACAGATTAGCTTTCAAGAACGGGAATAAGTTCGTCAATTCTATAAGGAGTCAGAGAGTGTTCGAGGATAAATAAATTATAAATCCTATAGACTTAATGTATGAATATAACTAACAACCACTTAAAAATTTCATCATTTTCGTTTCGCGATGTTGGAGCTCATCAGTTTGAAAACATCAATTTTAAATAAATAAAATTATCACCTTAAACAAGAAGAAAATATGCCAATTGGACTTTCTCCTTCCATCTATCCTTGCTTAAAGAATGATAGAATGCTAAAATAATTAAAATATGCTCCATCCCCCTTGAAGAAAATACGAATCGCCTACTATGGACAAATATCTAAACATTTCCGAATGTGTGATTCCCAACAGCGCCCTCTAGGTTCTTGAAGAAAATGAGGCAATCTTGGTATTGATTAGTGGTCATCAGAGACAACACGTGTCTCCTTGTTGGACACTTGTGCCGATCAGATCGCGCGTAGTCCAAACGATCAGTCCTTTTCGGTCAGTGGCTACTTGTCCCTGCGTCAACCCCTCTGACCACAGCGTCTCGAAGCAACAAAGAGTAGGTGAGTCGATCGATTCTTCAGATAACCACGCAATAAGCAGGGCACTGATGACGAGAAAGGCAGCCTTTTGTGATTTACGATTTTCCCCACCACAATTAATGAGAATTTTTTTTTCTTTTATCGTGGACACGTCCATAACTATGTTAGTGTACAGTAGACACCATTAAAATTATACTTTACAATTACTTCTAAATTATCTTTAAATGCGTTTAATTTTCTATAGAATACGATGTTTTAGACTACACCATGTTCTTTTTTTTTTAATGTCTCTGTGTATATTGAACGTCACTACAATGTCCTGTTATCTAAACAATGCATATAAATAGCAAAGAACTTGAGATTATCTTTCAGCCAAATAAAGAAATTATAATCTGATAATATGAGAAATCACAATAATTATACTGTGGAGAAAGAAACATAGTTGACAACATCAATCTAAACAATAGACTCAACTGGACAGAAAAGACAAATTAGAAAAAAAAAAAAAAAAAAAAGCAATTTACATTCACAACAATAAATGACGTCACGAGTTAAAAAATAACCAAATACGAATGCACAGGCTATGAAAAAAGTAGGGGGGAAATGACCGAAGAAATCCCATCCTGGGATAATTCATCCCCCCAAATCGACAGTTCTTTGTCCCCTAAAATATCCTCCCCATTCCCAAGGATTTCACTTCCCTATTTTTTGTTATTTTGGACCCGGAAGTTTACTGACAAACTTGGGAATGACCTCAACATGGGTATTGTGGATCGTTCATCCTCTTTTATAAGTAGACGTCTAGACGAGGGAGGAACTAAGAAAAGAGGATTATAGATGTTTGTCAAAAATTTCCTCCTTTTGGGTTTGGATTCATGACGATTTGGGCGATAGCAGTGTTTTTGTATTAGACCGCGGAGGCGGTTTACCCCCCCCCCCCCCCCCCCAGCAAACTCTGCATCTATACCTCCCAAATCCCTCATTAAATAAGCTCGATACAGTGGACAAGAAAGCAATAATTGTGAAACAAAAATGCAGTATAATTACAACAATGAATGAGAGCCGAATGATTATCTTTTGGCTATCATTTCTACACTCAAACGCAATAATGGAAAAACCGAGATAGTCAATTCATTGTTGCAAATAGCACACGACTATAGATTGAGTCAAACGATATAATGAAAAATAAACAGAATTTTTAAAATTTACAAAAACTAATCTAACGAACTTTTTCCTTTATCCATTTTTTTCACAATTCTGATGAAAAAATAAATAAAAACCTCGCAGTGAAGGGACCAAGTAATTACTTGGTCACTGCAAACGACAAGACGTTATAACCCTTTTAAGGAAACTACGATCCATCTTTTGAAGACCAAGAACGTGGCATTAATGCTTCTTTACTTGTTCTGATCGGGCTGTGGTTAACCACGATCTAATTTACTCACACACCGCTAAGGACAAGAATCGATGGCCATGCGGGTAGCACACAGTCCTCGTGTGTGCCCTGCCTCGTGTTTCCGGATGCGGCATAAATCAAGTGGCGATATCCAACCAGCTCGTCATCTAGAAGAATGTTGCCAATATTTAGGGGTTCGCTTTCCCCTGTCTTCTACCAATTGTTTTATCCCCTATTTTTCCTGATCATCTCCGATCTTTCTTCCGTTCACTTCATTATCTCCTCTTCTAAAACTTTTATTTCTTAAACATCTTCTCCGTTTACTTTTATGATTATTTCAATACTATTTTTTTGACCAACCCCCCTTGTCCCCTTAACCGGTGAAGTGAATGCTATCGTGAGAAGTGTACAAGAACTGTCAATTGACATGTTGATCGACTGATTTGCTTATTTTTTATTGAAGGAAAACTAACCCCCTTCGTACGAGACTGGCCAACTCCTCCTTCGGGTTCTAGGCTTAATTAACGAAGCGTTTTAAGTGTTCTTCCGACCATTCTATTATGTTATCCGGTGGCAGAATATTTATTAATATAATAATCAAAACAGTCATATTTTACACGTTTGTATTTTTTTCCGTGATAATTTCTTATAGAACAAATGATAATATATATCGCATATAATGTTTATTTCAAAGGAGGGGGTATGCACAGCATTTCAACAGCACCATCCAGCCTCTCTTGTATTATTATTGAACCCATACTTGCTTTGCTTTCTTTTGGTTGCCGCCCCTGTTTTCGCAAATAGTTTTCCATGCTTTAGTTTTCTAGTCATCTGTCACCCTAACTGAATTCCCTTTTTCTCCCCTTACTCTGTGAAATATTGAAAGCAAAAGAAATCGCATGATTTGTATATTGACGGAAGAACTATTGTTAACACATTCGGCTTTAACCGAACCTATTCCCCCCCCCGCGCCTCCCATCTCCGAAAGCGTTTCAGACTTTTAAACGCATACTTAGAAAGGTGTGTTCTCAACCTCTTTCTCCCCCTCCCTTTTCAACCTTACCGAAGAGCGACGCTCCCCTAAAAGGTAACCCGCATCATTCATAGACCAAAAGGGGAGGGTAGGGGGAGAATGTCCAAAGTAGTCATGAATTATAGCCATCTTATTTACAGTCAGCGAATAATAACAATACGAAAGTAAGGTAACATCAGTGGGAGGTCACCGAAAATGTCCTCTACGGAGTGACGATGTGGAATGAAAAATTCGTACAAAGAACAGTCGTACGCTAAATTACATATTTTTATGCCAAACACATAAATTTATTACTGTTGCCAAAGGTGGGGGGGGGAGGCTATATTATCCGTGACGAGAGTAAAAACCGGTCCTCCAGTGTTTGTGTTTATATGGGAAATAAGAACGTGGGGGGGGGGGGGCACAACCAAGAGAAGGAATCACAAAGAAGTCACTAAATCTCTAAATGCATACCTGGATGTTTGTCTCTTAACCATTTATTCGCTTATTGTATGTGTGCGTTACCAAACTTAAATCGGAAACTTAGACATTATAAACCATTTACTTATGTATGCGTTAATATACGCATTTTCCTCCAATGGGTTTGACAGTATTTCCAACTGCTTAAAAATGTTTATTTGAATCTGCAACGAAAAACAACCTACATAGAAAAAAAAAAAAAAAAAAAAAAGTAAATCGTTTTTGTTTCAACACGTGCTATGACGTCAACAATGCGGAAAGTCGTTACCATCTGGCAACAGTTAATATGGAAACTGTACATTTCCTTAGTTTCAATTCAACAAATAGTAGCGTTATTGTGACGTCACAATCACATCCAACTCAATCATTTAACAGCCGTTATATAAAAGATTACAAAAAACGATAGTCATTAGGTAAATGTAATTGTATCGCAAATTTCTGAAATTCGTGGGTTATGAACTGAACTACAATACAAAAAAAAAAAAAAAAAACTGGCATTCCATTCTAAGCAGCTGAAAAATTTGGTATGTCAATTAAGTCCTGTATTTCCTTTCACCTGGCCTCTATCATGACAATAATGCACCGAAAGAAATACCGCCCATTCTTTATCTAAACATTCCGAACATTCTTTGTAATTGTTCTCTAGTAGAAATAGCCGTTCAACTACCAATTGTGAAATCAGTAAATACAGTTTTAAGGGAGAAAAACTATCCAATAATCAAGAGGACGGAAAGGGGTGACATTATTTGAATATTACCCTTGTAACTGGTCTAGATTGATATCAATACAACACATCTGCACCAGCTGTCAGGAAATAAAGCATACGTTTCCGGTAGTAACCATAAAAACTTGGAAGAGACAATCGAGTCCACTTACAGTCGAAATCAAATACAGTCAATTAAGGTTCCCATGACCTGTCTTTGACCATGGATGAAGCAAATAACAGCTAAAGAAACTATCGTAAATGGTCACAAATTAGTGTATAAGATCTCGAATTCGATCCTATTTAAAAAAAAATCGGTTTTAAAACAACACGTTTATCATGTATTTTCCCTCTTCCTTTAATTTCCTACTCTACTGCTGTAGAACTAACACGACATGCGTATTGAGAAAAAAAAAAAAAAAAAAAACACGGAACACTCAATCAATTCTCGAACAAGCGCAAATTTCATATCACAACTTGTTTGGCGAAAGCCAACTAAAGAATTCAAACTAAAAATGCCTCTGAGTTTTCGATCGACAAGTTCAAAAGTTTGGTCTTGTATTCTTCAACTAAATCTAGAAGAGTGTTGACGTGTAAGTTCCCGGAACTATTTAGCTGTGCGTAACTAGGTTTAATAAAGAAAGTACTGCTGGCTGCATATTTGAATACCGCACAGACAGTCAAATAAGCACATTCTAAAAGGTATTATGGAGGAGAGAGTACGGTGCCTATTGCTGTAGAAGATTTTGGGAAACAGCCCATTGAGAGGAAGCCGTGCGGTTAAGTAGACGTGACAGGCTTTTCCAACTTGTTTCCTCCAGTTTTTTTTTTTTTCTTCTTTCTCTCCTTCCTTAAGAGTCAGACATAGCATCACTTCGGGACTCATTACCATGGATATTCACAATGACATACAACCTAATATATTTCATCCACCAGCCCCCCCCCCTTTTTTTTTTTTGCACTTCACCCCGTTCCTCTTGTAAGGGTTAATATACAACAAATCTCCTCCCCTCTTTCAATTTCACTATTCCAATAGGGCAACTTCCGGTTAGGGTTATGACAAAAACCTTTTGTTGCTAACTCTCCACTAATAAGGCAACGAAAGTATTAGAGGGGAATGGGTTATACACATTACCTCTCCATATAGGACCCCACTATCAAATAACTAGGGGAACTTTACCCCTTTTGGCACTATGAAAAAGTGAGGGAGAAAATCTGTTTTGTTAATAATGTCACGCCTTTTTTTTTTTTTTTTTTTATTATAAATTCTATTGTGAGGGGATGTACTGTGGTTGTGTAAGATCATGCTTGGGGAATATTACAAGAACCCAGTGGGGGGTACTGAACGTATAGGTGAAGTATGGACGTAAACCCTACATAAAAAAAAGTGATTTTTTTTTCGGTATCCTTGATTTAATTCATACTCGCAAACTCAGCGCATCGCTATCGGGTTCTTGTTGCTATCCCACTGAGAAATAAGAAAATATTTAATTTGATATACAGACGACGCCCACCCAAAACTTTGTCTACTCTAAAATTCTAGTTTATTGCAACCTTAAATAGACTATTGACGCCACCAAATAAATATTCTAAATGTTTCAACGTTCATTTATATTAAATGCGATTATTTTATCGTTATGAGACATCTATAAGCTCTTTTTTTTTATGAGAAGATATTCAAGATCAAGAATAAGATCAGATTCTTTGATCATCAGAAACAGTTATTTGGAAGAATTCATATACAAGTAGAGTTGGACCCAACACAAGGTAAACAGCTATTTGCGATTCAAACAAATACGCATTATTTATAACGAATCATTTGTTACAGAAGGCAGGTTTATACCTGGCATGAAAAAAAAAATCGTAAATATGCTATTTGTACTAACTAGTTACATGATAAATAATATATGAATTTATTCTGAAAGATTCAGGATACTTAAAGCCACGGGAAATAAAGAAGTGACCTCGACATTACCCCCAAAAGAACCCGCTATCCGAAGAGGGAGGGGAAAAAAAAATAAAAATAAAATTATGACACTCCATGACCCATATTATTATTCTTGGTGAAGTCTAACTCCGCAAAAGCATGCGACTTAATGCTAGACATCTGTATCTCTGTCGCCCAACAGTTAATAAATTTCAAACGAAGGTAATGCTAATGATGTAAGCAGTACACAGTTGTTGATAGCAGATAAGGAAAGAATAAAAAAAAAATGAAAAAAAAATCAGAGAAAATTAGATGCCTTGATAAATTGACGTGTTAGCGTTATTGTTCATAAATTAATACTGGCGTTTACACGTGATGAATTGTTGGCCAATACAAGTCAAAATGTATAGCGAGTATATTGATTTATTGTATCGCTGTTTGATTTAAACATAAAAGCTAAGATTAAAAATTTTGGGTAGAACTATAAGACCCATCAAAGGATTAAAAGGGTGAAGTTGTACCTGTAAGAAATTATCCAAGACATATTTGGATGCAACAAATAACATGGAAACCAATTTCTTGAGTTGTTTTAGGGTTAATATCTCGGCATTTCCCGTTGCAAAATGATGAAAAATTATCTAAAGTTTGAAATAACATTCCTTTCTTTATATACAAGAATAATACAACTTTATGTTAATTAAATATGTATTTCTTAAACTGATTAAAATGTTTTATAATATTCGAATATATCGCAAACACCTTTAAGTATTCCATATCATATTATTACAATTATCAAATGACAATTTGTTATTTTATTTTAATAGGATAGAATCAATCGACCGTGAGATGCGGTGATTGATTTATTAATGCCCTTGGGGGTGATGGATAGCAACGCGAAGCTGTACCAATGAAGTTTAACTGAGGTTCGGCTGTTGCTGCTACCCCTTTGGGCGAGGAGTTTTTGAGTCCGCTCTCTTAAGGTTTTTGCCTTAAGGGAGCACTTTGAGTCTCCGGGGAAAGTGTTCTCCGGCACGGCCCGCTGAGGGGCTTTGTCGGTGAATTATTTTCCTCGGAATTTGAGCGGTTCTGCTCGGTACTCGAGTTTCACTGAGTAGAACCAACGCTGAGATTTGGACGGTCTTTCGCCCACGAATGAGTGGCCTAGAGATCGTCCGATATTTTTGAGATTTCACCTTTACTTACAGAGTCGGTGATTAATACCCTTGGAGGGTAATGGATGGCAATGCTGTAGCCAATGAAGTTATAACTGAGGCTCGGCTATTGCTGTTACCCTCCTGCCATGATCAGAGCTTTATATAGCTCAATAATACCTTATCCCTATCTACAGATAACGGGGAAGATGAAAAGCCCCTTTAAGCCAGTCCTTATTATATAAGGACTATAAGTTATTTTATGGATCTCTTTAGAGTTAAAGTGGTCGTTAATCACCATAATAACCTGTCTATTCTCTGTTTAATTCTAATTTTAAAATAAAATCTACAGTAGTTTAAAATATTTTCTAAAATTATAAAACAGTGCGCGCGCGTGCGCACACAAAACCTTTAAATATCACTATATATATATATATATATACAGTATACATATATATAATATTTGTGTTTGTTATTCCTGTTACAGATTACAAACGTACATCGTATTCAAAGGCTTCAATTTCTTGAGTTAGGGTTAACATTTCTATTTACCGTTGCAAAACCATATAGTAATTTCTAAATTGAAGTTAGAAACAACGTTCCTTATTCTCTATATATACATAATTATTGTAACTTACATTTTAATTATAATCTTTAATAAAGAAATTTGCTTAAATTGTTTTATAAAATTTAAAAAAATTGAAAACACCTTTAAATATTCCGTATCATGTTATTACAATTAAGAAATGACAAGGTGCAATGTTATAAGAAGGGTGAGAACCACCATACCCTTGGAGGGTAATGGATGGCAATGCTGTAGCCAATGAAGTTCTAACTGAGACTCGGCTATTGCTGTTACCCTCCTGCCATGATCAGAGCTTTAATAGCTCAATAACACCTTATCCCTACACTGTCCTCTACAGATAACGGGGAAGATGAAAAGCATTCTTGCTTCGCCCCTTTAAGCCAGTCCTTATAAGGGCAATGTAATAATTTTATTGCTTTCTTTGGGACGATACGTTAATTATGAAATGTATGTATGTAATAATACACAACTATTCTTTAATTCGTAAATATAAAGATGTACATTAAATAGTAAAGATTAATACTTTAGTACCCGTTTTTCTTTACTACATATAACAAAAGGGATGAATGTATAATTCACCCACTACAGTATACGTCGTATATTCTTTTAAAACTTAATTGCACAACTTTTTCGAAGTTCTGAGATAGTGTAATCGATAAGTTACATTTAGTAACGAAATTAAACATAATAATGAAAAACAAAAATCCAAACGATAATTGCATTTGATCCCAAAATTCCTCTCGGCATATTTTTATCTTCTAATCCTTTTCTGACATCATGGTAACCGCAAAGGAAATTATACTCGAGACAAGCCCTATCCTCTTTGTCATTCATACTCAATTCCTTTTCTTTCTCGCTGTTTTTCTGTATTTAACGAGTCTGAGGCAGACATTGTCATGAATAACTGATGTGCTATTTCTCCCATTAAGGTTCTTATGTCCAGCTGCCTAGTACCGAGATTACGGGGTGGCCGAAATTATTTTGCCCACAAGATCGTTACTTATTAAACACAAAGACTGGGACTCGTGTGATCGGGGTGTATTGATATAAACATTACGTAACTAATGGTGAGATCCGGGCATTCATCAATCACCCGGCATCCAACTAACCAGAATGGAGATGAGTGTTTCCTATCTACTAAATAATACAGGTGTCAGATGAGAACAGACACACCCTCCTTCACTATAGGGATAGCGAAGGCAAGCTCTTATTCCAATCTTATGTTTTTCTCAGGGCTTAGCAGTGTGTGTGTTTACAACTTCATTCAGGTGATTATGGGTTTTCTAAAGAATTCCACAACTCGTATGCCGAACTCGCGAACACTAAACGATGGGGTAGAGGCTAGCCTACAAATAATAACAGTGTCCGTTCGTCTAGGGTGATAATGGTGGAGATGAAATACGCATCAGAGGTACGAAAATGATAGCGAGATCTAAAGTCGTTCTTTTCATGATCATCGCTAGCTTCATTATCCTTTCCGGTTTTTTTTTTCTCTCTTTCTTTCTTTCCAAAGAAGATTTTCGTTGGTTCAAGAATGATGAACTGATTCTTGCACGGCAAACTTAAAACTACGTTTGAAGAATGTGAGCATCCTGGTCCAACCTATTCATAGGCGCTACGCGAGTGTGTAATTCACTGCTATAGATAACTTTCATGATTATCACTGTGTCTAGTATCTAATGGCAAGAATTTCGTCATCTATTCCTTCTCTCTTTCTTGGACTATTTTCATAGCCAGCTGCTTTTTCTTGTAATGCTTTCTGATTACCATTTCCTGGTTTCTAAGGAACACTACTTTGAATGTCGAGTTTAAAAATCTTTTCATGTTGGTTGTGTCATTTATCTCCATCTTTATCTATGAACATAGGGTTATTTATTCCCATCATTCTACCTTAGTTATGAACTGATGCTAACTTGGCACCGCGTACTTTATACACTGCTACTAAACGTCCTTATTTTTGATGGCTTCGTTTAGCTCAAATATTTTTTTTGCACGTTCAGTGCCTCAAACTTCAGTATGGATTGAGCTCTAAAAGTACAATTTTTGAATCATATTTACAGCGATTTAATCTACCTATTAATATTGCTGGATAGATGGATGAATAAAAGATAAACGTACATCGAAGAAAATATCGGAATGGGAGATTAAGGTAAGCGAATGTGGTTCTGTTGAAAAAGCGGAATTAAGGGATGTGCGGTTGATATTCCCCCACCCTTACACAAGACCATGGAAGGTCCTTCCCACATCGTTAATGCCTGCAAGTTTTCGAGAAATAGTTAACACGTCAGCAATATTCTGAATAGCGCCGGGGAGGTTTTTTTTTTTTATGAAATTTTAACTACCCCCAATGTTTGCCTATAACCTCTACACGTGCGTACGTATGAACGCAGCGAACTTTCACTCCCTCTCTCTCCTTCCGTTTTCCCTTCATCTACATGCCATCAAATCCCAAACCACTCGAGCAAAAATTTTTCCTTCCTTTTAAGACGTGCTCCTGATGGATTTTTCCAAGTCCACCATGAAAGCGCTAATGACGTCGATAATGGCCCTTGTTGATGTGAATGCTTCAAGAATAATCAAAACTTGCAATCTTTTTGGACATGTCTGCTTGCTAATGATCAGCTGTGGGTCACAGAGTGCTTTTTTTCCCTTCATCTCACTCTTCCCCCACTTCCCCAATCAAGATAATTTTGTCTGTTGCTTGCATAATGCAAATAGCATTGACTTTTACGCAAATATCGGCTAAATCTAAACGATTTGAAAAAAAAAAAAAAAAAAAAAATTAAGCGAAATTTTAAATTATTTGGTACAAAAAAAAAAAAATCATCATCTCGGGAGTTACCTGAATGACTTAAATTTGCATTTTTCGTTTTAAACATTTATCTAATACAATGCAGATAAGGACACTTAAGCTCCAAGTATTTTTAAGGATACATAAATAGGAATCTTTACGGGGAAAAGAAGGAAAGTTAACAGTATAATGCAGTGTTTATATTAACGATTTTGGACAACGTTTAAAAGAATAATTTCTATTATAAGAGAGGTCAAATCGAGTAGGAAAGAAATGGTGCGGATCAGAAAACACAACGCAGCGAAAGTGAAAGGATTACAAAGAAAATTCACCATAGAAACACGTGTGAAAATCGACACAGAATGAAATAAAGAAAGATGAGAGTAGAGAGGTGTCAAAAAAGAACTTAAAAGGTAAGTTAGAATTCAAAACCTTTCGAGGACGCAAGCGTACAAACTCCCATCCTACAGGTCAGGTTTCCACATTACGATATGTGCATTCCCTCCTCCACCATAAATAAAGCACGATCTGCAGATATTTTCGTTTATTAAGCTACGTTCGAAATCCCGGCGAGATCAACCCGACGACTTGCCAAGAAATCAACACTTAGCCGTGCAGACAATATTAAGATAGAGTGCAGGTAAAAAAATTCGACTGCCTTATCCTTAATATGGTTTAAGCTTCATAACACATATCATCTTACTTTTAAAGGATCGCTGACATGCACTTAAAATACTGCTTGTAGCCTTTACTTGTCCCAGTGGAATTAAAAAGTCCCCACCCCCCAACGTACTGTGCGACTGCGCGATGGAGACAAGTAATATTGGTTTAAAAAAAAAAAAAAAAGTGTGGAGCCTTTCAGGCTGTTTAGGTAGCTAGTCTTAATCTAGCTGTCTACTTACACCTGGGATAGACTGATACGCACAGAAAACAAGGATGAGCGTGAAGAGCCTCGGGCAGCTTTTAAGAATGCTCCGGGGACCGGGTTTGCCTCTCGTGCGCATAATCAGCCTCCACTTCTTAGCTATAACCGCACCAACTGCATTAAAAGCTAATCTTCTCTCTGTTCCTGTTTTCGGGAAACACGTTAAATATTTAATGTCATTCACCAGTGCCCGGGGATGGCAGAGAAGCAGCTAATAACGGTACTGTTTGATAGTGAAAGGTTCTTTAGATTACTGGCCATATTCTCTCATTCTGTTCATTCCCCTTCCCCGTTCTTCAACTTCGCGATACATTCCTATTTCCACCCACCCCCTACTGCTGTATCGCTAATACCGATACAGTGATCGCATCTGGTAAAGTGCATTGAAAGAATTATTCCATCTGTCTTTTCTTGAATTTATCCCCCGTGACTGGAAGAGATGGAACGTGTGAGAAAATGTAGTTACAAATCCCTGAAACACGACATGTAAAGATGACCAACATAAAAAAAAAAAAAAAAAAAAGATAATTTCAATGAAGGAAAAATAAAGAGACAAAGAAGAAATAAGATAAATAGAAAGTCAAAAAAAAAAAAAAGTTAGTGAAAACAGACAGACACGCATTAAGTCAGTCTGTTCTATTGAAGTCAAAATGGCTTCCACAAAACGTAAAAATTCGTTCAGCTATAGGAGTTCTAATAAAGGTGCCAATAAACACATTCTGCAAGTCAATTTAAGCAAATGAGGAGGTTACCAGTTGATAGCATATTGATAGACATAAAATAAAATGCAAAGAAAGTTAAACTTCCCTCTTCAGAAAATCAGAAGGTTTAATCGTAGGACAATTCTCTACATACGTCACTGATGAGCGATTGTTATGAACGCGATCCGAGATCGACTGCACCAATTTATTGGGTGGATTATTAATCTATTTCGAAGTGGTTTTGATGCACCAATCAGATGACAAGCTTGCGTCATTTTGTGGGATGTAGGAATCTGAATTTTGCGTCAAACAGGAGTGTTGAAAGAGAAGATAAAAAATATACAAAAGAGAAACAGAAAGAAAAAAAGTCGAAATAAACATTGAAAAAAAATAGAAGACAAAAAATACAAATACCTTGACATATAAAAGGAAATGATCGTGACAAAATTTAAAAGGACGAGACAAATCGTGTCTCATCCTTTGTAGCACGCACGCACACAATGAGAAAAAGAAACAAAATATCAGACAAAAGTTAAATACTAAGAAATGAAGAATTCCTTTGACTTTTTTCTCTCACAGGCTTTTTTCGAACAGAATAAAGCAAGTTCTTTTTCTATTCCAAGTATTATCTGCACCCCATTCCCATTGTAGATCGTTTTGAACCCACAGTGGAGTTCCAAAACCGCAAACCGTCAGCTGTGTAACGTGGACACATCCCCATTTTACTTTCTCACACCACCCTCTTTGCAGCCAGCTGGCCGATAAAACGTAGAAGGTGCCGGACGACATATAAAAGCCTCCATGGGGGCATCATCAACCACCACGGTCTGGGTGAAGCTACCGGGAGTGGGAAACACAACACCTGACAAATACACCCGGGCGGCTGCTCTGGACAACTCTAATTAGGAAAATGGCCTCTTCGAGCCTCAAATGTACGGAAGCCGTCAGCAGGTACACCAACAGTGCTGACAACATTAGTGTAAGCAACGGTAGCAAGCAAAAAGAGAAATAAAAACGAGGCTTAGGAAACATTAAGTCGAAGCAGGTGCAGAAGTAAGTGGGAGAATAGTTATTGTGCCTCACACCAGATGGCCAATTGTTTCCGAGAATGAGGCAAAATGATCAAACACACACACTAGTATATAGTCATTACACGATGTTTAACATAGTGAATCATTTCCTCTGTAACTTTCACGCTGTTATGATCTTCTATCTCCTGTTCATTGTGTTGTAGGCAGACAATAGCTACTAGGCCAGATACGCTGACGAAATTTATATCAAATAACGGAAATTGCAGTTTTGATAACGATACACAAAAAACATCATCATCATCCTACTTTCACAAATCAAATGGTAATACCAGGGGAGTAATTAGGGGCAACGACGGGGGGGGGGAATTAAATTTTCCATTTCAGTTCGAGAACTTCACACACGTGATGCCATATGTGCAGCTCTCTAGAAGCTATCATTCTTACACCCCAGAAGCACGCATTGCCTTTTATGGTAATTTGATTCATAGAGCAATTATTCAACTCAATACCGAAAAAACAAAAAATTACTTATAAATTTAAAGATTACATATTTGAAATATCAGTTTTTGCTTTCTATAGAATCTAAACCTTCAACCATGGTAACGCATGTAACTCATGACATTTCAACAAGTATGCAACTTCAACTATTCAACAATAAAGAATGCAATATTACACAATATTAACAACTTGGCAATAAACTACTCTTCTATAAAATAAATATTTGATTTCAAAATTCAAAACAAAAATATTCAATAATAGTCATGCGTGCTATATACTATACTATGCCTTTTTCTATGCACCATTTCCTCTGCATAAATACCATTTAGAGAAAATTCTGCAGTGGTATCAATCATATGCCTTTATCTATTGCATCTTCATGTTACATTATCTGCATCTTCCAAACAAGTTAGCCAAATAAAGATCAAAAATACGTACTTACCTTTCACCAAAAAAGGAGCTGAAACTGTACATATTAAAATACAAGCATATAAACTTATTTCACTGCCGTCTGTGCATCTTCTGTTCCTGTTATGTCTACAATTTCAGCATGTAAATTTCTTCCCCCCCTTACCAACGTGTAATTGTGTGTTTTTTTTTTTTGAAAAAAAAATCAGTGGCCGATACATACGCCACCTACAAATATCAACATCTACTACACGTGCAAATGAATTTCAATAAAAGAAAAATAATATGTATGATCGGGAGGAGGAGGGAAAAAAAAATCTAAAAATATACCAAAAAACAATAAAGAAACAAAACTAAAAGATTCTAATGATGGCAAATTTATTTTTTTACAATACTTGATTAGAGCAACGGTTACAAGGCTCAGTGCAAAAAATCTTTGCTTTAAATATATACAAACAAAAGTATGGTTCAAGCCATCTTAAGAAAGTTAAATCTTTCTATAATAAGACAATATCTCAACCATACAAAAAACAGCCAACATCACTGATCAATAGTGCATTTTTTGCAAGGAAAAAAAAATATCATGCTTCGTAACAAGGCATGCAAATGCTGTGTTTTTACAGTCTTTTTTTTTTTATCCACGGTATTTTTTCGATATCACTTTTAACTACAAACATAAGGCACTCTGGCCGTACAGTGATACTTTTTTTTTTTCTTTTCTAGAAAATAACATATACTCGGAAAAATGCTACAAAGTATAAAAAAATAATGACTTGATGTGTGCAATAACTAGCCCCGCTCATCACAAGAAAGCAGGCAATTATAATCAACTAATAATACAAACATATTGGCCTAATTCGTGCTTGCCAACACTTCAAAAACTGACGCAAACGAGAAAAAGGCCATTAAAAAAAAAATAAATTAAGAAAAAAAAAAAGTTCATTCAAATCACAACTACTAATAATTTAATTGAATCAAAACTTTTTTTTTTTTTTAGACTGCAGACACGAATTATGCCAACTGAAAAAAGCTAAGGCACACAACAATTAAAACAAAAAGTAATACTGAGCATGCGTGAAATTATACAAGTAAAAAAAAAAAAAAAAAAAAAACAATAATATCAGGCATCTAAAACAATGCGGCCATTTTGCATAGATCATGTGTGTGTGTATATATATATATATTGTGTGCGGAGAGCATTGTGTTCCCTGAAAAAAATAATCCCTAAGTTTAACAAACTGTGAACAGTTCGTTATAACTTAGGAATTGAAAAACAGTGATAGCGACAGAGCAGTGTTTTTCCTAAGCCTAATGAAGCAAATAGTTAAAAAGGCAACAGGTAATAGTTATTTTGACCGGGGCTACCCACTGCACTGATGATTCTTCTTTTTTTTTTTTCTCATTTTTTAAGGAACTTCGGTGCCAAGAATAAAAGATAAGAAAAAAGCAATGTTTTTTTTCTTAATAGACCCTGCATGAGAGAAAACAGTCTAATAAATTACTGGGAGATAAATTACATGTACACATAGGGGCAAATGCCACAGTTCATAGATGGGTAAAATATCCTAAAAAGTCCTCGTTATCCACCAGTTGGGGGTCAGAGCTTGTGCCTACCTGGATATATGCTGGGATGGAAGAAAGCTCCTGGTACGCCAGCATAATAACCTGGAAACCCAGCATACATATAAGGAAAGAGGCTTGCAGCTTCGCTGGTAGGTAGAGGGAAGTCAGCCATAGGATTTAGTCCTTGGGTAGCAGCGGGTTGTTGCGACGAAGACGACACTACCGCAGCACTTAACGCATCTGGTGGTTCTTTCTTCTCGTCTTTTCTTTTTGATGTCCCTTGGGGCTGATCAGAGGAACTGGAATCGCCACTGTCACTACCAAGTTTGGAGTCCTTAACACTTTTTTCCTCTTTGGATGTTGACACACCGGATGGCCCCGTTAGTGTTCCTAACATCCCTCCACTACTTCCTCCTCCTCCTTGACCAAATCCGGGAAGATTCATTGGAAGAGGCAATCCAGCCATCTGTTGCAGTCCCATCATTTGCAATTGTTGCATTAAACTCGGTTGACTGGTGGATACCATGGCTGCTGCGGCTGTAACTGAAGAACAGTCCATGTCTTGTTGTTGTTGTTGGGACTGTTGACCGTGATTTACCGAAGTTCCTGGAGATACCGAAGATGTAAGCTCTGCCCGGTCTAAATCTTGACCATCTGTCAATTTTTTCATACTCTCGATATGAGCTTTTAGATTCTCTATGTGCCTTTTAGAAAACAGATGATCTTGCAAACTGGTGTTGGAAAACTTCGCGTTGTACCTCAAATTACACAGAGTACATTCTTCGGGTGGTTTCGATCCTTCTAGTTCATGACCGAACGTTTTAGCAAACGCCAGCTTCGACTTCTTCTCTTTAGCTCGAGCGTTCTGAAACCACACTTGAACTACTCGTTTGGGAAGGCCAATTTCTCGACCCAGCATCTCGCATTCAGCCATCGATGGAGTTTTGTATTCGGAAAAGATGGACTTCATGGCTTTTATTTGAACGGTGGTCATCTGGGTTCTAAACCGCTTGCCAGAACACAAAGAGTGTCGATGACTCGTAGTACTGGAGTTAGGAGATGTTGGATTACTTTCGTGAGATGCATCTTCACAATCCATGTTGTCAGTTGATTCTGAATGGGTTTCAGAACGAGCATCGTCTGCAAATGAATATTTGGATGACAGTTCGTCCATAGCTCTTTCACTCAAACTAGACAACAAGGGTTCTGGCCTCTCAGCATCTGCACTGCTTAGTTTGACTGGCTTGCTCAGATCTAAAGGACAGTCTCCCGTCTCACTTGTCCCTTGTGGTTTTTCCGAAGCTGGGGTTTGGTTTTTAACAGTTAAATCAGCAGGAGAGCTAACATCTTTGGTAATGTTTGCAGAATTGGCTGTACTGCTCAGTTCGTCTAAATATTTCTTCAAAGAGTCTTCGTAGTACTTCTTCATCGTATTCTGAACCGAATCGGCTTGAGTAGTTGAAAAAGCCAAGCTGGTAGGAGAGCAACTAGATGTTGAGGAAGGAAAACTAGTGAGTGCGGGTTTGATATCTTCTGATGCGTTGGATACAGGAGTTTCGGGATTAGAGTCGCCATCTCCATCTGGGAGAGCATCGATGTTAATGTCACCTCTAGTATATTGATCGGCATGCCTGGTGGCCAGATGGGATTCTAGAGCCGACCTTGCTTTAAAAAGTGCTCGACAAAAGGGACACCTTTTGTGAATGACTTGCTGATGAGCACGAAACTGACCTTTGCGTTCTCTAGCACGCGTGTTTTGAAACCATACCTGCACAACCCTTTTTTTCAGGCCAACTTCTCTGGCAATGTTTTCCAACATCTTTCTACTTGGATTGCTTTCTACTTGATATTTTTGATAAAGGTAGTCTAATTGCTCCGGAAGGATGGTAGTTCGTAGTCTTTTGTCACGAGGCTGATCCGGACTGTCTTTGGATTCCTCATCTTCGGATAGTTTTCTTTTCAAAGGAGGAGTGGGTGGCTGTTGAGCTTCGTATTGGAGAATACCAAAAGATGAATTAGGAGAGTAGTTTGGGAAAAGATTAGGATTCATTATGTGCACAATCTGATGCTCTCTCCACAGGTCAAACCTCGGAAACGCAAGACTACACTTGTCACAACGATATGTTCCATTTTGTACAAATTTTTCCGGTGGTCTTGTTATGTTCTGACCAGAGCCTGATAAACTCCCTTCTGATTTTTCGTCCATCATACCAGATGTCTTCATTTGAACTGCTAAAGGGTTTTCATCTTTAAAACAGGAACTTTTTTGGTGCTTGATAAGCTCATAATATCTTTGAAAGACTTGAAGACATTTCTTACACTGATAGTTCAGGCCTGGCGTTCGCTGAAATCGACCAGCACTGTCATCTTCAGGGTTAACAGGTGGTTGGTTTTCATATACCTTTCTTGCTTTCTGCCTAGCATTCTGAAACCACACCACGATCACCCTGGGACTAAGATTAAGCAATTTGGAAAGGTACTCTAGGTCGTCATCTTTAGGATAAGCATTTGTTTCAAAGAATTCTTGGAGTACTTTAATTTGATAATCGGTGAATCGGGTCCGGTTTGCTCTTTTTCCTGAACTGGAACTATTACAGCTAGTGGTAGGAGTGGTAGCGATGCCACTGATGTGACCAAAGGACTGCGGAGATTCAGAAGTAGGTGGCGATGTAGAAGTAGGTATCAGAGGATTCTGAAGGCCGGAAGCAGTGAGACCTAAAGATGGCTGAGGAGAAACGGGCAAATCTCTTAGAGACATGAAAGGTTCGGGATTTTCACTTTTTAAATTGGTTATTGCAGTAATTGGATCACATGGGGAATCGTTGAAATGCAAGTCCGCCATTGTAGTTATAGCAGAAGTAGGAGGAAGCACTTCTGGTTTTGTTTCTATAGGTCGAAGGTCATCGGAAGATAAGGGATTGTTTTCATTATCATTCCGAGATTTTGCGTCTTGCGAAGTGTCCGTGTCATCGGCAATACTGCATCTTCCATCTTCGCTTTGATTGGGAGAGTCCGCATCACCACGAGACATGGAATCGCTGTGATCGAGGGCTACAACTTTTGCCTCTCCAGTCTTCTCATATTCTTCTAAGTTAAGAAATGTAGAAGGTGGGTTGTTGAAATTATAAGGAGAATCTTTGTTTCTTTGTCTTTCCTTGAAAAGTGTGTTGCGGAACCAATGTTTGATCACTTTTAAAGGAAGTCCAGACTTCTCTGACATCTCAATGAGTTGCTCTTCCGTAGGGGAGTTGTTAATATCGAAGTATGTCCTAAGGATTTTTAACTGCTCGTCGTTTATCCTCGTACGGGCTCTCTTTTGCTGCTGGGCTTGAGCGATTTGCTGTTGTTGTTGTTGCTGCAGAAGTTTTTGTTGAGCTGCAAACAGATTCGGATCCATGGCCCCTGACATCATTGGATGACCAAATGCCGAGGCCATAAGTGGATCGAGTGGAGGTGGTAACATCACTGGAATCAGTGGAGGATGGAGATTCATTGCAGCAAAAGGCATATTCATACCCATTGGTAAATTTAAACCCATACCAAGTCCCATGCTCATGAGCAACTGATTGAACTGAAGCTGTGCTGCCATCTGGCTAGCGGTAACTGAAGTAACATCTGACATCTGAGATGAGAGAGAAGTAACTGGAGGTGTGACAGAAGATGGAAGAGGTAGAGATGCAAGCGATGATGATGGTGTTGGACACATGCTCTGTTCTGATGTTGTGGATACAATTGAAGAAGGTGGTGCATCTGAAGTTGCTACTTCCTCCTGACTAGCAGGTTGACTTTGATCAGCGTTTCTCCTCTCATAATCGACGCGGAAGGCTTCAGCGTATTTGTCTAAATATTTAAAGGGTACAATTTCTTTATGGATCTCTTCTCGGTGGGCTTTTAGAACCCAAATACTCGAGAATTCCTTCAAACACAGAGGACAAACTGATCGGTTGATTTCTGGGAGGTCGGGTTTGGATTTTAGTTCTTCGCCATCTTCTTTAGAATCGTTCGTCTTATATTCTTCTGGCTTAGGGCATAACGGTAACAGTCCGGTTTCTTTACTGTTGCTATTGTTTGTTTCTATATTGTCTTTCTTGTCCGTATCTTTCTTGTATCTCTGGTTGAACTCGTTGAATTGCATGACAACGTCGAACCCAAAACTTTCCAACAAATGTTTGTACATCAGAGGTTTCACCCTGGGAAAAGGGCATTTAGGACGCATCATCTGTTGATTAATTTGGGGGCTAAGTTGGGGTGGCTGAGGAGTTGTCGCTTCTGACGTAGGAATCTGAGGAAACGAACTATTATTCTTTTGTTGCGGAGGTGGTGGTGGCGGTGGAGGTTGCTGTTGTTGCATCTCTTCCTTCTGGTGGGATATCTGGCGCCCCAGTGGTTGGGGTAGTCCTGGTATAGGTGGCGCTGGCTGTGATGTAGTAGTAGATGTAGTAACCGGTGTCACCCTGCTTAGCAGAGCGGATGGTAATGGTGGCTGTGAAAAGAAGCAGCAGAACTGTTGATGTTGTAGCAAAGCCTCATGTGACATGAAGATGGCATTGCAACGCTGACAACTAAAGACAGCTTGAGACGAAACCTGAGATGGCATGAGGACGGGGGATTGAGGAACATGGGGCGCCAGGCCCAACGAATGCTGCAAGGATGCGGCGTCAGGCGGCAAGTGAAGCTGAGGAGAGGCACTGGTGATAGTAGCAACCCCGGGTGATACCGAGTTGCTCGGAGGAACTTGAGACAGATCTGGGATCTTTGGAGTGTGGACTGAAGGAACACTTGTGGCCGGGCCTGACACCTGAGGCAGCAGCTGTTTTGAGGAACTATCAGAAGTCACAATAGGTGGTGGCGGCGGCGGTTCTTGATTCTGAGCTGGTGGTGGTTCCGGACGCTCTATTAACGGGGCACTAAGATCCACTTGGCCGGTCATTGCCAGTTCGTGGAGTTTAGACGCCCTGGTTTGGTGCAAAACCGAACGTATGTGAATGTCCAATGTGGAACCTTGACTGTAGGCTACCTTGCAAATATTGCATTTGAAAGGCTTCTTATCGGAATCACTCCCAGTGGGACTGACCGCAGCTGCAGAGGCGGTGGTAGTAACGGTACTCGTGATGGAATTATTGGTTGTACCACTGGTCACGCTGGTAGTATGTGACACCGGGGTGGCAGTGCTAGTAACTACAGCAACAGTAGACGAGGAATTGTTTTCTTTTTCCTTCATACTTTGCTTCAGTTTGTGCAGATGAGAAACAGAATTATAATGAACTAACAAGATATTCTTCTGCGTGAATGATTCCATACAAATATCACACTTAAAAGGTCGGTTAGGATCTAAGTATTTCTCCATAGGATAACTTAACTTTTCTCCTTTCCTATGAAGAAGTGTTTTGTTGTGACTGGTAAGATAGCTCTGCCTGGTGAAGGCCACCTTACATCGATGACATTTATACTTACGGCTGGGGTCATTGTAACTATCCTCCGCTATCGCCTGACTGTTTATATAATCCTCCAACAGCTCATGTTCCCTTAATCCTTCTCCACCACCTCCTCCTCCACCCCCTACAGCATCGTTCTCTTGGGTATCACCTTCTGCGTTTCCTTGAGCACTTTCCTCTGGTTTCTCAACAGCACTTTCTCCAACCTCTTCCGACACATCCCCGTCTTCCCGAATACTCTCTTTCTTCAGTAGCTCTGTTGTCTGCGGATCTAACACTCCTCCGCCGGCACTAGTTAACAGAGGATTGTTGGCTAAGCTGGCTTTGTAATGTTCCATCTCCTCTTTCGTCATATCAGCATGCGAGGTCTCCACGTGCTTCTGCAAGGCAATCACTGAACGAAAACTTCTGCCGCAAAGAACGCACTTCGTGGCTGCTCGGATCACGTGATATTGGGAATGAAGCTGTAATTTCTCGATGGTTTTAAACGCCAAACTGCATTGATTACAGCGGAACTTGTATACGTGGCGATCGGACACAGCCAACGGAGTTTTCTTAGCGTGGATCTCTTTGAAATGAATCTGAAGAGTCAAAACAGTCTTGAAATACTGATTGCAATTCTTTTTCCAGCACAGATAACCTGGTCCAGCAGGCGTCTGTGTCATCTCCACATGACCCATTTCGTTCTGATGACCAAAGAGATCCTCCACTTGCAAAAATACCTTAGAACACATTGCGCACGGAAAATCTTCGACACCTCCGTCATCTATTAACCTGTCTTTGCCTTCGGATGAATTTTTCTCTTCTGCCTCGTGCTCCGTTTTCGCTGACTCCACTTCTCCTGCAGTATTATCCGCTGCTGGGGAAGATTCCCGATGTCGGTTGGGACGTTTTGCCGGCGTCGGAGATGACTTCATCCATCCTTGATCCACCATCAACAAAAGACGTTGCACTCCTTCCTTGGTTACATTGTGCTCTTCCATCAGATGGTTTTCCAGTTTGGCCCATTCCTTAAAAGGCTCTTGACATAGAGGACACGGCGTCTTTTTTGGTTGTTGGGGATGCTGGGATACAACATGCATTTGAATACGAACTTCGCTGTTGCTGGTGTAATTACAGTAGGGGCAATTGTGAACTTGTTCTCCCATATTCGAACTACCACCACCATCTCCTCCGGTCGAGCCTGTTCCACTCTCTGGTGAAGGGGACTGTTTTGCCGCGTGAGAATCAAGCAACGCCTGCTTTAACATAGATGCCGAAGAATTTTGTTCTTCTGCTTTGGGTAAAGGTTCGGATTTTTCTTCCATTCTGATTGTTTCTGGCTCGCTGATGTCCGGCATCGGAGTATCTGGAAATAAAATAAAAAAAAAAACAATTTACAACTTTTCCCCCCCAATATTTTATTATTTTCAGTTCTGGAAAAAAAAAGCCATTAATAGCATTGATTTAAAACAGAAATATAAGCAGTTTCAAAAATGCACTATTCAAATAACAGCTTTCATAAAAATCACATCTACTTAATTGATATACTCTCTCGTTGTAAACAATGAACGTGGTCAGGTCGCCTTCAAAAGGCGAATGACAACTAGTGGGTTTTCAAGCGTCAGAAAACCAGGCTTCTGCTATCATTTCAACATTAATTCAGTACACAGGCAGTAATCAATAGACTTTCCGTAGAATGGGTTGGGGTAGGAGCAATTATATCTACAGTTCCTAGCACGGAATAAGATGACTACAGGCAACCCATAAATTACATTCGCCAAGCAAGAAGATGCAGAACAACTGAAAATTATACGCGTGAAGAAAAGAAAGGGAGGAGAAGTACAGGTAATAACACCACAGCTACAATATTGAGGGAATATAATTACAACACAGGTGTATTTATATTAGCATAAAGAACAGGATGTAACGGGTTTACTCCAAGTGGAGTGACCAATGTCGGGAGTTATCAATTTCAAATTGCCTATGCATATACAGCGATAGGAGTTCTGGTTTTTCGCTTTTCATTATGCGGTGATCGATTTTTTGTGTGTGTGTGGGGGGGAGATTACCCTGTTTTCTGAGTCATCTAACGACGTTATGCGTAGTGGATCCAACCACAAGCATATAAGAGATGAAGTCGTAAATTCTTGTTTGTTTATATTCAACTGACAGAAAAATACGCCACCTTTTAAAATGGAAAGAAAGATATTGCTTTGGGATGAATAGAGAAGCCTGCTGACATCGTGTGCAATATAATAATATATGAAAAGAGGAAGGGTATTGTAGGAATACTAATTTAACTTGGTTAATTTAAGATAGGGGGGTGAAACATTAAAACACTAATGACAACGTAAATTATATTTCCCATATTGCAATAGGGAGGCAAGAATTGGTAAAAAATAAAATAAAATAAAGTTTGTATATACATCTGAATAAGCTGTGAAGAATGCTTTCGTTCTATAGTATCTTATGTCCTTCCATTCAAACAGATAAAGAGAAATTCTTAATCTTGGTGTTATGTAAGAAAAGCATTTTTGAAAAAAGTGAAAAACTGATCGGCAGCTAATTTCAATTCTCGACTTGAATAAGAGGCAGGGCGGGGAAGAACAGAACGAACCAGAAAGAATAACAAAAAACAGGAAGGAGGAGAAAAATATCAATAAAAAAAAAGTAGCCATAGATTCGCGTGGCAAATTCACCCACTGAAAGTTGACCATTATGGTCACAACAGACAAAGATGGTTTATAAACTAAAAAAAAAAAAAAAGAAAGAAAAAACGAGCCCCCCCTCCCCCCACTTCCTATTCACAGTGGATTTATGAATAAGTAAGTTTCGAGGAATTGGGTTTCTCTGGACAACTCCATCTACTATGTATTTAAGGAACTGCGACACATCAATGATGTCAATTCCGAAAGTGCGTTAGGTGACGAAGCAGGGAGGACACAGACGGGGGATGGGTGGGAGGGAGGGAGGGTTACGGAGAATGCTGTTGACATATAGAAAGCGGCCATGGATCGATATTTCGCCACTGTAGTCAAGAGAAAACGGTGACAATTATGTCTTATAATAATAAAAAGAAGAAGTAATACTTATATTTTAGTTTCCTGAACTCAATGGCGTCTTATAACAGTCTCGTCTGCACGACGTAATCTACATCTACCTTGTGCTCAGGAAAGCACAAAGGGATTTAAATACTGAAAATTCTTTAAGAGAATTTTCTTTTTGGAAAGAAAAAAAAAGAGAGAGATTTGTTTGAATGAGTCTGATGAGAAGACTGCTAGTATAAGAATATATTTAACGATTTTCTGTAGCCAAGACGTTAGAGTAGGGGGGGGGGGTAAAAAGAACTATCCATCAATGAGTGAGAAAAGTAGGAAACGAAGACTTAAAAAAAAAAAAAAAAAAAAAAAGAACAGAATGCAGAAATGGGCCTGGACGACTTAAGTCTTTTCTAACCTACGAAAATCCTACTTAGACTACTTCTTTTTCAGTGATGAAGATTTTAAAGATTCTTCGCATAATTAAAAGGGGCAAAAGAATGTGACATAAAAGTGCACCCTGTTGTAGTAAATAACATGTAGTATGAGAGCTCGAATAACTATTTCTCGGATAAGTTTACACGGCTTCAAAAGCGATCACGTGGAGATAGAGGCCTGAATGGAAAATAGACATCGGTGACAATAGTTGAATCACAGCTCGATTATCCGCATATAAATGCCAAAAACCAATCGGTTCGCGTTAACCGAGGTCGATTCTAAAAGCGAGAGAGTAACTGAAAGAGATCTATCTTGCTCGTCCGATCACGGTTCAGCTGTTTCTCACTTTTATGCGAACCAAACAATGTTAGGTAAGCTCTATCAATCATCACATGTGAAGAAAGGGCATTCTTTTTATAGATTTCGTAATAATACGTAGCAGAACGAATACGTACGGAATAGTTCGAACTTGGAACACACGGCTGGAGGAAGAAAAGAACGAAAAATACGAAACGAAAACGAAGTAGGACGTTAATGAAAGATGACAAGATTCTCAGAGGAATATCGTTTCTAGCCGACATGCTTTTGGGTATGAACCCCCCCCCCCCCCTCACCCCATTTTGCAAAGAACAGTAAATCACAGGATGCCTGTTTAGGAAGAAGAGCCAAGAAGCATCATATCTGTTAATCTAACGAAAGATTTCTGTCAATCTTGAATGGGACTAACTTAGTCATCTTCAGTCCTTGGAAAGGTTTAAGTCCCAGACGCGATTAGAACCTAGGTCTTTTCAACTAAGATAAGTCGTTTTTCCGAATGGCTAAGAAGATGTCAAATGTGGAAAAGGGTGTGCAAGTTTGGTAAACGGACTTCCTTAGTGTACGTTAAATGCAGTTGGTGACGTTTCTGTTTTGAACAGATAAATTGCAGTTATGCACTTCATCTTCAGAAAAAAAAAAAGGATGTACGGCAATAACTCCATCACTTGAAAAATTCAAAACAGCATTCATTTCACAGTTTTCTGAATCGAATCCAAAATGAACAAGATTGGAAGACACTAAACAGGACTTGATACAACATTAGACACAGAAGCACTTGAAAGAATGGAATAAATCAACCCCCAGAAACTGAAAAGGAAAAAAAAAAAAAAAATATATATATATATATATATATATATATATATATATATATATATATATATATATATATATATATATATATATATATATATATATATATGTACACGCACATACACGTTAAGATAAAACTAAAAGAGTGATTTTTTTAAAAATTAGGATCCCAGTAAAAAAGTTGTAAAAACCTACGATACATTTAAAAACGTAGGTGGAACTAAAGGTTTGGGAATTCAGAAACACTGCTCTGTAGACCAAAGACCAAACATGGTATCCATTCATGTCTCAGATAAGAAGGAAGGATGGGGATCCCATACCAGACAATGAGAATCACGTAGCACACATTCACAAACTCATAACTAGTAACGGGATTTGAATCAACGGTGAGTGGGCTGGGAATCAGAGACCACATCCAGTCGGCCAACTGAAAACGAGATCACAAGAGAAATGACAAGCGTTTAAAGCAGAAAAGAAACGACACCAATGTAATGAACATAAAAGCACGACTCCGACTTATTCCGAGTGTAAATAAAAAATGACATGAAGACCACAACGAATCAAAAAAACCAAAACTTGAACTTTTGCGTTGCAGACATATCCAATTTACAATTAAAACTGTTCCACGCATATTCTCCCCCACCAGTACTCTTAATAAAAGGCAGAATACGCTTATTTACGGCTACAGCAAAAGGGATGTAATTCGTCTTCATTGTCTGTGGATAGCCGCTTAGGATTTATTTCTTTCAAGACAGTGGGACAGCACAGCCATGTTATGTAATCGATGACACCTGTTTGTTGCTAAATTTGCAGCACGAAAAAACCTTCCCAACCCACCCCATTATACTGAAGAAACGAACTGTTGTCTCTGTGCGTTCAATCTGACGTGATATCAGAGAAGCTCATATCTGTCTGTCTGTCTATTTCTTTCCTCTGTCTCTCCATCCATCCATCCAATTCTTCTTCGGTATTGTATTGATCTCTCCTTCAGAAAAAGGTGTCCCCCTACACTCACACTGTCTCCGTAGCGATAGAATGGGTGTGGCATTGAATTTCGAGGGCGATACTGGGTCGAGTAGTCCAGTATTCACAGGTAGATTACCTGGTGCAACTAATAAACATGGCTTGCCATTCGCGCCATAGCAACTAATAAGCTGTCAGATAGGAGGGGACTACCAGGAAAAGCATCTTTGTACTTTTTCCAAGTGGACACGGAAAATTTCCTAGAAGAAAGCTTCTTTTTTTTTTTTTCTTCTTCTTTTCACTCCCTCCATCTTCCACTCCCCCCCTCCTTTTCCCTTTCACTCTTGACTAAGGTAAAAACATTCGATCAGTTGTCGACTTATTTCTTTGTGCACAGTACAAAAACCGTCTGTTACTGACAGGTAGAGAAATGAAGGAAAAAAAAAAATCTTTCGCATACTTCCCTTACCCCCTACTTTGATATTTGGGTCGTACCAATCTCGCTCTATTACAACTGAAGTTTCCGTACACTGTCACATTATGCTCAATTTCATTAGCGACTAACAATAGGGCTACATGCACAACGAAATCATTAACAGTGTTTAAAGAAGTGGATACAAGATGGCGCTACAGCCTAAAATTAGCAGTGCTATGAGAGGGGGGGGGGGAAGGAGTTTTTTTTTTAATTATTACACGACTCTACAATTTTAATTACCCTTAACCAGAAAAAAACATTATGAAAGAATAAAAAGCGCTTACTCCAAAAGTTTAATTAAATAATTATAGACGTAAAAGGATGTATATTAAAAAATAGGACAAAACGAGTTAGATATTATAATTAAAGGGTAGACGAGGTTATAAAATGGTGGCCTAATTTAGCATTGCAGAGAACGATTGTAATTATCAGAAGCGAGAAAAAGAAGTAGACGAAAACAGGCTTTTACTGTGGAAAAGTTTGCATCGAATTATATATAAAAAAACAAACAGTTTGCTAGGCTACTGTAGACATCTGATGGAGATAATTACTGACTAGAGTACAGGAACAGAAATGACGTAGAAAAAAGAAAAAGAAAACACAATGTTAAGAATGTCAATGACCTTTCAATATTTGAGACAACTGTGATCAATGAAGGAAGAAAGTTATTTTTAAGTGTAAACTGATTAGAACCAAAACAAGTCTCCAGAGTTCGAACTGTAGGTGCGTAATTAATCGGTAAAAGTGTCCTATAAACAATATGCAGAAAAAGGAAAGGCGATCATAATAAATCAAGAAAAAATTATGTGAAATGGTTGAATAAACAGCGAAAATGACTTCAAATCTACCAAATTTAAGTGTGAAAAATGTCACCTGGCGAAAAAAAAAAAAAAATACATTAGACTTCAAAACCAACGCTTCCCTTTAAAAAATGCATGTAATTGTCAGTAGCATCCTGTTCTATTTTTGTGGTAATGATTACCAATAACACCCGTAAGAGATTTGATTTAATTGCAAATTTCCTGTCTATTCGATGGAGTTGAAATAGCACCAAACACGTTTATCGATTGTTTCCGGTCAAAATAGTAAAGTGCCAGGCTCGATTTTTCATTATCGCGTGTAATGATCGAATCTACGCATGGGAAGAGTTAGAATGGAACATGTGGCGGATGCCTCCGGTCCCTACTGTGGTTTGATGTTCCCACAAATAGCCCAAAGTCACGAAAATATAGGCCTTCGCTCGTAATGGTCCTTGGGTCTGTGAGACAGTCGAGATTTGCAAATTTGAATAGTTCCAAGAACACCGTATTGATTTAGACACTTTTACGAACTTCCAAAAGTGTTTCTTTCCCACGCGCTGTTAGGAATTTAAGACTTGTTTTAATATCTTGGAGGAGAATGTATGAAATACCTACGTCCTTTTCTATTGCAAAAATCCCCCCCCCCAAAAATGTGTGTGTGTGTCCAATTACATGTGGATAATTATCAACTTCCATTGAACATATATCTGGACGATGTCTCAAACAGAATGCACTCAAGCGAACACCCGACCACAACGAGTTAAAAACACCGAACACTATCCGCGTTCCCGTTGGCGGAGAGGAGGTGAATTCTGTTGCCGCAAGATGTCGAATCAAGGCCGCGCACCAGAATACTGTTTGGGCTGACAACAGTGCTCCCAATGAGAACCTCCTTCCGTGGTTTAAAAATTACATCATTGGCTACAAATACATTTTTGCAAAGAGGAGAGGGAGTGAAATATCAAGAATGAATTAACGAGCATGGATTACGATGGCATATGTTGGATTAAAAAAAAAAAGAAGAAGAAAATAGAAGTCGACAGATGACACTGGAATGAAGACGAAAGTGAATCAATGACTCAACTAGGCGTGTCTAAGTAAAATTCCTTGATATAAAAAGAGTATCTGCGCTGTGTTAGGCTTATCAACTCTTATTTACTGTCATCTGCAAATAGATGCTTTGGCATCCCATGAGAACACTTGAAATGTTTAGACCACTTCACCGTTATCAGCTATGATTTCGTCAAACAAAATTGCAGTTTCATCAGCTCGATATACTCAAACTTCTGGATTGCATTTTTGCTTCATTTCCTGTCTCGTTTCCTAATCCATTCTAAGTTATAAAAGAATTTAGAATGGATTAGGTTGGTATTCTGCTATCATTCATTACCACCATCCAAATTAATTCCCCCATTTCTTTCCTCATTCTCTGCCCCTTTTGTCAGAAGGAACTCCCGCGATTCTCCTGGTTAAAACAAAGGCTCAACTATGCAAGTCGGCGCGCGTATGGTTATAATTCATACTGCACGCTTTCAGACACCATTAGCTTGGCAAGCTACTGTTTCTTAGAGCGTACAAAAAGGTAATCTCTCCGCCATATTACTCCCGCGCTGCCACACCCTTAATGATGTAAAGACGTTGCTTGTTCGCAGCCCCCAAAACTTCGATATAAGCCTCAATAAAAAGGAGTTCACCATTACTTCTTTTGTCCCGGTAGATTCCCCCTGCTGCGTGGCTTCCATTGAAAAATTTGTATCATAAAAGAGCCCAGGAATGTAAAAGAAAGGTTTTTGAAAATATTACGAAACAGAAGGTTAAAACTGGAGGAAAAACATACCAGAGTTCAAAAGGACAATAAAGACATAAATAACATTTGATTCTCAAGAGATTTCTCTCACATGTAAGCCTTTTTAGAACCAGAAAAATTCCATAGTGTTTTCCTGCAGCTCAATTACTCAATCTTATTCCATTTTAATTGCTGAATATTTCAATAACTTTACAGCGTTAGTAATAAATTTCGCGTAGTTAAAGGTTTACAGCAATTGTTATTCTTCTTTTACTTGGGACTATTGAATAGCTGGAGGACAAAGTGTAACAGGCAGTTATCTGGCGCGGGAAGAGAAGCAGGGAGAAATATGGAGAGGGAGAAAAATCAAAACCAGCAAGATGAGTAGAAAAACGTTTTTTTTTTTTTAAATCAAATGAAGAGATACAATGAAGATAACTAAAAAAAGATGAGATAATAATGATGAAAAGAAAAAGATATCAAAAGATGCAACGTAGAACAGTCGCAAGATAGAGAATAGAAATGAAGTCAAGAAAAAGAGGAATAACAACTGAAGGTAGGAAATAATATTTGAAAATTGTAAAAGAGAAAAATACAGGAATAAAGAACGCAAAAAGCATATTTCGAAACCGAAGCTCAGGATTCCACACCAAGAAGTCTGCGTTTACCTAAAAGAAAAGGTCAGCTCATTTGCTACTCTGGTTAGATCTCAACCATAAGTTATCCAAATATAAAAAAAGTAAAAATTCATCTTCGTAGCTACAACTTTCATAATAACTAAGAAGATCGAATATTTTTGCAGTACTAATGTGCTGCTTTGAAAGGGAAATTCGTGAATTTTTTTATTTTATTTTTCGGTCCTTCGCGCCGACATAATACCAAGAATATCTTAATGGATTACCAATGAGTTGTTCGCACACGACAGAACACATTCAACTTACCCACATCGGCATCGAAGATTATCTTTTCATTGCCTTTGTACTCCTTGACCAAAAACAAGTTTCTCAATTCATCTTCCAGATCTCGTCCTTCGTTTCTGACATGCATGTGTCGAAGATTCTCGTTCCTCATGTGTCGTATCGAGTGCACGTGCTGGATGAGGTTGTACTTGGCACGGGTGGAAAACTTGCACAGCTTGCAGTGGTAGTATTTGCTGTCGGCGTTGACGGACGCTTCGGAGAGCTGCAGATGTCGATAGAGCTTCGCACTGGCCTCGTGGCGCGGATTGGCTGTGTGCAGCTGGACTTTGTGGATGCTGTTGGTGTAATAGTCGCACGCATTGCAGCGGACCTGAACTGGATTGCTGACGTTCACGTACTTCAACTTCCATTCGGTGCTGGGACCGCCTTCTTTCACGTGGTTCACGTGCTGCAGGCGTTGCAGATGTTTGTCCGTTTTGCAGTGCAACTGGAAGTTGGCTTTCAAGTTGGTCTTGTACGTGCACAGCTTGCAGATGTAAGTGCCGGCCACGGCCATCAGCACCTCATCCTCCCTCTGACGGGTGCGATCTTGTTGCACGTGCTGATTGAGAGCCTCCACGGTGTCGGCGGAGTAGACGTGGCAAACGCAGCACTGGAACAACTTGCTGTTCTCGTCGTAAGGAACGTCCGGCCGAAGAGTCGGATCTGGATGGTCGACGTCGATCGATGGAGTCGTACTGAGATTCAACGGAGTTCCCATGGGTCCCTTGCCGCTGGCAGCGGCCGCTGCAGCAGCAGCTGCGGCCATGGCCCGATGTTGCTGTTGTTGAGTGGCCATCATGAGCAGCGCATGGTTGTAGGCCATGTCGGCTAGGGCAGCTTCTGGCTGTAGTTGGGTGTCGCATGGCAACAGTAGACCCGGATGGAACTGGAACAACGGGTCCATTGCTTGAGCTTGTGCCTGCGCTTGAGCCTGGGCCTGCGCTTGTGCCTGTTGGAAGGCCGACAGCTGCTGCATGTGCTTGACGTTCTGTTGTAGGACCATCATGTTGTGGTTGTGCTTCTCGCTGGTCATGTGGATTCGCAAATTGCGGGCCACGTTGGTCTCGTAGTTGCACACATCACAGCGCCAGGTGGCTTTTGGTTTGGTGGTAGTGTTGATAGGTTTCTTCATGGGATCGGGCGCGGATGGTGATGCAATAGGCGGAGCCGGCATGCTCTGTTGCTGGAGTACGTGTTCGGCGGTGATGTTTCCATTCTGGAGCTCCTGGACGTTGTTAATGTGCTTGTCTGACTGCATGTGGATGCTAAGGTTGCCCTTGGTAGTGGTGGAATAGTTGCACACCTCGCAGCGATAAGGCTTGTAGCCGCACGTGTACGTCTCTCCTCGTGCCAATCTAGGATGGGGTTGATTGGTGAGGCAGTAGATGCAGCTCATCTCGTTTTCGGGATGTTTTTCTTTCATGTGGATCTCTAGCGTTTCCTGGTACTTGTAGTGCCAATTGCACTTCGGACACTTGAGGGTTTTGCAGGAATTTCGGGAGTGCATCATGGTCATGTGGCCGCCCAGAGAGCGAGAGGAACCTAGGATCAAATCACACTTGGGGCATTCGACACCGTTCGTTTTGCCATCAGGATGCTGAGGACAGACACACAGGGGACTGCTTGTTGACGGGGTAGGAGACTGCGCAGTCGTGAACAAGGGGGAGGGAAGGACTTTAGGAGACGTCCTAACTCCGGGGGAAGTACTTTCTATACTTCCAGCACTTGTGGGTCTTTCGAGGCTAACTAAATTGTTCACAGTGGTAGGAGTGCACAGAAAAGGAAAATAACTCGATCTGATATCGTGGTCTTCCTGAGTGGCATTTTCACTCTGTCCATTCACGACCCCCGCTGTTGTTGTTGATGATGATTTGTTCGTTGCATCCTTTTCAGACGATAAAGGAGACACCCTTGGTGAGTCGCTGGCTTCAGCTGCAGCGGTTGCAGCCTTGGCCATCTTCTCGATAGTTGCTAGGTCCTCCAGTTCTGGTGCTAAGGCTTCGTCAGTCTCTGGGCTGACGAGCAAGGAACTTGAAACGGCTAACGCCGATGTAGTAGTAGTGGTGTCCGTTCTACCACTCAAAACCGATTTGATCTCGGGCATAGCTGACACGGGACTTGAGTTGGCGGACACCAAAGTTGTGATAGCTGATGATGTGAACCCACTGGCCATAGCATTGGACACTGCATTTAATAAACTAGTCACAGGGTCCGAGGATGCGAAGGAACTTGAACATGAGCTCGGTACTGATGAAGTAAAAACATTATGATGTGAAGCCCCACTGCTTTGAGCCGCAGAACTAGGAATTGGCTCAAGAAATGATAGTAATGGTTCTTTATCCTTGCCAATCCCCTGAATGATGGCGGATGAATTCTTTTGAGACATGATCTCTCTCTCCTCCTCATTCAGTGTGATATTATGCTCCCCCATCGCATGAGCAACAAACGATTTGGCATATCCAAAAGAGAGCTTACACATAAAACACATCAGTATAGGTTTCACAGGTACCAAAGAATAGTCTATCATAGGAAAATTAGCCTTCTCCAAGTTTGGCCTCTTGGACCTATCTTTACAGTCCTTGCTGTTTTCACTGGGTTTACCACGCACACTAAAAACTCTATAGCTGTGCATTATGGGAACTTCAGGAACTTTTTGCTTCTCTTGTAGGAAACTGTATGCTTGCCCGTACAGGGCATTATAAAGTGCGGGATTCCTAGAAACATGAAGAGCATTAACTATTTGTGGGAACACCCTAAGTTGCGGAGGTGTCGTCCCCCTTGCGTCCACGATACTGCCTTCTTGTTGAGGTAGATCCAGGCTGCCATCCTCGTCGCTCATCTCCGAGTCCCCGTTGCCCTCGATTATGAACGCCGATCCGTCTGGATTGTAGACGATTTTGCCTAGAAAGTTTTCTACGTCGCTCGCTGAACTATCCGACAACAAGTCGTTCCCAACAATGTCCATGTTTCTATCTAATCGGAGACGATTTTGATGTCGAGACCTCAGCCCATCTACCTTTTCTTCGCATACGTGTCGGATATATTGATTCTTGGAATCCAACTCTTGCCCACAGGAATCGCATTTTGAGAACTTTGGGCGTTGGGTACAAGAGGAACTTGGCGGACGATCGGGTACCCTCTGGGGCTCCGCAATAGGTTCCTGGGTTTCTTCGGGGGTCATGCTTTTACGCGACACTCGGGGGAAACCACCGGAGTCACTAGGGGGTGCCAGAGAAGTGCCACTAAAACTGTTAGGATGGAGTGAAGGACCCCCTACTAGAGACGGGGGATGGTGGTCCAAGGGTGTTTGATGGCCACCCTTCCCCTGACCAGTGTCCATCTCCACGGCAGGAACATCCGGGTCCATGGTGCCGATGGGGAGACTGTTATGTCATCGCGAGGATTCCCATCCACCTCTGAAAAGAAAGAAAGAGAGATACTTAAGAAAACTCCGCAAAAGACAACAAAGCAAATTATGAAGACAGTCTAGCATATCCAATTGTCCCGAGATTACTTATTTTCTTTAACGAAAATAAAAGAAAAATAAAAGACAGTACTAGTCAAACCAGTTTACTAAACTCCACGCTTTTTTGGTGTGTGTGTGTGTGTGTGTGGTAAGGGGAGGGGGGGGGGGATAAAATAAAACCGAGGCTTTTGTGACTTATGTATGCAAATACGAATATAGGCAGAACATCTGGTCAAAGTGTGTCGTTCAATAGCGAAGGCGCAAAAGATCTTCAGATATAAACATTGAGATGAAGATTAATGAACCTTCTTTATTGAAAAATTATGCAAAAACCATATTACTTAGTCGAAGTAGCTGAGCTTTCAACTACTCAAATCCATGAATAATTAAACAGTGTGCAACTTGACATACAAACACCTGAAATCGATTAACTCAAAAAAAAAAAAAATTCTAGTTTCAAACGAACAAATTATTCGTTTAAGACACGTCAGTTTAATAAGTCTTGTGAGGCAGGTTAAGATATTACTTGAGGGGAGAAGGGGAGGGGGGGAGAAGAGAGGGGTGGCATGGACGTTCGTAATGGTAGTACGGTCATAAGATTAAATGATTTACATGATGACCACGAACAAAATGCTCTCAAAGGGTGATAGATATCTGTGTTGCGTAGCTCCTGGCACAGTGATTACCAACGATTTTTCAACCCTACATATAATCCATTACAATTTCCATTGAGGGGAGGGAAAAGGGGAGATATAGATCCATATAATTAGATTACAAACAATAAAAGACTGCAGAATTTATATCATCAAACTGGCCACTCATTTCTGGTTTGTACGCGAGTGTCTCTCAGAGGAGGTTCCAAATAACGACTTTTTAGGGATTTCGGAAAGCCAATTTCAGATGCTGTAGTTTTTTCCCAACGTAATTTACAAAAATATTTAGAGTTTCGTGCACGCAAAATAGGGTAGACTAACCCTATTAACAAAAACGCCACACTCAGCAGGTGACATTAAGTTATTTATACCACTGTCATCCGCTGCTAAGCGCAACGGGAGACGTTGTCACATTGATGGATAACGACAGCCCATACCTAGCAAACTCCATTTTCCCTTTCATCCCTATTAGCCAAGACAATTAGGCTTGCATTCCATGCATGAAATTCGGAGAGAGACTCTTCTAGAGAGCGATGGAAGAGGAAGAAGCAAAGAAAGGGGGAATCCTATAACACTGGCCATTCTCACTGTTTGTCGATAAGGAGAAAGGACGAAAATTCACCTTATTGATCTCTCCTGTTTTTTATATGAATGGAAATTTGCACTGTGACATTACGCAAACTGGAAGTTACGATTAGTTTAGACAGTGATCGCAAGTTGTAACAATCTCCTTTTCTCCAAAAAAAAAAAATTAAAAAAAAAATCAATAAAGCAGGCAGCAATTTCTCTAATTGCCAGAACTTGTTGCCAATAAGCATAAAAAGTGAGAAACACAGAGAGATGGGAGGAGAAAGAATCCTATAGCAAACAGCCAATGTTGCGCGCGACTGCAACAATCAATCACGCTTTCAGCGTCTTATCCTCGCGCGATGTCACGAAGTGCTACTAACATCGTAACATAACTTTCAGCTGACAGTTTAGTCCAAAAAAAAAAAAAGGCAATATGTACATACGACGAAAATGAGAAAAATGAAAATAAACAACGATAACCATAAAAGAACTAAACACATGATCTAAATAGTCAAAACGAACAATAAGAGTTAGAAATGGCTGGTTGATCATAGTGTACGTGTACAGGGGAGGGTTATGCGCAACGAAAAGCGTCCAGGGAATCATTACGGTAGGGCAACTCGCAGTTATTTAATTCATCAATTGAGAAAGCTCATTATTATTCCACCGAAGGCAATAAAGCAGCAGTCACACAACAAAAAAAACGGGGGGGGGACAGGTGGAGAGAGAGAGATAGCGTGACATCTCACACATCCCTGCCGTGGGCAAGGTCACACAGAACTTCGAAGGTCACTGACCACCGTCATTTTGACAATATTTGAAGAAAGGGTGGTCGCATCGCACGAACTTCCTGTCGGAGTTCAATCGGCCGTCCGCATTTACTCTATGGGGTCCAGAGTGCTTCTGTCTCTACCCCCGCCCCCCTTACCAGTGTCCTCTGAAAGTCCGTCTGTCGTGACACCTTATCATCGCAATTATCAAGTGCTGCCTCGTTTTGGCGGTAGGCAATCTTTTCCACCTCGTGCCGCAGTGGACCGAACCGCTGGGGCTCTTGATAAACAAGCAAAGGTGGGAGGGTCGAGGAAAATGAGCGTTTCTCTCATTGAAGGAGAGTCCTTGAAGCGCAGAAGACTCCACTAATTAAGGACGATAAGGTACCCGCCAACCAGCACAAGGAACAATGTGAGAAAGAGTGTTATGGACCCAAAGTCCGTGTAATGAGAAGAGTTGCAATCATTATATCTGAGACTGCTGATAATTACTGATCGTAACAGGCTTGCTTGGCCTCTCAATGGTGTGCTGCCTTAAACCTACCTGTACAACGTCTCTCTCAGGAAGAGAGAGAGAGAGAGAGAGAAGACACACACGGCACGAGAAAGGCCGGAAACGACACTACAAGGCCATTACTTAAGAATGATGACGTAACGAGCTATATCTATGGAGACAGGATACTTGTGAAATTTTCTTATCAATCTGTATGCGAAAGGGGCCCGCGGAATTAATCTGTTAACAATGGCTGGAAGAGACTAATTTAAGGCAAGCAGCGTACTCGAAATAAGGGCTTCCTCCCCACGCATTTCTTAATGAATAAAAAAAATAAAATAAAATAAACAGGTTGCAGATTCAACCTATGTCGGCGATTTCAGAATTAAAAACTCGCCCATAAATTATGGGAATCGCAAGAAAACCACAAGGAGGAGGATAAAGGTTATGTTTGCGACCGATATTTTTACACAAACTCCAAGAGGGCGCCACTGTATTGTAGTTAAAACGTTCCTAGGTTACTCAATGCAGAATAATAAAAATCTACTTTCTAGTTACCCTCTCGTTCTGTATCTTTTATATTTTTCTGACGTCTTCTGAGGGCATGGAACCATCTTTCAAAGAGATAACCACAAATTATAGATGAAAATAACGCGGTGTTACGCCATAGAAAGAAAAAGAGAGAGAGAGAGAGAGGAATTTATAGTGTTACAAAGTAAAAAGACAACATGCATAAAAACCAGTCGTGCGCAGCTGCGATGCAATCTTTAATTACCGTCGATTCCATGGAAGGATTGGCGTCAAGATCCTTCCCTCCCCCTTCCTGCAGCCAAGGGGACGAAAACGGGAGGGGATATGGATGAGGTGTGCCTTTCTCGGTAATTATGTCGTATAATATGGAGGCTCGGTAAACAAAGACGAGAATTAAAATGCAACAGATGACAGCCACCACTTATCTCCATATCACAAGGGGGCAAAGTCCGCTCAGAGTTTGGGGTATCTGTAATTCTAGAAGGTCTAGCTATGGCCTGCACACTGAATAAACATAACATTCTTCACAATATCCATGCTGATGTGTAATGAAGGTGTTTGTGTGCGTGAAAGAGTTGAAAAGAAGCAATAAGCTATCAAAGTTTTGCCACAGATATAATTGGCGACTCATTTTGGCTGCAGATATGAATGTTACAGGCTGGTTGGTGTGTTATAATTGCACGGGGCGTGGAACCGAAGGAAAAAAGTTATTCTTGTTCTTTTAAGATATAAAGGAACAAGAAACTGATGACTGAATAACAACTAAATAGCAGACTTTTACCGCATATTTTACTGAATGGGAAAAGTAATCTGGAGTTGTTGCTTTGAAATTAAAGAACGGGCAGCTGTTATCCATCAAATGTGTGTTCGGTCGGAGCCCCTGTTCATATTTTGAAAGAGTAAAAACATGAAATTTTTGGTATTTCAATTCCAAGGAGGAACCTTGGGATATGCATTAAACGCAATTATTTAAAAGATATGTTTGGAACTTTCATGTAGAGAGTTCTTTAACGTAAGGCACAAGACTTGGTTGTTGCTTCTGACTCAGCAGGGAAACGGATGGATGAGATTTACTAACAGTTTAAAAGTCTGAAAAACCAGCCAGTGATTTTTTTTTTCGGGGGGGGGGGGAACTCATCTGTAGCCATCTGTTAACAGATTACCTTCATTCACACCTGGAGAATATGCAAATCACAAAAACATTTTTGAATTATGGCATTCTGCCAATCTCTGAACAGACAAAAGAGTGAGGGAAAGAAGACAAATCAAAAAAGGCACACACACAGTCCAGATGACGGGCGAAGAGTAGAAAGAGAGAATGAGCAGGGATTACTAAGACAAGGGCAGACAGGCACCTCTCATCCGTAACCAAAGCTAACCCGCCAAAAGCTCAAGATCAGGGGTCCAAGCTTTAAGACTACACGCGGTAATTACTGCAAACTGAGTAGTTCCGGGGTGGGTGAAAGAAAGAAAGAAAGGGGGGTGGAAGAAAGAGGGGGATTTATGAACGTGGGAACTACGGCCCGCCTGCACACCTTGGTTAGAGGCCCAATTCGGGGGTAGTGAAGCTTGTCAAATCTTGGCCCGTTCTTCTGTCGGTCCCCGTCTTGTAGCGGACAGGTAAGGGCTACTAAAGAAACTGCTGGGGAGGGGAACGAAACCGGGTCAATCACTTTTCTCTACACAACCATATCCACCCGAAAAATGACGAGGTAAGGGATCCAGGTGTAGCAGATGCCTGGAGGCAAAACTAACCAATGTCGATAGGCAGAAATGATAAGTATATACAAATATAATCCTTCACCACTGGCCCTGAAAATATTAAAAAAAAGCTTCGAATCAATTCACAGACAGGAGGAGGGATGATCTTGCTCTTTTCTGGTTCTCCCTACACGTCAGTAGAGCACCGGAAAAAGACACATTAAACCAAAAATAGGGTAATGTGAATAGAAGCTTTACTGGATAGACAATTGCAGCTTCAAATGCTGACAAAAAACACACACAATTATGAGAAAAGCAAGGAGAAATGACATGAGTGGGGGAAGTGAGGCACCCCCCATACTTTTAAGCAAGAAGATCTACTTTAAGTAAACCCCACTAGAGGTCGTTGGCGTCTAGCACCTACAAGAACACTCACACAATCTGTTCATCAAAAACAATTGGCATAGAAGGGGAAGTGGTTTTTATTGTCTAACAATTTATTATTAGCCATCGTTATAGCTCCAAGGAATTGGGACATTCGTTATTCTTTTCTTTTTTCGAAGAGGAAGAACTAGTGCACGTGTGTCTTGACTTCCTCTACTATCCTCTTCTTACGCTGGAGTTAAATTGCAATCATTCTTGCGTGAAATTTGTCTTTGCGGGGGTGGATCTTGTACACGCAATAAGTTTTGAAAACAATAAGGAAAGACATTAAAAATTCTCGAAAGATTGCAGAGGGTGAAACGTTTCAGAACTTCCGGGGGGAGGGGAAGAGTGGGAAAGGGTCTGTGTCAAAAATTACCGTCGTGTTGGGAAATAATCACACATTAGATTAGCCGAAAGATATGTAATGAAGACAGAGTATGCTGATTATTGGTAATGAGAAATTTCAACCAACTGCACGCAAATTTCATACAAGTGCACATGCGCAGTCAACGTACAATAATGCTCAAAACTTCTCTGAACTTGGCATTCTTTGAAGCAACTGTAAATTTTCATATGACGAACTTCATACAGAAAAGCAAAAAAAGAGAATGCATCGACAACGGTTAACTGAATGGGGGGGAGGAAAGAAAAGGACGTACACATTTAATGTGCTGAACGTTTCTACTTAAAAGCGATTTCAATTATCACGTGATGTTAATCCAAATCGCTATCTGTATTTTTCCAAGAGATTGCCTATCGGTCGGAATGCTTTCCAATGATAGAGTCTGCTTCGCTGTCTGTTAAAGAGAGGTTTGAAGTTATCGGATAGCTGTCAGTCACGAAAGCATGGTGAATATCCCCGTATTTCCCGATAACCTATCAGACAAATCCGCAAGTCGCTTCCGTAACGCTCCCTTAAAAAAAAATTTTAAAAAAATAAATAATAACAATAAAAAAAAATTCACTCCACCTTAACCAAGATGCAATGCGCTCAAGAAATGCGACGTTAAATTCAAAATTTTCTTGGATGCAATCCAGTTGGAAGGTTGGAGCAACAAGATAAGGTATTATTAAAAGTCGTATCATTCGAATAACCAGTCCGATCCTCTGAAACCATTACAACAAACCTCAGAAAGCCTTTTCACGCAAAGTCAACGTAAACCTCTCCTTTTTCCTACCAGAATTTAACAAAGTTTTTTTTTACATTTATTGAAGGAAACACAAGTAAAAATAAAGTGAAAAATCTCTTGATGTTGGTACCGGAATGACAAAAGATGACGCTAGCAACACAGAAAATCTCGTTACGTAGAAGTCTGATTACGAAAATGGATGCACAAACAATGACGTCACAACTACAAATAATGATCTTTTTATTTTCTTATGTTTTTGTATTGTCTCTCATTTCCTCCGAAAAGCAATAACCTAGAAAGAAGGAAAATGAGTGCTTGCGCCTTTCGCAGATTTTTTTTTTTTTTTTTCCAGAAAGGCAAGAAAAGCACTATTCCAAATCGGATGCTACTAAACTGCATCAAATGTACTTCCCTCACTCTTCATCCCTCCTCCTCATCCCCAATCGTCTAATGGCGATTCAAAATGGCAGCTCCTTCCATAATTCTGTGCCGGACTGTACGCCACAAGCCATTAGCCAGATACAATTATCTGTAAAAAGAGTCTTACGTCTCCATGGTGACTGTGACATATTTAGATCACTTCGGAGTTATGCCTGCGTGTGGCCTCCGCTGTTATGGAAACAACCAGGAGCCCGGAAAAGCAGCCGTGGCGGCGAATATCGATAACTGACCAGCCGCCTGACCCTTAGGCGTCTGGGACCCTTCTCATCCCTCCCTAACATTTCCACCCCCTCCGCTGGAGATCTGGAATGGCTGAGGAGGAGGCAACAGGACAAGCTTGGCCAACCGATCTGTGTGTGTGTGTGTGTGGCGAAATTATTATTAAACTCATCGAATAAATCAGACTGCTTGTTACAAGGTTTTTTTTTTCTCTCCTCCTACACATAGCATTTATTTTCATTCTCAATGTCAAATATTTTTTTAAAGTCATTTCCCATTTATCCATATGTGAAATACAGAATAAAGATCACTTAAAAAAATGCCATTTTTTTTATTCGTTTACTCTCTATTTTCTTCATTCTCTTTCTACAAAACTACCGAGAGAAAAAGGAATTACCACAATTTACACAAAGGGGAAAAAAAAGAACAAAAGAAAGAATAAAAAAAAAACAGGCTAAATCCGTGCACATCCTAGTTCAACAGCCCAATTAATATGCAAGGTCAGCATTATCCGATACGGACCACAGACGCCACCAGTGGTCCGAAAAGAGAAGCCAATTATGGCTAAATATGGAGAAGCCAGCAGCTATCTCGCTGCTAAATACTTGTGAAGTGGGAAACAGCTGAAAGGATACTAAATTGGAGGTAAATTGTCCGAATGAATCGTCCCGTCAGCTTGAGTGCTTCATAACCTAACAAGCTGAATCCGGTTTCGTTAAAATGACAACGCGGTATGCCACGCTATGGCTTGTGTTACCTGAAGCCATGCTTGAACAAATTCCTCGCGAGAAGCCCAGCCACTTTGACGAGGCAAAGACGCACGATTTAGCAAAATTAGAGCACAATCCACATTTCAAATTGCATTTCATTCTAATGTTTGTCCCTCCATCAGTTAAGCTACGAAATGCACCCTGACCAGCAAAACAATAGAGAACTAGTCAATAACAGTGGTACACCTGTTTTGCTACCACTCATCAGGGAGCAGGAAGGAGGGGGGGGGGAGAGGAGGTAAAAGAGGAGGGGAAAAACAGAGAGAAGGAGGAGGAGGAGTAGGTTGAAGTGTGAATGACCGCGCATAAAAAGAGCACAGGCTGAGGTCGAAAGAATGTTCCTTCATAATTCCTGCTTACACAGCACATGGCAGCAGCTGTCAATCCGAAGAGGAATTGGCCTGCTAGTGGTCTTTATTTGCACGTGCGTATGTGTGTGTGTGCGCGCCCTTCTAGAACCTTCGGATTTTTGCTGTGGGGGTGATGCTGATATCCGCAAAATACTGCAATTATTTTCACACTTTTCGTGATATGTGTGCAGGCGGAAAAGATTCTAATAGCGGAGCCGTAAACATTTTTCACGGCGACTCGACAGTTGTCATAAAATCAGTTATGGATGAACTCGCTAAGCCTACTTAGGTTTAATTGAACCCCAACTCTAGTGTTAGTTTTGGCAAACGCATTTTCTTTTACTCAGAATAAAGAAACAGTCAAGGAAAGACTTCAAACAAAATTCTAGATCGTAAATAATTAAAATAAAGATTCTGTAAAGTATTTCGCGAAATAAAAATGTGTGAATAATGCTGACAACAAGACTTCAGAGAATTTTGCTATTCATATATTAAGGGCTAATCCGTGTTAAAAGAAATACACATTCAGATCACGTGTGCATTTGCTTTTCAGTCTTAATTTTTTTCATACTACGAGTACAAAGTTTCCAATTTAATTTCTAAAGGAGAATAATAAAGATTTATTCAGCTCCTTTGTTACACCCATGTTTACGTGAAAATAATAATATAAAAAAAGGTTCAAGGTCTAAGTGGAAGTAAATCTTAAAATATTTCTTAGGCTAATCTAATGAATCAGTGTTCCAATGGCGACCCTGCAGAGGGCGGGAAAAAAAAATAACATTAATAAAAAGAAACAAAGAACGAGATGGAAAAAAAAAAATCACGCATGCTCAGTAGTCACAGATGTTTAAATAATACTTGGAACTATAAGAACAGTAGTTACGTGTTGTTAAACAGCCTACGGGGCAGCTCTGAATTGAGGCGAACGCCGGAAATGCGAAATTAACAAAAACTGCAGATAATGAAACCCTAGCTGCAATAATTACTACGGTGTTCCTTTTCCCGGAACTATCTCGCACCGACACGGCCCATTTTGTGCTTCCACTGGAATTCCACGTAAAAAGCCATTACCTAGAGAGTCATCGAGAATATTTCTCTCTCTCTCTCTCCCCTCTATTAGTAAGGGTTGTAATGTACTATAGGAAACGATTACAAAACAAGTCTCATGAAAGCAGTTTCCTAGATAACCAAGATATCGAGTGTTAAGGGCGCGTGTGAGTAAAGCTGAGAGAACGAGAAAGAAAAAATGGAAGAGAGGAAAAGAAAATCGCAGGAGAGAGATCAATACCCATTAAATTTGCTAAACTTACATACAGGATTCAGTGACAGAAACTGAATTAATCAATCATTCTGAATATCAAAGACTCGAGACATCGATGGGATGCTGGTTACGTAACCTCCACCGAAGACTAACAAAAAAAAAAAAAAAAAAATTGAATACACACAGCAATACAATCGTTGACAGGACTCAATGAAACTCCAAGTATTAGCTGTCTCTAAATAAGTGTTTCCCAGTCTGAACTATAACCATCGATCACTGCAATCATCTAGAATTTATTACGAATACTATGGAGTGTGTGTGTGTCCCACGATGCCATTTTGTGAACTAAGAATAAATACATAAATTGATGTTAACTAAATTTCGAAGCAGTTCAGAGAACCAGATCACAACATCCAATATAATCCTACAAGAAGGCATCATATGACGCAAACATCAGAAATGAGAAGGATAACATATACTCTTAGCGATGATCCGATTTTGGAGCAATTTCTTAGATACTTGCTTGTTGCTCTGGCAGTATGTACAATTGCGTCATGTTAGAAGAGCCACAGGCTATCAGATGCCAAGTTACGAGAGTGGCAGAAGTTTTTCAGATTCCGAACAAATAGCTCAATACACATTACTCTATCGCAACTTGAGTGACACTTAATGGAGTTTCATTGTCAGGTTTACCACACAGAAATACGATCGCTGTGGACAAATCCATGTTCCAACAGTTAACCATGTAGTTATAATCTTTGTATAGAAAGGATAAAAATGCGTGAAGGAAAAACAGTTGACTTTTAAACCAAACGGATTTGTTGAAAATCAGACCGAGTGGAATATGCTTTAACTTGTATATGCGAGGGTTGAGATCTGAACGAACAACCTCTCATTGTAAAACTTCTGTATTCGTCTACCCACTCCGATGTTGAATACCATACTGATTTATTCTTTTCTTCTCCAAACGAGGTCGCTATCAGTTGGCAGACCTTGTGAGTGTTTGGAATTCTCAATTCTTTCGCAAGCTCCTTCCTAACATTTGATTTCTTTTTTTTTTATTAACTTACACTGGGTCTGAATGAAATGTTTGAATTGCTTACAACCACGTTTCCAGTGAACTAAGTATATCTGCGATTTTAAAAATAAAATGCAGTATCCGTCACACTTTAGTTTGTATGGAAATCGTAAAATATGCTGGTTGTGGTCAAAGTAACAAAATATAATTCTAGAAGTGCAATTGAAAAACATCAGCAGTGCATGATCTATCATATCGTACACAACTAGGTGTACCGCACATAGTTGTTGTTTTGATCCGTCTAGAACAATCAACAGTAGCAAGTATTATAGCACGTGGTGACGTAAATTTATTCTAAATTAATAAAATAACAACGCGATAAACAATTTTCGATAGGTGTTTTTTAATTTAAATTGCAGAAGATGTATTTATTATTATTATTATTATTATTGATGTTTATCCCTTGGATTTCAAACGGGCATCGACTAAAAGATAAATGCGAGGGAAGACTTTCTACGGTCACATGGACTTTTATACAGTTTGCACAGCAATAGAAATACGATTAAAAAAAAAAAGGATTTCTTAAATCCCAATGTCAGTCAAAGTATAGTGGAAATATAAGATGTTATAGATGTAATAAGTGAAGACAAATCTTCATCTCTTCCCTAAGATGGTTGATTTCCCTTGGGGAAATTGACAACAACTTCGATACACCCTATTGTTATTAAAATGTCTCTGTATGAGTTCGACTAACTCACCTTCAGGTGAAAAGTCCTTATAAAAAAAAAGTTCCTGGCGATTCAAATACAGAACTCGTGAGGATAAATATGACATCGTAAATAATAAATCAAAAGATGAGCATTATAAGAATATCGAATACAAACGGTGACATTATTATGGCCAAAAGAGACGAGGGCATCGCGTATATTTGATAAACCCAAACTAGATCACTAGGAGAGCGTTTCTGGATCAAAATAAAATGCATCAGAAGTTAATTATTCCTTTGAGAAGTGGCCCATATTAGAACCGAACACCTTAGTGATATTATTGACCATCTCGGATCATTGTAACAATATTCAAAATGCACTTCAGTTGAATTTAGTCAACATATTAAAGACTGCATGTTTAATAAATCACAAAATAGCACGCAAGCTGCCTGTACATAATTAAGACAAATTACCTGCAGGAAAACAATGTGAACCGAATATTTAATTTAATATTTTAAATTATCATAATGTCTTAATTATTACGTTTAGAAGGTACAAAACTTCAAGTAGTGGTGCACGACTTTTTCAAGGAAAAAAAAAAATTGTGTGGCATCACGGTTGATGATGAAATTACCAGTTAGCTAATTTGGAACATTTTTTTTATCCCTTAATCTGTGATGGCATATGATCCGATTTCAATTCTACCAAAATTATAAACGCTTTCGTAAGGATAAAAGTTCAAAGTGAAAATATGCTAAAACATGAAACGGATAGTTTATCCAAATTCCTCCATATGTCAACAGAACTATCAAAAGATTATCAACTCTTCATCATATAAACTAACACAGTTGCGATTTAAAAAACAAAAAGAAAGGCAACTCCCAAGCACCCACAGTTTTCGCAGTAACAGATCCAAAGGGGAGGGGGGAAATGCACTGAGCCAGCAGAATGGGAGAAGTATTCCTACACCAATAGAATGAACCATAAAACTGCCCTTGCGAATCATGAAAAAAAAAAATGAAAAAAAGAAAGAAAATAATAAAATGTCACACAGGAAAGGATCGCTCAGTACCTCGAGGCAGCGAAACATTTAGGACGGCTGGTGACGCTACACGTGTGTGTGTGTGTGTGTGTGCTTCCACGAAGTACGACTAAGCAATGTAACCCTTTAGGGCAGTCAATACGGTGACAAGCCTAACACCTCGGCAACAGGGGAGTTTCCGGGATTGATCGAAGGAAGAGAGAGACAGAGAGAGCAAAAGAAAGGAAGAAGAAAAAAAAAAAGGAGAGAAAAAAAGGCCCAGTTCTACAGATCAATCCGTGTTGAGCTTTACTGGTCACTCCGGCAACCATTGTGAAGGCCATCGCCACGACAATTGCCGCATTAAACAAAAACGGTCGGAGCTAGTGATCATCCTCTATCTGTGGTTAGCTTTGGTCAGCCAGAGCGAGCGCAGTGTTTAACAGCACGGCTTGGTCTACCCTGAACCGGCAAAAGCCAATTGACGGCAATTGCTAGCCTTTCCCACTCGTAGCCCCGTTCATCATCTACGCCACTTCGGCTACGGTCAACTCTTAGTGTTGATAGACAACAAATACGAACAAGGCAATGGTTACCTTCTATTGTTGAATGAACGCATTTCAGCTGGCGAGTTCTGTTTGTTGTCAACCGCTTACACGAAAGAATGGAATTCAACACAAAGATGAAATATATTGTTAAAGTTGCAAAAAGTGATGTATTTCGATTTGTCGTAGATTAAAACCACTCAAAAGGCTTAAAACGATAATAACAAAAGAGCATCTTTTAATGTTCACAATAGGTACAAATGACAAAGCGTTAAGATATTCCCATCAGAACCATTTTAAAGTATTTTGTATCAAGTAAATTTATTTAATGATATTCAAAATACTAGAATATTTGCGTAATGCTTTACCGTGTTGCAAATTAACTTTTATACAAAACTTTTAGATACTTAAAGTACTATTAGGCAATAAAATGAATTCTAATTTCCCATGGTATCAATTATACATCGCAAATGTGAATTCAGAATAGATTTTTTTCCAATCATACTACGTTAAAATGTCAGGCCTAACGATAGGCACACACATTTCGCCCCCAAGTTTATTACATGTAAAAAGACTATCCGGGGAAAGATACCGTGGCGCTTTGGGAATCGCAACCACAGCGGTTGCCCTCCTCGGGTTCGTATGCGGCTGAGACGCCTCCATCCACCGTTGCTTTTTCCTTAGTTTCGCGGTGGTATCACGAGAGTGTTAGTTCTACTCGTGTGTTCAATTGCCTTTTAGATCATAATTGATGTATTGATTCTCCCTTTCCAAACCGCAATGGGATGGCTGTATTTCGTACCCCAAAATGCTGGCCTTTTTTTATTATTTATTTATTTGCCCATGCTTAATGGAGCCATATATATATAAATTGGTTACAAATATTAACCAATAATAACCCACATTTTTTTTGGGGGGGGGGGGAGGGGAACTGTAATAACTACGGGGATTTTTATTTTTTTTTTTTTCCCCGCTCAGGGTGAAATACAACTGAGCACAAAAGCGGATACATGAGGAAATTTTTACACATGATTAAAGACGTAATTTAAATACAATGAACTTTTCAACTTCTAAGAATCTTTTTTGTCTCTACAAGAAAAACAGAATAAATGACCTACAAACATCTTCAAAATGTAATGATTAGTTGGAGAGACATTACAACGTAATTAGTTTGTTCTGAATAAAATTTCCTTAATAATTTTCAAACAAACAAAAAAAGGGGGGGCGTCTTGGTTCGCCAGCTGTATTTCTGTGCTCCAAGAAAAAGAAAAAAAAAATCTTGCGGTAAGCTACTAAAAACCCAGTGGAGCGAAACTGATGGAGCGACAAGTTCTGTCGCATACAGGTTAAGGGGACTGTCACGCATTCCCTAAACAGCGGGGTGACTCGGCTGTTATTTCCAATTCTGTCTGACCCCCTATGAATGTCCCCTGTCTCAGTAAATGTCCAAAGGCCCGTTGTGATTGATGGTTATTGCTTTGCTGTGTCTTCATTGACAGAGCCAACTGAGTTGCCCCATCCGAAAAAGAATGGAGTTGGCAGAACACCATACGAAGCCCTCGGTAGCTCTCTTTCTCTCCCCCATTCCGTGGTCCTATCTTTTCCATCTTGGTCGGTCGGTTGGACCAGGTGAGGAATTTACTAACACGCCCTTCGCTCTTTGTTTGCGGTTAAAATTGTGGAGATACAGGGATCGTCGGGATTTCTTGACCAGCGATGTGGGCTGATGAAAATTTTCCCTGCCGTTTCCTACTCATCCCTTCAGGGCTAATACTCCACCAACAACAACAACCTACCTAATACCTAAAAATTACATTCTGTGTGCTCTTCTGAAAGCTTTGTTTGTGAATAGGCCTGCATTTTCTTTCTATCTTTCTCTCAGGTGAGGACGTTAACTTCTTGTATTATCAGGTAGGTTCAGAGTACAGGGTTATCGTGGCTATCGAGAATGGTCCCCAATAATCACTGCCATCCACGGTCATTGTCCCTCAGCTTCTGCAGGCAAAGACGCTGGTGCTGCCGCCACCGTTGTCCGACTATCATCTGATGAAGTGCGGCGTGGGAGGCACAAGCCTTACATCCGGCGGAGACGACCATTCAAACACAGTCACGCCACAAAAAAAAAAAAAGAAAGAAAGAAAAAAAAAAAACAATGGCCTCTTCGTAATGAAGGCGCAGTCAGGTGATAGAGTGGGGGAAGAGAATTGTACGGGGGGAAGAAGGCTGACTCTGACAGTCATCCATCTCCTTTGTTCTTAATGCTGAGTAGTAAGCGAAGAGAACTAGATGGGAGGGAGGGGAGGAAAAAAAGGGAAGAGTAGGGCGAGCTGTCTACAGTTCGTTTAAGGTGACACTGTTGTCTCACGACTTGGGTCGCTTTAATAGAAGAGATATACGTTAAACAGGAAGCCTGGCATTCAAGATTTTTTTTTTTGGGGGGGGGGGTGTTGTTAACTAGTAACTATTTGATTGGCAGTAAAAAACTTGACACGCTGAGACTGGTGCAGACTGGAACGTAAAAATACACCAAATTAGTAATACGTGGCAGGCAGCCGACAGTTCACTGGATTTCTAACAGATTCCCTCAACCAAACGTAACAATGTGCATTGTTGCGTAAGATGTAACCACAACAGTATGAATTGATTCACATTATTTTTCGTCAATAAATTCACGTGAAATGAATGCAGGAATATTTTGACACTGCAAGAAAGCGCATGTTTTAAAAATGACTGCATTAAACTTCGGGGAAGGCGGGGGGGGGAAGGATTTTTTTTTTTTTTGTTTATATTCTAAAGTGTTGATTTTAACGACTATCAGCGCACTTAATTATAATTTTCAGATATACAAAATTTTATTAATCTCCTAACCTCGGAAAAACAAATTACATTATAACCAGTCTTTTTAATAATTACAACAATAAGCTAATTAATAGGAAAAAAAATATACAAACGTTTCTCTGATGACTTAAATAGGTGCCTCTTAACACTAAAAACAGACATACTGTGCGTGTAGGGAGAAAATGAAGAAAAACCCATCGAAATCTCTACGGTTAGCAACCGCCACTAGGGAAGAAATTATCCACGTTTTATTGATCTGCTTATCCCACAATTCCGAAACACGTTAATAAAGAGAGTCGCAGTCGGAACGATTTAAAAACTCACCAAAGACAATCTGCATGTCCGCCTGAGCCAATCTAATGTGTATGTACCGAAATATCGATCAATACTTCACCTAGCAGCAGTCCAAGGGTACGCCTTCATCCACCGATAAAAATGGTCTGACAATAAATTAACTAAAGTGCACGCATGAGCGAACACACTGAGAAAAAGGAGAGAGAGAGAGAGAGAGAGGGAAAGAGAGATGGTATCCTTACAACAGTTAAGCAAAGATGGAAAAATATCGTGAGGTAACGCCCACATCATATCTATGCAAGGCAAATCAGTTGAGTATCCTGGAATGAAAGAAATAAAACCACTCACAGAGATACATAATTTATCTACAGCGATCAAATGCAACTATCGTCTCATGGGAAAGTTAAGAGATCCTTTCCATCCCCCGCCCCCCCAACCAACCACCACCGGTAATACAAGTCTCTCCCTATCTCCTATGAGCTACGAGTAATAAAGGCCATCAAATGGTTACTGCTTACTTCATAATCTGTCGGAATGTTCTTTTTACCTCCCCTTTGCCCCCTATTTTCTACCCCCCACCTCAAAGTTGACAGGCCTCATTTTAAACAACCAACATTTTCCAAGAATCTAGTTACTATTCCCATTAATTTTGAAGAACCAATGTTACTCTATTATTGCATTTCGTGGATAGAGAGAAGGGGCGGGTGAGGGCAGAGAGAGAAAATATGAAGTTGATCATATTGAGGTATTTTTATAACAAATCTGAAATTCTCCTTGTTTTAAATGAACGTATGCAAAGCCACTGCATACATCGAGTGATCATCTACACTCCCTTAGTGATATACTGAATATGTCACTCACCTCCCTCTTCTCCCCCCCCCCCATGTAAATACAGAAACGTTTTCTTCATTTTTAGCTAATCAACTTCGCGTGCAAAACGGCTTTTTTTTTTTCAGATATCAACGTCTGAAAAGGTTCGCAAAAAACGATTTTAAGCCAAACTTCTATTTTGAAACTAATCACTGCTATGATAAATAGTCTATCAACAAAAAGTAGCAATCTCCCTCCAACAATAACAAAAAAAAAAAAAAAAAAAAAAAGAATCTAAAGTTTACGAATAGCCTTTTTAATACATAATCAAAAGTCCAATCGAAATAAACAGCTAAGAATCAAATAACTTCGGTTGTAATTTATGAAGCATGTTAAGTGATCAGGCAAGACTTCGTGATTGTTGTGGGTCGAGCATGACAAAGCACCCACTGGAACCTTCGTTGTTGTTTTTTTTTTCCTACATGTTTTTTTAAAATCAACTTGATTTTTCCCCCCTTTTCCAGTTTAATGCGGAAATTCCAAATTCCAGAGCTAAACTATTTATTTGGTTGATAGCATCCTCGCCTAACAATAACCCCAATCAGTTTGTATGAAACACGCACGAGATTTTGCGACAATTCCCAGCATTGGTTATGGCCAGCACAATTAAGACCATTGAGATTGCCTGGAACAATTACTTGTAAAAGAGTATCTGCCTCGGAATAATCCTCATCAAATTAGGAACTGGATAATCAAAATATCACAAGGAGAAAGATTGTTTAAAGATGAACTGTTAAAACGCTGGTATAAATTTTATACGCCATCAATGACAATTTACACACATGAGAAACAGAACTCGCTCTTTCTAATAGTGAGATTCAATATTGAATAAAGGAGCGTCTAGAACAGTGTTTGTCAACATTTAGTTCGTATTCCACCCCCCCCCCCCCTCTTCCCCTAGGAGTTCCGAAATAAATATATGCATAATACGATTTTTCAAACATATGTCTGCATTTTTCAACAATTCAAAGTCGAAGTCTGCCGGTTTGGATGGTGTTTTCTCAACCTAAGACACATTTTCTTTGTGCGTGGAAGGTACAGCGTGCTTACTTTACTACTATTTAGTGGGCATAGGCTAAATTCAAATAACTAACAATAAAAAAAAAATCGGTAGGTTTGTTCTTATTTGAAGTAAGTCGAGAAGTATGGAAATTGTAGACTGTTAGAAAAGGATTGGCATTTGGTATGGAACTTTGCACCAAACTTGGAAAGTAATGCCTACCAACAAGAATGTTAAATGAGGAAAGTATGGTCTTTAATCGGAGCTATCTATAATTTATTTAACGCATTCATTATTGACAACGAAAGTCATCAAAATATATTTTAAAATGGGTTCTACATACAATGATTTCTGCAACTGAAATAAGAAAATATCTCGCAAGTTTTTGTTGAACTCAATATAACCGACTAAAAAACTTTCAGCTTCCACTTTGCGACACATTTAGAAGAAATCCCTCTTTAATGAGTAGTGAAGATGTCTTACATACTTAATTTCACAATACACCCTCCTTAGAGCCCTAGTTGCTTCTACATCCCAAGCAACAACATGCGTCTCCAAGTCATTCAACATATATCCGACGGGATTAAGATCGGGCTGTGATGTAGACCAATCCACCATTCTCAAAACCAAAATTTTCGAAGCTCTTCACCAGACTCTGCGCCATCGCTGGTAATGTTGAACTCTCTAGATGACTGTGTAATAAGATAAATTCGATTCTTATCAACAACGATAACCAGTGGTCCAGTCAGTCATCTAGACTCTTCGGATGAGTAGTCAGATCCACACTAGGGGCTTCTTTCCTATTACTACGGAGTCCAGTTTCTGTAAGACACCGCTATAACGATCAAGAGAGCCATTTAACGTTTGTGATCATGTGGGTTGCGGCTTCTAAATCAAATTCACGATAATCCAATAATCTGGATGGTGCCAGCGTGTAAATACACCGGCATTCTGCTCTCATATGCGCCTGGACTTCGGATGATTTGCCGTGTTTGCGATTCTGGTTGGATGATAACGCGTGATCGTTCTCAGATCCCTTTCGACAAAAAAAAAAAAAAAAAACATACGTGGTAGGTTTTTGCGGTTTAGTCTTCGGCCTTCTATTTGTGAAAGATGTTATGTTCAGTTGTATTAAGAAGCTCCGAAATACACGAAACACTTAGATAAATCTAGCAACTAACAATCTACTTACATCAGAATTCACCGAGATTTGTTCCTCGTGAAATTCTGAATGCAAGTATGAATTGTGTGGTTCCATTTACACCAAAAGACTCTTTAGAACTCTTACGTCATGAGCATGCGTTGAAGACTTCCAACATCTGGAAATTATAGTGTACAAACTATATTATGAGACTGTAATAGGAAGCACCTTATCGAAACGGAAGTTCTCCAGTCTCCCAATATCCAATCGCTAATTTGAAAGCAGTGATCAAGAAGTTTACATTCCTTAAATGTAAACTCTACTGATAGATCCTCAGATTTCAGATAAGATGGTACAATAAGTAGAAATCTGGTTAGTTTCTTGTTCTTAAAATATTTTATACTACCACGTATTTCCGTTACGAGCTTATGATCCCTTAAACATCCCACATTCCCATGTTTATGGTCTGTATGGTTAAATGCATATATAATACAATGGCGGTAAAATTTTCTTGGGTTAAGGAAGGCTGTGTGAAGTGAGAAACATTTACCCGAAATAGAAGGACTTCTTCCACCGAAGATGATTTAGCCAATTTCATATGGCACGATCTTTGTTCCATTAAAAAACAAAAACTAACTTGAAAACATTTTTTTAGCGACAGTCGTGAACATCAGAGAGCACATTGGACCAGATTCAAAGTAGCTTGAGCGAAAGGGAACCGTGTAAGGCCTGAAGAACTGAGATCTATGTTACAAGAGTACTTCAAAACTATAAACCTAGACATGGAGGAGACCTGATCGACTTAACCTCGAGCCTGATTACCATACACAGGAAAAGGATATCCCATAAAATATGAACTACAGAAAAAAAAACTCAAAATAAGGATGGATTTCATAACATCCCTTATTCCTATTAATCAACTCTTTCCACCAAACGAAGTGAGGTGTTATTTAGAAGGCTGAGAGACAATGGGGTATGACGTCACTAGCACATTAAGGTTTGGGGTTGAGCCTTTTCTGTCGCAAAAATTTTTTTTAAGTGAGTGTGGATTATTAAATATTTTATTAGACATTTCAGGAGAGGTTCTCACACGAAACTGCAAGCCCAAGAGACCCCGCACAAAATCCTTAGTGATGTCATTGAACATACGAGTACAATTTTTTGATTATCATTTATTAGCAACTCTGTTAATGTTAGATAACTAAAAGTTATCAGAAATCGTGAAACACTACTACCCGAAAGCTAATGTATGGAAACAGTTCTAATCTGTGAAAGGGACTTTTTTTGAACTCCAGAGCTCCAACTACGTATTATACGAAAAGTATATTTTTTATGGGCAAGAGGGGTTAGGGAGGATTGCAGGCTGTAATCAGAAACAATAACAAAAAAAGATCGAACAGATATTAATTTTATTATTACATCAGTTTCCGTAATGAAAATCAATGTGATGATTCCGTGACTTTTGTTACATGCAAGTTTCACAGAATAATACACAAATCGATGTTTGAAACCGGAATTAATAAATAACCTACCAAGTTTTCAACTGGATCAATTGCTATAAATTCTACATGAATACGGCGAAGCGCAACTGTAACAAAATACAATTACAGTGGTTTTTTTTTTTTTTTTTCTGTTGTTGTTTTCTCATAAAGGGGTATCACAGAATCAATCATCACACACTTGGATGGAGATAAGTGCGTTCTGACAAAGTCTAGAGATAAATTATTCAATCCAACTTTTCTGGCATGGCTACCGAAACTTTTAATTGGCACAGTCGAAAAGAACAGAATCTTGAAAATAAACTTTCAACCATGTGACAATACCAACAATGGAAGCTCGTGTGTGATGAACGGACCTTCGAATTTACTGCAAAAGCGCGCACACACACACACACACACACACACACACACACACACACACACACACACACACACACACACACACACACACACACACACACACACACACACACACACACACACACACACACACAGCATTCCCCCCCCCCCCCCAAACAACATTGAAAACTTGGGAAAGGAACGAAAAATGTTTAAGCGATTTGTCAAATGGAAAAACCATTACAGGCTAACTTATTATTGATTCGGCTATCATTAACGAACAACAGCATAACAACTATGACAGGACTTGCCAATTTCAATTATTGTTTCCGAAATAATTCTAGAGAAGTACAAGAGTCCTATAATGTCTTTTATCCATAAATATTTTGTAATAAAAAAAAAAGAGAAAAAACATTTGTGGTAGATGAGGGGAAATTCTGCGTATAAGTATTCTCAATTCGGAAAGTATTGGCTATTATAATTGAGTTGATGAAAAAGTACATTAACGATATAAAAGTACTTCATGCGTAGTTGGTATTAAGGTTTGAGAAGGCACAGTTAATAAGAAACGACATTATCTTAATATGAAATTAAAATTTGATAATTGGAAATAGATCTTTCTCTCCTTCATTTTAATCTTATGTTTCTAATAAATACAATACGCGAATGAATCACATTTTCTTTGATAACATATTAAAGAAAACATTTGAAATAAAAAAAAAAAAAGAAAACACATGAAAAAAAGCTGAACGTAGTCATTTACTTTAAATGATTTTTGGCAGTTTGGCAACTATCGCTCAAACTTATGTGCAAAATTAATTGCCAACAATTCTACAAGTAAAAAAAACGAAGTCTTACATTTATTTTTATATTTATTCCATCAATTGCAAATCACTGGCAGTCAAGGCATATAATTTGTCTTCTGGTATTGTTTTACAGCGCAGAATCGCTGACAAAAAAAAAAGGGTGGGGTGGTGGCGGGGGGGAATGAACAATCAAACACAGTTCCATTAAAACCTTTTAAAAGCATTGATAAGTGAAATACGTTATCACCAGATATCTGGAATCTCTGGGGCGTCCTTTGTAAATCTCATTGTCTTGCTTATTGCTTTAGTTAATTCAGTCTTCACTAACAAACTTGTCATCGGTTGTACCACAAAAGGTGAAAAGAGACAACACAAAAGTGACAATCTCTCCATTTTGCGAACGTACAATGCAGTAAGATTTTTCCATTCGATACTCCAACCATAGCTGACATCTTTTCCATTGAAAACGACCACCATGGAGTTAATTAGCGACATTTTAGCAGAAGGAACAACACCCTTCAATAATAATTATCCTCAAGTTATTAGTTACAGTTGCTTTAGCCTAGCGCAACAAACAAAAGCTAGGACTGAGACGCTGACTTCTGTGTGTATGTGTGTGCGCGCAGCAGGCAGACTCTTCTCTCCCCCATCTTTCCCTCTAGCTGCTACAGTAGTAGCAGGCACTGGTGGTATGATCAATACCTCGACATTTCGTCGCTACATTAAAACAATTACCGTAGAGCGAGATCCATAAAAGCAGAGTCTCTTGGTCGCCATATTGATTTCACCACCTTTCGCTCTCAATAGAGAAGTGACAAAGTCGACGGCCAGAGGCGACACACGATCAGCGATAACAGACGCTTCTCTTTCTTTCCCCTCCCCCCCTTTCACCCACACCTTCGCTCGTATTGAAGACAGCAGAAATCTACAAGTCTTGATAATACTTCGGCAGCAGGGGGGGGGGAGAATGGGGGCGGGAGAGGAGGAAAAAAAAGACACAATACTATTCAAATTCTTCATCGAAATGTCTGCTTATTTAGTCTTGGAAGAAGAGGGGGGTGGAAGAGAAATAAAAAATTTTCTTTCCCCCAGAAGGCATTACACACACAGTTGCTCTTATCACTATTGCGACAAGTAGTCAAGGCGCGAGACTTAAGTATGTGAAGGTGACTTATGAATGCACAGACCGAGAAAGACTAAGAATGGGTGGATCATTCAACTTTTCAGGATATACAACAAAGAAGATGGGAGAATTTTAATGGAATTCTATCCTAATGAACTATAACAGCATGATTGATTTTTAGCGTAACAGGCACTGGCGCGTGTTAACTCTTTAAGCGGGATAAGATCTAAAAATTTCTTTTACCAATATTGCAAAGATTTAGTCTGAATTTCATTATTTGAAGGAGGATACGCAGGTGATATCTTTCATTCCAAAGTAGTGCAGTACACATTTAACAACTGGAATGGTGTAATTTCATAGTGGGCATAGATATCTATTCATTTATCGGTATTGTTTGAATTAAAGGCTTTTTTTTTTTTTTAATTACAGTCAAAGCAAACTAAGGTCATGAGGCCAGTTTGTTTTGTAGTAGGAGAAAAAAGGTGAATTAAAAAAAAGCAACAGAATAAACAAAGTAAAATTCTACATGATAAAGATTCGCTTACATACGAATGGATTCTGTTTTAAGACTAATGTCCACTTTTGAAGGAACCATTTTTGGCCAGGAATAGACTAAAAACCCAAACGAAGCGTTGCCCAGTTTGGAAGAACACAAAATGAATTTAAAAGAAGAATAGGGGAGGAGACAGAAAATAACCAAATCCATGTAATCCAATCGCATTTTTTATATATATTAATAAATCCCTGCGATTCATCTTTATCGTATTTACACTCTCATTTAAATCTTTCGATAAAGATTTATCGCATCTTTAATATGACTTAGTCCATTTAATAAAATGCTACTTACTGAAATGGCAAGTGACATCATGGAGTAAAAAGTCATCCTCAAAGCAAGGGTTAGTCGAGGATTCAATTACTGCAATGTAACAATGGCAGTGCGATGTGTATTCTGGTAGTTTTCTTCCCCCACCTCCTTCATGATTATTTTGGAAATGTAGAAAATACAGAAATATTTGAATTTCCAAAGTTATTCTAAGATCGGAACACAATATATTTCGAGATTATGGTTTCTAGAATACTAATCCATTATATTTTTTTTATCTAATATTACATAAGAATATCTTTTATATTGTACCAACTGGCTATAATTTAACCACTGTTGCTAAAAAAATCCGAAGATTAAAAAATAATTAAAAGAAGAGAATATTAAGAAGATAAATGAGTATATAAGAAAAGTTTAAAGCGATGATATAGGCAAAGATATAAAATGCAACTCTACCACTAAACATGTCAAGAGAGAGAAATACCAGGTCTAATTTCTCGTACTTGAACTACCAAAACGAAAATACCCATCTAAGACATTAAAAAAAAGAAGAGTGAAACGGTATAGTTAGCACTTCTCTGAGCGCCTTTTGGACAGACCGCCCATTCGTGATTTCAATGACTAGCCAGCTGTTTATATATCGTGTGGAAAATTAAAGAAATGACGTAAGACAGAACAGTGAGAGACACAGAGAGAAATATTTACGCCAAGAGAGAGAGAAGATCTGTATGCGAACACCTGCAAAACTTACGTGTATGCACGTGCAGCCATAACAACCTTAATAATCTTGTGAAGGACAAAGTACCGTTCAGGATAAATCGTGGTGTAGAGTTTATTCAGATATATATCTATAGGAAAAAAAAAAAAAAAAAAAAGATCGTTGAGAAGGGGGGGGAATCATTATAAGAGGGGTCAACAGGCTCCAAACATTGCCTTCAGACTCATAAATGGTTATACGAGTTACCATCATACGAAAGACTGGAAAGAAGAGAACCCGCCAAGTTTAATGAAGCTTGAACAACCTGTTCAGATGTACCCCAGCAGAGTCTGTGAATAACACCAAGAATCAGCCACTGTTTCAAACGCAACGGTTCACCTACAATAGAAGGCCTTTATTAGCAAGAAGTGCCGATCTTCTAAACAGAAAACTGCAAGGGAGGAAACACGAAACCGACAATTTAGGTGTTGCACAAATTGCCATATTTAAACTGGGCTTCAAATTAAGTGTTCATTGGAATGCGTGCTGTTTTTTTTTTTCACTAAATAAACTGACATTTATTTAGTGAAATTAGTTGGATCTATGGAGAATAAAGATTTGCAATAGTGAATCTCTCATGCAAAGATGAATGAATAAAATACAAGCTTTTCTTCGAGAAAGAAAGAAGAAAAAAAAATTACATTCGGAATCTCGTGTGCAAACCTCGCCAGAGGTATAAGTGACGTTCTCAAAATTAAGGAGAAAAAAAAAAAAAAAAGATAGAACACAAACGAATACATCGAAAGCAGTTCGACAACTACGGCACCTCAAGCGAACTACACCGAACCACCGCCAGCAAACAGGCCCGCCGCAGCCGCCTCGCGCAAGTAAGACTCACACTTGTCATAATCCTTGTTTATAGCTCAATACATAACTCTGTACACGTTTTCGTCTGACAGCGCTGCCACTTCGGGATGCTGGCGCACGTGCTGGCAACCCTCCTTTGTCTCCGGAGTCGTGGGTTGTGTGTGTGTGTGCGCGCGCGCACACTCCCCACAAACACCCGACGACGTCGTTACGATGCACAACATTCCCTCCCAGGTGTGCTTCCCCCCCGTAAGTAGGTACCAAGCCTTCAGGAGCCGAGCACAGCAATGACAACCAACGCCAGCAGCCGTGTCATCCTGTTGCCCAGGTAATGCTGTTACTGGGGATTTACCGTCGCCTAACACTGCAGCGTGACGTTGCTCCCCCACCTAGGGGGCCGTCCACGTAATGCGGACTTGCTACTTGAACTCCCCTACATGGAATGGATTTCCTAGAACCACAGTAGACTAAGGGGGCCTTTTTCAAGGAGAGTCTGCATGGAATCTTGTGAAATAACGTTCAATCTGACTTCGCAGCAAAAGAAATGCATCGTTCAGCGACCTCTGGCGATCAATGTTTTTCGACGAAACATTTGAGAACAAGGATGACGATTATCTCAGCTCCAGAAAAGCATCCTTCGGCCACGACGTGCGAAAACAGAATTCTCGGGAGAGAGGAACCAATGGTATTATTAAAATCACAATGCAGTTATGTGACGGGCAGCAAAAATGTTTGAATCACAGATGAGTGTCCAAGATCGACCCACTGTCTTCAGGAACGAATCTGTGATGGAGACTGGAGCAGCTTCGCATGGTTAATTGCAATTTCGATTATCATCAAGTATTATATAACCACTGGCTCCATCGAAACAATGCCATCATTCAGGCAAGATGATAATTTACCATGCCTACGAAATTATGAATTCACCACTATTAATAACTGGCTAATAAATAGACTGACCACCCATAAGGGGAGGCCACTTTTAATCCCCTTACTATGTTCTTCTGGAGTGCTCAGAGCATTTTTCTACTTAGAATGAAGATGCTTTTCTTGTTACTTTTGATGACGCTATTCGCTCGCGCTTGTAAATTTGATTCCCTTGATTTTTCTTTTAGGTAGGTCAACTGTCGCCAACCAGCAATGCTTCAGTTGTAAAGCAGAGGGTCATCTTTTTGGTCGCATTTTCTCGATACCGCCGAGGTCTACTAGCCGATCTCTCTCTCTCCCAACCTTTGTCACCTTCACCGGAGCCAAAAATCCATGAGAATATTGCAGCAACGAGACGGTGCGTGCATCTGTATGTGTATGCACTATTCTTGAAGAGTTGTGGGGTGGTTAGGGAGGGAGGCGTATTTCAAAGTGACCGCACAGCTGTACACGTCAAGCTTTTGCGTTATGTGGAAAATTTCTGGTGTCTGAGCTCGGGCTAAAACTTACCAAGCGTAACCCCGTCTTCTTTATGGCATCAAAGCTAAGTCTTGCAGGAGAATCATCCATCTGTCTCTCCAAATCCTCAACTGACTGTCAAGCTTTCATCGACCTATCACGTTTCTAATAGCATACTAAGAAGCATTGAAAGTAGCCTTAGGAATTAAAACGGAGTGTTGAATCAAAGTTTATTACCCTAAAAAACGTTGAATGTTATAAATTAGTAACCAGAAAATAATTGAAATAAAGGCGAATAGTTTAATAAGAGACCTACAGGCTTTAAAAAAATGCGTCATCTGTAATATTTAGATGTTACACTAACGCAAGAGAAACAAAGGCCACAATTCCAATTCTGTTGATGTTCTGAATACAACCCAGCAATCAAGCACCTGAGCTTCACATAGCATTCTCCATATGTATCCGCGCACTTAATTTAATGTAGTTCATACTTTTAGGAGCACAAATGACGGGGTTCTCCAAATCTTTCCATTAACTAACAAAAGCTCTAAGACTATATAATTCAAATAACTTATTTTGCGCCTACTTAGATATTAATGCAAGTTATTTTGTCGCTCTTGAAGAGTCCGGATGACAAAAGAAAATGCGAACAAAGAACGCAACAGTTTGTCAGGGGATAATTTTGTGAAAGGGAAAGGCGGGCGAGTTCTTTTTCAAAGAACGAATCAATTGGTGGAGGGAAAAGAAGCTTAATAAAGATTTTTGTATGTGTTAAGTCTCTTTCAATACTTCAATATATAGTGACGTCTATATTCACATTTTGGGTGGTGTTGCCTAGGCGATGCTAGTTCGTAAAAGGAAGGTGTTGTTGTGTCGTTTCGATAGGCGTGCACCGTAGAGAATAACAGTTAACAGTAATTGAATGTACCGGGCTTCGCACAGATGGGGGATACAAAAATCTTCAGTCGTTATGATCCGATTCAATAGAAACCCGAAAACTACAGGCAGTAAAATGTTTTACGTTTATAATTGCAGCAACCATCAACAATACTCTGTTCATAAATAACGCTCCCTTGTGACCGATTGTCACGTGACAAATATTATTGAAATTAACATTTTCTAGATGCTCATTTTAACATCACATTCCACCCATCCAAACACACGTGGGTATTCAACCAACTACCACTAAAGTAATCGCAAAGAAATTGAATGGGACCATCACATACGACTTAGGAGCAATGGTGACCTCCGGCTACAACAGTTGTCTTGGTAATGGTTTCGCATACAATAACAAGACATTGCTCTCCTTAGCCATAAGTAATCATCCGAGTCAATGCTATCATTTTACTATCAAAACTAAAGCAGTCAAATTTAAATGGAGGATTCATTTCAGAGAAATGATGCCAAAGCAAGAAGCCTTCTAACTCAAACCACCACTAAACTGAAATTTTAGTTGCGATAACAAAATGTGGTGGGAAGGGGGGGGGGGATAAAACTCCCAATTATTTCTCAATAGCTTTTCCTGGTAAACAATCTAAGCCCCACAAGTACTCCCAAACTTCCCGTAATCTGTTTCTCGCTCATTCATCTCATTTGAAGTCAAACAAATCTTCCAAGATGTCCAAGTCTTTGTGCCATTTTCTTATCTCGTATACAAGTGAGTGGCCCGAGGCAGATAGGTACTGGGAGTGAGGGAGAAGACGGGGGGGGGTGGAGAGAAAAAGGAGGTCTTGTCAGTCCTTCGCCTCCACCCCCACCTGCATACATCTGTACTACACTTTTCCTCAGCGCATGTGGGTGTGTTTCGCAGTATTCTGACGGACGAAAGGTCGGAGGCATGTCTGTCCCCCCACCACTTCGAGAGAAAGCTCCGCCTCTTATAGCAAAAACAACTGACCTAAAAGAAACAGATATAGCGAGCGTTAAAATGTGATGAAATATTGGCGTGAGAATGATGAAAATATCGACCAGAACAGTTTGAAACATTCAAACAAGCACAGAAGTGACGACTTAACCGGAAGGCATTGTCCTAATACGTTCTGTGCCCAAGCCACTTTCTTCTGAGTTTTAGCATTTTTAACTCAGAATTAAGATCTCCAGAGAATGTCCTCTCTGAGATTACCCAATTCCTTGAATGGAATCGTTGGAGGAAGACAATGATCAGTGGTCTTCTTCCACCTTAGAACAGATCAGTTCTAAGTTCTGGCTACAGTCTTTGAAGGAAAGGTCACAATTATCGAGATTCGGAAAGAGGGAGATGGCCAGAGAGAACCACATGGCAAAGATTTGTCATAGGGGGACTCACCCCGTCATCTGAAGGATGAGAAGGAAGAAGACAAAACGAACGTAACGCAATTTCCGATCAAATTTCAACTACGAATGTCTTAGTGTCCCCTATTACGCTTTTCTAAGGTTAATGAAATATGGTGTTGAAATCGGTGTCATACTTCGAGCGTTTTGTTCCGAGATTGGAAAGTTACTAGAAGGAAGATGGAGGGGAGTTAGTCAATATAGGAATTTCTTGAAACTCACATGCTAAAGCAAATACAAGCGTCGTTAATTGAACTATATTTTGTTTCGTGTATTTTCACAATGTAAATGAATGATTGGAAAAGATGTCATAAAAAGTACATGGCAGGATTTTCTCAAGCGCCATTATCTTAATAAGGATCCATTTGTACAATATCGTAACACTTCCAATGATTTAAAAATATCTAAATATATCTAGGAGAACAAAAATTGTACCCTAATACCAATAGCATCGAGTAAGGGAACCTTAGGCTTTTATAAATGAGCACATTTTCGTAAGAACAGTTCCAAATTTCAGAGAGACAATCTAGGCTATGAATTTACATTACATTACTAATATTAATTTTTTATAGACCTTTAAGAACTACAGAGAGGGGGTAAAAAAATTCTTTAAGAAGTTTTCGATGATGACGATACGTTTTACTAAAATTACTTAATTCCAACTCTGTGATTAATTTAATACGCCAACCTGATTTTCTTTAAAACCCAAATTCCTACAAATCGTTCTCTGAGCTTCTTCCACTGCTTAATAGATCACACGAGATCGATAATTTCTCTCTCTCTCTCTGCTCGCCCACATTCCAACTATCGGTAATTACATAAAGCTCACTTGTAAAAACGAAAAGGTCAATCGCAAATAGTTTCCAAGTTTCTAAGGGGAAAAAAAATCCCCCTCAAAACTCGTACAATCTGCGGAATTATGGTGAGCTAACTAAATTTTGGGTAAATCAGATTTAGGGTTAATTTTCTCGGTGGAATAAAACACACAAAAAGTTAGCTTCTTTCTAAATAGAAGCTACCGCATCCAAAGTAGGGAGGAGGGAGGGTCGGCAAGTAGCACGAGCAGTAGATAATCTACTGGACACAGCGGCGCTAGGAGATGCAATTCGACTGCTTAACATTGGTGTGTTAATGATCACTAATCCAATAATGTGGTCGTTGTTGGAGCTTGTTAATCGAATTTTGTCAGCAATGGACCACGGACACCAAAGTCTTGCTGTCCTCACACAATTCTTTGGCCATTATAGTCGTTTGTTCGGCCTACGCAGTCCAAGACAAGGATAAAGCCAAGCAGTTTTATTCTTCTTATGTGCATTATTTCTTCTTTCGTTACCATCCCTAACTTTATTTTGACACAGAAAGATAAATCGGAAAGAGAAATTTAAACACTGAATTCGATTAACGCTAAGTTCTCCCAGGTCAAACTCGAGATTTCGTACCTCTTTTTGATATATAAGAAAGATTATCTGCAATCGTTTCTTACGGAAACTCACTGTTGAGTATTTTAATAACTTCTGTCTGATGAGGAGTCTCTGAAGAAATGATTCCAGGAGAGATGTTCATCAATCAGCCCATGCTAAACGTCCAAACAAGTTAGCTCAAAGGATATTCATCATCATATTCCTGATATGCACCCTCGAGACAGGGATGTATAGAATTTAGCGTATAAACTTCCTATCAACAATTTTTGTTCAAATTATATTGTCAGATCTTATATCTCTGCTTACCAGGATACATTAATAACAGTTCAGACTTCCAATTAGTCTAACAGTGCCGTGCACCTTACGGTCCACTAACAATTTTAACCCGGCCGGAGTATATTGAAAAATCTGGCCTAAAAATACCTTCATATGAAGTGAGGGGTTTAAACCTAAATCAAACCATCATAGAACAAAGTCATTCAAACACTCGTAACTACGAACTGTATTTTTCTTTCAAATACGTGTTTAATTCCAACTGTTCAATGCGTGTTTGTGTTAATTCTATTTCAGCTTTAATCAACTGTTTCATAAATGTATGAAGATAATCTCTTCATATGAAAAAGTAGATTCCAGATATCAGGAAATTCTCTTCACTATTTATTGCGAGTTACCTTTTCATCTTTGGAACACTTAAGGCTTCAAATATACAACTTCAAAACATTCTATTAGTATGCGTTTTATATTATTTTATTTTATTTTTTTTTTTTAACTGCAAGAACAAAAATGACTGGTGAATAGATAGACAATGTATTCTCGGCAAAGTCTTAGTCACTTCGGAAATGAGAACATTGAAGAATCAAAAAGTCATTCTATTCCTTTAGCATCTTTGGTTGATTATTCTCTATGTGTTAGATATTAACCCCATTTTTTAAAAATTTAATGTGCTTCCTAAAAAAAAAAAAAAAACTGCTCAGTGCACGCAAAATGGTAGACGACGTTTTAAATTAGATGCCAAAAATGTTTTAGAAAGATACTTACCTTTTATTCCAGGAATACTTTACAAACAAGATCTTTTTAAAAAAAAGACCCACAGAATATTAGCAGTGTTGGAGAGAAGTCTACTTACCTGTGTTTCTCACTTAATGACAAGCATACTAGGCACAATCGATTATGTTTTTTTTTTAATAAAAATCACAACCGTATTATGGTTTTTTTCTTCTTGTGTTTATGAACGATGTTATGTTTTCTATTTCCAAACTGTTTTCCGCGCGACATCTCAAACTGGATTTATTTCCATTGTATACAAAACTCGGCTTATAAGTTAGCCATCCTGATTAGCTAAGCGGATAGCACTTCTTATTGAGATCCTCCTGTTCAGGAGGATCTAAATAAGCCAGAAAGACGAGCAAATTACTAGATATCAGTTTAATGTCGCTAAGTGTAAAGTTTTAAACTTTGTGATCGACAAATGGAAGGCTACATACTCTGTATTTGAACAATCTGTCTGGAACAAGTGGAAGAGGTGTAAGATTTAGAGGTGATGGTGGAGAGAAAGTTGAAATTCAAGGGACGTATTACAAAGATGTTAAAAAGATCACTCAAGAGGATTGCTGCAATGCTAAGACGGACGTTGATCAGCAGAGATAAAACGACAGCGGTTCCGCTGGATAAGGCACTGATCAGAATCACCAAGATTTCGAGTGTGAAGATAGTTTGGAGAGGGTGCAGAGGCAGTTAACAAAAATGATTTCAGGAGGCTGTGGAACGTTGACTATGAGTATTGAAGGTATGTAATCTGAAGTTTAGTAGATATGAGAAGAGCGGGTGATATGACAGACATTTAAGGTGTAATTAAATCCTATACAACCACTCCAAAGTATAAATCAAAGCGGTTTATTTTCAAAATTAAGATATGAATCAGTTGGTTGTACAGTATAAGAAAATAATATTTAAATTCGAAATACGCAACCCACTTCGTTATTATTTTCTAATATATGATACTTCTATAGAAAAACAATTGAAGTAAACATCAAACTTGGAATTTAAAGCGAAATGGAAGCACGATATGTTGTTCAAACTCCGCGCACAACTCGTAATGTTTAGAGCGAACAACCATATAAACACCCAACCAGATATATTATTACCAATTGCTTTCATTAAAAAAAAAAAAAAAAGTGCGCACGAATAACGCCACGTCCAACTCAGCTGTGTTGCAAAAATAATGCCTTGATCGAATTCTAAACGATAACAATATAGCACGTTGCTGCAACAATAAAGTGTGACGTCACACACACACACAACCGCGCGCGATAGCAGTCTTTTGTGTACAGCAGCAGCAGCAAGTGTTAGGAAGGAAGGTAAAACATGTCTGTTTGTAGTTACACAAAAAATCAATATTCCATTACTGTTCTTAAATGCAATTTTTTCCGTAAATGCAACAAATTAAAAACTAAGTCCATTACTAATATGGCAGAAAATAAGCAATTTTGAAAACGCCAAGAAGGGATGAAAACGATCGAAAAAAAAAAGTTTCAGATTTTTAAGATGAACTTAGTCCTATTAGGTAAAATAGACCGTTTAGCTGAGATAAGGGGAAAGGTAAATGATGCTTCAAAAGATCCCTAAATTTCTCCCTTCACGTAAATAAAAGTTCAAAAGTCACAAAGCGAGAATGGTTTGATATTCAATTCCACAAGTTGATTAAATATGCGAGGGAGAAGAAAAAAAAATCAACCTTTAAAAATTAAACGAAAAGAAAAGACGTGAAAGATAGCAACTCCCGCAATCTTTCTTTCCAATAATACATTAAGACAAAACCAATCAAACTGCGAACAGATACGCCCCCTCCCCCACACATTCCAAATAAAAATTTCTTCTGTCCCTTCTTTGTCAGTAAACCTTTAAGGGGTGATTGGGGGGGGGGGGGGAGGAGAATTACTCAGATCAACATAAAGTCACCGTTGGCACTCCCGGCCGCTCTGTTCTATGTCAGCCGTTAATTGTAACTCCGAGAGCATTAAGATCTATCTGCCTAGCACAAAGAAGGGTGGCAAAGTACAAGCGCCAGACCTGACAAGGCAAAGGAAGTTTACACTGCACAGGCCTTAGCACCTTATCAAGGCTAGCTAACCCTCCCTTGGGATCTTTATCGTTTGCTCAATTTCTTCCGCGACGCAGTTATTTTAGCTCAAGTCAATCAGTACTGGATCTTACCGACTGTACGTGTGTGTGTGCGCGCGCGCGCGGGAGCTAGAAGTATTGGGTAAGTTCGTCACTTAATCCATTCCTCCCCCATTCGTTTTTCTAATGACAAAGAAACTCACGATGGAAAAAAAAAATCTTTATAAGATTAATAAAAATAAATAAAGAAATTTGATTACGATCTTTGGCCAAAATACAGATTCCAAAACTTCTTTTTTTTAATCAAATACTGACACAGTAACTTACCCAAAATATTCCGATGCGAACAAGAATTTTTTTTTTTCTATAATTAAATGCACTTTCAACCTGATAAACGTTGGTAACTTGGGAACTTTTTAATTAAAAAAAAAAGGCAATTTAATATTCGTGATCACTTTCCAAAACATAAGAAGTAGGTTCCGTTTTATTCCATCATTTAATTGAAACATTCCCAGATCGCATAATGCCCACTTAACACACACGAATATAACCTAAGTTTGTTATGAGCGAAGCTTAAAAGCGTGCCACGTTCGCACGCATTGTCGCTCTCAAACGGCAACAATGATTCGCCAGACTTCAAATGATTTTAAATACAGTTCATTTCATTTTCTCATTGTGAGGATCGATATTGCAACTATTTAAATATATATATAAAAAAAAAAGGATAAAATAAACCCGCTTAATTTCTTTCTTTTTTTTTTTTCGATGCCGGGCGCTCAATTCGAAAGATAATTCATTAAGCCAAATAAGCATTAATTAAACATTTATAAATATGAAATTTAAAGAGAAGAAAAAAAAAAACATTCTCTAAAAGAGATTTTTCCAATCACTACAGCACTATAATGTAAATAAAATTCTAAAATGTCTTCCCTTAATAGATATTCAAAAGGCATACATTTGTTCGTGTGCACACAGAGAAAACATTAAGTCCCCCCCCCCATTTTTTTTTTATTATTGCAAAAGAAATCGTTAAATAGTTATTCGAATGACTTTTACTAGTAGCAAACCCGCCCATCTATACCAGCCAAAGCCTTTCAACGTTATTAATAAAATACAAACACGAGGCTGTGCACGTTCCATAAGATTACTTTAAACATCGCTCTATCTCCATTAATTCTCCTAATGATTTCTGAAAACTTCCCAAATAAACCAGTTCTACATATCAAACTCATCTAAAATCCTATAAAATTCATTAAGGATTCAGCTAATCAGTCTTTCCAAATTGTTTTCAAAACGTACATAGCGAGTGGGGGGGGGGGTTTACCAAAAGACGGAGGGGTTTACCAAATCCCGATTCAACTACGGCACTACTAGAGTACTTCAGTAAGGTGAATTATTTAAGTACGTGGAAGCTAACACACATACACAGTATTAGATGAAGTACTATTGACGCCTGCAGATCGACATATTTTGATGTTTTTCTATGATTAATGGGGGCAGAAGAATTATAAACGAGTAGATAAAATTATCGAAATAGTGGTGCGTGATGAAGGGTAGTTTGAAATTCAATGGTTAACTGAGATTAGATACGTTTTGTTCGATTTCTTCCATTGGCATTAAAATAAGAAATTAACTATGCCTAATTAAAGAGCGCATGGAACTAGAAGGCTTTAAATCTTTTACTACCTAAATACTGGTTAAGTTTAGTGTATTAATTTCAATAATGGAATGATTTCGATCTACATAAAGTTCAATAATCCAGCTTATTGAACTAGAAGTCAGTTCTCGGTATTAGCCTTTTCCAATATCTTTCCCGTCATGTACCAATGAGTCATGCAAGATATCAATTAACTGACTTATAACTCTACTTTGTCATTTGGAAAGACTCCAAACGACCAACTACAATATTCATACTTGACCGCTAATGTACAGTATTTCGTATGCACTATTAAAAATACAATGCTTTAAGGGTGCGGGAGGGGGATGGGGAGATTGAAGAGAAATTACTGAAATGGTTACCGATTTTTCTTCTTTTTATTCAAGAAACTTTTCAAAAGTTATTCCAATTTCGAAGTGCATGCCGGGATTTTTTTTTTTTTTTTTAAATGCTAAGGTTATTGATCATTGTTAAAACTTGGCCTTCGGTACTTTTGTTTACTGTAGAAAAATGTGCAGGTACCCAGACATCAAGGCACGCGATGATTACAGAACTTACATAGCAATCTGTTTATGACTCGGCCAGATCAGAACGTTGTGCGATTAACCTGGGTCAAAAAAAACTTTAAATAAAGTTCATTAAAATCATTCGTACTTACTGATAATAGATAAAGCTCGCCTACTTGGAGTCTAACAACCATTTTTTCCGATAAACTAGTATTTATCGTTTATTCAAGAGATAAACAAGCAGAACTAACCTAACAAAAGATAACAAATGATACATCAACCTCTTCTATGCATTTTCTTTTTGCTTCATTCAGTACAAATATATATTTTTTTTATTATTTTTCAACTATCGTAATTTTTACCTTCTTCGACAGGTCTTGGTGACCGAAATCTTAAAATGAAAAATGCGTAAAAAAATAGGGATTTTTGAATTTCTACAACTGAATGGTGAAGTAAAGAGTTAAATGCATAAATCCAAGAAAACAATTCTGTAAACTGACCAAACTATGAAAACACTATCTTAGGAATGAGTACAAACCAAATGACTTTTACACAGACCTAGAAAAGCTTCGAAACTTGGAACGAATCAGATTCCGACAATATTTGTCACTGAATTAATGACCATATCTTACTGATGGTCGAAGTTGGGTCATGCGAATGGCACTATTAAAGAAAATGTACTAAATTCCGGTGAAAATTAAACCACTTCTCAAATACAACTGAGTGCGAAAGACCTTGGTGGATTTTTCCCATGAAGCTATTCTTCCAACTACAGATTGCAACTACTTTGAACAATTCTGAACTGAATCAGTAGTAATTTTGGAATGCTCCCCCCCCCCCCCGAGGTCCTTTCTCTTATATTTATAGGCATCTGAACGAACAACTCTAAAATCACTTACTTCCTTAAGACTACTTCTAGATTAGCAAACTGATGATTGGTTACGTGCATTTCTGTAACTAAAAACGAAACCAAACCAAGGACAAACCAGAGACAGGATAGAGAATAAATTCTGCTAGATTGCAAATAGTTACATGCATAGTTACTGAAAAATCTTTAATTAATACGTTGAGATGACCTAGAAGACAGTTTGATCAAATCTCATATTCCCTTGAGGAGGAAGAGGTTACGACAATAAACAGAGCCACGATATTATCGGGATTATACATAGAGATTTGGACTTAAAAGTAAGGTTAATGGCTCTCTGAGAAAGCAATATAATAGGCTACACACGTAGTTAGCATGTTACTTCCTTCTACTCTCCTACTTAGTGATGCTAAATCTTATTTATAAGAAGTGTCATTATTTAATACCATCAGAATGTATTTAATAATTTGACAGACTAAGCGAACTATACGCTGTTGTAGATTTCACAGCCCATAGATTCCAAAATGTCAACAATTACTGCCCTTTATCTATCTAAGAGAAACTGCAGATCTAGAGAGAATCTGCTCTTGATCACGTGTCAGGAATACTAAGAGGAAAAATCTACAAAATGTCGTAACATCACATGTTAACATATGATAAAGATCTGATATGTCTGCTAGAATAAGCTACAAGTTTGTTATAATCCTAAAGGGAAATCCTGGGATATGTTCACGGCTTTCAATAAAGGAAACTATCTAATGATTGCGATCGTGGGATAAACGAATCCATAGGGTTTTCTAGGACTAGAACATTGTTGCTGTTAAAAACTTTTGAAATGTATATACAGCTGTCACAGCAAGATGTATCTGAATCACGATAATACCCGGATGTAGTAGGTATCGCCAACGTTTTTCTCTAGCATGAGTGTTTAAGAAGAGTTCAGAAAGCCTAACAGGATTGGATGAATTTGTGATATTCAACTGTTATTGCCCTTTAAGAAAAAAATAAATATTTATACGTGATATAAATATTCGGGAAAATGGTGGCAGAGTAATATTCAGAGTGCAGCAAATCTGATGATCGCCTTTATAGTATTTCCAGCTTGAAATAAGCTAACATTTGGTTGTAATCTTAACGCCAAGACTCTAAAATCTAATGACGATTTCGTCTATAAAATGTGGGAATTTATTAATGGTTGAAAGATGTTTGAAATCTTCAAGGAGACTAGTTTTCTTTTTCTTAACAATATATTTAAACGAAGCATCAAACTAAATTCTATATTACAGCAAATATATTTAGTGTCATGTTAGTAATAAGGGAGACGCCCAACAGTGAATTTTTAAATGTAAATGCTACCCACGAAAGCTGTAAACCTATAGTGAGTGGGCTAAGAGAACTCCTAGCTCCAGAAACAGAATTGAACTGTTTTTCAATGTACTTTAGCCTCTAATAGGTAGGCAATGATCTCGCAGTGGAGACATCTATCACCTAAAAGCATTCACAAATGTTCATGGTGGGATACGAACAATCAACAGCCTCTTAGAGACCGAATCCACTCGGCCAACCAAACTGGCTGATAATGATGGCAAAATTTATACATTTATTTTTGAAAGCGTGAGGGGATCTTCAACCATATGATGAATTAAAAAACAACCACTATAATTCCCAAAGCCAAAATCTAGAAAATACGGAAAAGAGAAGTAAGATCTCTTCATAACACTTCCGAACAATGAGGTGTTGCTAAGAGTGGGCTAAGCTGTTCCCAATAGACAGTAGGAAGATGACAGACTACTGCAGCGGCGTTTACTAACTTTTTTGTGATTCAACTCCAGTAGATTTTGCAAATACCTAAGAACGAGCTTCAATCATTCCAACTGGATGCAAGATTAGTGAACAGGTGTCAACTTAATGAACTGCTTTTCCCGCTTCTATCATATTTGTGACTTAGGGGTTCAATTCTAAAGTGGATTTGGTTAGCAAAAATCATTAGCCAATATCAATTTCGAAAACAAAAAACTACTTTTCTAAACGAGTTGGGGGGGGGGGGGAGGAAGAGTTCTAACTAATCACCGCAACTTCCTACCCGTAAAGGAGTAGACCATTTGTTCTGCTGTTACAGCTGAAACAAGGTAATTATGTCGCACCGACGGTCATTTCGCTGTTTGAACAACTGCTGGAGCCAGCTTGCCGCTTTTGTCGACTAAATGCTACATTAAGCAGCGTCAACAACGCCGTCTGTCGGAAGCAGTGGCAAGCTTATCCCCTCCCCCGCATCCTTACTGTAAATCGGCTATTTTGTATTTAAGCATCCCTCCTTTCTCCCCCCCCCCCCTCACAGAGTTCAACTGATAGAGATTACGGTGCCAAAAGTGAAATGGGAGAAACTGGGCTTCCAAACTCCATTACTATTTCTAAATGAGTTACATCTGGCTTCTATGAGTTCTTTAAGAAGAGCTGAGAATATTGGAAATAAGTGCTGGAAAAAGTCAACGGTGCAACTCTTGACATACTTAAGGAAAATTAAAAGTTCAATTAGTGTCACTGCACTATTCGTTTTCCCACAGAACCCCAAATTCACACTATTTTTCTATATGAAGAAAGAAAAAAAAAAAAACACGTGCAAATGCTTTTTCCCTGAGATTTCATTCCTCTAATTTTAGAACAGATCAACCATCTGCTATTAATTTTTATCCCACGTCTTTCGCCGCACCCTTTTCAAAAAAAAAAAAAAAAAAAAAAGACCATAGGCGTCTATCCTCCCCACAAAACCTAAATGCTACCTGTAGAAACAGTACCCTCTATCGAGAGTATGTCTGTGTATTCATAGCCCACGGAAGCCTTACCCAGTTGTCGTCCGTTTCAACACGCTGTCAAGTTTTTTTTTTTTTTTTTCCATTCTAACCTCCTATCCCTACCTCTCGAGATACACCGCCACCCCTGCAGTGGTGAATGGAAAAAACTCTCGTCTGCCGATAAAGTGCATCATGGTTCCGCTCGGGGCAGGAGGGGCTTGCCCACCCAGGGGTGAAGAAGTCCCGCGCGCCTATGCGTGTAATTAGTACCGTAACCGGTACCATTAGAGACGCGAAGAGTATGAATCTGAGGGCTAGCTTGCAGCTGACGAATCTCTCCCGCGCGCTATACGGAGAGAGAAAAGAGAGACAGGCAATGTGTTGCCTGCCTAAGCTTTGTCCAAACACTCTCACAGAAGATAATGTGCAGCGCAGCCGAGCAAATGCATCGAATCAAAACCATACATTCAATTGCAGCTTTGCACTCCGTTCACAGTAATGCATTCCTATACACTATATTTACAGCTCTTTCAGTTAATAATTTTATATTAATATAAATCGCATTAATACTAGAAATATACAGCAACCAGAATTAATTAGCAGTTAGACAAGACTTTAGATTGCTATTAACATAAATGCAGATTATATTATGCAAATGACGCTAATTTAAACGCGTTGTTGACAATACTCAGTCATTAATACAAGTTGTTTTTCATACAAATCTTTTCCACAGCATCCCCACAACAGTTTCTCCACTATTTGAACAATTAATTTACATTAAGCTATACGCAGATCACTTCATTATTTGCAACATCGTAAATTATTCAACAGACATCGTTTGCAACTTTTTTTTTTTTGTTGTTGTTCTTAAAATTTCATAAAGAAAAACAAAGGTTCTTAGGTTATTAAGAAAGAGGAAGCTCCGCAAAAGAATTAATTTCACTGGTCATCACCAAGGTAACCACTCTCAATTCCCCCCCCCCCCCCCTATATATAAGTCAAAATAGATATTTGACTCACTGCTTTTAAAACTGACAATTTTTTAAAAGTAATATAATGAAGTTATTTCATTCTAGAAGCCTTAAAATAGCTGTTATTGTAATTTTAATCTAAACAAAAAATTGTCAGGAACAAGAGGGAGAAAAAGTATCATTTAGTTCATCTAAGAATACGGACAAATAGACAGCTCAACAATAGAAAATGCCATGGCAACTCGAAACTACATTTTGCATCCATTGTTACTATTAACGTCCATTGTCAAATTATTTGAAAAATAAAATACTTAACTGCTGACAACCTGATTTTGTTTATCTTTATAATGCTTGCCGTTAAATTTAAATTATAAAAGATTACGTTTAGGGCAATAAATAATGGTAATAGTATGTTCATAAATATGCATCCAGAGTTCGTATTAAAAATCAGTGTTTTCCACTTAAGCTCATGAGTTATGATTAGTTTATTTTTCGAGGATTTTACTATCGGAAAATCTTACGTTAATGGTCAGGATGCCTACTTATGAAAAAACACACAAGTTTGTATCGATAATTTTCTCACTTTAAGAAAATTAAAGAGTGGTTGAATGACCGAATCAAAACAAACAGGAATAGATTAAAAAAAAAAAAAAACTTATTAAAATAAAGCCATCTTTCACATTATGAAGTATTGGAATTCATAGTGCAAAGCGTGGTTTAGTGTGTTCAAGACACGTGCTCGCAGCATGGAACAAAAAGGTGCCGAAGACTAAAGATGAACATTCAAACTACCAGAGTCAATTTCATGTTCTGTTTCTCGCAGTGAAATTAATGAAAAATCATCGTAGATACAAAAAAAAAAAAAAAAAAATCGATTCCATTTTAAGTTTATGAACAATAAAAACCAACAGCGCTGTTGTTAGCTAGTTTAAAATTTCTATGAACTTCTGAATAACTTAGAAAAGGAGAAAATATTGGGATACACCTAAGAACGATAATAATCACAACGACAAATATGAAAGAGAAAAAAAAAATTATATGATCGGCTATCACCGTACACTCACACACAGTAACAACACTAACCAGATCAATCATACATACCTCTCAACATTTCGTTGACTGGCTCACCAACCTCGACAATGTCTACGAAACACCAAAACACAACCTTTCAAAGTCATCAACCATCCTTCTTCCAAGAGGAAGTCGAAAGCGTTCGATCCTCCCAGTCTGTTTCATGAAACCAAAACTGTCCTCCAAAAATAATCCAGAGATGCAAGCAGACAAGGATCGATGGTCACAATTTTTTTTTTTTTTTAAACCACAATCTTTCGTAATCCAGAAGGCGTCAGCGACTCGAATCAGCGGATTAAGCCTTTTAATTATGTTAACTAGTCTGCCAATAATCAAAACGCTAAAAAGAAACGGCTAAAACGAACGTATTGTAATTATACAAAATTAAAAATTTGCATACGGTGAATACCATTAAACTAATTGATACACCATCAGCCATCGACAAACATCCTTCCAGTCATTCACCCGCCACTTCCGCAAGTAACGGGGGATGTTGGAAACGGGTAAGAGATGATGTCGCACGACAGGTTGCCAGCTAGTCTACCAACAAACAGAAAGAAAGAGAGAAAGCATTCAAACCTGGTATGGAATGCAGCAAGCAGTTACACCGACTTGGCATGACTTGGCTGCGATTGGGGCACGCGGATGAGGCTTGGCGGCAGGCGAGGATGACGCGACCTCGCGAATCGACGGGCCGCGACTTGGGGGGAGATCGGGGAAAAAGAGAAAAGTGCGCGCGCGCTGAGCGAGTGGTGTGTGCTCGCCTGGTCGCTGGTTTGCACTCAAGTGGCGCGGAGTCTGGTACCGGCCCGGGAACAACCCCCTTCACGGGGAGGCTCGGCTCGAGGCGATCTACATGCTCTCCCGTAATTAATTCTCGGGATTGCCTCCACAGCCAATGGCGGCTCGCATCTGCGCAAACGGAGACTCCTTTTTATTGGTTGCAATTATTTTTGGGGGAAAGTCCACCCCCCCCCCTTTTCCCGGTGTTTAAATCATCACTCGTTATTTGCACTCGCCGCCAGCGCGAGACACAGCAATGCGCGCCTCATTCACCTTACACTCCATGCACGGTCGCCATCTTGTCAGAAATTAATCCATACAAGTCCTCTGGAATTACAAGTCGCACAAGAGAAGCGGGGTAGCCATACTTATCGTACGAAAAGAAGAGACCGGTAACGTTCTGTCTGGTTGATTATCGCACGTTTTCGTTGACACCAAAGAAATATAATTACAATTTTCACGCTTTTTTGCATACAAAATTAAGAATATGGAGAAACAAGATGGCGATGCGGAGTGCCAGACACACACACACACGCGCGTGACTGTTACGAAGGGGATGGGGTTAATTAATTAGTCTAATTAAGAGTTAATTAGCTACTAATTAGCACACCTCCGGCGTTTAAACATTTCCAAAAAAAAAAAACTTCCGCCCAATGGCGTATTATGCATAATTTCGCCGCTAATTAAGTCTAATATACAAATCAGTGCGTTGATTAGCACGCAGTCGTGCTGGAGTCTGAGGAGAACAGAAATACGTAAGCTTAGGCAGATGGTTTTCGGTTCAAAACAGTTGCACCAGAGAGAGAGAGAGAGAGTGACGGGGGGAGATCATCCCAAGATGACAGAACTTTGACCTCTAATTTAACTACACGAGATTACGAAATGTAAATAAACAAACAAGGTTAATGTCCTTTTAGCCGTTCAAACAAAACCCATCGTATCAAAACAGGGGGAAAAAAATCACGGATAAAAAAATGTATCTATGTGAAAACATCACCTGGCCTTTAGCCAACTCTTTTGCGCCTCCTATCTCGTACCCTTTCTCCCCACCATCAGCCCCCCCCCCTTACAACAACAACAAAAAAGCAGGAAAAGCAAGACTTACCATTAGGAATATACAGTCCGGAGAGCACATGTTGAAGCAACTTTCTCAAAAAGCCAGGTATCCAGTTAATGAAAAGCAAGCGGTGACAAGACGACAGTCCACAATCTGCATGCAGCGCGCAACGCTTACATTTAGCAACTGAAGCACATTCCGACGCTGATTCCGTAACAAGAGGAGGAGGAGAAGGCCCGCACGCTGGACCGACAGGCGGGCCGCAGCTTGTTAGTAGGTCTGCATACATATGCAAGCACAATCCGAACCATCAGACGAACGGGAGAAAAAGAAGGAAGAGGAAGCAGAGCAGGGGGAAGTGAAGGTGAAGGAGGAGGCCCATGCAGCGCCAGCTTCACTGCTGTAACAATCCAAACGCTCCCCGCCCTGATACATAACGAGTTGTCGTTCAGGCGTTCAACCCCGTATGCTAGCAGTTATGACATGCTGACACCTTTATGGATCAGGAGCTGGCGCTGCCATCTATTGTCTCGTGCAGAGACCACGGCAGCGCATGTCCAATGCATGCAGACTAGCTAGTAAAGAGTCGCCTTGAACATTAGCGGTAGGCGCGCACTTCCCTCCTTCCAGTGGGAAATTCAGATAACTTTGCTCCTTATCTCGTTCACTAGAACCCTATCATGGGCGTCATCTGAGCCACCATAGACCGTTTTATATCCTTCGGATTTGTCACAAAGCAATGACAGTTTTTTTTTTTTTTTTTTAAGTGTACCTGTCTGATTGAATAATCATACGTTTGCATATGCACATCTCTTTAATAAAATATCACCTAAAAACGCTGGTTTTCCGATGCATAATAAAACATGTTCTGAACATATATGCGTTTAATTAACTGTCTCTTATATTCACACCTTTCTGAACGTTTAAATAGCAGGCAAAAGATACATGAAATATTTTAATAATAATCACTGCTTGATTTTTCTAGAGCCGGTGGTGGCGCTACTGTCTGGACTTAACAGATTTCGATCAGATGCCATTATTTGGATCTCTTCTTCACGACTTTTTCGCTGTTTAGCATCTAGTAAAGTTAAGAAATGATAACACACATACACGGTTTGATCCGTACAGTGGATTTGTGATGTCACATCGGAATAAATAAATTGTATTTGGATAGTTCATTTTAATGCTGAGTTTATACATAGTAGACACTCATTTACAAGAGAAAGACAGAGAGAATCAGTTGTATATTATATATATTTTTTTTTTTTCTTGTGCTTTTTTCCTCCCTTTTGTGCGGTTTTGCTATTGCTTGCCTTCTCTCGTTAAGAGAGAAGGCAAGCGACATTAAAATGGGTTGTAAGCTTATAAGATTTATGTAAAATATTTAGGAAAGTTTAAGGTTTAAACGATTACTTTCAATTATGGTTTAATCAATTTGGTCAATATAATTACGTAAAACAATGATTTTTTTTTTAATTTCGTTATTTGAAGTCTCCCGTTATTTCAATCTATAATATACTGTTTCAGCAAAATCTACCATTGCAATAATTATTTCTTTCAAGTTAGTTTACGCCTAATATATGACTTCAATATAATGGTAATGAATCTTTCAACCTGACCGCCGCTTAAATACAAGCATGTTGTACCAGCCTGAAGAAAAGAAGAAAAAAAAAACGATGCGAATGAAAGATTTATTATAAATTAAAACAGATATTTCTAATCACATTCAAGAAGTGTATTTTGCTACCACGGAATCATAATTTTAAAATTAAAAACAATTACATCCACAATGCCGAACGTTACTCAATCCAATGTTGGAATTTGAAACTTGTTGACCAAGAGGGACACACTTTCTGTAAGAATGAGAATTCCGGGGGAGTGGGGGCTAATTAAGCTTCGGTTTGTGTACGCTTTCAGTTAACTATGCAATGTTGCTTAGATTACACAGCATTTGGACAAAAAGTCTCTTTCGAAATAGTTCTATAAATAGCCTTACCAACTGATTAACGAATTTCTTTATTACAAATTCGAATTAATGCTAATTTCTGAATATTTCTTGAAAAGGAGACAGAGCTCAAATCATGGCATATGTAAATATGTATAGAGCTAACCAACTTTGTCACATATCCTTAAATGTTTTTTTTTCTTATTTCCCCCTGCTTGTGACCACTGAGAATTTCACTCCGTCTTTCAACTCTAGAGACAAGCAAAGCCCTCCCCAACAGCCCATTCATGAGTCCAGTCAAAGAAAAAAGGAACGACGATAATCTTCAGACAGTCTGGACTATCCTAGGTTTTGTAGAGGGGAATTTCTTGGCGACTAGTTTGCGAACAGGTGTGAAGAGATGAAAAGAGTCCTTTCACACTACCTCCGAACCAGTAGTTCGGGACAAAGAAGGACTAAAATAGCCCCCTAGAGAGGAAACGACGCTTAAGGATCCTAGAGAGGGCTTTGTCTCAACTTGTGAGCCCCAACAGTGTTAGGGAGTTATTTCTCCCGCGGGACTGTCCCATGCGTACCGATGTGGTCGCTCCGATAATTTGCCACGGCCTAGGGACAAGACTGGGGAGGTGGTTAATGGTCACCTTACACAGACCTGTGAATGACGGCCCCAAACGCACACCGATGCCAGAGGGGGGTGTCTTATGTCCAGGTGTGCGTTCAAGACATTTTCATCCCCACCCCTTTCAATACCCATCAATACACAACGAACCAAGGCACAGTCAGGGGTCGCAGTGAAGGTTATGGTGACCAGGTCGGAGTTAGATGACCCTACGGTGACCTTATGAGTGGTTTTGCCATTTATTCGACGTCCCCGCTTTCCCAGTTGTATTATCACATCGATCAGTTTCCTGTCCTTGGATTTTTTTTCCTTCTCTTTCTCTCAGAAGCAATTCTTTTAGTGATAAACGCAGTTTCCGCTGCTCTTTGAAATGGACCCAAGTCTTTGGCTTCGTATACCTTTCTCCCTTTCCTCTGTGCTTCCTCGCAGGGTATTTCGAGACTTCAAAAGGCCACAAATGTCATGACTTCCACATGTGGAATCGAGATGCATGTCCATCTAAATATAACTGTTTCCTCCCTAGCAGTAGCACAGAATGGTACTTTATCGTCAAAGACAAACCAATACAACTGGAAAAGTGCCAAACCCCCTTCTTTCGTATACAGTTTCAAGCTTCGGTTATATTTGTATGACGCTTTGCAATGGCTGACTGGAGAAGAGCAAGTTGCAAATATCACAATAGTTCAAAACCTCCAGTCGCCTCTTTTTTTTTTTTTCTTCCCCCTCTTCAGCAGTCGGTGACGTCATCAGTTGAAAATCCGAGAAAAAGTTGATACCAATACCATTTAACTTCCGATATTTTGTTACAAACAAACCGCACACATGCTATACTCCAAGAATTGTGAGGGAGGGAAAAAATCGCCTCGAAATTCCAAAATATTAGTTACAGAAAACCCTCCATGTAACGATGACGTAGCTACTCTTATGTCAACTTAAACACGCACGCACATGCGAACGCAAGTCCGCGCACACAAGATAACTTTGCTGCAATGAGGAGCGCATATTGATTTCTGATACAGTTGTACAACTTTGTGTCACTAGGTGGCGTCCTAACATTGGCACAGTATCAGAGTGAATTTGCATGAGGATGTTTTCTGTTTCTGCTACCGGAAGTTCGATATTTTATGGTAATAATAACGTCTCGCTAACATTCTCCCTCTTGGAGCGCCAGGAACAACAACCTCTCTTGTATTGGAATTTAACAATACAGACAACCATTTAAATCCAGACTTCCCAACGTTTTTCTCAAGCAAAACAAACTTATCATTGCAAATTTCCAGATATATAAACATTTTCTATTTACAGCATTTTACAATAGAGGGCGCCAGAGAAACCATGATGATTGTATTGAAAACCATTGTATTGAAGTGACTCTATAGGAAGGCAGCAGTTACAAGAAGAAACGTACCCCTGGACAAAATCCAGGGGTACGTTTACGTATACAGAACTAAAATTATTTAGGAAACACAATCCGTTTCGCGCGTTAAATTTATTGGAAAAAAAAAAGGGGATTCAGTACAGATACCGATTCATCGCTTACAACTTACGCAAAAGAATTCCCAAAATTTCTACGTTTAACAGATGTCAGCAAGCTGAGCAATGCAGTCTCGGTGTCAGGGTCATCAGTTGTGTTATAAGAGAACCGCACAAACCCACTGAAGTCAAGCGTCCTATATAAATGTTTTAATCGTTCCTCTTCCCCGTTCAAAAACATCCCGTCCAGTTGTCAAGGGCCTCCGCTTGCTGATACGACTACGATTGGTCCAGTCGCGCACGACTGGGTCATAGAACGCAGACCAGCATGTCTTGCTCTTAATCTCGGCTAATTCATAAACACAGCTGTGGCAGGCTAGCGATCCTAAGATAAGGCGGGGTGCCGTGGTGTTGACTAGCGTCTCCCACCCTTCCTAGCATGTATGCAATACAGAGGCGTTAGGCCTTGTGTCGAAGACACATACACACACACACACCGTTTCGGGGGACGTTTCGTATGGGGATTTTTTTTTTTTTTTTAAATCTCGGTAAAATTGCTGAACTAGAGAGAGGAGAGATGGCAAACTTAAGTAGCTAACCAGGAGGTCTACACAGAGTCATAGCATGCCAACCTTCTCGTCCCCCACCCCCCTCCCACCTCAACCGGTCAAATCTCCTGAGAGATAAGAACGTTAGAACTTGGGGTGGTTGAGAGAGGCACGACGAATGGGAATTGAGGAAGGGAGGTGGGAATATGCTGGGATATGTCCAGACGTAGACCGCACATCAAGCCGGACAAGTACTGAAAGTTGTGCCTATGGAGAAAGAGAGAGGGTTTGTTTGGATACCTATCTGCAAACGTGATCTATACTCCGGATAGCGGAGCTTAAAGAGCCACTTCAAAACATCTTAGTTGTGTTAGAAGCAATTTTCTCTTCCATATATAGCAAGTGGGAGGAAAAAAGTAAAGAAATTAGAAAGAAGGATCGTAGCTGAAGGCAGAGGAAGATTATCAACGACTGCTTGATAAGTTTTAACTACACCAGTTAAAACGAGGGAGGAAAAGAAAAAAAAATTCACAACGCCCTCTGGTCAAGTGGTATAAGGAAGATGTTTTGTCTTAATATTCCACGCAATTCACACACAATTAGCCTACCATTTACCCAATTTTCTCTACGAAGTCCTCATTTGGAATATTCTTATTTCAATTCGTCTTGCTCATTATTCAAGTTCTCGCCCATTTCTGTTCTTCCTTCATGACGCCCCTTCATTCTTCTTCTTCAAACACGGACCACTCCTCTTGCTTATTCATCGTGTCTTACCCTTCTTCTGTCTTATGAAGATGACTTGCCGAACAGAAAAGTTTATAGTGTGCGCTTCATTACTGCTTATTTGAAATATGATATTGGCTTAGACAAAAGATCATCAAGCAAGAGGGATAAATGTACTTCTATTTGAAATAAAAAAAAAAACAAATACATTCAGAGAACTGTTTACGTATGAATTGTATAAGAGCTACAACGTCTCACTCAGGAAATTGGAGCTAACAATGAGTAATTATTCCACACAGGATGGTTTCCATCCTGCTTAGAATCAAATTTCGAAGCAAACTGAAGGAACACTTATTTCCATTATTTTCTGTGCCAAAACGTACTTTCATCCAACCACCAAAAATACGTAATGTGTTATAAATATCACACCTTAGTAGTTCCATTTCACGCATTAGCTGATAGCCAATGCGGCAGTTTTACATTTTCCAAGTCCCACAAATGACGTGACAATGGCCTGAAGATTGTAACGATGCAAACCAGATGTTCTTTAAGGGGCCATGCTAACTGTTATTAAGCTTAGCATTCCTCCTAATGACTCGGCTTCTAATATCCCCTACAGAAAACGATAATAAATACAACTTTAGGTCAGGCGTTCGCAATCATCTCTTCTCCTCACCCCCCCCCACTCCCTTCCCTCACTTCTGGGTTCTAATAATGTTCGCTGAACACCAGAAAAATTATTGGTAATAAGACAGCATGGGTTCCGACCCCCCTCTCATTTTTTACCCCTACATAACTAGCTTCTCTTTCGGTGAAATTTTTATGTAAACGTAATAAACATTCAAAATCATGAGGCCGTAATTTTAAAAAATGACAACTAAAAAAAAAAAAAAAACGAATAGATCGTTTAATGTGAAAAGCTATTCTAGAAGTAAATAGGAGTTGGAATTCAGCCAATTAGAACTGCTAGGAAAAGAGCAATTAAATCAACCGTTTTTACAAATTCGTGGTATATCATCAAGGGACCTTTCTCTGATGGTAGGTTAGGCAGATGCGGTTACAAGACGGGAGAAAAAAAAAAGTTAATTTGGCATAACATCCCCCAAACAAGTTTCTGTTAGTAACTTCAAAGTGCATCAGTTATTTATTTGCGCTATCAGCAAAGGGATAAAAAAAAAGTAATAACATTTCTTTCTTGGTCACTCTATATACACTCGATATTAAAAAGTAAATGTGGCGTATTAAATGTACAGAATTTTGTACATTCATTTTTTTTTTTTTTTTAGATTATCGACTAACTAATATTTTATCTACGAGTACTTTATTTAGCTGTCGTGTGCGTGTGGATAGACCTCGTAAACAACAAGCATTGGCAAATAGATTGGGAAGAACAATTTTTCACAGTTCAGTTCTTTGTAGACGATGAAACAGGAAAGGCGAAGAAAGAGCCTCCTCCCCCCCCCCTTATGTTTCCTAGTTGTAACTATTTTTGAATGAAAAAGAAGGGGAGAAAACTTGTCAGATTAGAGATGCAGAGACAGTAGTAAATGAGAAGCGTCAGTTCGAAGATGCGAGGTGACTCTGTCAAAGCAGAACGCCTGGAACCGGGCTCGCAGCCAGATGGCCAATGGCCAAAAACAATAGACACTACCCATAAAACGTTAAACAGTTCTGGGCACTTATTACAGACTCCAGTAAAAGACACCTACATAACATTACCACTCTCCCACTACACAAACTTTCTTTTGGATTATTCCCTCCTCAATTTTCCTTCCCCCTACTTGTCCTGGTGACAATGCGGAGGAACTAGAATTCAATCACAACTCATTTTGTTTATTTGCAGACATTATGGTAACCGGTAGCCTAGAGAACAAGCCTTAGAACCCACCATTTATTTAAAATATTAGCGAGTTCTTGGCATTTAAACAATATGGATTGATGATTTTTTTGGACTCATGTTTCGATTTAATGGTTATTTTGCGTGTTAAGAGCATTTTTTAAAAATTTATTCAGCTTAAAAAAAAAGTGACCACTGTTAGAAAATACATGTTGACAAAAAGCACGTTAGGAAACAGGAAAACGGACTTAAAACCTAAAAATATGATATCAAGTGATTGAAAGAGTTCATATGTTAACTTCACAAAGTAAAGATAAACACAGGAAAAAAAAAAACGCGACACTTAGAAATCATGAATTATTTATTAAAGAAGCTAAGCGAAATTTTAAACACCAATAATAATTATTAGTGTTAAACCGTAAACAGGACTCTGAATGCCTTCTAAAAACAGATTCAGCATGTCTCCGAAAAGAATCTGCGATCGTGTAATTTCAGACTTTTGAAATATTCCATCATCACTGGAGCTCACTTCGACTTTACATTTTTTTTCTTTAAAACAAAGCTCCACATACGATATTTTAATCTGAACAATAACTATGCATCCAATATGATTCCTACTGAGGACAATCTGAATTTCTGAAAGGCATTTCCGTAACACCAGGATAACTTGATCAAAAAAATTTCAATGGAATCACCCTGGAAATTCTGGAATCTGTCACGCTTCGAGTAGGGTCAACCTAAGTATCGTTTCCGCCTTGCACGACGCCCGAGGTTTTATCGGCTGGATTCCAACACACCCGCCCACTATCCCCCCCCCCCTCGTACCACTGGGGGGCCTCGTATAGGTTTGTACAAATGTCCTAGTAAGATTTTTTTTTTTTTTAAAAAAGGATGGATCTCTCGGTAGCAGTGATTTCTATGCTTAAATTTTTCGGACTGTGAAGAAATTAAAGATTCAAAATAATCTTTATTTAAAACATCCCCTGAAATAATCAGAAGCGAAGAAAGGTCCCGTTAATTATATTTATTTCTCTCTAACAATGAAAAATAGTGAGCAAATTCTCCATCATCTTGAATTGTCACGTCTTGTAAAGATGTCCCAAGCTAGCTAAACTATGCTTGCCTCTATAGTCAACGACTAATTCAAGCATCCCCATTGAGTGCCGAGAGATGCTGCCAAACTCGTGTTAGCAGCCAGAAAGATGGCCGTAAAAACCGTTCAAATTGCATATCTAATTAAAGAGTGGCCTTCATGCACTTGAAGAATTTCAGTCCACGTTGGTGTTCGACTCTCACCCCGGAATACCACGTTTTGATTGACAGGTGCCTTAGCGTGTCACCGACGCGGTGAGGCAGAAGAAGAAGAAAAAGAAAAGAAAAAAAAAAATGCTAAAAATAGAATCCACCCGGTTTTTGTTCAGTCAACACAATGAATGCAGTCGGTTCGGTTAATTAAAACTGACTTAGGCAGTGTGTAAATGGACGAAACGTTATTAATACACACAATACCTCCAAGATATTAATTATAAAAAAAAAAAGAAGAAAGAGAAAAACTGTTTTCTGTACATACGCTTTGGGCTAACTTTTGACAATCTCATTTGAAAATTCTGTTTATAAATTCAATTGTATAATCAATCAGTAGATTTAACAATTAACTTAACGGACATGTGACCATTATTTCAACGACTATTCTGCAATTTTTTTTTTTTAAATGAAAATATGAATTTGTCGGATAATTGTTGGATGTCAAGTTCCATTCTTATAATGCATGTAAGTAAACAGTAACTGTTTAAGTTATGAATATTGCAGAGGTTAAATTATGGACAGTGATATCGTTGGTGTTTGTGAGCAAGCAAACTTATTAAAATTATCACGTGATTGTTACTCCACTAATAATTATAGTGATGATGAGCAAAATGGTAAAATATAATTGTCAAATAAATAAAAAAAAAAACTACAATTGATAATCAATTATTTCTAGGAAGAACTTTATGATCTCATTGATCCCCAAACTATCCAGTAAAAACTAATCTATAAGCACAATGGCTGTAATGTCGGAATATTAATTATATTTTTTATCCCTCTCCACCACAGTTTTTCTATTCAGAGAGAAACAGGAGGGGAAAAAATCCTCACCACCCTCAGCCAAGGTTAATGGGACGCTCCAGCAAAGAGGCACTCATCCACAGCTTCCCTCTGCCCCCCAACGTACATAGAGAGGGGATGCAATGCTAACGAGCTTGCAGATGTTTTGTCTCCTGTCGACTGCCAAATCAGAGCCAGCTTTCACACATCCTACCCTAAGCACGGTAGTGTCCTACTGTCTGAGGGTCGCTCGTCCTCTGCCTGTAATTGTACTATCGCCCTAATATTATATGCTGCTTCCTCTTTTAGTCAGAGCACAGTTAGTAGCGTTAATTTTCTTTCTCACTCACTCTTTCGTTCGCTCTCTCTCTCTCTCTCTCTCTTACTCACTCACTCTCTGCCTCGTTAAGAGAAAGCTTTTTTTTTTCCCTCCCTACCTCCACCCTTTTTTTTCCCTTTATTTTTACATCGCGACACTCAGAAGCTAAGGAGAGACGCGTGGCAGCATAACCAACCAACTTCGGAAGGACAATTTACGTTCAGTGCTCTCTCTCTCATATTCACTCACTCGGAGAACTTTGCATTTTGGTAAGTACTGCCACCTAGCGATGAAATTCTCAGTTGGAAAAGAAGGATGTCGCCGAGTGTCAATACTAGATTTATCTATAAATAAATAGGAGCATTTGCTATGGGGGAAGGGAGATTCAACCAAATAAAAGCAGGAAGAGATGTTGAATAAAATTATTCAGCAATTACCACTAATTAGGTATAAATACCAAATAGTATACGGAAGAGATAAGTATTATATATTATTTAATAATAAAAAGTATTTAACAAGCTAACAAATTCTAAAAAAAAAAAAAAAAAAATGCTAAAATAAACAGGAAGTTTAACGCCGATGCTCTAATTCGCCAACATTTTGGCGTTAACAGACCTCGGCACGTGGACGATTCGCTCATCACTGAGCATGCGTCAAAGATAGAAATGACTTGACTTAAATATATGGAACTGAAACGCATAAAATATATTTTATTCAAAAATTTTAACAGAATATTTACGCGTAAAAAATGCCATTGGAGAGAAATTAAGCCAGAGCACGTGCAAATGCGTGGGCTTTTTGAAAAGTTAATCTACGAAACGTACAAGTTTAACTAGGGGGTAGGGTAAGGGCTGGCTTTTCTTTTTTTTTTTTTCATAAAGGGGGGGGGGGTTGCCTAAAATTTATACATCCTGTAAAATAACAAGTTCCTCGTAGGTGAAGCTAAAAATGTCATTTATCTACCCCCCCCCCCCTCCCCACAGTCCTTTCAAAAGAAGAGAGGGGGAGGAGACAAGGAGTTTAAGGTTAAGGGAGTAAATGAAAAGACTGAATCTCAACATCTGGTATTCCGCTCGGGTCATGAGTACTATAACCTTGTTACATGTGATAGAGTTATAGCGCTTTTAAGGGCATGCAAAGCACGTGGTCATACCTTTTCATTGTAGAAAGAAGTAATGTCTCCTGACAGCACGTAGGATTTTTCTATCCATCCCTCTTTTCTCTTCCCCTCCCCCCCTTTGCGTTTATATGTTGGAGACCGCGTTACTACACGATTTTATGGGCCAAGTTCATATTTACTGCCAGACCACAACCTTTTGCAAACGTCATGTCTAGCACCGGAAGTACGGTATGCATCCCGCGTGGCTGTTCAGCGGAGGCCGTGGAAGTAAATGGTGGCACATTTCGTACAACACGTTAATTGAGAGAAGGAAAAAGATTTCGCAAAAGGGAAAAAAAAAAGAAAGATAAAAGCGCAAAAATTGAGCACAAGATTATTAGCTTGAATTTGAAATGCTCACTTCATACATCTTCAAGAATATGACGATAAAAAAAAAACAATAATAAACTGCAAACTACCGAATTCAAATGTGTTCATTGGAAAATGGCTGGGTAGTGATGGTGTATGGGATATTGTTTATCAGCCTGTTTTTGTTCCCATGTTTTTTTTTTTTGGGGGGGGGGGAGTGGCAGCGATGAAAGAATGCCAGACTTTATCGTATTCCCTGAGTCAAATAAATTGTAACGTGGGAAGCCCAATCGCGCAGGTAACTTCAAGCATCCGAAAATCATTTTTTTTCTTCCCCCCCCCCTCGTTCTCTCTCTCTCTCTTCACAGAAATCACCTATATGAACGCTACTAAGCGCGCACTCTTATTTCCACCCTACTCACTACACAAAAAGAGAAATCCATTTTAACGACTTTGTTATCTGCCTATTGGGTCTCATAATGACATCGTTAATGATCACAGAAACAAAACGAACTACGAACGGCAATTTTTGAAATGCCATCGCTCGGTAAACGATGCCGTATTAATTTACCCTCGGAATTTACGATTATTTCCACTGTGTACGAGAGTAGCTGTGGTTATAGTCGAATCTCCAGAACTTCTGACTGCGGTCGCGTCTATTGATATCCCCCTATCCACCCACACACACACTCTGAAAGTCCAATCAATCAGTCAACACAAGTCTATCGAACAAGTATATTCGCTCTTTCCTAACATCTTTCTCTTATTAATTCTAAACTGCTAAAGATAAATAAGAGGTGAGGGAAAAACAAAATTGGGAAGCATAAAAAAAAAAAATTCAAGAAAGAAAAAAAAGAAACATGTTTAAGGAAGCCAAAGGAATCATTCGGACCAAATACAAATTTTAAATAAGGAACGATGGAAGAAGAAAAAAAATGATAGAGTAAGCAAAAGAATTGCAGGCAGGAGAATGTATGGTGAACAGACGAAGATAAGTGGACGAGAAAGATATAATATACATCCATTTATAAAGAAGTAAATCGTGTTCAAGTATTTAGGGAATCACAAGAGAAATATTAGTACCAGTAACAGAATTAAAGTCAGAAAAGTTAAGGAAATGAGAAAAGCAGTGTATCCTGTTTTAGAACATCAGATAATAAGAATTACTGCTTTTCTTGTTGTTTTTGAGAAATCTGAACTCATCTGAAGTAAACGAAAAAGATGTAGAAATAACATTTACTAGAATCCCAAGAAACAGAAATGAATATGCAACTGCTTTTTCGAATGAACTGAACATGACCTGGAGCATCCCTGCGTCAGTCCTTCTTTCTTACTGAATTTATTCGCAAAGAGAAATCGTAATGGATGAAGTGAAAGTAAGACAAATCAACAGAGATAATAGAACTTAAGATATGTCGCTATTATTATAGTGACAGGTTTTTGGGAGATGCAGTCAAATTTAAAAATACTGATAATGAACGAATATCAATTGAACGGGGGGGGGGGGGGCGGGGAATATAAGCAAAGGGCGGCTGAAGTTAATTATTCACTTGATGAAAAAAAAGACAGCTTCTGGATAGTTTCATATATCATGAAACAGATTCAAAAGGGACGACGAAGAAATAAAAGGAATTAACTTGTCCACATCAGTATTTTGAGCTTTGAAAAAACTTTTCAAACGCAAAAAAGAGACATCAATATCATGCTGGCTATGAAATGTTTTATATGACTCACTTGTATAAATGGATGAGAAGCTTGGACATTGTCCAAAGAAATGGAAAAAAATTGTGGAAATGTGGTTTTCAAAAACGAGGATCTTAAAGAAAGTATAGAGAGAAGAAAAGAGTTTCCATTCCAATTAAATGAGGCAAATTTAAATATGCTAGTCACATGATTACAAGAAACTGGGGTGATAGCGAAGAGATAAAGAGGAAGGCCAAAGAAGAAAACGTGGATGTAAGTTATCAAACAGAAGACTTCCAGGAACAAGTAGGATGACAAAGCAAACTTTCAAAATCGTAAATAATTAACGGACGAAACGAAAATATTTCATTCTCGATAATGAGAACAAAATGTCAGTACACGGTGATGACTTTAGTTTAATCATCGTCCACCTTTTTTTCCTTTATGACCCGTTGGAATTGCTAACGTTCATTATTAAAACACGACATTTGTATGCACATACACGTTGTGTGTGTGTGTGGGGGGGGAATGAAGGGAGGAGCAGAACCACATAATCCACCTGATTGCGAATCTACATGATAAAGCACCTGCTTGTCTGTTTTTCGAACAATCGGTCACCGAAAGCAACTCGATATGCCATGAGGTCGAAATACGGTTTTCATAATCCCCCCCACCCTCCTTCATCCCAAGAAGAAAAAGAAAAAACTTTTTCGAGTCTATTCTCTTAATTCATTCCTTAGAATCAGATGACAGCGTGCAATATCCGGTGCAGTTACGGACAGAAAAAAAAAAATAAGGAAAGAAAAGTAAAAAAAAAAAGACAGAGACAGAGAGAAAAAACGCGCGCGCAGATGCTCCTCCAATGCAGGACCTCCCTGAGGGCGCTGCATACTGGCAGGCGTGAAGTGCACGAGCCCTTCGGAGCTCCCAGCCGTACACGGAACTCGGGAATGATCTCCCGATAGCGAAGCAGGTAATGCACAGCAGGAGAGATAGAGCTTGGTGAGCACACACACCAACACTATATAGTCGTCTGGTTTGGTTCCTTACCTGCTGAGCGTAGAGTATCTGAAGATCTGTTAAGATTTCGCTGGCTGACAAACCGCAAAGAAACATCGTTCTTAGTGCAAGCCGTGAAGTTAACAACCCATCTTGACGGCTGACTGGATAAAAGTTTCACGTGTTGCTCTTAAGAATTTCTAAGATTTGGAGATTATTCTTAGAGAGGCCACAATACAATGCGTAGCTGCAGTGATATCTTTAGTAGGAGGCTAAGAACACACACACCTAAAATGTTTACTTTTTATTGCTGATTTGTCTAATAGAAGCCATTGATAATGAAAAAGATGCGTGTTATTTTTTCTATTCCAGTTTCGCAAACTTTTTAAGTATTCTAGTATTTCTATGGTCACGTAATTTCAGGTTCGAAAGAATGACGGACTGTCCATCGGGGTAGAATATCGATTTTATAATTATACTGCAGAGGATTTCTGTAGTTCTAAATTCGTCTAAAAATGATATATAACCTTTTTTAATGACTGCTTTAAATCTAAGTAGATCCTAAATTTTATTACTTTTAATTTGATATTCAAAAAATATAGGAAATAAATTTAAATAATCAATGAACAAAAATTCCGAGTAAAATCGCACAACATTCATGTTTAACATCTTTTTTATCCACGTTTTCTCCAATAGCTACAACATAAAATGACTCGTACAAAATTCGGTAACAGATTTTAAGACATGTTTACGTATCTTAAATTTTAATTGATAAACAGAATTAATGAAAAGATTACGCAATTTTATGTAGGACTCACTGTTCGAATAGAAGCTATCGTAAACATTTTTTTTTTCTATTCTGCTTATTTTCGTACGTTTGCTATATTCCGTATATTTTTCGTTATTTTCTGTTATGATTTCCATTGTTTACCTTGCGTGTTGTGGAATATTTATTTCCGAAAGTGATTTTCTTAAGAGGAAAAAGGAAAAAAAAGAAAAAAAAATAGCACAACAAAATCTTAGTTCCTTTCTGTGCCGAAGAACTACGTTCTAAGTTCATAAAGAGTCGCAACTAGTCGTAGTTAAGACTACAGATCCTTTTGTCTTCAAGAATTATCTCATCTATTCTTATCTTCTCTCAGTTCCGCTGGGCTCACAATTGCGTTGTTAAGAGCGAGATATGCAGAATGATAAGGAGACACCAGAATTTTCTCAAGAGTTTCACGCATAGTTGGAAAACTACTCGCTATTCCCCCTTCTGCCCCCCCCCCGTATGCGGTATTCAGTTCGGCTTGGTTATTATAATTATGTGGTTTGTTTAGCAGTCCCTCATGGCAGTTATATTTGTCGCCAAACAATTGCCATAAAGAGTTCAAGATAAGGTAAAGGAATGCGGCTTTCCAAGGGAGGCCACTTAAAAAGCTATTCGCCGTTCACTTGGTTCGTTTCCCGATAATTTGCATCGCATATTATAAAGTGCTCGTAATATTTTTAAATATCGATAGTTTTTGTTGTAGTGGTGGTCGTTTTCTATCTCCCCAACCCCATCACTGTAGATCTTGTGGGAAAAGTATTCTTCAGACAATAAAAATATTTTTGTCGGCGAAATCTCCACAATGACTAACCTCTGAAGACAACAAAAATTTAACTCGAACAATATTACTGTTCGTAGGCAATCACCTGTCCTAAAAATGGGCATTGACATCGAAAGACTTTTTTTTCTTCTTAATTAAAATTCATCTTACATGTACGGTCCAGTGAACAACTGCTGTTTGCCGAAAATTAAGGCTTGCCAAAAAGCGGAATGTCATCGTGATGACAAAATACGCTGCCGGCAGCAAAGTGAATCCGATTGTTTAGGATTATGGCTATAACCACGAGGGAATTCTTTAGTATATGTCAACTGGTTGTTTTCAGAAAATTTATCTGTTCTGCAGGTTAAAAAAGAAAAAAAAAACTTTCACCAACTTCTTGATAATGTAAATGAGAACGTTCCTCGCTTTCTTTGATGCGATTCGAACCCATGTCACTAAAGAACCTCGAACGGGCAGCGACAGATATTATTATGAAAGGAAATATAATGAATATTTGGTTTCTTTAACGAACGAAATACGCAAGTCAAGTTGCGCTTCGAGACTTCTAGTTTCGAAAGTAATCGACAGCCTATCTTCGTGGGCTGTCAGTTACGTTCGGCACGAGTTGCCTTAGTATTGCATCTGTTTAACGAATTCGCAACTAAAAGAAAAATATACGAACTCTGGGATTCGTGGATTTTAAAGACTGCGACACCCAAGTACCTCAGATTGAAGTTAATGAGCGGATTAAGTCTGTTTACTCTTAAAAATAACAACCAGCTTGGTTGGTCGACTGGATGCTTGCCTTTAGATGGTAGTTGACGTTAATTGCTTATTATTATTATTAATAAAATATTGTTAATTAAGAAGAGTGGCGCGAGATTACCACTCTTCTTACTGGACGCCTGAAGTGGCTTGAAAAAGTTAGAGATGTGTTTTGGTCTCTGGAGCATTGTATTAGGGACCGTCTCAAAAAAAAAAAAAAAAAGTGCTATAGATTTACATTTCGTGGGGTAATACTGACATAAAATGCAATTCATTTATAACGCGAGTACAAGTTATGTCCAGCAATATTTGCATTTCAATCGTGTCCAGTGGACAATGTTCTGAATAATCCTGTTGTAGGCTAATGATATGGGCAGTCGCTTACAAACACATACACGTATCCTTCCATACCTCTTCAATATTAAACAGAAAATTTCTCCTTATTGACTTCGGCCTTTATGACGCACTGCCCCTGAACTCTGTAAAAATTTCACTTTTAAACTTTCTAGCACCTGATGTGAGAAATCGCTGAATATTAAATGAATATGAGAGGGAAGGGAACATAGTTATACCATCTCTTTCAATGATCCCTTCTTCAGCAGATCCTGAACAAAAACACAGTAATTACGAAGGGCTGGTTGCTATCGGAACCCTTCCTTGGGAAATTGGAGGTCACTGTTGAACGTGTTTGGCAAGCTCCTCACTTTACAGGAAGAGAGCCACAACATATTACAAACTTCAACTGGAGGAGAGAAGGGGGAGAAGGTCATTCTCCTTATAACGACCCCCCCCTCTTTCTTTTTGGTTGTTTGGGCACAAGGTATACTCAAAAGGTTATCCGCTGGTAATTGCACTGAGAACAAGTATCGCACAGGATCCCCCAAAGATCATACACGTTCTAGTAGCAGTACGTCATTAAATTTTTACTTATTGAATTCTTTCGGACAAACTGCTATGCTGTACGAGATGTCAATCTTTCAATAAGTAAAAACTTTTAAAGAATTTTTAACGATGTGTGAGAGAGAGGAATATGACGGGGTATCACTGTTCCCATCGCGAACTTTACTAGCTTAAGTTGTTCAGATCGTTATGTCGCTAAATTCTCTGATACTGTAGATTTTTTTCTCTCATATAAACTGCAGAGTTTAAACTAGTTTATAGAATGAAATTACATAGTGTCTAGTTTATCGGATGACTATGCAGTTTTGAGAGGTAGGTTATAAAAGATCGACTGCACTATCTTTTAATTTTTTCAAAATGTGTAACTTTTTTTCCTCCTAAAAATTATAAGAATAACTTGGTTCAAAAGAGAAATTTATGGGGATGTTTTTTATTTATTTATTTTTTAATAATTCGTTAAAATAAACCATGAGCAGAAAAATTTGCACATTTCCCTTGCTGAGTATGTTATAACTGCATTCATCCATGATAGAGGGGAAAACAGCTAAAAACTAAAATGGCACGCACTGGCCTAGAGTTTAACCTCCCCCAACGCAGTCTCTTGCGCTGTTTTCCTCCCTCCCTCTTTTCCCTCCGCTGTTCTGTGCACAGGTGTGACAACACATGTGTGGTCTGGACTTCCCGTCGACTCGTCTTTCAAAAGGGTAGCTACACAAAACTGTAAAGCAGAATAGGTGTCTTTTAGCACTGCTTGACTTTTCTGCCAAAGTAGTCGTAAGATAATGAAATCTTAACAGGCACTACCTCCACTCCTCCCCCTTTGCTTGATAGAAAACAAAAGGGACAAAACAGAAAAATGCCTACCTGTCTCTTTAAATAAAGCTCTTTGATGCTCATAGTTTCTGGGTAAAAAAAAAAAAAAAAAAATTAAAAAGAAAAAACAACAAACAAAAGGTTATACGAAGACCAGTTGGGATGTCATCTCACATCATGTTCATTTTCATTATAGCATTAACTTTTTTTTTTCTTTTTTCTTGGATGACTAGATCAAATTATTAGCGTGCTTAAACAACACGATCTTAAAATGATCTGAAGCACAAATCAGAGGAGATTGGAACAGAAATTGGCACTGCGCTGATAATAACAAAGTGACATGTATTCTAGTCACACCTAGACAAACCCCGCAGCGCCACATATCTAATTTAAGTCGAGTATAATTTTAAAAAGGTTTAGCATAATTTTACGTACTTTTAAATTTATAATAAAAATTATAAACTTATGGTGAACGCTGAAGTTGTTGTCTATTTCGTTTTTCTTTCCATCCAATTAAAAAAGAATGGGACGCAACTCCAACGCAAAACGTTTGGAAAGTAGTTGCGCGGATCTTAACACTGAGATACAAAATGCTGAAAGTATGGTTACCATGGAAACATACCTCGCATCCGTCTGTCAACAAAGGAAGTTTATTATTTTATTTTTAAATAGAGAGAGAGACGTAATAAACGAAAAAAAAATTAATGATTGTCATCGAACACATGTCTAAGTATAAATTTATATTTGTAGATAAGAAAAACACTGCCGCTGGATGCTAAAAAGATAAATACAGCTTTGGTCACAATATAAGCAATCCATCTTTCCTCTTTTTTGTCCTGTCGCAACTTGATATCCTGAAAAATCTGCTATTAAACTTGAATGATCATTAAAAACTTAGTGGAGTAAATTTTGAACTATTTTACATCGATCCCAACCAACAGCTGAGGATTACTGCCACAAGTGAACCATTACAGGACTTTCGTTTCTGGCTTAAAGTGATTTAACTTAAAAAACAACGTATACTTTCCAAGTAATGCCTTACCACTGGCATTACAATTATCCCCCAAATTTCTGCAATATAGTGTAGCTAACAAAACAAGAATCAATAATAAACGGTTGTCCCTGGCGATTTATTTCGCTATGCTCGTGTACTTTGTTTACTTCTTAGATTATGAATTCTTCTATTACGCAATTTTACAATAGCTATTTGGAAATAAAAAGATCATTAACAATCAAATATCTCGAAAAATCACCTTTGACAGCGAACAAAGAAAAAGAATTGACGAAGTGGGAATTGCTCATTTGTTTAATAAGCTCAATATGTCACAAAATGTTACGATGTCTGGTTAATAATCGCTCGTTTGCAATGTCAGCAAAAATTAATAAAAAAAAAAAGGTTTCTGCGAAGCACGTCTTCAACAAATATCGTGGGTACAGAAGCTTAAGTACTACGCAAATCACTTCACGCACGAATTCTTGATTTAATATAAAAGTTAAGTAGTCGTTAAATACTAAATAAGACAAGAAATTGGCCATTATTGCATAATTTGTGTTAAGGCAACGTAAAATTTCGCGTAAAAAAAAAAATGTGATAAAACTGAATGATATGTTAAACCTTGGTAGAATCGAGTATACACGGTTCAGATCTTTCTACTAAAAGTAACAAAAGAAAGGTGTTTTGTACAACTATTTACCGAGTATGTGAAGATCAATAATTCTCTAGACAATTAAAAAAAAAAACCGACGTTGAATATATTATATCGGAAATAAAATCACATGTTTCTGGATACCAATGAACTGGCTAGAAGTAAAGAATGTGGAGCATATGGGCATGGAAATGTTTCTCATACTTGTCCATTCTGACGATTCGGAAATTCCTTAGCGTGATCGTAAATATTTAAGGACAATGCGACCTAACACCGACACATATCTGGCATTAAGCCAATTCGAAAAACAGCAACATCTAGTGACATTATCAGGAAAAGACGATTGTTATTACAATCCACGGTAAAACATAGTTCTTCCTCCTCCCAGACCGCCCCCTTCCCCGTTTCGGCCACGCGCTGCCTCCCCCCCCCGCTCCTTCCCCGTAATCTACAAATGAACATCCCAAAAAGCAAACCCTGCTCACGCGAGGTAAGCACGCACCCTGAGATGTATTGCAAATCCCCTCTGCTAATTGCGAATGTGTTGCAGCAGGTGTGGGCATTAAGCAAAGGGAGAGAGATGGAAGTGATGGGGATGGGGGTTGGAAGAACACTTTGTCTTTTCATGTTCTAGTGTATGTCAAGTCCGTGTGGGATCACTAGGAACAGATGGATAATCCCCCCCCCCCTTTCTCCACCCCAAATCTCCATTACTGTATCCTCACTAGACCTTCAATAAGGGTTCCGGAATAATTAGTGTATCAGCACTCAGTAAACATTTTAGAAGTTTCGAGTGCTCTACTCTAATCTTCTTCAGATGCGTATAAAAATTCCTGACGCATCAAATGCTACTAGAGAATTCTGCAGCTACTTTTAATCTATATCCGAAACAGTATTTGCGTAGGAGGAAAATAATATTTTAAACTGCGATGTTTTCTAACCCCTCCAAGAGCATAACTATAGTAAGTATGCATCTGTTCTTTTTAACAAAAATGATCCAGCATTTTGTCAGCCACCCTTTTGAAATTCCACCCCTTTTTTTCCCTAACATTTACAACAGCAGTCATTTTTGGAACTTTTAAATACCATGTTGTAGAGGGTGTTGAACTCATATGAATGCCACCATTTTCAGGTGAAGGGGGAAAGAGGCTGGTACGCACGAAACAAACCTGTTAACAACACATATTATGTAAGTAGAATTAAGGTACTGTGATTGAAGGTGAAAGCTTAAAGACTAATTACAGTAATTATGAGAGGACGAGGTAGAATTAAAATGAATAGCTGGAGTAGGGACAGGTGGTGGCGATGAAAAATTAGGTGAGAAGTGAGAGACGGTGTGGAAGAGAGAAAAAAAAAAAAAAAAAAAGAGAGAGAGAGACACTACGCCTCACAGCTAAGAAAAGGTAGTTAACGAAGGAATGCGCGTGTAACAAAGTGTTGCAAGTCGTTCAAAAGGAAGAAACTTCGTAATCACTGTCTAATGAGATGGTCGCAATTTTGCATAAAAAGTAGAAAATCTTAATGAACTAAGCGTTGGCACTTAGTAGAATTAAATACGCAAAGCACTCCAAGAAACAGACAACTCGAGTATTTACAGAATTATTATAAATCATATCCTTATGCTCTTTTCAGATCCAACTATGGCTGGTCAGGGAAAGCAATACAGAAAGAGGCACAAAACGCTAGGAGGGAGAGAATTAATAACCGCGTACTAAAAATTCGTTAAGATAAGTATTTTCCTAATAAAACCAACTTGCGTCATACATAAACATCCAGACAATCAGCAACTCTTGCACACCCTCCTCCTCCTCTTCCCCCCTCCCCAACCCTCCTGGGTTTCATCAACAACCGTTCAGTGTCCACCACACAGATAGAAAGTTCCATATTTCATTTAGGCTACCACTTTCCATATTCTGGCACTCATCGTAGTCTCTTCCGGTGGCCATTCCTCTCTTCCCCCCTTTCCCAATCCCCACAAGAAGCTTCGTTTTGATGCCGCTGTCGTCCCGCATATCATCTAAGCCTCCGCCGAAGGTCCATAGCGAGCTCGAGCTCTAAGCCCAACAAAGGGAGTTTCAGAGCCTTGATAACGGAGGTCATTAATTCTGTGCATTACACAGAATGGACAATGAAGATATCACGCGCGCGGACAGTGGCCACCGAACTCTTCCTTCTCGGCCGCCATCCATTATGGTGATAGAGACTCCCCCTTGCTAATGGCCAACAGTGAGATACGGGGGACCGTATCAGGCCAGCCCAAGTGGAATTCCAATCAGAACGGCTACACAGTGGAACAGTGGCTGCAACATATGACAGACTACGGAGTCTTACGTCGTTCAGTCATCTGTAAGCTCTTGCCGTCTTCCTCCGTAATGATGTGCGAACACACAAGAGCTTGCCACTATACACCTACTGCTTATATTATGACTTGGATTGTTAGGCAAAGACGATAGACAGAATAGATAAAATAAAGTTTTTCTGTCCCCTGTAGAAAAGTTGAGTATCCAAAACAGAAAAGAAACAGTAACAAAATAAACTGAATGAATTAGTTTACATACATACCGGATGCATTACTTTGTTAATCATATCTCATTACAATCATGAATTTACAAACGAGTTGAATCGATGGTCAAAAGATATAAAATCACGTCCATTATTTACTTTCTTCATGTATATATATATATAAAAACTGCACTGAAATACTTGCATAAAAGGAAAAGTTAGTCCTAGTTGTAGCTCTAAACAGCTGTGGGTCTAATGAATACCAAACAAATGCTTTGTAGAAAAGAACAAAGCTAATAATAATGGTGAGTACACGCTGGTTTTTTTTTTTTTTTTGTGTGTGTGTGTGTGTGTGTGTTCGAGACATGAATTAATTGTACTACGCTTCAATATAAATCCGTGCAAAAATTCACATGGAAAGAAGATACAAGTTTATGTTGTTATTTTATCGATATCTTCCCACTGGGTTCAGGACACAAGAGTATACAGTGCATTTGAAATAGAAGTGATCATTAAATTTTGAGCAGAATAAAACTGAATATGATATTGAAAAGAAAGTTTTAAAAGGGAGGCATGTATTGAAGTTCTTTGAGGAAAATGAGAACAGGGGGGGGGGCTGATTATGAAGAGCTCAGGAGACAGCTTGAGGGTGTAACATGGAATGAGGAGTTAGCTGGAAAAGCAATCAGTGCAGCTTGGGGGATTTTCAAAAACTATCTAGTAGATGCAATGTCTAAATATATTCCAAGGGTGAGAAGGTTAAATATGTGGACATAAAGAGGAAATTCTGGAAAAGAAGAATATATCGAAAGCCTCCTAGTAATTCAACATACAAACTCGAATACAGAGGAAGATCTAAGAAAGCAAAGCATTCTATGAAAGTAGCTAAACAAAAGTTATAGGAAGACTTTAGTAAGACCAATAATGCTCAAATATGGAGCCATCAAAGTTTTATACTGCATAGTTCAGAAGGCCTGGACCGGAGTCCAGATGACTGGAGTAGATCATTCACAGTGCTCATCTATAAAAAGGGAAATAAAACTAATGTGAGAATTACAGAGGTATTTCCCTACTGAGTGTTCCTGGCAAGATCTATGCAAGTATACTTGAGAAACGGTTGAGAAGAATTGTGGAAGGAAAGCTTTGCCCTTAATCCAGCTCGAAAAACAAGCTGGATTAAGGCCAAATAGAGGTTTGTCAGGATCAGATTTTCACTTTAAGACAAGTAGTTGAGAAATCAGAAAGAAAAGAAAAAGATAAGAATTTGTATTTTAAGTTCTGTATATTTGGAAAGGCATATGACAAAGTGGCAAGAGAAAAGCTGTTCCAAAAAATACAGTTATATAGAATATAGAATAAATGGGACATTATATCGAGAAATGCATCATCTATATTTGAACTGCAAGTCAGCAGTTAGGATGCTAAATCAGATGTAGCAAGAATGCACACCACACCATCTCCACTGCTACTCATCTATATGGATCATATTATGAAAGAAGGTGCCATTCAACATGATATCAAAACTGGAGATGTTAATCCCAACTCTTTATTTTATGCAGATGGCGTTATACTCCTAAACCAAATGGAACAACAGCTTTAATAAATTCGGTATGAAAATCAGAAATAAAAAGACCAAGACTACAAAAATAAGCAGGAAACCTGAAAGCATCAACTGCATTGTGAATGGAGAACCTATAGTACAAGTAAAACATTTCGGCTATTTAGGCACAGTTTTTAGTGAAGATGAAAAATTACGCAGAAATGTACAACAGAATTAGTAAAGCTTGTTTGATAGAAAGTCAACTAATAAATTGACAAGGAATAAGAAATCAGCCAAAACACTAGCTGTATACAAGATAGTATTCAAACTAATTTAAATTATGGATCTCAGAGTTCTGAGGGGAAAAAATAGAAAAATGAACAAAATGTTATAATCATATTAAAAATGAAGATATCAGGAAGAAACTTGACAATTGTTAGCATTCAAGAATGTGCGAGAAGAGCTAATCTAAGGCAGGATGATCCAGAGGAAGACCAAGATCTAGGTGGATTGATTCAGTGAGAAGTACTTCAGAAGACCGCAATGCGAGATTTGACAACATTGGGGTCCTCATAGATTAACTTGGAGGAAAACTGTCGATAGAAAGTTAGTAATGATGTTAGTTTTTTCACGTAGTACTATCACAGTATCCTGTAATAGCCCTTGAGACTACGAATCAGGAATTTGATGATGATACCGTGACTATAAGAACCGAGTTTAAAAAGTTCAAATTTGGCTGAGAAGAAAGTTATATCGCACCTGTACAGAGTAATGAGTAGCTTCGACACCTTTTGGTTGGAAAAGGGCGAGTCTGAATTCATTTAAGACATCATTTCTAAACCTTTTGTCAATTGGAAGTCTCATGTGGAGATAGAAGGATATTTTTCCTGTTATGAAACTGGCCAAAGAACAAATGCGCCAAGATTAACCACACTATTCATAGCTTAAGTTGAGTTTATGAGAGAGAGCCAATTACTTCGTTGTGATAAGCACTTCGGGATAACAGATTCATGGGAAAATAGAAACAAAGTACATTAAAAGCTTAGAAATATTAACTGAGTATAAGGACTGGGATAAACAGGATTTATGAGACAAAGACAAGTGTTTATGGCTGTTAATCGGGTGTTTTGTTTCCAGTCAGATAAAAAGAGTACTGTCACCTCCATACGAGATCGGCTAACCAACCTTTAAGATATTTCTTTTGCTTTTCATGAAAAAGACTCAAACGAAGCATCTGGAGGGCTTGAGTTACTTGGAGATAACTAAAGTCATGAAACATCGGTAATATATCGGTCAATTATGTTACGAGAGGGAAAAAAAAAACAGAAGATTCCGGGGAGGATAAAGCTCTGAGCCCAATTAACTCAGCCTCAGTTGCCAAATCCTAAAAAAACTACATTCATCACACCCGTGACCACAAACGAATCTTAAACTTTTCAACCTAAGTACAAGCACCGTTCTTTCAGCGTACCGCGGAGGCGTTCTGTTTGGAAGGTTCTGATTAGACAGAAAACGCATACGGAATTCAGTACAACAATATGTTGAATATGCCAGAACACAGTCGCCTGATGTTTGAGAAGGTGCCTGCTTCTGTCATCAACGACTGACTGGCAGATTGCATTTTTGAATGTTGACAGGTTGGAATATTGAGTGTTCAACAAGCTTCTGCGATGGAACACGCCCAATATTAAACGTCTATTTGAATGGAACGTGTCTGAAAGACATGCTATTAATCAGTAGAGAGAGAGATGGACGAAAAAGGCGTAGCGCGTACGAGTTGAACAAACCCATCTTTTCGCTAGTTCTGTTACCAGAAGTAATTCCCATTTATTCCCAAAACTGACGCATCTGTTTGGGAAGGAAGGAAGGGGAGGGGGAATATAAGTAATTCAGATACAGTTTGTTTGAATCGCAGAACTAAAACTGAATCCGTTCCCTCTAGAGAATATTTCTGAATCCAACCCCGTATATAGTCCAAATGCTACGACCAATTTTCGTTTTCAATACACAGATTTTCTGATCAGTTCTCATCAATATTTCTCTTCCATAGTCATAACTACTGCAACAGGAGAGGGAAGGAAATGGGTTTTTTTGGGGGAGGGGGGGTTGAAATTAGGTGTGTTCTGTGGATGGTTTGTCTTTTCGCTAAATGAAAAAGCTAAGTTGCCAAGATGAATACTTAAGTTTAACATATGACTTCTGATCTTCCAATCAAGTGCCTGTGGTATACCATTTACTTTATTCCATGCGCACCTGATTAGTTATATACGGTAGTAGAGATTTCTCTCTGAAGGTGGAGTACTGCTTAGGAAAATAATCACCAAATAACTTTAAATTTCGTATATGCTAAGCAACGTACATAATAGATGGTTTTGGTACAACTTTCTGAAAATGGTCACCAGAGAAGCTAACCCAAATATTTGAATAAACATAAATGATCGTCCAAACCAATATCCGATAACTGTATTGAAGAAATTTGACAAAAACCTTGGAATCTGTCTTAATATACCGACGACAAGGAATATGTAACTGGAAATACCATCTGTTACCTCGTTTTGCCCAACCACCTGTTGTACTGTTAAACAATAGTACAAAAGTTTCTTAACTTAAAGCATTAGCTACATTCATAGAACATATGATGACAATAATGCAAGATGTTAAATGGAACGTTTCACATGAGAACTGATAGGGGTTGATTGGATGCAAGGGAGGAAGGAGAGAATTTTCCATTTGTTGCAAGCTGAGCAGTACACTTTCCGGTATCGTCAAATTAACCCGTAGTTCACCATTACTTATACATACACACATGCTAATCAATATGCTAATACAGATTTCGTTCTGCAGGTGGGCCAAACAAAAACACTTACTTGGTAACTCTATGGAAATAAAAATATTTTTCTTAAATTTCCGACTTGCAACATTTGTTCTCCCCTTTTCGATTTCCGACATAAGATTGACGTACCGAAGATTTATGACCTTAGAGACACCACCCCATGCAGGGAATTTCTAAGTAATAAGATATGTAAAAATTTTTTATTATTTGTTCCTTCCACAAATCACAACTGCGGGGAGTTTAGGAAGCGCGCGCAATTTCTAAAGAATACATCCTGCTAGACAACCCAGGTGTGTCGAAGCAGACCTGGCCCTGTTAATAACCAAGAAATGAACTTTCTGCAGTGGCTTGTAATCCGATAATAGTAAACGAACTTCGATAGCTAAACGGAAAAATGTTAATAAACAAAAAAAAAAAGTTACATGAATTCCGTATACAGACCGCGTCATAAACTGTTCGTATCTGAATGCAACTTTTTTTTTGAGGGGGGGGAATAGATTTTTTTTTTCAATAAAAATTCATTTTTTTCAACGCATGCTCCTGAATTGAACAGATGGGTAAAATTTTAGACAAGGCATTGACGTTTTAATGAAAATAACAATATTCTTCAATAGTTACTAACGGCAACAAATTATGTCCCTCTTTCTCTCTCTCCTCCCTCCCTCATAGCAATTCTTTCGGTTCGAGTGAACAACATGGCTGTCCGACTCAGTCAAGATTTCAGGTGAGGTAGCACGCACGAGGCGTTAAGTGACAGCTGATATTGAAGCCGCCCTGACCGCCTGCTGTCGTTTGACCTCGGTTCATTTTGACGGGGCCGGATCCCAGCTAAGTCTATCTGTTGTCTGCGAAGAAACATACGGGCTGGCCCCTTTTTGGAATGTTGTCTGTGGCGACCTGGCGTTTGGCTCGGGTTAATACCCTGACGTATGATTAGTTCTCATTCACCAGGTAGCTATTCGGTATGGAAGGCCTGCCTTTCAAGGTAGAGGGAGGGGGAGAATTTCCGATTTGTAAAAATACGGCATCCAATACTCTCATTCGTTAAAAGTGACGGCTTAATAGCCCTTATTACAAGAACGGGCAGTTCTGTTTATCTTTCAGATGTGTGAAGGAGTACCGAAGACGTGTCTTCTAATGTGGCACTCTTGTCACACGGAAGAAACATTAGTTATGAATAAAATAAAATTCTCATTAGAAACACAAAAACTTGGGTGTAAAGGAGTTTGCAACCCACCCACACACACTATTTAATTCGTCTGTGGAAACGTGAAGCTACCACAAGAACTATTATTGTATAGTTCGGGTTAAGTGGAACAAAAAAAAAAAAAAGCAATACTCCCATTTGTCTGGTTAACGGTTAAAAAAAGAACTGTGGCTGGTAATACCTGCATTTCATCGAACGTCACCCATCCTTCATAATAAAGCTTCACCCATAGTTCTATTCTTGGCTGAAGAACCAAAGTTATTTCTACACTACAACACAGGAAATGACAAATTATATTTTTAATTTGTTCAGAGGGCGTTGCTGAAGGATCTTCTGGACAAATTCCTCAAACGTACTTTTTTTTTGTTTTTTTTTATAGATTAGTTTATCATTATTTTAAAAAAAAACGTTGAATTTTGAATTCCAATTTATCGATTTTTTAGTCCATACAACCCTAAGCACACAAGCTAGATAATACTGTCCTTGTTAACTTTGTGATAGGTGCCAAATATACCGCTGACGTATGCAGCTATTTTCAGACTACGTCAGGCGATACGTGGTGCTTCATACTAATGCTAAATTTGTTAAATGAATGTTCAATAAACGAACGATGTTTATCTAAGACTTCCTTAGTTGGCGTTTGAAATGCAAAGGTAAGCGTCAGATAGCCTTAAGAAAAAAAAAAAAAAAAATCACGGATGTCTTATACTCTACGCAGATAAACCTGGGATGAAGAGTTGAACGGTCTTTCAAATGAAAGATTTTTCACAGAGCTTATAAGGCGCTGAATTATTACACCTCGTGAATAGAAGGAGAGAATTCTAAAAATCCCAGCAGAATCATCAGTTTGCTAAGAACAGGAGAGGAATAAACTCTGTTTTGAGAAAGTCGTCAAAGGAAGTTATTGCATCATTGCGTAACGCACCGGGTTATTTTATGAAAGCCCTTGGAAAAGCCGGAACGAAGGGGTAATTATTGGTAGATAAGTTTATTTTATATACACAATAAGCATACTGTAATTGGTCAAATACTATTTTCAGCCAGTAATTCTTTCGGTTTTATTTTTTTAAATAAGGATATTATGCACGCATGACGAATATCTATGACGAAATTTTTCATTGCACTACACTATGATTGTTTATGAACAAATGATTAACTTAATCCTACTTTTGCAGCATCGGTCCACAATTGTCAACACGGGATTCCCTTCCCTCTTCACTGACTTGACAGCAGATTGCGAGTTTTGTATTGATGCTGAAGAAACGTCTCAAATGTCTAAGGATAAACAAGACGATTAATAGTAAGATTTTAGGCCATTTTTGCTATTTCAACTCTTAACGAAGAATAATACGAACAATAAAAAATGTTGCATCACTGACAAAAATTAATATTCTTAATGCACACAACTCGCTGAAAACTGTTGGGCTACAATCGAGATCGGAATATTGTGGATCCTTTCCTAGATTGGTTGTGAATGATTCGAAATACGTCTAAGGTCAATGTACTGTTTGGTAATTACGCATATTCCATTGACTGATTTGCCTGTTTTACGGCATGATAAAACCTTTGTTTCCGAGAACTCTTCAACCTCCCTGAGACTAGCCTTTCCTTCAGTTGAAAAACATTTATAATGGTTCTTTGCGTCCTAGACAAGATTCAACCAGGGTTTTCCTTTTCCAACTAAAGGACATCTTATTACCGACTGAGCTACGCAGACAGTTAGTTGGCCTGGTCGTCCGAGTGGTTAGAGTATCCGTTCTCCAACCAACAGGCTGTACGTTAGAATCCTACCGTGGGCATAGCTGTTATGCCTTTAGATGGTAGTTGAAATTCATTGCTCGGTGTGAGGTCACCATCTTGCTTACTGGAACCTGAATTGTCTTTAAACCTCCATTTAGGCATGAAGATGAAAGAGTAGTTAAGGAACTTTATAAGAAGAAAGGACCCCGGCTGCAGATGGAATCCACGAAGTGCTAATCCCATGTCCTTACAATCACAGACTGATTGCAACGATATGGGAGACCAGATGAGGTCAGTATTCATACTTCTACTACACGAGAAAGGAGACTGAAAGATTGAAACAACTATTACTTTAATAGAATCTTGCTTGCAGGGGAAATCATTGTAAACAGGATTGAGGCTAAAGTCAAGGCCGAGATACTGAGAAACAGACAGGTTTCAGGAAAGGCAAAGGATACTAAGATTAGATCCTTTGGTTTGGGTAGATCACTGAGAAGTATACAGTTCAGTCGTCTTTTGATAATTTCTCAAAAGCTTGAGTTTATCATGTGAAATTATAGAGGGTAATGTACTAAAGGAAATTCATTGCTTTCATTATCAGGTTGGTAGGTAACCTGCCCAGCGAGTAGCGATCACAGTAAAAACAGATGCTGGATTAACTGACCGGCTTGCGAACAGGCAAGGAAGTTGGCGTCGCACTGGATGAGCTGAAGACAGGAATTAGGAGAGGTGGTATCTCAGCAATCTGCGATACATGTCGATGATACAATAACCATCTGTAATGACCAGGAAAAGCTACAGCGAATTCTTGACAGAGTTAATGGATCAGTAAGAACAAACTCAACTGTAGTAAGACGATTATGGTTTCTGAAGGAAGTACAAACAGAGCATGTCCTACGAAACAAGCATACCGTAATGAAGAAATAACTGAGGTCAACAAATTGTAAATTTCATTATCTGGAATCTTTTATTAATGCGAAGAATTGCTGCTCGGAAGCCATCAAAAGAAGATTAGGATATCATCGCCAGGTGTCCTATTGTGGGCAATAGGACACCTGGCGAGAATTCCTGTGGCACATCACCGAGGTATGGAATGACCAATGCGAAGTCTGCTCACGCCTAATGAAACTATCATGTCCAAAAGTTCAAGACAGACTCAAAACCTGCGCATGCTTAATTTTTAACAGATTGTTGTCCCTTTCAACAAAATCCCCTTATAAACACTTAATATTTCTACCAATGCTCTAGAAACTGCTGATACTTTTCCTTTGAGATCATGCTCATCAATGGGATTCAGGCTAAATTTTCGAAAGGTCCTCCTTTGAGATGCAATTTCATCTTGACCAACCAAAAAAAGGCGGTCATTGGAAACCAGATTTGAACAGTATAGAAGGTAAAGGCTCACAATAAGATTGTTCATAGCCAAAACTTGTTACTGGCTAAGAAGCCATGGCAGTGGTGCAGTGTTTCACCACGATTCGATAACTGCTGCTGCATGTGCCACTTTTCTGATGAGGCCATCTTCCCTTAAACGCCTATGTGAAACTGAGTTCGGCCTGTCGGACGAATTCAGGACACACAACCGTCTTCACATTCCGTACTTGAAACCTTCACTTCTGAATCTAGAAAAATCACTTTTTGGTAATGGGTTGTGTCCTTCCCATTACTTCATCTCCAAATACTGTCGACGTTTTAAAATATCTTCAAAAGAAGTTTTAGGAATTTAATACTTGGTGTAATCTCTTTGCTCTTTCATAGCAGTCATTTCGAAAATCTCAGAACGCTAACAACCGAGCACTTGAACGAAGTTTATATGAAAACGTCAAAAAGCCATAATGGTGACACTCGCATAACACCTCAGACTGTTTCAAAAGGCTGCAGAAATGAAGTTGGGTATTCTGGATATAACATTGCAAAGCAAAAGCTTGGTGATTCATAACAAATTACTGTAAATCACTACTGAAATTAATTATACGAGCTACAAGCCGAAGGAAAAACGCTTGTAATCGGTTAAAGAAACTATGCTCTACAGATGTTTTAGAATTACGGCCGAAGCAACTGAGACTATGAGGGCAGTATATCTGTAAAGTGCGTGTTCTGTAAAGAAGGATGAAAAATCAGGGGAAACCCTTCGATATTCATGAGATCGGACACTCGATTTTGTTTGTTTGTGTGTTCTATACAGGATTCAAACCCAGATCTCTCCTTCCAAAGGGCATTGTCGATACAGAGCGAGCTAGCTCCGCAGATGTGCAAGATATTAGCTTAAAAATAGTAGGGGAGTAAGTTCATTCTCAAAAAAGTCCTACGCAAAGTTAAATAGTGCGAATGAAAAAAGGAAAGAAAGTGACTACTGCAGTAAGTTTGAGGTTAGAATGCCTAGTTGTTGGCATTCTAACAACTAGTGATGGCTAGTTGTTGATCTCGTAATGGCAGGTTCTGAAGAAAATAGCGAAATTATGCGTGAATCCTATCAGGTGAACGATGCATGAAATTATGAACGAAGAACAAACCAAGCCCTTTGTGGAACGAGTTAAAGGAAATCATTAATAACGCGACTGCTTTTTGTTGGATAAAAGTAAGATTTCAAAGAAGTGAAACACCTATCCAAAGGATGGGTTAATTGATTCCAATTAGGGTGAGGCACAAGGCCTGAGGTTAATTATTGTCTGTGAATTGTATGTTCTGTGGCTAATTTGTATGTTTTGAGGGAAAAACCAAAGTTTCCGGAGGAAATGCCAGGCTGCTTCTCCAAAGGTGGGAACAAATTCCAGAGCAAGTCACATCGGGGATATGTAGAGAGCATGCATTGTGCGCAGTTGAGAAAATATCCGAAGAAATTTTGTCCAGTGACTGTGCATTGATACTGCAGAGTCGCTGGACAAAATCCATCATCACACGTAATGAGTGACCAGAGATAAAACCTTGCATTCAACTAAAATTAAACAGAAGACAGACCGAACTATAGGATGAAAACTTGCTCTATTGTGCTAAACTCTGCTTGAACAATATCCTTCCAACTCTTTCTATAAGCCCACATCTGTTTACTAAACCAGAACTTTCTAAGAAGGGTTAGTTGTCTCTACTGATGAGACGATATGTTTATTCAGTCGAAAAATAAAGTCTTATTATCTGTAGATATTATTAGTAATAAGGATGATATGTCCGAGTCAAAAGATAGCTGGACTTAATCTTTAGCTCAATTATAACAATCGATTGTAAAGATCAACCTCACAATATATGAATTTCTAGCAGAACGTAAACGCCCCACTTATTTCTGCATATCACCGAAGAAAGTTACTTTAAATTTTTTTGAATAAGCTAACGCAATTTAAAATTTACTGTTCGTAAGAAAGAGGACTTAAAATTAGCAATTTTTTTTTTGTGTGTGTGTGTGTGTGTGTCTTAAACAGCTTCGAGTGGTCATCCATAATGCAATGAGAAAATCTCTGCTGCTTCTACGATTGACTAACTTGCCTTGTTAGTATTCCCAGAGAATTTACAACGGTTGAGTTAATATCCGTTAATCTCAACCTTCTGGACAGCTTAAGGTATCAGTGTACTATAGGCTTCAATTTTTCACGGATGAGAATGGGGAAGAGGAGGTCTTTTGCACTCTAAAATCTGCCCTCGAATTCATGTCAACTGAATTCGAAGGCACCAACAAAAGATAATTTTTAACATTTTTAATAGCAATCCTACCCACGAAAGAACGACGCCTTATTTTACACTGCGATTTCACACAAGTGGGTTAGGTGCATTAATAGAAAGCGGTGATGATATTCTTAAATGCAGGCCTGACGTATTTGTGTTTGGTCTCTACTAGAACAGTGTTCCTGAATCTAACTCCAACCTCTCACGGTATTAATGTCCTATAGGTTTAAAACCTTTTCCGTGTGTGCGAGTATCATTATAAACTGTAAATACTACAAAGAAACTAATGCAAGTTGTCCATTCTACACGAAAGGATTGGAATTAATAAGAGATGGAGTTTATTCATGGGTTTGATTTACTCTGTTGAACAGAATCAAGGACTTTAAGGAGGGACCTTCCGAAGCATGGAAGTAGTATATATAAGTATCAGTAGTTCCATGAAGTTGATAGATATCAAGGGTTGGAATATTTGCAATTACAGCCGAAGCAACTAGGGCTGGGATACTAGGGTAATTATTGTTCTTCTATCCAGTTTGTGAGAAAACAAATATAGTCACAGAGAGGGGAATGCCCTGCTGCCTCCGAATGTGATCGGCCGGGTTAAGGAGAAATAGTTATTCTACTGAAAACTGGACATCCGATTACAAAATTCAATAAATGAAAATGTATCTAATTAGATCAGCCAGAGGAGCAAAAAACCAAACTTTCTTCAAACCTTCAAGAAAGATTTCGAGAAGGAATTCAGGACAAGAATTAAAATAAGTGTGATCAGAAAACTGAAAGCAACAGTCCAATGAGGAAAATGAAGAATAGAAATTGCAGAGATCATCGTATTCAGCACCGTTATAGAAACAATAAGAGGAGACGTAATCTGAACATCCTATGGAAGGAGGTGATGTTAATAAGTTGTGTGTGAAGAGATGACTAGTGAGTAGGCGATTCTAAATTCAGGCAGGTACGTTTACTATTTTGGATAAAGTCGATGTTAACAGTGATACTTGGTCAGCCAGATTTGTGCATATTAAAATCACTAAAGGAAAGAAACTGCACTGAAAATAAAATTATATGATGTACGGAAATTGCGCCAACGGAATATCGAAAAGAGATTGTACGATCATCAACATACTGCCATGTGACATTGGAATCACAGGAAGAGCAGGTTACTTATAATGACACTGCTCTGCTTCTAGAAATTTTGGTAAACTCTTTAGCGTAGTAAATCGTACTGGACTGATGTGAATTAAAGAATGGTGAAGGCCAGAAAACACAAATTCATGATACATGTGTTTTCAAACGGGACTGATGCTGCTATTATCATTCCTATTCAGTATTTATATTTTGATACCACTGGACGGAATCAATAGCACACGTTTATTCAACGTATGTAGATGATATAGAAAAATTCGAAATTCTATTGAGGATTGTCTCATTCTACAAGAGTTTCGAAGAATTATAGGCTTGTAAATAAAACAGTATATTTGATTATTATAAAATGAAGATACACTGTGCTAATTAATATATGTTCTGAGGATAATAGTTTAATTGACAGATCACTGTTTGACAACGAATATTCTAAACCAAATGCTGTTCAAGAATCACGACCTTTTTAAAAATCCAACGTTTTACTTGACTGATTTAATGAGCCAGCAAAAAAAAAAAAAATAGTGAAATTTAGTATGCACTCATATATATATATATATATAAGCTAATTAAAATTCATTTTAAGATTGCATTAGCAAATTTTGCATTCATAATGTCAACCTTTGAACTATTCCTTACTAGCACGGCATATAACCTACATACAGAAAAGCCAAAGAATCGTAGGTTTATCGTATGGTTAACTTGACTGATGACATCCATTCGGTATTACAACACGACAGCAGCTGCGCTTTTAGGACAGCCGTTCACTATTTTTGTTTAAACTATTTAATTAAACGAAGACCAGTTTGAAAAACAGTATGCTGTTCAAATATATACACAAGTGATTTTAAGCAAAAAGTTTATATCACAAAATAGGTCCGATTCCGGATAGATTCAGTAATGAGGTATTTCACACAACTAACGCCTATGAGGCCAGTGCATTATATTACATTAAATATCGCGAAGAATTTATCTGAAAAATCAGATAAACTCTTCGCGTTCTAGAAGGGACAACCCAGGTCTTTTCAACCAAAGTGCATCGTTGTTATCAACTTTGCTGGTCATTTCAGAATTTCAGCTAATAACTATGGAGCTTCCTGGCTGCAGATTGCGACCACCTATGAGATTATGGTCTCGTATTGTGGTCTAGTCACGTAATGTAGTTCTCGGAGCATGTAAATACTACTTAGTTGTTCGCTACTAAGTTAGAGAAGTGTAATGCAGTCGAAGTAAAAAATAAACATTTTGAGCATCTATTGTGCAAGTTGTATTGCAGTCTTAAATGATTTTTAAAATTTGAAAGAGATATTTTAAGAAATTGAATCCCTGACACCAACCTATTAAATTCATCTGCCACCTAAAATCATCCATTAATGGTGGGGAATTCGAACCCGCAACCTACAAGTTGCAAACAAAAGCAACTATTTGACCAATCACATCATAGGCCAATGCTGTCATTGTCATCACTGTGGAGAAAAGTATACGATGGGAACGACAGTAAAGTGTTTGCTGTGCTATTGGGGAAGTTATAAAAAGAGAACACAAGGTCTCGTAGCTAATTAACTTTATGCTGAACTCGACTCCAGGTTTACTATATGCAAAATATGACAGCTTTTTGATCACCTTGAAATCTTTAAAGATGGTTAATTGATTCTAAGAAAGCGTTCAGAACAATATTTCTCTTCCTGTTATGAAAATAAGTTTAAGCTGATCCATTTCAGATTATTATTATTGGCCTTCCATCAGAAACAAATCCCTGTAAAATTCAAAGTGCAGAAACTCCAAATTACGTATAACATTACTATCAAATCTATTCGAGATGGGTTATACGCACGTGAGGGGTAATCCAACTCAACATCCATTGCTAAACTAAATGTGTTGAAAAAAAAAAGCAAGCGAACCATTATTTTGATCCGTTATTACAAACGAATTTCTCCATGTGACAGAATACTGACCCTAGTACATTTTCTCCAAAGTTTCCTGCATTTAATTTTCTGTACTGAATATCCCTTAGATACTACGATATCTAAGAAATGAGTTTTTTTTTCTTTTTTTTTTTTTTTACCTCTGCCAAATAAATCTTAGTAGTACATACTTTATAAATAAAATAATGGAAAAAAAAAACTCTTCCTGAACACTCCCCCCCCCTCCCCTTAATATGTAAATAAGCCTCAGCATGTTTAATAGTCCGAAAAACAAATACAAAGAAATGAGCTTGAGTTACTAAGTTCGAAACTTTAGTCTGAGGATAGCTAAATGTAAAAAAAAAAAAAAAGTACGGTATTAGTTTTAAAATGATTAAAATAAAAAAAAATGAATTAGTGATATTTAATTTTCATAAAACTACAAATTACTGTTACATTTCAACACAAAGTTAAATAGCGAAGCAAAGAAGTCATTGTTTCAATGAGTTGTTTTTTTTCTGTCGAAATTTGTGAACATTAACTTGTGTATCAGAATTTCAGTGATGATTACTGGAGATGTATGCCCTGTTGTACTTTGGCGTCATGTGTGAAACAAGTAGAGTAAACGTACTGCAACTACTATAATGCAACAACAGTCTTTTGAAATAAATTAATACGTTTAAATGATGCGATCCTAATAAGTACTGTTTGTTAATGTATTTGTCACGTTCATTTAACAGACAAATCGTTCAAAACATTTTATAAATTTGGCTATAGTTAGTACAATAAGTCTGAGTACATACAAATAAGGAATTTTCAGGAAGGACAGGACTATATAAATGCGCCAAAGAACTAAGAAAACGAATTCCGCTTGAAGTAGTGCAACGCTTCTCGTTGAAGACGGTCCAAGTTTTCCATAGAGACAGACAGACACACACGTTGTACACCATACACGTTGCTTGATCAGCTGAAACCGACAGCACGCGAGAGAGAGAGTCTGCATGCGGAGTTTAGGAGAAAGAGTGCAACATAACAATGACTACACCACCACCACGCGCCATGAGTGAAACAGACAAACTGTATTCCACGTGTACTAGGTAATAGGCGTTCCAATCGTGCTACTGCACATGACTTTGCACGAGCCCATTCTTACTTGGAGGGAGAATGGGACGCAACGTTACCACGCGGTCTACGTGCTCCATCAATTCTTTCTTCTCCGTGGAAACCTCCCATTCATCAGAGACCACACAAGTTGACTGAAGCCTATAGCAGGGTCCAATCTAAAAGCCCTTTGACCTGTGCTAAAGCCATCAACTGGGGCAACGTTCGCAGAAGCCGACTCACAACAACCATTCTGGCTTCCTGCCAAGGGATCTTGAACTGTAACTCCTATCTTTCATCCTGCTTGTAAGTACATTCCCTAGGCTTATGTCTCCGGCGCTAACAGGCGGTATTAGGGAAGTAATATGCTTTTTCAGTCTCACCTTTCTTAGGAGCGTACAAGTTGTACAATAGATGAGCAAGGAAAACCCCAACACACGCGCACAGAAACTCGCTCACTCTCTCGCACAGCAAAGCATTGTGCACAAGTCCCACGGTGACGTCACACAACGTCATCGCTACGTCTCTGTACCGTTACAAGAAGCGGAACACTTGGCAACAGTAAAGTTATTTTTTCCTTATCAGTACTTTATAGATAGTGTGGCGAAAAACAGGAATTACAGGAACGATCCGAAATAGAGCTTCCTTTCTTCGCTCGGTTAACATCAAAACAGCTGATGTTTAAGCTTTGTTAATATTTGAGGGTTTTTTTGTTTCATCTGAAAATTAATTTATCGGTAAAAGGCTGTGCTAAAAGAGAAAAAGTAATGAGAAGCTTGATATTAGCTGATGAAGACAATTTTATACTGTAGGCATCGGAGTATTTTAATTAAAATGATGCCATTTACAACAATACCATAAAAACATAGCAATACACTCAACCACAACAATTCGTTTCATGAATTCAATGTGCTTTCACGAGTTTCGGAAAATGATTTAAGTCGGTTTCCACGTTGAAGTACCAAAACAACACCGACAAGTCAACGGACGTCCACTTTCGTCAAAAAAAAAAAAACCAAAGTCGACTGAGGTAGATAGCCAAAAAGAGCAATCATTCTACCACACTTGGATTTTTAATGCGTATTTTCGTCTACAAATCCTTGCTAAACAGAATTTTGCCTTCAGAGTGAAAAAAAAAAAAAAAAATGATATAACGTCGTAAAGTGCTACAAGACGCAGGAGAATCGTTGGCGCATTTTTCCTACCGGCTCTTAACAAGTGTTCGACCGTAGATTGCAAAATCTCGGTAAAGTGTGGTGTAAATCTCTGCTGATTAATTTTCTTGCTAAACACGTATACCCGAATGACGTCATGACACTCTTTGCTTGCATTTATGAAACTAAATTGCGTAGAGAAGTCTCATATCTGAGTGGGCAGGGGGGGGGGGATTCTAAATTTAAAACTGAGGAAGTATTATAAACTATCAAATTAAGATTACAATGGAAATAGTTAATTCTCACTTGGAATTGTTTGTTAAAAAATTGCTTTTCCGTAGAAAACAATACAGTACTTCATAAAGCATTTATTAGCTTCAATTCATAAGTGATTTTTTTTAATGAACTGTGCTTTAATTAAAAATGACGTCAACGAGTGGAAAACCTACTTATGCCTGCATGAAGCAGGAAATGAGGGGATCCTTAAATGACATAATATCCTTAAAGAATAGAGATGTCACATACCAAAGATGTTCAAAGACATTTCGACATGTTCTTAGAAAAATGTAAAGTTAAGGTTAGAACATTTTTAAAATCTTAAGATTTTAAAATCTTTCTTTTTTTTTTTTTTTTTGAATCCTTATGATTCTCAGTCATCTGCTGAGTACAAACAGAATCGATTTCCTTATGTTTTCAAAGGTCAAGTATTTTCTTATTAATTTTTTTTAAAAAAAAATTGTGCCTTTAAAATTTCCAGAAAAAGAAATCGACGTGTTATGAAGTGAGACTGGTAATTTTGCGATTGCGGAGGAAGTCCCGACTAAAGTGTGATAATTCAAAAATGTCCATTAATCTGTAGTATATGATTATTGCTTGTAAACGTTTACATAGTTTTCGAAAAAAGGAAAAAAAAAACAAAACAAACTCAACCCTGAAGTCAATAGTTCCACTAACAACACTGCAAGATTCTCTCTCTCTCTCTCACCCCCCCCCGCTCCAGACAAAATTTCATTATTTCATCGCAGGGTCTTGAGACTCTGCAAAAAAATCCGTTAATAGCGCAAATGATGTTCGAAATACACCCCCTCCTCCTTTAACAGGAAGGATGCTTTAGAATATTGGAATATTAGAAAGAACAAGTCACTGTGAAATTAGGCTTAAAAATGAGAATCAAAATATACAAAACCATATGTACAGCATAGGAAAATCTAGGGCATTTGGAAGAAATCAAGATAGGTAGAAAGAAATAGAACAAGATGAGAAATAGCAACTTTAATCGGCAGTGTATATAGAGAAATTAAATATATCTAGTAAACTTAAATATAAAGAGCTAATAAGCTTCATTTCGGCAACAAAAACATTATTTAAATTAAGGGGATATTAAATCCCACATGTGGGATTTAATATCCCCTTAATTTAAATAATATCTAGTAAAAAAATTAATAAGAATCTCTCCCATGGAAGTGTGATATAACAATTTAGCACCATGAATGGGCTAAAGATCAGATAATCCAAAAACTCTCAAACACCAAAATTTTAAGCAAATCTATCGAGAATCCTAAAACAAGTTTATACATTCCCTTTAAAACAGTCTACTGAATACGATGTAAAAGAAAAGAGAAATAAAGAAAATCCGGGTTTACAGGCAGAGAATTTAACAGAACCGAAATCGATTCCGATTTCGGTTCTGTTAAATTTTATATATGTTCTGTATAATTTCGGTTCTGTATAATTTTATATATGAAACTGGAGGGAGAGGAGTTTCATATATAAAAGTTGATTTACAGTGCGGGTGGGTGGGAGGAACACGTTGTCATCGGGATTGTGTTGGTCTCGAACAGCTACATAAAAAATTAAAAAAGAAAAACGAACCGATATCAAAACAAGCAAAAACGAACGGTTAAAGCAAGCCAACTCCCTCTATGAGATAAACACTCTCCCAGTGATCATTATGTTACGATGAAGGTTAGCTATTTCGACAACAACTAACCTTCATCGCAGTTGATATTAAAAGGCTATTTTAATATTACAAAAGGACTTTTAAAAAGTCAGAAATTAAGTCAGCAGCACATATTACCATAATTCAGAAATCTGGTGATATCCTGTGTGTGCCAGTTACAAGGGGAGTCGTAAACAGCTGTGATGAATGTGCTAATGTCTGCTTCACGATTTTGGCATTAACAATACGCGAACCGTCGCGTGCATAAAGCTTAACCCAGCAACTTAATAACGCACTTTGCTACCCACGTATTCTAACCATTATTTAAAGGGGAAAAGCAAGTCCCAGTCAATTACACTTAACCTAATTTTCCATTCATTACAATCGCCACTAACACATTTCGAACGCGTACTCCTGAAATTCACTATTCACAATTTCCCGAACACTTTGCCAAGATAATTTTCCGAGAGGGAGCGGGGGAAACCCTATTAAAAACTGGAAGTGCTGAAAATTCCTATGTTTTAAAGATGCGGACAACGCGCCCGCCAAAAAAAAAAAAAAAAAAGGGCAAGTATAGTCAAAGGCTGTTATTTTAGCGGTGCATTCTTGGTAACATGGAGAATAGACAACTTCCTGCATCCACCCTGCCTCTCCCACATTTGTTCGCTCTAAGTCCAGGGGTAATTAACCACACAGCTGGGTCAACACGACTAATTGTACTCCGCATCGGGCCAATTTAGGAGTCGTGCCAGCAATATGAACTAAGGGAGACTCCTGTTTTTGCAGACGACACACACACAGTCGGTGTGTAATGACAATGCATCTTAACTATTAAGTCTAAGTATAAAGGTTTCCTCTTACTACTGGTTTTTAAAAGCATTTAACACACTAAAAACCTGTCCAGGATCTTTGGATTCATACGGGAATTTTTGTCACAAATACTTTACGCCCTCCTGGCAAAAATTATTTATTTCCTTAGCTACAACTAAAGCCGACTCATGCATTAACAGCTATTAGTTTATTTAAATGACTGCACACTTCATTCAAGACGGAATTAAATGTTGAAATGTCTGACTAGAAAGTATGAAATATTACATTTTAGATTTGACCTAGTTTACTTAGATAACAAATCGTAATTTGATGCCTTTAAGTGTTGTCCTACGACGAACATTCGTTAGCAAGAATAAAGTCAATAATGCTATTAAGAACTTGATTCGTATGCAATACCAACTGTCTCATTCAGAAAAATAAATACATTTTCTGGAAAAACACACATTCTGTAATCCTATGGGATTACAGATTGTCGATAACAAACAGATGTACAATATATATATATACATACATACACACCCACACACTGTAAGAGCAAATGAAAAACAAATAAAACTATTTTTACCAATGTATGTTTTGGCACAAAACAAAACGACTATTCAACGACAAAATATCGAGTTCCCGTCATAAATCATAATCACGTGATCTGATTTTGTTATGAAATGCAGAAAGTACTTTTGCAATTAACTGTACGTAATGTTTTATACGATACTATTGCTTTTCCTAGTTTAAAAACACCTGTATGCATTTCCGTTGATGTTTCTCCAAATTCCTGTATATGCCACTGTAAAATTAACCTCTCGGCATAAATGCTCCGAACAAATAATTATATTTTACTTATATCCTAAATTTTTATTACCTAATAAAATGATTAAATATCTTAATTACGTTTAACTAAACAGAAAAAGTAGAAAACAAACCTAAAATATATTTTACCTAATCTTCGAAAAGTAGAATCATTACTCGTATGTTGTCACACACTATCGTTCTTTCTCTTAATACCCACCACCTTTCGCTAGTTTAAACACCTGTAGTTCCCTTGATTCCTTGATCACGTGGAAGTTTTCCTCAACTTGTACAATACTGCAACAATTAACGAAAAGATGGCGTGGCAATTTTCACTTCCGTTCCCAATAATGTAAACCTCTACTTGTATGTTCAGGCATATGAAAACATACTAAACCTTCTACAAATCAGCAATGTTAAAAAAAAAAAACTTCTTTTTTTTTTTTTTAAATAGTGGATGGCAAGGGTGGATTCTATTGAAATTTTGTAATTTTTAATGCCATTGAAGAATAATTTTTCCTTCTTTATTCACTCTTTTTCTACAAATTCAATTCTGAGAACTTTTCGGAGGTCTTTTAACGCATCATCCTTCGTTCCTTTCTATTCTGAATAATGTATCCGCCTAATGAGACTGTCTGCCCGATTAACTGGAGTTTCGTGTGCCTTATAAACAAAAACATTTCCCCATAGATCAATTTAAATAAAAACAATGCCAATTTGCATAGTTATACTTATGAATAACAAATACAAACGAATAATTGTTATTCTACAAATATCAAAAGGCAAATTACCTCAATTCTATGTAAGCACACACAAAAAAAGTTATTTGATGTAAAGAATGAATGAATATCACAAACACAGAATCGGGACGGGGAGGGAGGTAAGCAAAGTCACTGCTTGATGTATAGATAAGGGACAACAACTTTTAATATCAGTAAACAAACCAAGTTAAATATCAAAATACTAAAGATGCATATTTTTTTTAAAACTACTCCAAAAGTGTGTATTATTTACTTTCATGTTAAGAAACACAATCTTCAAAACTGACAAGACATTTACAAATGTCTTGTGCTAACGCTGGGCGGATAAAGAATATAAGAGGTATTATACGTTATTTAGACTGATATAAATGAGGAAGAGCCGTTTTTTCCTTTTTTATTATAAACGAAGCATTGATGACCGTTTATCCTTCAGCTGTTATCTTGATCAGTACTAAGTGATTGTCAGTAATAAGCCATGTAAGCTGTGAACTTATCAACAGGGAATTTCTTATACAAAACTGAGTTAATGGGCGATCGCTTTCTTTGAGAGTAAAAGAAGCCCCCCCCCCAAAAAAAGTCACTTGATTTGTGGATGTTTTAAAGCATGAATTTTAAGAATATATCTTGCACAAGGCTATCCAAAATAAACACTCGAATCCTATAAAGAAAGAGAAAACTATATATAAAAGAACATCGCTAGTGACTGAGATAATTAGGAGGTACACAGTTAATCCTTCTCTGCACGAAGGAACGGTAGAATTTCATTAACGCTAATTTGTAAACAGTGGTGTGTAATTGGCACAAAGAAAGAGCCTTTTCCTGTCTTGTATGTCGCCGGAAACAGTGTCGTTTTAATTTTTTTTTTCTTTGCCTCTTCCTCATTAAAATCTTGATAAAAAAAAAATCAATGAAACTAAAAAAAAATAAAAATTATCTTAGCAGAAATACCAAAAATAATAATAAAAAAAATCAATTCTGCCTCTAAGATATGTATCCTTACGCCAAAATAGCGCGTCTTTCTATTTAAATATTTGCATATAAAATACAAGCTATAATGAATATATTCTTATGTAACGTTATCACCTTAAAATTCTCCAATAAACACCCAAATGGATAATAAAAAAAAAAAATAAAACAAATTTCGGAAGAAAGACATGTTTCGTGAGAACGGTCCTTTTCAAGTTTGTTAGTAAAGTCTAATTCCAACACCGAACTGTAGTGCTCAATTATGAGTGTCTGAAAGTGTAAGAATAAATTAGCTGGGGTCCGATCCAGGAGGAACTTTATTGCTTTAATTTAACAACATAATGCGAAGAAACGCCGCTGACGCTATAGCAATAAAAGACAGAAAAGTAAACCATGAATCACTTAAAATATTTCCACTACTGTCCAAGTAGAACTATTGCGTCAAAGTAAAAACTATCCCGAAAAGCTGTTTGCAAGCGAAATTGTCTAATTCCCAGACAAGTAAACAAATTTTGATATCGCTAAGTATGATGTTCTAGATAAGGCAGGAGTAGCCTAGCAGCATACAACACGAACATCGCAACAAATACGCTTGATGTCTGCTGAAACTGGGCGCTCACTCCCTAAACGGGGAAGTAAAATGCACTTCTATAGATCAGTAGATCGCCGAGATATCTAAGCCAGGAAGGAAGACACACGCACGTGAGCGAGTTTCAGTAAAACGTACCAGAGGCAGCAGAAAGTGAAGTAAAAAAAAAATAAATAAATAAAATAATCGGTATAAACGCTTACACTGAAATCATGTGAAAAACCTCGTCCTTTGGCAATCTGCCAACCTTAGATGTAAGGGTAGGTCGTCTGTTTCAGGTAACGAGGGTCAAACGCGGAGCAGAATACCGTTGACAATCCAGTTTTAGTTTGGTGGGGATTAGGAAATATTACTTGATACGTTTATCCATCAGCTGCTAGTGGGAGAAGATCCGAACATTCTCTCGTATATCAAAAAAGAGACAAAAGCCGTTTTCTCCTTGCAACTAATCACACGATAAAGATTATGGATTGGCGATTTTAGACGGTCTCAACCTGCTACTCAAAATTAGGAGCAATTACTTTTTTTCAATAATAATGATAAATCGAGAGCCAAGGAGTCGATCAAAAAATGCACTAAATATTCGTGTAAAAGTGTCCACAAAGTAAGAAGGAATATAGATAATGTCTTTGAACAACTGACAAACTCCCCATCGGTAAGCAGACCCAACAGAATAAAAAGAAAGGCGACGTCTTGATTAGGACACGCATAACAACTAATGTTTAAAGCATTGAGAGCCCTCAAATAATCACTAAGAATATGGGACTGACACCATTTTAAGGTTCCCAAATATTTATGGTACTCTGCTATGACTAATCCCACACATGTGCAGACACTTGAAGAGAGGAAACGAGAAAAAGATATTTCGATAACAAAATTCCTTTTTATAGCGACCTTTGACTGCTTAGCGCACGAACAAAAGGAAGCTCCCTTGCTTATATTCACTGGGTAATCGCAAAAGCAGTGAATAATTGTTACTGATGTGGGCCAATAAGGCACACTTAGGCACGCACAAAGTCACTTATGATGTCACTTGAGCAATTAATTTTTCGCTCAGACAATAAGACTGTAAAAGTAACCATCCACGGATGGGCACGCAATGACACTGGTGTTCTCGATATGTGCTGCCATTCACGGCCGTCTCACTTCAGCGAAACTTGAGAAAATACGAAGAATGGCCCACAGATAAAGAAGGGGGATGAAAAAGAATGAGGGAGGAGATGATAGTCAAACAAAAACTGAGCCTAAGGCCGTAAAAGGAATTTTACAAACGAAAGTGCGTTAAGCTGCCCATTTTCTTGGTTCAAATAACAGTAAGGTGCAATGAAATCTAATCTACGTGGTCAATTTGAACATCTAGCCAATAACTTTACAAAAACATTCTTTATGGTAATATTACAGCACACAGCTATGTGACAGGTGGGAGAGTATACGTCATTACTTCCAACGCATTATTTTAGTTTCTCCACACTGTGAGAGGGTCGAAGTTCTAGTCCATTCTATTGTCCAAATTAATGGATTCAAATGATCGAAATTATTATCATTATATGGGCATCTCCATGGAGTCAGAAGACTCATCGCGGAAGACCCAAACTATCCACACCTCTCCTGGAAACCATAATAGAGACAAAGCACTTACAACTGATTCAGGCAACCCATTCCATTCATTCACCACTCTCCAAGTGAAAAATTCAGTCCTCACACCCTTGTTAACCACACTCTTAATTTCTGAATTTAAAAAGTCACCCAGAAACCATTCTTGTAACTTGTTGCAGCACGAGAAATTAAACAGTTGGGCTGGTACGTAAAATTCTTGTTTTATTAGTTGGCTGATTTGCTAACAAAGTTGACATTCATTTGAAAAATAACAGTTCGGAAAAATGACACATGATCATTTCTCTTCAGCTGAAAGAAGAGTAAGTCGGTCTAAGACGGTAGGATAAGGAATTTTCCAAGAAAAAAAAAATCGGCCGGTGAATGCACGTAACTGATAGACGTAATATACTTGTTTAAAAGCAACATGGCTGCTGAATTCCCTGAGGAGCCTCGACATTACCTTCAAACAACTAATTAAATCTTTCTCCTATAGATGGTAATTGTGATAAGTTTATGTTCACGCGCGAACTTGACAAACGGGATAACATTTCAGATTAACTCTTTGTCGAACTTCTTGATTGGTCCATTTCTGATGGACAGAACTACGTATTCGTATAGTTATATATGTTATGCAGCGCGCTGAGCAATATTAATTTATTTCTTTAGTTTCCAATGGGTTCGAATAACTACATAGAATGATAATACGAAATATTGGTTTTCCTACATCATGTTCAGTGAAAGAAAATAATGTCGCATTTAGATAGTGAATGCATTAATACTATACATACATGCATTATAAAAATGTCCTGCACACGCTCTTATGTAGATTTACAAATCAGTATAAAAGCAAGGTCGTAGTTACTTCAAGCATACAATAACGCATAAAAATTACATCGAAATGGCAGCGCCTCTAACAAAGGTTTTAAAAAAAGAAAAAAAAAGTGGCAGTATTCTCCTTTCACGTGACCCTGTTAGAAGTCTATAGTAGCTAAGCCTCTAATGAAAATGGCAATAGATAACTTGCGACATTTTCAAAATCTGAACCCAAGAAGTCCAAGTTCTCCAGATTGATAGTATGTTGTTATAGCAGCGTTATTTCACATCATATTCATCGCACAAAACTAAGCACCGAAATTCGAAAAAAAATAAAAAGATATCCTCCTGTGACGCACTATGCATTCAACAGGTGAACTTCTTGATGCATACAAGTCGTGCGTGTGTCACAAAAATGCGATTTACTTCATTCAACGCAAACCATTAGTTCACGCAGTCTAGCAAATCAATATCGAGATGATTTTTTTTTTCCATTATATTTTCTCTTCTGATGATTGTCATGCAAAAGATATCGAGATTCAACAACATGTAAGCAACAAGGTTGTTTGAATTTCATGGACCTTGCAAGAAAATTCTACACTACTGTATTACTGCTGAATGCGTGCTGTACCTGGATATCGTGCCTTCACGCCTTTATTCAATGTGACAATGGAGGATTCAATAAGGCTACAGACGTACAGTGAGATATGTTGGAGACCACAAACCTGTATGCTGCTTTGGCAACAACGAATCAGGGTGACTACTTCTTTTATAAAAATAGAAAAAAAAAATATTTGAATTGCAAAGTGAAAGGAAAATATAAAGCAAAAGAAAACAATGATTAAAAGTATTGAAAATATTTCAATCGTTTTGTTGCATTTTTTTTCAAAGAGCGATAAGTCTAATTTTTTTTTTTTTTGTTCTTTTCCAAATACAAAATTATAACAATGGATATGCTTTTAAGCAACGCATTCTTCGTCGAATTTTGCCAATCCCACAGAGAAAGAATCAGTACTGATCGTAAGATTTAGATCAATCGAGGTGAAGTTAACAAGTCTCAGAGACTGATGAAGACAGTTTCACTCAAGAACTTCGGTTTTGAGTCTGCTAAATGTGCAAATTAACTTAAGAGCATACGCAAGTAATTAGTGCCTCATTACCTTTCTTGCCTCTACACTAATTTTAAGCATTATTATTGTTCTCATTTGAATTTATTATGTATCTTTAAATATTGTTTCTGTTTACGTCAAAAAATTTATGAAGTAAATCATGTTGAAGGCGAATCTTAACTATTATCTTTTACAGTTTTAAGATTTATTTCAATCGTTGATTAAAAAGATTGCGTTCTTTGTCTTGCACGCATTTAAACAGTTCTAACACTTGAGGAATATTATGTTGTACACTGAGTTTTGCAGAATGTAATTTCAGCAAAGTTTGGGTATTTGGCAAGATATAAAAAGAAGCAATGTGAAAAATGAGAATTCAAACATTAAAAAAATTTCACATATCAATACGAAATGGAAATAACAAAAGTGTAGCCGAAAGACAAATTCGTCAACTACATTAGAAAGATTAAAATTACTGTAAATAAAAACAAAAATCCAATAACCATCACAGCACACACTACGGGGGGAAAAGGGCACATGAAAAAAAATCTATAATCTATATTGCTGGCGTGTAAGCCAGCAAATGATTACGTCATAATTTCTGAAGTGCTAAAACTATTTGCAAACTTCACTCACCGGAGATAGCAACATGCTTTGTAGGATAGTGCAACAGCTAACATTCTCGCTCACTCTATCTCCTTCCTCTTTTCCGCTTTAAAACTGTGGATCGATGAAGAAACAAGAAAAAAAAAAAAAGTTCATACCAACACTCTACAAGGTAGAGTTCGTCAAGAGAAAGCTGTAACAATTCTTAGAAGCTTTTAAAAGCTCCAAGTCCACCCAGACCTCCTCCCAATAGCGCACACACTTTTACAATGATGTCTACATGTGTTGTTGGACTACATTACTATACCAAAAAGGCCTTGTACGAACAAACTAATTTAATTTCTTCTCCTTGGTTCCAAACTTTCAAATCCCTAAAAACTTTTAAATTCTTCTTGAAAGCGCCTCATTTACGGTCAACGACTGTCGATAAAAAAATAAATAACAAAATAAAAAGTAGCAAAAAAAAAAAAAAAGTTAAAGAACGCGTGTTAGAGTAATTTTTTTTAACCGAAATTTATCAACTTAGTAGAATTAACGACACACACCCAAGAATGTCTCTCGTTTCGATAAAATACATGACTTAAAAAAAAAGAAGTATGTGTTCTATTAGATACACCATCCGATTTTGCTTCCAGACCTTTCAAAAAAAAATATATACATCGACTTTAGTATTAAGATGAAAAACGATTTTTCCAAATTTTCACCTGCTTTTATTGCTCCACCACGGTGCTTATTTATGTTCCATTCAGGAGTTCAGAATCGCTACGATTCTACTCTAGCATTATCAATTATTTTAATATTACCAATCAGAAGTTTTACGGTTCTCATATGTTTATAAATATTATATTTCTTAACATGGTTTTAGCAGTGTAAACAACACACTTAGATATGTTACTATGCAACGAAATCTCCTACACAATTTTAACCTTTCTACTGTCAAGTCATTTCAGGAGAGAAAATAAAATAAATAAAATTTTCCGTTTGCAACGAAAGAATATTTAGTAATTCTAACCCAGTGAGTGTTGATTGATGCTAACAAAGAAAAAAAAAAAGACATGCCCTTGTCGATAAACTTTTATGCCCTAAGGAGATGCTTTATATTCATGTGGCAACAGAACGAAATGAGGTAGTTGAGACATTTTACAGTCAAAACTGCATGGAAGATGAATCAGGAAATAAAAATTAAGGTTGGGAAACAACAGTATCACACTTCGGAACAAAAATCGATGACTAGTTGAGAACTATGGGTAGCTAGCTGGTTCCCATAACTTGCTAAATTTATGCAATAAGAAACCTTAAAGAAAGCTATTCGACATTCTCTGAAGGTATGATGAATGATCTCATGTACCCTCTCGGCTTTGATATTTGGAGGGGGATAAAATGTATAAATAAGGTTCAAAAATCTCTTGAGACATTCTGGAAAATGAAATATCATAAACACGGTCTATACCGGTTAGAGAACAAACGTAGAAACAACAGTTGAGAAGATGAAGGACAAGGAAATGCTTAGAAAGTATATTACAATGACCGTATAAATGCGTCCATGTAGAATTCGCAATAGTCGCTTAGTATCCACGGTTCTTCTCTACTATTTTTTTCCGTTGTTTTCGCAATAAGAATAAAGCAGGACAATGTACCAAACACCCAAGGTACGTTGAATCATAAACAGAGGAATATTTCTGGTCTTTTAACCAACGACGAGTTCATAGTTATTATGGAAGAGATGGCTAGATAGAAAGGGAAGAAACTGTGCGTTTGGTTATGATTGTACGCAAATTTTGCTTGAGCAAAACACCCAAATGACTTTCCACATTGGCATTGTGAGAAACGAAGAGTGTGCTCCGAGACAGATCTGTTGTACTAATACAGATAGCAACTACTTTTCTTTTTTTTATTCTGTCAGTGAAGAACAATCATGATGATGATGGGATCTCATGAATAACAGAAACATTTCGGAAAATATAAGCAAGAACACATACTCATTGAAACACATTTTTGCGGTTTGCAACAGCTTGAATAATTGCCTGTTAAAGGAACTAAAACAGTTATTTTATTGGCGACAGTGAAACTTATATAAAGCAGTCACATTTGTCCAATTTTTTTGTCACTACATACATACTACACACTAGTAAAAGTCAGTTGGATAGCAATTAACAGCAGGTAGAAAACAAATGCCACAGATATGTAAACACATACACACTGCTGTTTCTATTATATCGATTGTGATAAGATGAAAGAAAACACTACTGTCTTTTTGATTTAATGATGTCCTAGCAACACGGGGGGGGGGGGGCACTTAAGCCAAATCTATCTGCCGTTTTAAGATGTCACAAATACTTCTGATTTATCGAAGTCGTTTTAATAAAGTTGACTTTTACATAAGAAAAATCACAATGTGACTTTTACATCCAACACATGAAGAGTCGCAGTGCATGTTCTATACCAACTAAAAATTAACTTTCTTTAAAACAGAAACACTACTGGCTGAGAGGACAGTCTCCGTTTTCCAATTAATTGACTGCGGGTTCGAATCTCGGTGGGTATAGATGGTGAGATTTCGAGATGGTGAGAATCTCCAGGATGAGAGATTCTCACCATCCTTACTTGAAGTAGATTGAAAAACCGTGTTTGATCACTAGAACAATTATCTGATTATGTAACTATTAACTTAGCCCACATCCAAGGTACTAACTGGACGGCAGGTTTAAGGAGGGCATTTCATAAAAACGAAATTCAAATGGAAATTCAGAATTTTTATGAAATTCAAATTTCATTAAAAAAAATACAGAACTTCATTAACTTATTTGATGATGTGAGCAATATAAACTTCTCTCGCTTCTAAAAAAGTATGTGAATGAAAAAAAAAAACTTATTACCTAAAATAAAAATAAATACCCAAGCGTATGAAACGACAAAAGTCATTCAGTTCTACATAAGCAAAAGCTTGTGATTTAGGAACAAGCGTTTATAGATTTTTATTAACTAAATACTACAGTTTGTATTTACTAATTACGAAGTGTGAGAAATGCAATAGTTTGTTTTATTTAGAAGTTTATAGGGTTTAAAATAGGAATCTGTCTCGAGCTTCACTAAATTTAAGATATAGAAGGGTGGTGTCTATTTGCACAAAGAAAACTAATCATAAGACACCATTTTCATGTTTTTTTTTCCCTCTTTCAATCATGAAAGATCTTAGTTTTCAGTCATTGTGAAAAACTGCGCCAATTTAAAATCCGAAGTGTTAACAGATAAATGTGCTACTCTCACACCACTCACTTATTTGTGAATGGTGTGCAAGTAATTTGGATATTGAAACATATGTAAATTTAAACAACAGGCAAGGATATGTGTGTGAGAGAGAGAGAGAGAACAAGTGATGTAATCTATTTCATAATGTATTCGGTCCAGTAAAACACTGCGTAACTATCTTTTAACAAAACTAATAAATAAAAAATAATCCCTGCTGCTAAGTTCTCCTGAATCATTTTGACAGAAAGGTCACTTCGAATTCCACTCCCAAGTACCTTCTATCACTCTTTCATTCCGTGGCAAACATTCATTCCTTCCCTCCCTCCCTCCATTGCCAAGTCCGGCAAAGCAACATACCTGCAGACATCATTACACTAAGCCTAACCACCTGCTGCATTCGGTATACCTCTGATTAAAGTTTATCGCTACAATGGCCGGTAGGTACATTGGTGGGTGAGAACAAACTAGCTGGGTTCACTTCAACAGTGTTTGGGCTCCTCCCCCAATTTCTCGTTGACTGACAGGTGCAGCAAGCAAGTCAGCAGGGAGAGGCAGCTATGGCATCGACACTGCACCTGGCATAATAGCTAGGAAAATTAAGCTTATATCCAGGAGTACATCCTGTTGTAATGTATCCAACAAGTACAGAGTGGATTTTTTTGTTGTTATATTGGTGGAGGAGAGTTGTTTATAGTATAATCCCATTATGGAAAGTTTGAAAACAAAACTCCCAGGAGGCCATCTAGGAATTAATGATTCCGCTGACGTGTATAGTCTCTCTACGTATGATGATGCTCCTTTTGCAAGCATATCAAATCTGTTAAATCAAGATAAACAACAGAATCCTAGTATTTTAAGAAAATATCAAGCTGATAAAATTGTTCAATTTAATACGTATACCAGAAATGAACTACAAATGGAGTATAAATACATTTTGTGCCAACAATACGTATTTTTTGTATTTTCATAAATACATCCTTGCTGAACCACACTCCCCTTTTTTCTTCATAGGGGTGTGGAACGACGAACCGAAGATGAACTCTAACATCAAACATCGCTCACAAAAAATATTTAATCAATGAAACGGAACCGGGATATTTGCTAATCACAAAAGAAGTATAAATATCCGTAGTTAATAAACCATAAGTTCTTTTTAAAAATAAAAGAGGAAACTTATTGTAGACAAATTAACGCACACAAATACCTTTCAAGATCCGCGTAATACTTTTAATCAGTATACATTTGCTAATTTGATGCACAAGAAGTTCAGTTCGTGGCTCTGCAATGGTTATTAAACGCAACGTCATGCATATAAAACAGGTAAGAGTTAAGTCTAAGCAATTTGTTTTTCTTTGATTATGGATCTTCAAAAAAGAATGACAGCTGTTCGCCCACGTTGATGTTAATCAGGCGTTTATTAAAATGAGATTACCACAGCAAGTCAGCAAAAACATGCATTTTTCATAAGGCAGAATGATTTTTTTTTGCTTCGACGAGTTCATCTAAACAATACAGTTAGTTCAAGTCATTAGTATTGTACTTTATAAAGGAGAAAAGTGGAGTACCCGGAGAAATATGAAACGAAAAATGCAACTGTTTCTTAAAGATAAATCGTTAATGGTAACAGCGAAGTTCATAACTTCGTGAAAATATGATTTTTAAGTTTCTAGAGGACGTAAGAACTTCAAGATGTGAATATCCAAGTTTGTGCTGCTCTCCTAATTGACTGCAGCAGCTTTTAGTGACGCGTGTATATAATCAAATCGATATGCCTGGAAAGAAAACATTTCGCTGATAAGTTATGTTTATTTTATTTAAGGAATATACAAAGTGTCCATTTTCTCAGTAAGCAGACAAAGTTAGTTACTGTCTTAAAAAGAAAAAAAAAAACGTTTAAAGAAAAAAAAAAAAAGGTTTTATGGTAACCTAAAGAGTATTATACAACCTTCGATATCAGCTGATACTTAAAAGAAACAAAATCCTGAAAAAATGATCGAATTTTTACCTTTTATTAGCACTTCTCCTGGTGTTACTAATTGAACTAATGGCTAGTTAGTAGTTGGTTTTCCTCAGAGAAAGATACCAAGTAAAAACCTATAAGTTATCTGGAGATCAAAATGGATATTCAATAATCTGGTCTTGGAAGTGAAAATACGGTCCTTTCGCCATATGTCCTATGAAATAGGACATATGGCGAAAGGACCTACCAAGGCAACTTATTGCACAGGTCGTAAGCGATCCATAAGATACGATGTTTCTATATATATATATAATAATTTTGCCCAGTTTTACTTTTTATCAAAATGAAAATCCCCCCACCTTTCATCTCAGTATAAGTTTGGCTAACTTAATTTCAGTTGAAAGACATGAAGGTGCTAGACGGGATTGCGAATTCATTCTTTCAACCGAAAAGAACAGTCAATACCGACTGAGTAAAATCGAAAGACATATCCCGAAAATATATTATTCTGCCTTGTTTTCATTGCTTACGTGGCAACATAACCATATTGGCAGAAACATGGGCAATCATTTAGAAATAAAATCCGATGATGTTAGAACTTTTTCTGAACAAGTTTAAACAGGATTCCCTCACAAACACACAATTTACATGCGGTATGAAAATATTACATGTATAAGAGGATGAATTACAGTCAAAGTAACTGGGCATTCCAAGTGGTCAGTAACGTAACTGAGTGGGAAATTCTCACAGTTCACTCAGGCTTGTTCAAAATACTGAAGATATTCAACGTTTTGTGGCAGAATTGGTACTCGGGAGGGGAGAAAGAACCATGACTAACTTCCAAAAAGTGAATAGAAAAGACTGGCTTCGTTGGGACAGACAGAGCAAGTAAGGCTATGAGATCAGTATATCTGCGTTCTTTGGCTGGTATGTTTTGAAGAGGAAAAAACCCTGCCATGCCATATTTGTATGATTTGTATTTATATCCATATCTGGATTCATATTTAGAATCCAGCCTGCACTTTGAAGTATAGCAAAACCGTAGGTGTGGAGGGAAATGTGATGAACTACACATTTCAATTCCTCAACATTGTCAAAGTTGTAATTAAGAACATCTATCTGATGACGTTTAGGAATAGTTTGCAGCGTAATAAACACGATGCATCAAAATAATGGTCAATATCATTACCATCAGCAACAGTGCATTCGCTATGGAATGGTAGAAAATTAATGAACAAACCAACCAACAAGTAATTTCGAACAACCATCAGTATGGTCATCACAAGATAACAGGTTTCGTTGCACTGTAACAAAAATAGAATTTTTGTGGTCAACTGCTTCGGATTGGCCAAGGTAAAGGCGCTATATCCCCGAATTTTGTTGTACCCCAGTAAGATTTCTCGTAGCCTACATAAAAGAGCAAGCGTTGGACTACACGTGTATACACAGCACTATTAAGTTCGCGTTGGCAAAACGATGAGGTGGTAGGTGATACCTCTAATTTTGCTTTCATTTGGATGTCCACATGATCTAATATAAGTCTGTCAAAACAGGCGATCCATCAAGTTTATTCCGTAGCCCAGTGCATTTAAATAAATGCAATGTTAAAAATTTACATACTATCCATTCATAATTTTTGGCTTTCTCTCTTCGAATGATGGAAACATTTAATAATTTGTACTCATTCCACTTCGAGAACTCCGGTGATGGGTAAAACTTAATGTGGAATATCTGAAAAAGTGAAACCGAATGGAATAGCAAACTTAAGCGAAAATAAGGAATGGACAAAGGGCATTTGCTAGGCAGGAAGCAGCTTGCCAACTAGTGCGACATCTCCTGATATAGTGACTTTCGTAATAAGTGAACCGCCTGCATAGTAGGGATCCAAGCTTGCACTAACCTGGCCATAATTGTAAAGTCGATGCTGCATCATGAATTCAAATCCTACTAAAGGCATTAGCATGGTTTTATAGGCATTATAAACATGAACAGTTAAAACAAAATCAATAAAAGGGCAATTTACAAATGCAACTTTCAATTGAGACAGAACATATTTATCAACTAAGAATTGGTTCTTGTTATTCAAACAATAATTGATGCCGCTGATCAAACTAAATAGATGGCATCATCATCACCAGATACGACTCAAATATTTTGTAGTTCTTAATCTGGAGAAGAAGAAGAAATGTGGGTTTCTTATTTAGTGAGTATCAAAAGAAGAATCTGATCAATGGCGACAATGAAGGCAACTGGTCACTGGTGTCCACTATTTATCATGCAAGTCAATCCGGCGAATTCAGAACAGCAATTTCACATCAACATAAACTGCAATTCTTATGGCATATAAGAGCAGTCAAAATTAGATTATAGAATTTAAAAAAAGGAAAAAAATATAATTGCAAATTAAAGCAGGGAAACCATGAGTAAAATTATTAAATAGATGGTAGGTTATTCAACTTTTTTTTTTCTATACAACGAAGGATATTAGGAAAAAAGTTGGGATCAACTATTAATTACAATGCCAAATGAAGAGCTGTGACAAGAGTTTTCAGTGAACTTGGAGATAATTGACAAAACAACAGTCGACCAATGATTTTTCAGAGATAATACAGACGTTAAAGTAAGCTATTTATTATCAATCTGAAGCTGCCTGTCATTAATATGACTTTACATTCTTTTAACAAACATCGAAGTTTGTTGCTACATCAGAATGCCGGCATCTAAAAATTTAATGCTTACGTGATTTCAAAATTAATCTAGCGGTTATAAGCATTCAAGAAAAAAAAAAAAAAAAAATAGCAACATAAATTTTAAGATAGAAAAAATTATTTAATTAAAAGGCGAATTGGCGTAAGTATTTAATTAAAGTTCTGCAATTTGCAAACTATAATGAAAAAAAAAAAAAAAAACAGCCAACTGTGTGATGTATTTTTTCCCCCTCCTGTTTAAATAATCAAAAAAAGTCGAATGATTGATAGCAGAAATCTTACTTTTTCACATTCAGGTTTCTGGCACGTAATATTAACTTTTTGAAGGATAGAATGAAGTTGAAGTAGCCGTAAATGAATATTAATATTTAATTAGATATTATAACATAAATACGAAAATTTCTCAAAAAATTTTACACGATGGCTTGTTACTGGAAGTAAGGAGTAATTGTGGTACTTTTTTTTTTCTTCTTTGATAAAAGGGATTTTACCGATTCGTTCACGGGGTTCTGAAGCATGTAATGTGTGTTCAACAGGTTTCCATTCCATCAGTTCTGCACAATTTGAGACATTTGATACAAACGCAGCATTTGTTTCTGAAACAAATATAAACCGCTCACGAAATATCCTTACATTGCAAAATATATTTGCGTTACTTAATGTTAATTACGTGGTTATATTTGTTATAAGTCGGTTAGATCTAAGATTTAAATATATACATATTGTCTTTGATGCAGACATGAATAATTATCTATTTTTAGAAGTATTTTAACATTATCTACTTCCGTTTATTTATTTTTTACTTTGAAGATTCCAAGAAAGTTTTAAATCTTCACCCGAACATTTGGATATAAAAATCTGTGTGGGAAAAGTTTAAACCTATTTAAAGCAAAAGGATGATCTGTGAGGTACAATAATTCCTCTTAGAAAGAGTATTTGAATAAAAGATATTCAAAATTATGTAAAATGTTGCATTTAGTAAGTGAATGTGTAATCTAAATAATTTGAGAAAGGCAACGAATATGAGCATCCCATCCTCTCAAACAATTAGAAGCAAAGAAAGATTTTTTAAAAAAAATCGTATTAGAATTAAAAATGGCATTAAAAGACATTCCTTGTGTGCACTTGGAGTTACGTATTGCTGCTAATGGTTTAGTGGATCCAAAACCGATTCTATGAACAATTGGACCTTATAGCTATAGTCACTGTCAGCATTATTTTTCTTGGTACTTCTGCGTGCGTCTGTTTTATTTCTGAATTCATTTTATTATTATTATGGATATTAATAATAAAGACCTTATTACAGATTCTACTCCAATTAAAATATGCCTACGGAAACTATTGTGATTTAGAATTCGAGGCATAAGGCCATAAGTATCAATGTTTGTCTTTACAGCTTGACTTCATCAGTTGTTTATTTTGCGGAATTAAAAAAAAAAAAAAAAAAATCTTATTTCCGTCTAAGACGATAAAAAAGTATGTTTACAATCCATGAAAAAAAAGGTACCACTACGCTTTGAGAAGTGTTTAAATAATTTAAATGGTATGAAACGGACTATACTATCAATCGATTTTTAATTAAAATACCTAATTCAATATTTTGACATTTATTAATATTCTTGTTAATGCATTAAGCAAACTGTAGCTACTGAAATACTAACGCGTCTTTTTATCAAACCATAGTACATAAAGATTTCGATCGATATATAAACTAGGATGAGAAAAAAAAAATGATTTCGAGAATTAACACTTAAAAATCACAAAAGTCAAAAATTTTATGAAATAAACATGGGAGAAAAATAATTAAGCTTAATGAATATAATAATAACAATAAGTACTTAGAGTAACAAAATATTACTCTGCTGTCTACATTGTATTAACCGAAAAATCACTCAAATTTTATAACAGAATTTATGGCAATTAACATTTAGGATTATCCAAACAGCATTAGGCACAAATCAAACAACAAAAATTGATTTGGGTTAGTTACAGCAACAGAGTAATAATATAAATCACGGAATATATTTACATGAAACCCAGGTGTTTATTTTATTTACGCAAAGTTCAATATGATATAGTCACGAAAAAAAAAATGTTCTGTCTTATATGCTCTTATAAAATCCATATACACAAGAAAAGTAACTATAATTCCTAAGCAAAATTACATACATTTGACTTAAATATATAACTATATAATAACAGTAACGATTAATTGACCTAAACGTAATCGAGGATTATTGGATTACCGAAACTCTTAGTACGAAAATGAAAGAATATCAGTTTGTGTATGCAAAATATATTGGTGTATAACAACGTGCCGAAAGCAGAATTACATACATATTGAATACAAAACGTTGCGAGCAACTTTTGCAAGTTAAAATAAAAGTTGGAAGCAGCAAGTAATTCGGATTGGTTATAAGTAGGAGTGCGCATTAGCATACTGCTCATGCCAGACGAGCGACTCAACTTCATTCCGTGCGAACTACAAGCAAAAAAAAATATAGACTTCTTGAATTCATGTGATTTTAAACAGAATGCCGGTCAATCGTTATTAACTGTATATGGACGCAGGCTACTGTAGATTGTTTTATTAATTCTGTTACTACACTTAAATGTGTGTGTGTGTGTGTGTATATATATATATATATATATATATATATATATATATATACATACATAGGTAATGTAATTATAGAGTCCATATATACATACAATATACGAATGTCATTAAACACTTTAAGCCTTTTTTTTTTTTAATCGGATCAACCAACCTAAAATTTGTATTATCGATTACAGTACATTACCCTGCACAACTGTAGTGTCCTCTTATCTGAAAAGTTGTTTATTGACTTCATCTAAAAATACGCACTTAAAAGACTGACCATTTGAAAATTTGCTAATTCAGTTTAATATCACCGATATTAAACTGAATTAGCAATTATGAACGAAATCATACTTGGGCACAGTTTTGCCAAGATTTATGCCTACCACTAATACTGTCGTTCGATTTTACTAAGTAACAGAAATGAATACATTACAACCCACTTAATTGAAATATCTCTTACTTCCGAATATAGTGCATAATATTTTACGACAGCTTTCACATTCCGAAATATTCATAATCACGCCTTCACGAAGTTTTAAGTAATTACGAAACCAATTTGAAATACGCAGACGAAAAGATATACTGGCGCCATTCACCTATTAATTGTGACAACATGAAGATTATTCAAATAGCATGATTCAAAAACCAATGTACGTTAGTTTCGAATGTCGCATAAATACCACAAAATTGAATATAATGTTATAATATCTTACCTTTATGTTAATTAAAATCAAATTAGCGTAAAATTTTACTAACAGCATAAATTCAAAATAATATTACTGTTATTCAAGGCCATAAGTTCTTTACTGATAAGATACGTTTGCAGCAAACAAAGTCCAACAAAAGCGCCAACGTTTAAGTGGGAAACGCAGGAAATTTCTAGTCATTATCAAGGTGTAGTTGTAAGAGCAATTATAAATGAGCAGAATCACGTGATTAAAATGACTTCCTCAAGAGCGAAGCTAGTAAAAACGCATGTATTCTAATATGCACCGATAACGGCCGCCCTACTTCACCGATTAATTTTCAAAACAACTCGATTACCTCAGAGAGTTGAAATGTAGCATACCTGATAAATCCACATACCCAAATTATGTTTTTTAAAAAAGGTAATATTTTAATATTAATAATTCCAAAATGTCTTAATTTTCATAAATTTCTGAAAATTCTCAAAATGTAAATTTAGTCATCGCTTTAAGATGCCGAGTTGTTTACATGAAAATTATGAATAAATCAATACATAATTATATATTAATTCATTAAGTGCGGACTCCGACGATAAGATATAATGATAATACGTAAATAGTGAATTACAAATACCGCGAAACAAAACGAATAATAAAAAAAAAAGAGCTAACGTCCTACAGCGCATTCTTGCGGTTTCCGAGATAAAAAAAAAAAAAGTCCTCAATACTTCCTCCCCTCCACCTAAGTAAACCAAACTAGTTTAAAAAAATCTTAAAAAATAGAAAAGTACGCTTTCCACCTCCCTCCCCCAATGCCGCTATACGCTAACAGCCAATCCGACGGCATGTGGGGGACAAGAAGTCGGTACAATCCTTAAAACATTCACGTACGATGTATGCATATCTATCTGTATACATCTATCTATATGTGTGTGTGTATGTATTATATATACATGCACACACACACAAACATACGCACGCGCTCAGGTTCGCATATATATATATACATACACACAAACGTAGACAAGCATGCACTCGGTTGACAATCACGGGCACTAACACACGCGCGTGCGCGCACTGATATATACATACACACACACACACACACACCAACAGAATCGCATGTACACGCACATTCACGCATGCACGCACACAGTCTCCAACTGTGATACGGGCGACGAAGGAATAAGCAAAGCAACAGCGGAACCATACCTTGCTCTGGTAGCATAGCTCGCTACTCGGCCTTGGGCTAGAATGAAATGATTGGTCGTCATCAGAATGTTGCTATGGGAGCTGGCCTCATTATGATATTCAAATAGCAGGGGGGGAGAAACGCTAGCACTAAATGAATGTTTGAACTCGCACCCAGATTGGCTGGCCGAGACAAGGCAGCGATGTCCATTAGCATTGCATTTGCTGGCGCGTGCATTTCAGCTTCGCACCTAAAATGACTCTGGGTTTTTATTGGCGAAGTCGCCCCCTTGTTTATGGCTCCAACTGTCAATCGCGTACCGGGGATAATGCCAGTACACAGCAGATGCCCTTGTCTTGAGACCGCTAGACGCTTTTAAAGATGGCCTGGGTGTGCGCAAAATGGCGGCGACACAGTTCGGAGGAGTAGTTTAAAATGCTCGAGTTTAAAAACGGAACATTTGGGATTTAAGGTGGAGTGACAGCTTAACGAGATGGAAGTGCGGGAGAAAAGAAGCAGATCTCATGGATGAGAGGATGCACGGAGAAGTGTCGTTAAAAGAGAAAGAGGAAAAAAAAAAAAACTACGAAGGGCGTTAGTAAAAGAAGTTCAAGAAAAGCTTAAAATATTTATGCAGAAACAACTTACAGCAGTTATTTATTTTGAAAAACTGAGGCAAATTTACTAACGTCACCACGTGACGAATAACACATTTAATTTGAAAACTACACGCAATTTGCATATTTCTAAATATTAAGTAGCGATTTATATAAATCTGATTATCACTGTAATTTTAACTGTAATTTTCTGATAGATGTGTAAATGAACTTAAAACAGTATAATAGGGTAATCCCCTTTTTCAACAAATTATTATTCACCATTTTTATATAATCCATTCCTCTAGCGAAGGCTAATATTTACTGAAGTGTTTAATACTCGAAGATTACTCAGCGAATTATTCTAAATTAAAAATAATGAAATGTTTGTCCTAATCCATTTTATAAGACACGTGGTAAAAGAATTGCTCCCATATGACATTATACCTGATTAATTGACATAGGATAAGCATTAGTTATGATGCGTGCAAATAAAAATTAGGCCAAGGCATCTGTTTACCAGCCATTCTTATACATTTAAAATTCTTCACACATCTGGTAAACGTTCATATCTATGCATTTTAACTACGTCCACAGTCAAGGCTAAAATCTTAAATCATTTCCTAAATCGCGCTTAGTATGTCTTAAAGAAGCTAATCACCATATGTGTACTGGTTTCATTCTAGGTCCATATGGCATTGCGTAACAAATCCAAACGGACGAGTGTCAGGCAATGTAATTTTTTTTTTTTTTTTGCTGCGTTTAAAACAAATAAATATATTTGCTGATTTAATTAGAGAAAATATTAAAATGCTGTTTTGAACCTCTTAAGTTTTGTTTATTGTCTGGAAAAAATTTTCCTATCAAGTTACTATAAACATTTATTCCAGTGGGAATATATCCCCTCCCCACATCGAAATCAATACTTTGCTCCACACTAATATGTGATAATTATGGAGAATAGCCCTAATGTTTTCATTCTCTTCAACCATCTAAAATGTTTGAATCTTCATCACCATATGCAGTTCCGATTCATCGCCTAACTGGAAACAATGAGACATTATGGATTTTCTAGACGTGGATAGCAGAAAAATTAGGCCTAATCTATACATAAAATATTAAGATTTCTGTATAATCTTTGTTATATATGCTATTATTGTTAACTGCATTTCGAATACCCTCTTCAACTTTCTCCCTACAAGGGAGTATAGCACCAACCGACCGGAAATCCAGTAGGAAATGAAATTCCCTAAACCGACAACCGCTGGCACACTATAACAACCAACGTAGACCTATTCTGGGAAGCGCACGATGAGAGAGAGAGAAAAAGCGAGAGCATTTGGTGGGTGACGGCAAGAGGAAGTGAGAGAAAGAGAGCAGTAGCCCAAACCCTACTGTGCTGTGGGGGACACCCAAAGCAGCAAGTGCACAGTTGGCAGCCAATAGACATTGCTCCTGCTATCCTCAGAATTTGGATGGTACTGCGGCTACAACGTTAAGCTATCGCCCGGCGGTTTACACAGGCCAGCGTCCATTGCCGTTATATACTACAGTTAGTGAGTCACGCACTGTTTCAACACACTTCAGCCGTGACTACGCGTACGGGATATTTTGGGGGGTGTTTGGATGTGGTCGGTGACACTCTATGTTCGGGTAATGGACGGAAAACACCAGACAGCTGGAACAAGCAAGTAGTTTGGATTTAGGCTTAACTAAACAGATCAGCTACAGAAGAGAAATGTTCCTAAATCAGTTATGTATCATTCTCACTTCGCAGCATGCACGATATGGAAACGCAACGCAAACGAGCATCCCTAAAAAAAATGGCCAAGAAGATCATGGTTGCCTGGATGCGAGATTTACGGTTCTCATCCTGAGCGCGCTACTCGACTATCAAAGGAGCCGACGTTTGATCGTAGTAGTTGCCCGCACCCCGTCCGGCTACAACCGGCTGCTGTAGTCCGTAAGTTATCCGTGGTAGTAGAGTAAGTTGGGTAGCAGACCATGTGCGTTCATATCGGCACCTCCAGGGAGACTGAAATCACGGAAGTTGGGGAACTGAGGTTTCCGATCTGTACTGAAGATGGTACAATTGAAAGATTCCTCATACCTTAAAGTCCTGATGATGTTCGGCCTCTGAAGAAGCTGCATATTGACTTCAGAAGATAAGCCTCGAAACCTATCTGTTCACGGTCATGAAAAAGGTAAAACATTTCCACGCTAATCCGCTTTTTCACACTGTTTTCATCATTCGTTTACTTTGTTTGACTTAAGAAGATTATGGCTTGTTGTTGACAGGAAGTATATTTATCTAATCTACTTTGGTTAGACGCATTACGCTAGATTCATAAGCCTAGAATACTCGTAAACAATTCCTATTAGCATACACTAACATGACGTTACTACAGTGAACTTAATTAAAACCAACTACGGTAACGCGTTTCAAGGAAAAAATGTTTATTCATTATGTTAGAACAAAATACACTTACCACGCTCGTACTCTGGCACAACTGTGCGGAGGCAGCGGCCATATGCCCGCACCCCACGCGCTCAGAAAGCAGCACTGCGAAGAATATGAATACGCAAGACGGCTGAGCTCCTGGCGTGCGTTTTTTAACCGCCCTCTCACACTTCCAGCACGCTGTTGCCCTTCTCACTATTTGACCAGGGTCAGCGACTAAGACAAAAGACTCCCTCTCTTGCTGCTTGTCCACTAGTAGCGGCGTTGTCCCGTTGTGTCCACTGAAAGGGCGGCAAATCCCGACGCAAGTCATTAACAATGGGCGAATTAATGCCTTCTTCACAGGATGGCGAAGTAGTGCGCGATGAAAATGTGACACATGGTGTGGCAAAAACGAGGCTATCAGATCCACTACGTCGGCCCGAAAAATCGATACTTGCCACGAGCTTCACGGGCTGACGTTTCCCGCTAGACCTTCAGTGACATCTCCTTGGAGTCGGACGGTGAGCAGACGCGCCGTTACAGCTGGCGAGGCGACTAATGCAGCTCCCTAATTAACGCACGAATCTGACTAAAAATGGCCGTGAGAGATGTGACTCATACCAAGCTCCCCTCCTCATGCTCTAAGCTAACTCACTGCTCTTGTTATTCGAGTTTTCCGCCAGTCTTGATAATACTGCAAGCGTCTTCGGTAAAGCTTACAATTGCTTCTTCCTCTTTGGGACAATCGTTATTTGCCTGGAGCTTCGGACGCTCGACCAGAGAAGCGGCCGTGAAAATATCGGTGTGAGAAGACAAGAGTATTTTTACTGTACTAATTAATTATTCAAAAATTAATTGGATTGTAATACGCATGCGTCAAGTAGTCACCTCGGCGAATGGAATGGTGGGTAAACAGTTATGGCGTCTGCGAGTGTGTGGAGGTAAGCTAGCTACTGAAATGAGGATTATAGAGGTTTTACGTTAAGCAAGTAAACGTACTGTTAAATGTTAATCAACCCTTCAGCTTATGTAAGCGATCATTGCGTGTTGTTCTGTTACAAATTATTAAAATATTCTGTAAAGGACATTTTTTAAAGCAGCTTATCCGTTGCTGCCTTTAAGTTGCGAAACATGGTGGGTTTGTAGAAATTCTGTGCTTCGCTATTATTCTCTTCAATTTTGCAAACACATATGTGCACATAGTAATATATATATATTTAAAATAAGCATTGTGAGGTAGTCATACCCACTAGATCCATTTTTCAGTAATGATTTTTCAACACTCGCTACTGATTCTTTGCAAAATACGCTAATTACATAATACACTGCCCTGTATTTCATATTTTGCCTCGAGGATTCTTTAGTATACTGTTCCTACTGGATGTGTTCAAATTTTTTAATTAAACAGTTCATTTGTTTTGGTTTTTTATGTTATTTTGTGGATTTTCTCAGTAATGTTTTCCATTATGATTGATTCTCATCTTTTTTAATCTTCATATTTTTTTAATTATGGAAATTATTTTATTAGTATTTATAATATGATATTTAATAAGTTCGGCAGCACGTAGCAAAGGGGTTATCTTTAAATGACACGGGCACTGTTGTGCTTGTAGTCGTTTTTTATGTATGTAAATATTTAAAAAAATGTTAAACATATTTTAATTTTTTTGTTTCTAAGCTGGAAAATCCTAAATTTTCTAAAATATTTTTTGGGTCTATGATATCATTCCAGAATTAATCCGCATATCACAGAAATTACACTTAACTGCCCTCCATCCTCCCATTACAGAATGTAATATCATTTAGAGATAGCTGGTAACACAAAGTTGTATGCATTAAGTGCAATGCCAGTAGACCATAAACCTATCTGATAAAGTATGTCATAGGTTTTAAAATGAGTGACTTTACCGAAAAATAATAATGATAAATAAATAAATAATAGTGGGAAGAATAGCTTTCAATTTCATCCAGGTCCTCTGATCATTTTTACATCCATTAGTGAGACAACCTAGGTAGAGCAAAAACCTTTTTGAGGAAATGCATAGCCATCCATTTTTGTTGGAATTTACAGTTTTATAGTGTAATTATGTTTAAAATGACTTTTTTTGCCTTCTGTAATATAATATTGTTAACTGCATTGAGCATGTATTTCATGTTTTTATTCATAAATTGTCTTTTGGTATCTGCATTTTTGATTGGCTATCTTGCTTAATTTCTCAATATCTGTGTTTGATGAGATGTTTGGTCATTTAATAATATAGCAGGAGAATTCAACTGAATTATTAAATTAGTGTATAAACATCAGCTTCTGTTTCAAGATATCTAATATAGCAAATTTTCAAAACAATCTTTCTATGATCTGTTTATGGGATTTGTTCTGGGATGGAATACAGTATTAATTATATATCATCAGTTACTAGGGGTTGCACGTCTTACATGGTTTGTGAAACCTAGCAGTGTATATTGTCTCTTAGAAATAAAAACATTGACTAAATAAAATTCTTGATCCCCCCCCCCTGCTCTGGCATCATGATCTACATTTGTATTCTAACTCATCAACATCCTTCTCAGCATTAATCTGGGTAAAACTTACAGCTGGTTCACTGCCCTTTAAACCACAGCTCATTATCTATTTCCCTCACCTCTGAGCACAGTACCATTCATAAGTTATACTGCATTATACTACATCAGAATTAACTGCCATTACTTTCTGTAATTTTGCATCATCCACCTTGAAACCTTGGGCTATATTATTAAGACTATATTAAGATGTCATAATATTACATGGGGTCCAAGGACTCATCTGGGGATGTTACTCCACAAACAACTCGCCATCTATACTACATAATCCACTACCCACTAATAAAATTTTTGTGTTAATTACATGTTTTCTGGCTGATTTGTATGTATGCAAGATGAAAACTTGATTTCCAGAAGGGGAAAAAAAATAAACTTATGCTGCTCTCTGTATAAAATTTGGCTAAGTTGCCTTCAGTTTAAAAAGTCCATATAAAGATTCCTCTTGTCCTGAGGAGAATTGAACTTAGGTCTTTTCTAGTCATTCATTATCCCTTCATTCTTCCACTTGCACTGTGGAGGTGCTTAAAATAGAAATATCCCAAGTTGAGGATTTCAGCTTATAAATTAAGCAACATAGTCCACAGGACAACCTGTGGCATGCCATCTGTCATTTCACTCTTTTGAGACCATCACTGTACCACACAATATACTAATGTCATTTGGCCATATCCATACCACCATTCTGTTTATCTGTTCCCTCAATTTTAGTAATTTGTGGTGTTTTTTTCAAATTCCTTTGCAAAACCAAAAAAAAAAATCACTGTATGCTGCTCCTCACCAGTGTAGTTGCCACTGTTATAAATTGTAACCAGATTACTTACACAAGACCACTTTAATAAACTTATGCTGCTCTCTGAAGATATTATTTTCCTGACTTATATTCCAGCACTATCCCACACAAACTAGTTGAGAATTCAGTGTACTGTATTTATCTCTTATGCGGTGCTTTACCCTTTAGTCAGAAACTCCAGTTTCAGGAAGCATTTTGTCATAATTTTTAAACTTAACTACTAATAGTCTAAATAAACATTCAATTATGAATAATAGTTATTGATCCCTCAAAACATTCAAATCATGTGAACACACACGCATATCTACCAGCATAAATACTTGTCCTTAGGGGATGCTGCAGAGGAATGGCACGCTGACTGCATTAATTGCCTAAAATCCCTAATTAGGAGATTCGACCTATCTTGCACAAATGAGAATTGGATTGGGAATAGTTCAACTTGAATTTTTTATTTAGTCATAAGATTATAGAATAAGAAAGTGCAACACACTCCATTAAAAATATGTACAGCAAAATGTAAATTAAAGATGCCAAGAAATTATATACTTGGTTTAATCCTTTATCCAAGTCTAAGAAACAAAGTCTGCACGTGAAGTAACTTCACGACTGGGCAACTCATGTATAGAGGCTAATGACCTTCACATTTACCTCAGTATCCCATAATGCAAAGCACATATCCTTACGGATATATAATGCTATTGTCCAGTCATGAAGTTACTTTGCATGCAAGCTTTGTTTGCCTATACTTGGGATAAAGGATTAAACCAAGAATATAATTTCTTGGCATCTTTAATTTATAGTATAACCAAGTGGAAAAACTTTCATCAGAGCAAAGTGCCCATAACTGTTATTAAAGTCACAAAATATTTGAGAATGAGCCCAAACAGTATTCAAAATAAAATTTGAGAATTTATAACCAAGGATTTCAGAAAATTAATTTAGAATATTCTTATATTATATGTTAGAAATGATATCAAACCATTTAAATTGAGATTCTTTCTTCTTTCTAATTCTATGCCTTTTTACTCTACAAAGAGATTAGCTGGAGGTGTCAAGGTTTTCCTTCCAATGACTTGGGTTTTTCATCCCATAAAACTACCTATAAGAACATCTAGTTACAGACATAATATGCTGGTTTCATAGCCGAGTTGCTTCAGCGATAAATCCAAAACAATCAACCAGTGGTGCAGCTCTTATAGCCTTGGGCATTTTGAACACTAGCTGAAGAAAAGCTTAGGGAAAGGTTCTATAGTTGGTGACTAGAATTAAGCTTGTATGGTTTTGCTTTGGGTAGCCTAGCACTATGGTAGCAAAGACGACAGGACTACCCAGGCATCATGATTTTAATTTTAAGAATGTTTTATTTTTTCAATTTCTTTTTACATAATCTGGAAACCCTGATTTAGAGACAGAACACACTTTTCAAGCCACTTCAGTTCTCCAATAAATGGGGTAGCGGTTTCACATGAAGTGATAAAATTCATTTCCCACCTAATGACGTTCACAAACATCCATGTCCATTGCAGAATTTGAACGTACAGCCTCTTTTGGTTGGAGAGCAAATATGCTAATCACTCAGCCAACCTGGACAGCAATCTTATGCTCATTAGATCCCATATTTTTATAAGATTCTCTCTCTCTCTAGTGTTCATTGCTGTCAATGAACTATTCTGTAGTGTTCAGTGACAGCAGTGGAATGCTATGCTACTACAAACCATTACCACACCACTGTTATCATTCAGTTGTGATATGCAAATATTAGTCTGCTTAACCACCATACCAGCCTGGACATGCACACATCCATAATTACATGGAGTGAAGTGTCCATTGAAGTCAATATAAGCATTGGATATTATAGAATAAATGATATAGATACAAAGCATATATTTTTGATATATTTGATCTATGCAGCCAGTTGGGTGGTTAAAGGTGCACCTAGTAGAATTTACTTAAGTCTTTGTCAAAATTTCATTTAAATCATCATTGCACAGCCAGTTTTAGCACATAGATAAACATCTGAACACTGATATAATTTAAGTAGGAAAAGGTAGTATGAATAACTCTTAGTGAGGGAATACCATGAGTAGACATATAAATACAAAATTAATGACGGAAAATCTTGCATATAAAGATTTTTTTAATAGTATAATTTTTGCCATGTGTGTCATGGGCATCTTTAGTACATGTTAAGCTGAAATTAAACAATAACTGAATTCCAATTCCAAAAAGGTCATGCATTATGGAAAAAATGCCAACTAATTGTGAAGAATTATTATTTTAATACTTTTTAATCCTAGATGTCAGTTATTGGCAAATTATGTTGTATAATGCATCTCTAATATTTGATTCTTGTTTTCCCTTTCATTTTTTTCTTAAATACTCTTTGTATATTTGGGTCTACAGTTCACTTCTGAAAGCTGTTCGACTTAGATTCTCTTTTAAAACGTTTGCATATTTTTCTTTTCAATATGATATTCAATTTCATCCTGCTTAGAAACAACTAGTTCTGAGCTTCCTATTTCAAATCAATCCCCTGTGTGCTTGTTTATCTCAAACCAGCATGAAGATATCACTATCAACAATAATATAGTTCATGAGACTTATTTTGTGCCTCCATGGGAATTTATATACATTTATGTTGGAACATAGTAATTAATGATCAGCGCTCGACATATATCTGTGGCAAGTGGATTTTGCCAGCCAGCAAGTAGTTATAAAAAGATTTAACAAAATAGATTCTTTTTATTTAGTAAAAAAAAAAGTAACTTTCTAAAGAAAAAAAACGTAACATCAGTTTGTAAAACTCCTGTTGTTCTTACTGGGAATATTTTAAAAGTGGGAGAATAGAATTTGGCATAAGTTGTCCAGTTCTGGTAAAGACTAATCCATATTCCAAACAGAAATTAAGCAAGCTTTGTCCTTTTCTTAATATTTTCCCCCAAACATTTCTGTATATTTGGTATTCATTTCCTACTCGTATATATTTAGAGCTCCAAGTACAGTTTTTTTTTTTTAAGTCATCCGCTTTCTAATGACTCAAATTCTTTAGTGTTGTTCTTCCTTAGTGGAAGCTTCTTTAAGACCATAAGCACAAATAAGTCTCATTCAATTTTCCATGTTGATAGTTTTCCACTGCCTTACTTTAAACTACCTACCACAAAAGATTATCTTGTATTCAGTATTTGTTACTGTACCACTTCCATTCTTTTCCTGATCTTAATTATTTAAAAGACTCTTAATCTGTTTTTGTCTTCATTTCTGTATTGTCTTCTATATTGATGTGGTACTTTTCTAATTCATTTGCCATTTCCACTTTTACATTGGTGTTATTTTCGGTGATGTCATTGACAATTGCTATTATTATTATTATTATTATTAGACACCTCCAGGGAGTCCAAAGACTCATCAAGGGAGGGTGCTCAATCCACCAACTGACCGCAACTACACTAATGCCATCTACTGCCGACCACCACTAGTATTTCCAAAGATAATTGCAAACATCCATGCCCATGGTGGGATTCGAACCCACAGCCTTTTGGCTAGAGAGCAGATATGCTAACCACTCGGCCACAGGCTGGCTATGTTGAGCAGAACTAAATGTCTTCATTATCAGGTATGAAATTCAGGATTGCATTAATGAAGAGTATTTAGGAAATACAAAAAGTTTTCTTTTATGTAATTTAATTACATATAACAAGATACTAGAGACAGAGATTGCTCTGTAGGCAAATTGTGCATTGCCCCAGATGGCAAATTAAAGTTGCTGGTTTGCAATAATTTATAAAACCAATTTAAAAAGTTAGTGCTTGTCCTAGAGTAGATATGCTCAAATATCTGGAATGCATATGAACAATATCTGGATTTCTTAGAAACATTTTGCAGATTTCTCCTGTGGTAACACACACACACACATTGTGCTCCAGAAGCAATTTGTCAACCTTCAAGTGTTGATTCCTTGAATAATTTTAACTAAAAAAAATTCATATCAACACAGGCTTAATTGCTGTGTTGAAGTATGGCAATTTTAAGGAAAAATAAACTAGAATGACAAGTTAAACACAAAATATTTATTTTAATACCATCTAAAACTTACTGTATTAATTTAGAAAATCACTTATTTTAAAGAAATTGACATCAATTAAAGCTCTTATAATAAATGTTCAATATGTTTTCCTTCTCTGTTGATATGCATTACTTTTATCATAGTAATGCTTTCATTGCTCGATCATTTTGTGGTTCGTGATTTTAAATGTCATAAACATCCAAAATCTTCTGATACAATGCATCCCCTTCTGTTTTGCACATAAACTAACACTTACTAGTGTCCCTAGATTCAGTGGTCTAAAGGGTTAGTGGAGAAATCTAACTGGGCAAGGATAAGGGCTTCAATCCATTCACCAGATTTAAAAAAAAAAAAAAAATTTCAATATGGAGCCCAAATTGTAGTTGGGCTCCATATTGGAAATATGCTATCACATCAGTAAAAATTCATCTCCAGATGACTTGACCATTCATTTGCTCATTTTGAAAAAAAAATTAAGGTATATTTCTTCATCGAGACCTCATCAAACATTCAGTCTAATTAATTGGCTCCAAACAAGTGCATATACATTTACTGAAACTGCCACTGGAGATTTATTCCAACTATTTACGAGGATTTTCACCTGCCCACAAATGCTAGTCATGAGTATTATTCACGCTGTGATGTAATCCAGAAAATGTCACTTTATCATTGAAGTGACATTTTGTGAAAATGTGTACCTACATAATTACCAAGAACCTAACAGCTTCATTTTCTGTATCTTCAGAGTACTATATGTCTTGCAAGTGTAGCATATCTTACTCAATCAGTACCACACAGTATTTGATTTTTTACTTGATTGTCATGTGTAGATACATCACCAGGTGATCCAGTTTCCCTTAGATATATCAATAAAACTTGTCAGTTAAGGAAATACATTCGGGAAAATTCACTGGCAGTTCTACTATTACCATTACAAAACTATAATTGAAAAAGATGTATCTGTACATTCTTCATTTAAAAATTTTGCTAGCTTCTGTTTTGGTAAAAGTACTCACTTAACCAGTCCACCAAAAAAAAGCACACAGTGACACATTATTTACAAGCCCTGAGAATGCTTGTGAGAAGTAGACTGTGTGACTATATCACAATACATGCTAAAAAGATAATGAAATGATCTTTTCTCCCCACTTGTTATCCAGAATCAGACATAGTGTGATATATGTACTTTTTTTTTCTTTTTTGCTAAAAATCATCACAGGGCCTCATCATCAAATTTCTTGCTATGTATCCTCAAGACAGAATACTGTGATCACACTACACAAAATGTTTACGTTTTTACTAACTTCCTATCAACACTTTTCCTCCAAATTAATCTATCAGGACTCCAATATTATGGGATCTTATATTTCACTCCTCTAAGGTACTTCTTACTGCATCAATTCACCTAGATCGTGGTTTTCTACTGGGTCTTTTCCTCGCCATTTTGGCATGTAACACTTGTTTTTCTAATTATTTCTTTCTCATTCTGTTTAAGTAATTATACCACCTGAAATTAGCTCTGTTACATGTTCCTGAATGCTAAATGTCAAGTTCCTTTCCACTGTTTTCATTTTTAATATTCTTCCATGCATGCCATCTGATAATTCTCCTAAATTATTCTCAGAAAAATTAGTGGAATGGACAGATTAAAAAAACTGTGGTCTACTGTTTTGACAGTTCATTTCTTGCGCAACTTTCAGAACCATAAATTAAAATTGTTTTGATGAACACCGTCACGTATATACCACTTTAGTCTTTTCACTGATTTCTCTCTTATTCTGCCAGCCTGGTTGGCCAAGTGGTTAGCGTATTCACTCTCTAGCCAAAAGGCTGCAGGTTTGAATCCTGCCAAGGGCATGGATGTGTTGTGATTGTCCTACTATATGTATTGCTGTGATCTGTGTCCTGCACCGTATGACCCTTTGATGTCTTTGCGCCATAAAAATCAAATTAAAAAAAATCTCTTATTCCATATAAATTTATTCATTTGACTTTCTACGATAACAGCTTTGCTAATTCTATTTATTTCCATGTTTATTTGGCATTTTCACTTAAAAATGTTCCTAAATAGCTAAATATTTTGCTTGTTCTATACATTCAGGATTCAGCTGATTTTTTTCAGTGTTTCTGCCTCTTTTCATAGTCTTTATATTGCTGAATTTTATGCCATATTTATTGCAGTGGTTATTCAGTTAGGGAATTGGGAAGACTTATCTGCATAAAGTGAAGAGCCAAGATGAATATCACTAATTTTGATATCAGGCCTAATGCCTCATTTCCTTCATAATATGATATAGATGAATATAAATGAATAATAGTGCAGATAATATGCACTTTATCTTGCACCTCACTTACCTCAGCCATCTTTCTATACCTCTTCAGTTTTAAATACTGACTTGCAACTTAAATTTGTGCATGTCCCATTTACTCTATATAATTAGTGTTTTGAACAGCTTTTCTCCTGACATCTTGTCATATGCTTTGTTTTTCTGATATATAAAACTTATAGATCCTTATTATATACATATTGATTTTTCACCTGTTTGTCTTAAAATGAAAATCTGATTCTGACAACTTCTGTTGTGCTTGAATCCAGCTTGTTTTTCAAGTTTTCCCTCCCACAATTTTTCTTTGTCTCATATCAAGTATGCTTGCATTAATATTATCTGGAATAAATACTTAGTAGGAAAATTCCTCTCTATAATTCTCATTGTTTTATTTCCTTTTTTTTTATAGATGGAAACTATGAAAACTTTTTTGCTCTCTGGCCAAGGCAGTGCAGCCACTGTACAACTTTTATACCTCCTGTATTTGAGTAAGTGTATGGTTGAATATCATCTGCTCCACTGACTTGCCACATATCAGGTTTTTAATGGCTTTTCTACTCAAGTATTAATGTATACTTCAGATTGCATTCCTCTTTAATTTTTTCTACCACTGTCCTGTCACTTCTTGTTTCATTTAGCCATCTTTCAAAGTAATTACTCCAACATCTCAAATATCTTTATCTTATTCCTTTTTTTGGTATACCCTTTCTCCATTTCTGAGCTTTTTCAATAGCTTCCAGAACATTTTACTACCTTCCTGATATCTATCATCTGAATTCTTACCAGTCTTCCCATGAATACTTGTTCAGCTAGTCAGTGAGAGACTTAAATAAGAATATAGAAGATAAATATCAGGCAGTCCTTGGAGATTTCCTGATACCATCTGTGGAGTGTTGGAGCCTCTTCAAAAAGAAGAATTGAATAGATTGGTGATGTGTAAATGTAGTTCAAACAATGTTAGTCAACACTGTCATTGTTTTGGTACAGTGCATTGCAGGAAAATCTAGATTACTATTTTTTTTTTTTAATCCACTGTTCAAAACACATGACTTATCTTGATTCTAAAGATAGCCTTTTTTTTTTTTTTTTTAATGTGAATCCTGTATATGAAAGATTGTTGACTCGTTACTACCTTGCTGGGCTAAGAGTTATATGAGATGAAATATAGAATTTTTTCAAGCTCCTAAATGTCTCTAGTAAGCAGGATGGCATTTGGTTGAAAACAATGAAAAATGCTTTAGAATTGTCACTACAAGTTGTTTCTAATAGATGGTTTTCTGTGTGTGATTTGCATTTGTGTTTTTAACAGTATCTGAGTGAGTTTATAAAGCATTGGCTAAAAGTAACTAAAGTTATATATACGTATATCACTAACAGAATTAAATGGAAAACTTACCTACTTGAATTCAAAAGTTCAAAGCACAATGAATGTTGTAGTGACTGTGCATTAAATATTTGATCAGATAACTGAAATCATATAATATACTAATGGAAATTGTAACACAGATTGTATGCAGATTTAAGAAGAATTCAGATGTAAGACAAGTGTTTACTGTTATCAAATCAATCCACATCTTACTCTTAAACATTTAAACTCTGGAAGTTAAGTTTGGGCCAGAACATGATAGCTTTGAAAGAAGCATCACTGCAGCATTTGTAAAATGCAGATTATTCTAGCTATCACCAGGTTAGCAGGATGAGAAGCAGTTTATTTTATGTAGTATGAAGCTCTGCTATTTTATTATTTTTTTTATGTAGCTCCCATCTGTGAAAGGTTTTTGTAAACCTCTAGTATTTTTGTATAATTGGTAGGCTAAGAATTTTTTCTTGCTTTTTTTTAAAATTAATTTTATGTATTCTTTATTTAAAAACCCTGTTATCTTTAGACCAAATGTTGAACTTTTTAAAGCTACTTTGGGCCTCCAGTAAGTAGGGTGATGGTCTCACACTAGGTGGTGAAATTCCTGAACAAGTTCATGATTATTTCAATGAAAACTTGGAAAGAAGGTGGATTCTTTTTCAGTGTCTTCTTATTTCACCTGAAATTTGCTTGAATGCTGTGATGCATTGACCAAGATAGTAAATGCATACTGAGAACTTTGTATATATATACATATTTATATATAGTCCCACAGTTTCGGTGAACCATTTGTCATTACGTATCAAAATTGTTAAGCTGGCTGAGGCCTACCCATTTTATATTACAAATCGCAGATTTAGTAAAGCATTTTTTTTTTTTTAATATATAATGTAGCTCCCATCTGTAAAAGATTTTTGTAAACATCTAGTACATTTTTGTACTATTGGTGGGCTAAGAATTTTTTTCCTTATTTTTTAAAAATTAATTTTATGTATTTTTTATTTATTTATTTTTATGTAGTCCAGAAACCCTGTTGTCTTGAGACCAGGTATATAGATAATTCTGACAGCTAAATAGTCTTGATACCTTTGATAACCTAGATGCCTAAATTTATTAACAAATTCATTTAGTATGCAGAAAACAAAGGCACATACTCAAAACACTGGATTGTAATTGAATCACTTCTGATTGGTGTAATAAGAATTAAATCCTTATATCATTATCAACTTATCTTTTATCTGTACTACTCATGTAACTAAGATGTTATGCAACTTTGCAGTGCCAGGGGATAGGGAGGTGGGACAAAATTGCAGTTAAGCCACTGATCCACATAAAATAAACTTTTTTTCCCTTATGATTGGACTTAATATAAGCATTTAAATTTTTGGAAATATTTAGCTGCGTTTTATTAGTTAATGTAGCCAAATCCTTTCCAGGCTTAAAATGACTCATTTTTTTTATAACATATGGTATTGAAATTTTTTTTTTTACTAATTAGGTTTATCCATTAATTTAATAAATATATATTAAATATATATGACAGTTTATTAAAGATATACAGCAGTTCTAACCAGTTTTTGGTTAGTTGATAACCAATGGGATATTATAAATTATACTGCACAGTAAAGAAAATTTATTGAAAATAACTGTTTTGTACTAAAAATAATAATATATCATCAGTGTAATTAAGGAAATAGTTTTTTAACCTCTAAGAAGGATAAAAATAATGTTTTTAAGCAAAGCTAAATCTCTGCATTAAGAAATTAAAAGTTTCTGATAATGATAGCATTACTATTAACAGTCAGATTGGTACTGTTTTTGCTGTAATTTGGATGATTATTACTGTGAAACAGTTTAATATTAATTTTCTACAGGGTACATTTGAAGTGTCTTGGCACTTCAATTTCTGAAATTAGACTAAATATTTTATTATATCAGACACCTTAAGTGATCAGGTGGAAGAATCTCCACTTTGATTCTCTTGCAGGTATTTTTATAGTCCTTAGGTGGTTGATAACTTTATCCTTTGTGAGGTCATCACCTTGTTTATTGCAGATCTGAAGTGACTGGAAAAGAAAAAAAAAGTGTTCTGGTTTGTGGATTATCTCATCCTTTCGGTCATTCACAGTATTAATTCATATTAGATTGCTATATAGAACTTTTGTTACACAGGTAGGCATGATTTGCCATTTGAAGAATCAAGAAGTCGCACTATAATTTCTTTCAAATATTAGATCAATTTCAGTTATAAGATTTTTCTCACTCTCACACATGCTCACATGTGTGTATGTATGTATGTATGTATGTATATGTGTATATATATATATATATATATATATAGCCAGTCCGCTTGGCTGAGTAGTTAGTATATCCACTTTCCACATATGTGGGTTGAAATCCTGCCTTGAGTATGAATGTGATTATTCTTAGGTGGTAGATGAATTTCATTGCCTGCTGTGAGATCACTGCTCTGCTTAACATTCAATCTGAAGTAAACTTGTCTTTCATAAGGTTACAGATTGTATTAAATCTGGCTTTAGCAATTGTATCTCAATTTTATTAAAAAATGTCCTGTAAAACAAATCCTGATATACTTTTTTTTTATAATATTTGAGCATGGTAATGTTAAATTGGGTTTGTTCACCAACCACTGCTATTGCCTTCTTCAATCCATCCATCCATTAAGATGGCTAGAATACTCTGGTTTAGGGGCATGACAAATTGATGTAACCTGCATGCCACATTGCTGCTGCATCCCCTAAGAGCTGTGTGTTCACAGAGCCAGTCTGTTTTGAGGGATGAAAAATCCGAGTTTCCAAAAAGGGAAAAAATCCTCACCTCTGTATGAGACTGACTAACCATTTGATTTGAAAAGGCCTGATAAAGGTTCCTCACAATCATGTAGGTGGGATTCAAACCTGGATCTTTCCAACCAAAGGGCTTGTCTGCCAACTGAGCTGAGGTGTTCACCCATCACCGAACATGTGAAAAATCTCCTTACCGTTCCATTCCTTTTCTTGTTAATATAGTAAAATTTCTTTCCCAGCTAAATGTCTCTTATATCACCTCTCCTCTTCTTATTAACCAAATATTTCCTCAACTTATATGTGTAGCTACTCCAGGGTGACTAATAATGAGTAGATGACAGTTACTATCAGAGTTTTATTTTGCTGATTTGAAAAATATTCTTGAAACAAGCAACAAAAAGTTTGATTTCCAAGAACTTCACACTTTAGATAACTTTTTTTTTTTTTTTGGAAAAAAAAGTGTAATGGTTGTAATACAATAAAAATTATAACAAAAAAAAAGTTTGATCAGGAGCACTGTCTTAATTTTTAATAATTTCAGCAGGGTAAGTTTCTGGCTACTGTCATTCAGTATTAATTGTATTTCATGTTTTTGTTTATTTGTAGGATTATGCTTGCTGATATAAGGCTTTGATATGACCATTACCTGAGTTTCTTGAGTGAGCAAATGGTGGAGAGGATTCAGAGGTGGGTTTCAAAATTTGATTGATAGGCAAAAAAAAAAAAAAAAAAGAGAGAGAGAGAGGAATGTGATAGAAACATGAGTTATGAAGTGGGATTTTATAGGATGGATACAGAAGAAAATTTTCAAATACATTTTTTTGATTCTTCTTTTGCAGTTACTTGATTGCTTGCTGATTGAATGAAATATGTCAACCTTCTTGCACTCTGTATCTATGGTATTTCAACAGTACTCTGCTCTGCACTTCACTTTCATGTGTTGGTTGACATATAACAGACATGTAAGGAAGCTAATGCAGGAATAAATGAGATACTAGTGCATTTTTGCTACACATTCTGTAACCTCTCATATATGGAATGGTATTATAAAATTGAGCAATTCATGCATATTTCTCTTTAACAGATGACTGGTTCAATTCAGTTGGACCACAGTGATATGTTAAGTTAAAAAATATTAGCTGTTGCAAGTGTTGAGTTTAAACAACCAAACTTTTGATTTGTGTTGTTTTCTGAGGATAACATTAAAGTTGATAAATGAGGATAAGGAGTAGCTGCTTTGCATGAATAGGTTGGCATGGATAGGTTGGATAAGAATAATTCATTGAGAAAGAGAGTATAGAAAGAGAAAATGATAATGCATTTTTTTAAAGTGAATTTTATGAGTAGTGACCAGAGTGACAGTTTTTTAAATATGAAATCGGAGATAGAACAAGCTAAAACTCCTCTTCTATACCATCAAATGTAATGCTAAACATTATTACTAGAAAGAGTAAAGATTTAAGAAGATGCAAATATCTCTTGCATCTTCTTAAAACTAACAAAACATTTCAGATCTTGTCTGGTGTCTCAAGAATAGCAAGATATTTCTAATTAAAATGTATTTTTTATTTATATGAAAGTTGACTGCTGTGTGATATCCACTAAGTTTTCCTAGCTGTAATTCATATTGTACATCTTGTTAAATGTATTATTTTATCTCTTTGGCATCTTCCAACATGAATGCATTTTTTAGATAATGTTAAGAAATATGAAATACAAAACTTTTTTTTTTTAAGATTGGTATCCTGATTTTGAAATGAAATGTTAGTGATCAAAAACAATTGGAATTCAAGCATGCATCTGAAAATGTGGACTCGACATGCGATGTAGAACAGCCATAAACTCACAACTCAGATGGGTAGCCTAATCAAGACTGCAGTAAATTCTCAAAAAAAGATTTAGAAATTTTTGCTTATAAAATTCAGCTAGCCCATGTTCCTCAAAGCATCTGGCAAGCCAAATAAATTGAAGCTGTCCATTCTTTGCTTGAACTTGTAAATTGAAAAAGTTGACCAAACTGATTTACACTTGAACAATCAAAAACTGTTGATATTGGATGTCAGAAAATTCCAATTCATGAATGACAAATGCATTCTGTTCAGTACATTTATCATGTGGTATTACTGCTGAAAATGTGAACTTTGAAGATAACGACAGCAGTGCCTTCACTGACAAGCAGAAAAATGATAAATACCTTTTTTTGCAACCTCACTCACAGCATCTTCATCATACTCATTTTGCAGTTTTAACAAGACAGGACAGCTCAAGTAACAGAAAAATGGATGCATTTCAAGACTTTTTCCACATCAGTTGATTTTACAGTTTGCAAACATTGGTTGGCCTGCAATGCCATTTGATTTAATGGATTTGTGTGTGTGTGTGTGTGTGTGTGTGTGTGTGTGTGTGTGTGTGTGTGTGTGTGTGTGTGGAGATATTAGAAAGAATATGTTAATAAGTCTCAAACACCTAGTTGATAACTAAATGTCATCAGAGACAAAACTGTAGTGAACCAAAATTTTATGCAAAGATTTAAGCTTTGTAGCACAGCCATTGGAGATGTTTAAAGGACATCATATACCATAAGAAATGAAACAATATTTTATTACAATGAATAAACTTCGTACTTTCATTCTTCCATTCAAAAGGTAACATAGTTTCGCGACATGTGAATTACCCTATATATTTAAAGAATTTTACAAAACAGTAAATTAAACAAAAGTAACAAACATTGTTTGTTAAATACTGGCTTAGTGTCAGTTGCATTTGTGATGATTTGCCAGTAAAGGTATTTACATTTCGTCTTCAGTTGACTTTAGTCTTTTTCATTTCATTTTATTTTAAAAGGCAAAAAAAAAAAAAAAAAAAAAATGTAATCTGTGGTACCAAGATGATATACAGTTAACTAATTTTGATCATCATCCTTATTTTCCTACATTAAATAAAACTAAAGTTATTAATCCTAACATTACACAGAAATAACTGTCATTTGCCTTTAGAGATTTATAATATTAACCTATTTCTGAGTCGCTATTGTTTCGAAAAGGCATTATTAGCTATCCCCACGTGATTTTTTGCATTCTTTATAAGTGATGCAATAAGATATGGAATATTGCCTATCTTTCATCTTTTATTCTTTAAACTGTGTGATGAATTTTGATGAAATGAGGTATTGAAGGACCTTAACTAAAATTCATTACAAAAAGTTAAGAGTTAAACTGGTTAGACAATAACTACACATCAGAATTCATGTGTGTGCATTGCTTGTCAATCTCCAAAGCATATTATTTGATTTATTACATTACTGATAGTAATATATTTCTGCAAAATAACAGTATACTGAGCAAAGAAGAGGAAAGATTTGTATCATTTATGATATCAGGGAAAACATATCAAGTCCTGCATACATAGTGACACTACCTCATGAATAAGTGCATATATGGGAACAAAAAGGTTATTTTATATATCATTCTCAAACATGATATTGCAGAACCTATAGTAAATTGATGTCATGGATAGAGGTTAATCTGATTTTTTTTGAGGAGTCAGAGCTTGTAGTTTAGGGAAAATACTTTGTAGAGAAAGCTCATCCAGAAAACCAATGGAAATAGAACAAAAAGATGAAATAAGTTCAGCATGTTAGCAATCAAATGTTAAATGGATGTTGGATAGCTGTTCATGTTATTATAGATTTAATAGAAAGAGGGAATGACAAATGTCATTCTGCTAAGTAGTGTCTGTGGAGGGATCTTTTAGAAAGGGCTGCAGAAATCAACCATCTGTGAGATATTGGCTGGAGAGAATTCATGAAAAAGTAATTTTGTCGGTTAGCCAAACAGCCCTCTTCCAAGCAGCATGAAAAATTTTTAGAGAGGTAATAGATGTGTCACCCCAAAATGGGAGAGCAGTATTTCAAGGTAGGGTGTATTTGTACAGTTAATAGCTAGATAGATGAAAAGTAATGTCTTGAGTGTCACTCTACTGGTAAGTGACATTCTGAGATCTGATCTTGACTATTAATCTGAACAATATCAGATAGTAAGGAAAGGATAACTAAGGTCTTTTTTTGTGAGAAAAACAAATTTGTGTTTTGGAAAAATTAAAGATGATAGGCTGTTTTATCACCTCACTGAAAGATGGTGTGGAGATCATTGTTTAGGGTACTGGTTGTAGATCTTGAAACTTGGGATGTTTAAGCACTGCAATTTTTGTCATACGAGTAGGAGAAATGGAGAGTGCTATTATCAGAACTGTGGATGGGGTTTGAGGTCATCAGGAGAAGGCTGTTTATATGAAGAAGAGGGCAAGTGATATAACAGAACCCTGAAGAACACCTGCATTGGTAGAAAAATCTGAAAAAAGAACACCATCGTCCACCATTACATGCAGCAAACAATATGAGGGAATGCTGGCAGTTCAGTTACAGAGTGGAAGCAAGATCATAAAATGGCAGTTTGTTGAACATCTCTCTATTTTAGAGCCTATCAGATGCCTTGAAAATGTTAAGTGAAAGAGCAGAAATTTCTTCAAACTGTTTATTGCATGTGTTAGAGGTGGGTGATATAGGTGAGATTTCCTATGGTTCTTGGGTGGTGGTCACTGATAAGCTGGCATTTCTCCAGATGTTGTCTGTTGATGACCTTCTCCATTACTTTAGAGAATACTGAGATCAGACGACAAATAGGTCAAATATTTTGATGACAAACATTTACTCCCCCCCCTCTTTTTTTTTTTTTTTTTTTTAACAGGCTAAACATAGGCTTGTTTCCATGTTGTAAGGATGGGTGTCAGCTGAGTATAATTAGGGCTCAATTTGATTAAAAAAAAATAGATATTAGTTCAGGAGTGCAGCTCTTAAATACATTTAGAGAGAGATAGCGAGACGGTTCAGGGATCCTGATGGTATCTGGGTTGTTAAAGATTCTTATGGGTTTTTGTGGAAGGCCACAGGTGGCATCATCATTTTTCCTGGAATAGATGAAGGTGATAGGTGCTTGCATTACTGCCAATTTGGGTTGGGGAGGGATGGAAGCACAGATGGAGAGAAATTACATCGATCAGCCTCTGAAAGGAACCAGAAGGTAAGGCTGTCATTTGTGTGACAGGCAAGTTTTTTTGCATTTATCTCTCAAGGTTATTCAGATTTGTTAATGGTTATTTTGCAGTTATTGAGAGCTGAGAATGAAGTTTGTCTCCGGCCATTTGCAATATGTTATTTTCTGGCTTAGATATTAGATAGGAAGTTTGAATGGAGAGGGGATCGAAAATCTTTATTTCAGTGTGGATAATCTCTGCAACATAATTGCAGCACGTATCTGGAGAACAGAAAGATAGTATAGGTCCTAGAGGTCTTTGAGTGGCATTCAAGTACTTGGTGGAAATTTTTTAATCCAAAGGACATGAGTTTGAGGAATAAAAGGGAAGAGCATTGCACTAGATGAAACTTGTATGAGATTATGGTCTAGGAGAGGAGAAGTGACATCAGCAGTGTACCTAGAAGGACAGTTGGTTAAGAAAACAATTAAAGGATTGGTCGAGTAGAGAGGACTGTTGTTCTTGTTGTTGGAAGTTTTTCCACTTGGTTATACTATAAATTAAAGATACCAAGAAATTATATACTTAGTTTAATCCTTTATCCAAGTGTAAGCAAACAAAGCTTGTGCCTGAATTATTTTCTGGGGCAACTCGGAAGCTAATGACTTCACATCACTTGCCATAGTATCCCATAGTGCAAAGCACATACCCTTGTGGATATGTTGGTAGATAAGTAGTTTGCTTTAGGTCATTTTTTATAGTAAATACTTTGACTTTTCTTGATTAGTAGAATTGGAAAAAAGAAGCGAGTTGGAGTTACAAATATTAGCCACCAAGAAAGATCCTTTCTGTTTGGCTATTTGAACTGCAGGGAACTAAGCTTCAAGGATAAAAATTGAAGAGGTCAATCATTTTCAGAGTTAGGGGAGCTGTAGACACAAGATGGATGACATATAATGGGGCAAAGAAACCTTAAGCCAGAGAAGGTCAAAGAGGAAATTCAAAATTTGGCATCCTTTGGTAAGGAGTACTATGCTGCACAAAGCATATGCTATTGTTGTGGAAGAGAAGCATGCAATGTAATTTGGACAGTTTGAGGTTGACTGTGGTTGCAGTTGTAATTTTGGGTTTATTCAAAGAGTCAAGTTTGAATATCTAGTGCACATCATTTAAGTTGGTGTTTATGCTGCAAATGCTAATGTGGAAGTTACTTCAAATCTTTCATTTCTGTGAGAAGGTACAAATTCATCAATAAATAATGCCATCAAAGTTGTCTATTTCAAAAAGAAGAGGAAAAAAGTGGAGAAAGATTGTGTAAATTTAACAGAACTAGACATTTCAAAGCCACAATCAAAAACTTATCTAGTGTGCCAGCACCAGTAAAGAAATTTTAAAAAAATCCAACAAACACTCAATACCTTGAAGAAAATTCAACCATTTTTTTAACTTAATCAAATGGAAACTATCTGGTATTATCAAGTCACCATGAAGTCACTCATTGTTTAAGGTTCTGTCACACACACACGCTCAAAGCTCATAAAACTTATTCACTGTTTCTACACTCACCACATTATCAGACAATGCATGTCACTCTTCATGTGGAAAAAAAAAATTTTTTCCCTCCTATTCCTGTCCTGCTTGTACTTATTTCTTGACCTCCATTGAGTCACAAGACTCATGGAAGGTAATGCATTCCATGCTCTTACCATTCTCCATGCAAAAAACACTCCTTACTGTTTTAATCATTACTTCCTTTTGCAAGTTCTGAAGATGGCTATTTGTCTTTGTTCCTTCTCCCCATTCTACCATGTCAAAAATCTCCTAGTTTTAACCAATAACCCTTGAACAGTTTAAATGTCTCAATTATACTCCGCTTTATCCCCTCTTCTTATACATCTTCTATCCTGTTCTCATTGTTCTACCCTGTCTTACTTCACTCTATGAAAAATCTCTTCTGCATTAATCTGGTAACAACCCCTTGCCAATCAATACATCTTGATCCTATTGCTCTTATTTCCAATGCTGCAAATGGTATTCTCTTAATGTCCTTTTACCCAACATTCCAGATATGACACCATCTTAGTCACTTTTCTGTGTCTATTTCTCAGTGTATCTTATGAAGTGGTATGAAAAAGTTCCATGTTTGGTCTGTAAAATAGTTTCTGGATTATCTAATCCAATAATGGTTACCCCATTATATTAATTACAGTGGGATTCACATAAAAAAAAGGGTTCATTTTTGCAAATAGTGTGATCAAATTTTGAGTGTTTTATAACCCTTCAAAGCACCAGGGCATGGTGTTCTGCATTATAATTAAATGCCATATGAGGGTATAATGTTCAACTAGCAAACTACAACAAAAGTACCAAAAAGCTACTCACATGACTTTATTTATTTTTTATTTTTTGGTATTTATTATTTTTAATTTAATTTAATCAGTGTTTGGATTACAACAGGTGCAGTAATGATACACATTCTTGTTGCTCTGTGGTTTATGAAAGCAGTCTCAAGTACATAGGAACTAACATAATTTTACATGATCTGTAAAATCAGATTAATTCACTTATGTAATTACATTTCCATCCATGAAAGGTTAGCTTACCTAGGAATCCTACATCAGAGACCAAACATACCTTTCTAAGCCACTTCAGACTTTCGGTCCATGCAAATAGTCTTACCTATTACCTGAAATTATATATATATACATCCAGATATGCATGTGCTACCCTTTAGCCTACAAGTTTTAAACTTATAGGTTAAAGGATGGAGATGTTAACCTTTTGGTCAACTTGGCTAGAGATTATTATTCTTATTTAAACACAGCCATCTCCATGGATGCTGAAGATTAATTTTAGGAGGCCCATTCTGACTATTCACATGATACCTATCATACCTCTCTTTAAATACATTTATGGCAAAGCACTTATAACAGACTGGCAATCCATTCCATTCAGTCTCTAAGAAAAAAATCTAGTTTTGGCATTCTTGCTAACTGCACTCTTAATTTCCAGGAATGATCTCTTGTTCTATTTCTCCTCTAGCCAAGTACAGAAAAATTCCTTTACATCAGTCTTGTAAAACCCTTTTAGTAAGTTATAATTTCTATCATAACCCTTTTTCAGCCTGTTAATCAACTTTTGCAACTCACAGGCTATAGATAGAAAGCATTCCACCAACTATTTACCATCCTGGTTACTAGTTTGGATCCTCTCCATCACTTCATCTCAAAAAAAATCCAGGTGGATCTGTGCACATATAGCTATATCAAACATTATAAAGAGGAATAATTTATTTCTTTTGTTAGTGTTTTTTTCAATAACCAAAATCTTATGAGCTGCTTTGGCACCTTTTGCAACATGTCCTCTGACATGTTTTAATAGTTAGCAGTAGTTACTTTACTTAATCCAACCCCAGAATCATATCTTGGGCTACTCTAATATTCTTTCACAAAATTTCATATCATGATAATTCATTCTGGGTCATCACTGAGTTAAGCGATATTATTCCCTTCCCCCCTCTCTCTCTCTCCAAAAATATCTGTTAGTTCAGTTTTTTTGGAGATTATTTATTAGTGTATTATGTTTTTGCACCTGAACTAACTGTATGGTCATGTAATGCTTACACATTTCAAGATTCAGAAAATATACTAATGAAAATAAATTTTATTTTTATTAACATGGTTTGCTAAACTTATATTAAAATATGATATTCACATTTCCAGTAGATATATTTTTAATTCCTTATTTCATTGCAAAGAGCAATGTTGAATTATACAAATATGCACATTATAAAAAAAAAAAAAACAGCAGTAGTTGCAACCTTCTGACCACAGAGGCATCATTGAAAAATGATGCAGAACTAGATGGTTCTAAAATGGATTGGAGAAAAAAAAATCAAAAAAGGAAAAACTACCCTTCCTAACTCCAAATTATTTTTTCAACTTTGAAAAATATGTGCAATTCCTGAATTTATCTTTGAAAAGTGTTAGTATGGATATGGATGATTCCAAATGGAAAATTAAGATAGTGTAAAAAAAAAAAAGTTAAAATTGAGCAACAGTAGGTATGATTAATTTATTTACATTGATTTTATTAAAACAATGATAATCACTATGTAGATTTAAGAAAAAGGAATTTATTATTAATGAAAATAGTAAAAAAAAAAAAAAAAAAAAAAATTACAAACTTGGGACTGCAAATTTTTAGCCATCTTGTATGGAATTTAATTGAGGTTCCTCTTTTTTAGGCAATTCTCTAAATTATAAACTGTAAGCTTTAATTCGTATGCAAATTTAAGTGTATATACTGAAATGCAGTGTAATAATCATTTTGACTCTCCTTTCATTTATTTTTAATCCATACCACACAACCTGCTGTCTGTTATTTAATCTACCATCCACTAATAGCATTGTCTGTTAATTGTGTGTATTCTCCAGCCAGTTTGAGCTGTTCCCTTTTAGCTTCCAGGCACTTGAAAAGGAACAGAACAGTTATTATTATTATTACATGACACCTCCAGGGAGTCCAAAGACTCATTGAGGGAGGGCACCAATTCCACCACTCAATCCACCAACTACAACGAATCGCAGCTACTTTCATCATCTACACCAATGCCATCTACTGCCAACCACCACCACTGGTATTTCCACAGACAATCACAAACATCCATGCCCACAGCAGGATTCGAACCTGCAGCCTTTTGGCTGGAGAGTGGATATGCTAACCACTTGGCCACCCAGACCAGCAGTTATTACATACTTTGTGTGTGTGTGTGTGTGTGTGTGTGTGTGTGTGTGTGTGTGTGTGTGTGTGTGTGTGTGTGTGTAGTTTGAGGTAACACCCTTAACAATGCCTTTGCTGACTCTTATAAGCCTAATCATAAGTTTTTTACAGTTCAATAATGTCTTAACTAATGTCTTAACTACCATCGACTGTCCTTTCCCTGAGCTACTTTTGACTGTATCTCAGCATCTTTCAAGATATTGATATGCATTATAATTATCTTTTCCTGTTTTCCCCTTTTGGATATTATTTGACTTTCCACACATTCATGTGGCTGCTTAAGGGACTGGGGAATGTTTTGTTTCTTTCATGGTTGTTTAGAGTATTTGTCTGTAATTTTTTTCATTGTAAATTTATCAGTTAATAACATCACTTTGAGGAATAGCTTTCTATAATGTTGCTTTTTGTCTGAAGATAGTTAAAGAGCTCTGATTTGTTACCAAAGATAGTTCCTACTATGAACAGTTACTGAATTTTTCTAAGATCAGTATGACTCAATGCTTGGGTAATTAAATATATCAAAATGTATTGTGACCTTAATATCAAGCTTGTTGATTTAGGCTCATGGACAGATAACATGATATTGAGATAATAATAATTTTTTAATACTCTAGTGACACTTTAAACATCAAATAAATCTTGAGGTGTTTTTCTGAAAGGTGATTTCTATATGATTTTAAACCATTTATCTGGGAAATTCCATCACATGGAGATAGACTCAAAAAAAAATGTTTACCCTTTATGTTTATTTCTTAATATTCAATCATTATATGTGTGCACTTTCAATAATGTCTTCTTGAAACATTTATCCCAAACAGTAATGTATATTGACTACCTGTGTTAAGTTTGTCTTGTGGATTACCAGTTGAAGAACACTCTATTAGAATATTTATGACATATATAGGAGGCACATCATTTAGTAACTGGCAAAATTATTTCAACATTTCTGTATATGTTTTGCTTTGTGCACTGTTTCATTTATCTTTTTTCATATACAATATCTCCATAGTACATTTGGAACCAAAGAATTATTAATATTTTAGTAGTTCACAGATAATTCAAAGATACATTAGTATTGCATGTCTTAGTAGAGAAATATGTATGTCATTTCTGAAAGAGCCAACAAAGTTTTCACTGGATTTTTAATTAAATAAGTATATTGCTTAGCAAAAAAACTGTATCAAGATAAAATTGTAAATTTTATCCTGATACAGTTTTTGTATTGGGATATTAGTGTATGAAAGCTGATTATTAAGCAGTTATATTTCATGCATTTATTTTGCTGACCTCAGTGATCTTATGATATTGTGTAGCTAGCTCTGCATTACCATATGTAAAATAACAGGTTGCTCTGTTTTATATTTGCAACTTTGGTGTGGATCAGTAACTTCACAGTTACTGATCTGATTTTCAGAAGGAAAGCAAACGATTGGTCTCACCTTGAATATTACTATTATTTAAATTCAAAATTATGTAACTGTTGAGTAACATATTTCTCTGAATTAGGTGTGCAGCTTGATGTTTTTATAGAAAAGTTCACAGCCAATAGCCTTGGCTATGAAGTCTTCTATAAAACCCACACATATTGCTGGTTTTCTATTACCCCCCCCCTCCCCCAGCACCTACAACCCAAAAGCATTATATCCTTAAAACATTCGTACATAGAGCTTAAGCTATTTTTGTAGGCAGTAGCAACAGTGACTCACTTTGCTAATCTCAGTATGATTAAATTAATTTACAAAATTCAAGAAACTAATTTTAAGGTTATTTATAACTCATATCTTGAACTTACCTTTTCTCTAGTTCCAGAGGAGTCTCACCAGGATTTCTTCCCTTCTTTCCATCACAGTTTGAACCCTTTCCACTATATACTTAGTTGAAGTACTTTGTATTTTTTTCAAGTGCTTTGTACTTAGGGGAATGCTAATTTGAACCTAATTTAAGCTTAATAAATGTTTGATAAATTCATAATTGTCTTAATACAGATGTAGTAATTTTTTGGTAAGAACTGTACATCACAAAGCAGTCTGAAAATTCCTACTCTGGTATTGGCTTGTGGAACCAGAATATCACATATTTGCCACTTACTTTGGAGACATGAGTTTTAAAATTAAAGGATTCAGGCTTGAAAGTTTATCTGTTGTGGAGGAATTTTCCAAGCCTTTTCAGGCAGTCTCAGGGTTTTTTTTAATTTTTTTTTTTTTATTCTCTCTATGCAAATAGGCCAGTCTCTCTATGATCATGTGCATTTGGTAGACATAACTAGTGGTGAATTCAAAGGGTTGGGAAATTCTTCTCCACCCCAAAAATCTAATAACATACTGTGGTCAAGTTTAATTTAAACATTTTTAAAATAATGTAAATTAAAATTGAAAATTAGAGAAGAATTGAAGTAAATTATGTAAAACAGAAATTTGGTCATCTGTGCCTTCCATTCACTTGATGCAAAACTATGCCCAATAGTTTGACTAAATTTTTTTAAAATTAGATTTTGAATTCAATTATTGCAACCTTAACAGACTGCTCAACTTCATAGTGAAAAGGATGATAAAGACTTCTAAAGTAAGCTGCGCCAGCATAGTTTTAAACAACTGACCTTTTTTTTTTTCAGCAAATACAGTAATTGCTTGATCCATATATGATTAACATGATTATTTTATGTGAATCCCACTATGAAAGGTTGGTGCATTAGTATTGTGGGTGGGCTAAGAATTAGATAATCCAGAAACCCTCCTGAGAGAGAGAGGGACGACCCCCCCCCCCAAACCACCTCAGGTGGTGAAATTCATCTGAAGACAACCATTCATTCATGCCTGCAGTGGGATTTAAACCACGATCATTGGTTTGAGAGTATATTATCTCCTCTTCCAGTCAGAGGTGCTTGAAACTTTTAACAACAGTTGCAACTTGAATGAACCTATTAAAAGGGAAAAGAGGATATGATAGTTCCTCTGCATGCAATTAATGTTAAAAAGAGTATTAAATTATAGACCATTATATTTTTATGTGGAGGTGATTCAGGCATGGGAAAACTTAACTCTCAGAATATTGAGTAGGTGGATGATAGTTGTATTCTTTATGGAGGCCTGTAGGTTTGTTAAAAGTTAGGCTGGTTCTGTTTTTTAATTGATTTAAAAATAAGGTGACAGCAGTAGTTGACAAAAGAAAGGTTGTATATAATTAATACTTGTAGGTGGAAAATATTTATTTAAATTAAGAATAAGACAAAAAGGTTTGAATTGTCAAAAGAATAAACAAACATGGTTTATTCTCTTAACAGAATTATTTCTTAACTCTTAGAGTTTTCATCAAGATATCCTCTCCCACATCACCTTATGGAGTTTTGCAGTGTAGTAATTATGCTATTGTTTTGTTTTCTTCTATCCTGTTATGTATTGAATAGTTTTCCACTAAAATTCAGAGGTTTATTTTTTTGTTGTTTTGCAGTTCAGGTTTTTGTGATAATCTTGGTGTGAAAGGTTTGATAACTTGTACCACATCAGATTCTACTATTGATAGAATAGTGAAGGTCTAGGACAGTTGATATTTTAAAGAAACTCAGATGCATAGATTTTTGTATATAGAACTATTGTCAGTTCATCTTACAGTTAACATTTAATATCAGTATTGTAAAAATTTGCTTTTACTTGTAAAAGGAAATTTTTAAAGCTATCAGTTATCGTTCCTGTTATAAACAGCATTTGAACCTTTAAATTAACAATTTAAAGGTTCAAATTTTTAAATTAGGTATAAAATGTTTGAGAGGCCATAGAAAAATGTTGGTTATTTAAATATATAGTTATTTTATTTTTATTAAATTATTTGTTGTCTATTTTGCCAGTTTGAGTGAGCAAAAGTGAATAATGTTTCCACTGTACAACCAACAGATGTTTGATTCAGATTGCACTATTGGTATAGATTCTTGCAAATAGCATTTAGGTGGTAAATGATTTTCCACACATAGTACTATTAGAGACTTGAAGCAGTACCATGTCTTTATGGAACAGGATTCCTGTGCACTATAAATTTGCCACCATTATGGGCTGGGTGATCATAAAAATATATACACACAATAGCATTACATAGAATTTTCCTAATGAGAACTCCTCCATGAGTTTTTTTTTTTTTTTTTCAGTTAATTTCTTTGTACTGTTATCTGCTACTATGGCATCTAGTAACAGGTACATATAGAACATTTGATTGCATCATTCTACAAATCTTGTTTCAAATATTTGCATCCAGAATAAGTAATGCTTTTTTTTTTTTTTAAAGTATATAAACATGTTAGTCTCTTTTTTACGTGTGGTAAAAGTGTGCTATTTAAGCAGAATTTAGAATCTTTACCAAGTGTTGAGACATTTCTGTAAGATGGTTTAGTTGTCTGTTACACTCAGTGTTTCCTCGGCTAAACAGGTTGTAATAAAAGTATTATATGCCATCAAAAGATAAGCTGTTTTGTTTCAATAGAAACAATTTAGAGTCTCCAAATCATAATTCACTCTAAGTAAATGGACCTTCTTGGAATTTACTATTTTGGAAACAAGACCTTTTTTATAAAGAGATCTGGTTTCACTTCCACTGGACAAATTCGGCTAGAAGGAAGGATGTGTGTATTTGTATAATTTCTTTAGATTATTTTGCTATTTTCCTGCATAAAAGCAAAGTTTTAAAAGGATGATCTAGCAGAAAACCACTTTTATTAAGACTGGTAAGTAAAATGGTTGTGCACTACTACTACTACTACAGGGGCAAAAAAAGTAAATATAGAAGTTGATCATATTAACAATCATTAGAATGACCAGTGCTGCAAAACATGTCAAGAATAAATTATTAGCATTGTTTCAACAATAGTTTGTGCTGTGTGTGTGTGTGAGAGAGACATTTTTTTTATTTTGCAAATATAATATTCTTTAATGTATAGAACAAATTTTGCTTACTGTAAACTAATAAGTAAAGCAATAAAGAGTTATTTAAATAAAATAATTTGTTTTCATTGTACTACTATACTTACCACTGGATTTACAATTGATTCCCTGAATAATTTAATTGTAAGGCACATATCAGAAAACTTACACTTTGCAATTATTCCATGTGAGATAGGATCTCTTATAATCAGCTCCTAGTACTTGTCATAAAATCCAGAATAATTTAATAATAAGGTGAGACACCTTTTGGCAACTCGTATAGGTAAATATGACTTCTCCATTGCTTCTACCTTAGTATCACCACCTCTGGCCCTGGCTCCCACTGACGAGACCTCAATAAAGGTCCGGGTAGTGGCCCTTCCCTTAATGCATAGCATTATACATGTCTGCAAGGAGATGCGCTTTGCATTATGGGAGATACTAAGACAAGGAGTGCTGAGAGCTTGGTCCACCTTTACCACGAGTTGCCTCAGTCCTGAAGATACTTAGGCACAAACTTTGTTTGCTTACACTTGGATAAAGGATTAAACTAAATTTATTATTATTACTTGTCATAAAAGAACTCATAAGATAATTACCATTAGAGGCACCCCAATATTTGTCTGATTTTAAGTTATTAATAGATACTAGTAATTTTTATAACTAACTTAATTAGTCTTTGAAATTCAGTGACTTACATATCACTTGGATATGATGATTACTGTGAACAGTGCTACTTTTAATAGCATTTTTTTTTAATTTATTGTAAAATTATACTATTATAGATTGATCTTAATACATTTTGCATTTGAAATTTTTTTTTTTTTACTAAAAATACTATTTAGAATGATTTTAAACAGGATTTTAATTGATGACATAGGAAAATCAATTACTACATCCCCATAATCAGCCATCCCCACATCTCCGCAAGTAGTGTTTAGGAATTTAACTAAAATTTCATTTAGTACAAATTCTTTTGAAAAGCCAAAAGTTGGTCTCTTTTTTTTTACCAGTAGGCCAACAATTGATTCTGAAAAATCATCGCATATCTAATGTAAATGTTATCAAACCTCTTAGAGATGGAAAATTGCCATTGGAGAATGGTGACTTAAGCTTAAAATTTGAATTCTGTATGAGAAACATGCTAGATTTAACGCTTTTTTGTAGTCTGGTAGAGGCATATGCATGAAAAAATTGGTTATAATTAATGTTCACAATGGTTGCTCTTAAGATATTATTATTACATCGACTCTCTTGGAATCGCTCGTTGAGAGGGTTATATTCATTCACAACTCTGAAGCTTAAACTCATTCACAACATACTCGGGCAATACGTTTCACTTGCCCATCACTCCCCATGTAATAAACATATACTTCTCACCCTCTTATTCACCACTTCCTTGTGCAATTTTTAGGGATGGCCTCTAGTTCTTGCTCCTTCCTCAAGAGCTTAAACGTCTCAATCATATGACTCTTTGTCTTCTCTCAGCCAAACCCTACAGATTATATGACCTCAATCTATTCTTATAACTAACATTCCACAGTCCTGAAGTCATTTCTGTCAACTACCTCTGCACCCTCTCCAAAGCATCTTCATCCCCTCTATATCCACATGAAGATGTCAGTTAAGGGAGTGAACATTACTTTTATTTATTTTTCATTCATATTACGGCTTATTAGATAAAATTGCTACCTTGGTATAATATAATTATTAAACATATTTAACTATTTTTTTTATGTATATTTATACCATCTTTTTATAGGCATAAAGATATAGTATGAACATACAAAGAGTAAAGGCACTCAGTACACTTTGAATATTCTATAACCCACTAGTGCCTTCTACAGAGTAAAGGCAGCCTTTCAACTGACAATCTGTTTTTCCATATTTTTAGAAATTTGAGGAATATTTTAGAGCTATGGATTATTTCAAGAATACTCTCCTGGATGTAAACTATACTAACGTAGTTAATTTGCATTGATGGTATTGGTTTCCCTAATATAAAGTGGCCAAATACTTTGTCCAAGCTTTCTTTTACTCATTGTCATATTTAAATCAATTTTTTAAAATATCCGTTGTCTTTGTCCCAAGACATTATCCTCAAAAATACTAGTGCATAGTCAGTTGTAACAGTCTTCCATTTCATTACATTCCCATTCCCTAAAGAAACTGCACATAAATTCAGGATAACAAAGGTGCAACTGTAGGTCTCTTCCCCCCCCAATACATACATACCAATTTATTTATAAAACAAATAATTTTTAAGGTGGGAGACTCCCCAAAATCACTATATCTAGTTCTCCATTTGACCTTATGACCTAAGGATGTTAGAAACATCTCTCATCCCACAATCTGTTTTACCATAGGAAAAGTTATTTGCTTTAAGAGTAGATAATTATTGTTTATCCCACTTCCACATCATCACCCCTCCTACAATATGATATTATGAAGATATTAGCTAATCAGGTTAAAATCATCTGCTTCAGCCACACTGCCCTTATTATTTAAACTTATCACATCCAGTACATTATTTTCTTATCCAGTGGCTTCTGGAAGTGACAAAATCAATATAATCCCCCCCCCCTTCCCAAAAAATAAAATAAATACAACTTTTGCTTGAGAGGATAACATCTCTATTCCCACTCATAGGTTGAGGCTTCAAATCTCATTGTGCACATGGATGCTTTTGAATATCTGTAGTTGGCTGAGTACTTCAACTGGTGTTACTGTTTTGCTTATTTGTAAGTCAGAAATGGTTGAAAAGTTTCATCTTTGCTCTTTAGAGCATCTCCTGGATTATTTACCCTTTAGTCCACATATGGTGCTGATGTATTATATAAGTCTGTTTTTGTGGGCAGTTTCATATTTAAAAAAAAAATGCCTTACTCAAACAGCCAAAAATTAGGAAACTGTAGGATATTTTGTCTATTATTGCCTTTCCCTTTGTGTACCTGCTTGCATATCTTACCTTTTGCACCTATGAGGAATGCCTTGTGATTAAGGCAAAGCATTGGCTTAAGGATTAAATAAATATAGCTAAATATTAATTCAATACTTGTTTTGTCCTTTTTTGTAATTCATTAAATCAGCAATGGCTAACTGGCATCTTACAGTCCAGTTGCTCCATCTCTTAGAGAGATCAAATACACTTTGTATAACTGTTTTGTTGCTTTTTTTTAATTCGGAAGTTAATATTGTTTTTTAATGATTAATTTATGTGTGCTGTGTACAATAAGTTTCGTTATAAAAAGCAATGTATTAAAAACACTTTGAAACTTAAAATTCCCTTACCTTTCCATTTTCTCTCTTCCTGATCATAATATTTGGAAATATTGCACAGATCCCATTTGAATGAAAGCAAAGTAGCCCCAGTTATATAAGTTGGCTATTCATATATTATGCATATGAAGATTTTACCTGTAATATTTCCTGTTTATTTTTCATTTAAAGGTGGAGAGATGTTTCCAGTTGGTTGGATTTTGGGTGCAGATAGCTGGCATTGACAAAACTAAAGTTATCTCAGATTATCCTTAAGGTTTTTTTTTAATATCATTAAAATTTGAAAGGTCACAAAAATATTAATGGCATGGATGGGTTATGGATATAATTTAGAAACTGCTCTAGAGACCAAATATAGTAATTCAAACTGCTTCAGGCCTCCAGTAAGCAAGTTCACAGTCTTACACCAAGCAAAATTCATTTGCCACCTAAAGATGTTCACAAGCATCCATATTGTGAAATTTGAACCCAATCCTGTTGGCTGGAGAGAGTATACTTTATTCAGTTGGCTAAAATGTATGGTGAATAATGCTAATATCTCTAAGAAAAGGTTACCTTTTCAGTGGCTGACTACTGTAATAACTGTTGGTATTTCAAATTTATATCTAATAACATGTGAACCTTTGATTTATAGGCTTAATTTTTTGCTTTTAAAGAAGCACATTCTGTGATGGTTTGTGACAGGCATATTTTCCTTAGCCATCTGAAACAAGTCCTGGTATTCTTATGCAGGTGTCATTTTAACTTTTTATTTTTTCACAGTGAGACAGAATAAGAATGAACAAGCAGATTTATGCATGAGTAAATATAAAAGGACATGCTTCACTTCTTCTGGTAGCATACTTATCCTGAAGTTCAATTGGAGCATTTCAAAAACACTAACTGCATCTTAGAGAAATGCAAAACAACTTGTAGTTCATTCTTGGTTTATTTTATCATTGGGCCAGTACATTTAGTAAAAATTGTTTCCTCCTAGTTGCATCATTCTGTGTACAACTGCTTATTACATGATGCAAATTCTTTTAATTGGTGAGTTCCCCCATCTGCCATAGAATGATTTTATAATTTGCCATTCATTCCATGTTTATTTTTTAAACAGTACAATACATTTAAAATCACATTCATGGTATTTTTTATCTTTATATAATACTTAACATATATTTATATAAAATATGGATTCATATTTTGTATTTATTGGTCAGCTGGCATTATTTTCTTTGTTTGGGAATACTAATGGATCATTTGGCATACCTGTCCATCAAAGTTTGTGATCTCAAAGATTATGGACATCTTTACAAACATCAGAAGACGATGTAGCCAATATGAGTAGCAGTTCCCCTGATTTTTGACTATAGTCAGTTGTATTCAAGGAATCTTAGGATGACTGAAAAGAATTTTGCAGTATATATTAATTTCATTGTATCAAATGAGAACAATATTGTTTTTATTATTGTCATCACCAGACTTCCATAGTTAAAACTCATGCAGGAGATCTTTCCTCACACCCATAGTGCTCATTGAACTGTGGCTTATACCTGTTTACTCTTTTTACACTTGCCACACTTTCAAGCAATGCGTTTCAATTGTATCACTCTCCAAAAAGTTGCTCACTTCCTTGTTCATACTCTTGTTATAGATGTTTCAGGAATAGCCTGATATTGTGTTTTGTCTTCCACTATGAAAGTTCTCTTTTGCATTAATCTTGTATATTCTCCAATCACTATCTTATGTTTTAGTCATTACTTCTCTTATCCATCGGGCTCTGCAAATGGCATTCTCTTAATCTATCCTCATATTCAATTATTCCTGACACTCCTATAATGCATACATGATCTTGAAGTGAAAATCAAATGTTAAAATGCATCACTATAATGCATACTTAACAGAATGCCATCATGTAGCCTTATCAAGATGCATGTTCAAGCTGTAACCTCTTTATTTCTACATGCCATTACCCTCTTGCTCATTTGCCATAATCCATTGTGCAGTCATCACAATTTCTTCAGCATAGTCCCTAATTTTAGGTCCTTGTCTACCATGACTCCTAGGGCCTTTATCTTCTCCATCTCCTTTAACACATCTCCACCTTGTCCTCCAGATTTCATAATGTTACACTTCACAACACTGAAATGGTAGTCCACTCTTCTGTTCATAGGTCTCCAGTTCTCCCCAACTCTCCTCTGAAAACAACTGTATATAAATAAACATTTCCTATTTTTAACATTTGATTTTGACTTCAAGATCTATAACCAATGCTTTAAACACTGATCTCCTTGCCATTCTCAAGCCAGAAGTGAGGATAATCCTGGTGAGTTTTAGTGCCACCAAAATGCAATTGTCATTTCTTGGAAGAAAGACCACACTTCACTCTCCTCTCCCTCTATTTTAACAATATTTTGCTCGACCAGGATCATTTTTCTCTTCTTGGATCGACTTTCATATCCTGGCCAAATACATCACATCCATAGCCTCCAAAAGAAGCTTGGTATTATTTTTTCATTCTAAATAATCCTTTTCTGCTCAACTCCTGACACTTTATGAATTTCAAATCCACCTAGCCTTAGAATATTGTTTCCGCATTTGGAGCTTTGCACCTAAAACCTCCCTTAGAATGCTTGATTGTATTCAGAAGAAAGATGCTTAATAGATGACCCTCTCTGACTCTCCAGTTGCTTTCCTATGGATGTTGTGTTGTTGCATTATGTTTCCTCTTCTGTATTTCCATGAATGGCGCCCACTGAAAAGACCATTACTTTTCCTCCACATTCCTCTAATTATCTATAAACATGAACAGCTACTGATCAACAGCCATATATATTTCTGCTCCAAACTTATTGAAGCAATTTCTCGTCCTCCTTCATTCTGTATACTTCCGTTCTTTGGAATGGTCTTCCTCCAGAAGAACTAAAAGGGTTTCCGCTTTTAGCTCTTCAATAAACCCATCAACGAATTATTTTCTTCTCTTTAACTATTTGCCCATATGTTGCTGCTGTGTCATATGTCTTGGGATTTTTGTGTGTGTGTGGGGGGGGGGGGGGGGGGCTGATATTAAAAATCCTGTGATGCACCGATCAAATTCGATACTCAAAGATCCTCTTGTGGTACCATGTTACGTACTACCTAGAAAGTTTGTCCCTCAGAAACTAGAAATTGATTTTTCTTCCCTCAAGTGTTCTCATTCCAATACCGTTCTCTTATTTACTAAACCAGTTTGCTTAATTATTTCATCACTTTCACATTTTCAGACCTATCATATCTCAATATCTCATAGAGCCCACATTGTACTATCTCACATTGCCACCAAGCAGATATAATTCTCTTATCATCATCAATAGCAAACTCCCCTCCCCTTGACTTTTCTATCTTTACTGAAAACAATATACCTCTCCATCCTCCTAATATCCAATCATGTTTCAGTTATACCAACTATTTTTGGAACAAATTCTTCCCCTTTTCATAATCTGGAATTCATAAATAAACATATATGACTGACTCCTCATCCAATCTTATTTCCCTCTTTTGTCACAGTTTATTCATCCCCGTACATCTTAAGCCATCCTTCATGTTGGCCATCTTTATTTGCACACATTCACTATTGCATTTAGCGTCCACACTCTTGTCTTCTGCCCACCTCAAATTTTCCTCATTTTATCTAATGCATTCCTAGTCAATTTCAGGTCTCTTCAGTTTCAACATTTCTTATTGTTCTGCTTTATATATACTCTTATTTCTTGTTCACCTTTATACTTTCCTTCCACTCACTCACTCCTAATAACAGCCTATCCAGATCATCTCACCAAATCGATTCAAATTTAATCCATCACTTTTATACAGGTTCATTCACATAACATTCCACTGTGGTATATCATCTGAGTTCACTATACATCTCAGCACATCACTGTTGTATACCAAAGATAGTACACTGACACTACTTTTTCTGCTACATCTTTCACTATCCTCATTAATATCTGGATATCCATTCTCACATTCTTATCTATTCACAGCCACTAGTGATTCCTTGTTTTCTGCTATTGTTCATATCCTCAATGATCTTTCTCATCCTCCTTCCTTCTACACCCTTTCATTCACCACACTTCTAATAATGGAATCCTCACATAATGCCATTGTTTAATTGTTCATTATTGATTTTTCCTGGCTATCTCTTACATGATTCTTTTGCTCTTTTATTTGCCATTCATCTAATCTCATGCTACATACAAGCTGGTTTTCTTGAGTATAATGTATATTAACTATACATATTAACTATGTAGTAAGCAAGCTGGCTTGATTGGTCAAGAGATTCTCGTGAGGATTCCACTCTATAAATGGTGCATAAGTTTTTGGTAGATTTTCATCACTCTGCCTATTGCAAGCCTTGAAGTGCCTTGGATAAAAGTTTCATATTTGGTCTCTTAGAGCATGGAACAAGATTATCTAACCCTTTGCCTACCAACAATACAGGGTGTTCGGGATAAATTTGACATATTTATAATTAATTATATTTTTCCGTAAGTTACATGTATTAACACACACTTCTCTTCATTTAAAAGTTTGGACCCTTCTTCATTCATATACAAGATGTCAGAAAGGATGGATAGCTGGAACCCACCTGAATCATGGAAGAGAATAACTTGTATCATGATGATTCGTGCCCGCCATCAAAATAAGGATATTACGACTGCTGCCCAATGCTCCCTGAATACAGTAAAAACAATCAGGCATGAACTAGAGACTTGCAATGGTGACTACGAGGATGTAGCAAGAAGAAAGATCCCTAGCAGACGATCTGATTGCGTTCGTACAGCAGAATTCCTCGCAAATCTGCAGGAACAGGTGTTGAAGAACCCTGGCATTGGAATTCGGGCTTTGTTCGTGGAGTTGCTAACTGTAGTCAAGCCCTGGATAACAAGGGTAGCCAATGGTAGGCCGTATGTATGGCAGCAGGATTCGGCCCCTTGCCACACCTCTGGGAAAAGTCAAAAATGGTTGTCTGAAAATTTCTACGACTTCACCAGTCCAAATGTTTGGCCTCCAAACTCCCCAGACCTTAACCCCATGGATTATTTTGTATGGGGCGCAGTTGAAAAAGACACCAATCGCACTTCCAGTAATACAAAAGCCCAGTTAATGGATAAAATTAAAACAGTTTTTGCGGCCCTTCCCAGGGAGACTGTAGCATCAGCTTGTTCGAGGTTCCGAAGCAGAATTGAAGCTGTGATCGATGCTAATGGTGGTTATTTTGAGTAAATCTTGTTGATAGTATTGTAATTAACTCTGCCTGTAATGTTTTTTTTGTCAATTCATTAAATTTAATAGATACAAAGAAGATTTTCTTTTTCCTTACGAAACTGTCAAATTTATCCCGAACACCCTGTATATAATTTACAATAGGTTCATAACATGGTGAGATTCACATTTTAAAAAAAGTACTTGCAAACTTCCATAGCTCAGTCGGTCTTAATAAATGCCTCTTGGTTGGAAAGTCCAGGATGTGAGGAACGTTTATCAGGATATCTTTCCTCTGAAGGTGATTTAGCCAATCTTGTATATGGATTTTGAGTTTTCTCTTAAAAATTTTGGTTTTCCATCCTGCAAACTAGCTAAAACATATGCATTTGACAGCAATAATATACTATGACGATAGGATTAACTTCCCTATCAGAGCATTAATTAGATTTCAAAGAAACCTAATTTGACTGTGTTTGACAAGTAATTTAACTGTGAAAAGCCATTAAGCCCAACATGCAAAAGGTAGTACTTGAAATTAGTGGTATACAAGTATTTGCTGTATTTTTGAAATCAGTGGAAGTCATTGAATAATGAATAAACGAGGTTTTTTTTTTACATCACAATTAGACATTTTTACATTAACTGTTGCCCCTAAAATGTAGCAAAGGATCAAAAATATTGTATTCCACTTTCAGTTCCTCTGCATTATTCTAGAAAATATATGCCATTTCTTTCGCATATATTATTAGATCATGTTGATCAAGAGTTGATCTTTTCTTTATATGTAAAAATTAATTGGTAAGAAAACTCTTCAAGAAACTTTCCAGCTGACGTGAAAATTTTGGCAAACAGTTGCAATTTAAATTATAAATCGTTTTTTAATTTTTTTTTTTTTTATTCATTTTCTGTTTAATTTTAAGGATTTCATGTCAGTTAAGTTCAATGAGTTTTTAGTGATTTTCTTTTTAGTCATATCGTGACATTTCATTGCTGGCCGCTTCATGGTTGGACTTGGGTTAGCTGTTTCATCTGATGCTGTCATCTTGAGGATATATAAAGATTAGGATTTTCTTTTATTCTTTCATCCATCTAAGATGAATCCCCCCCCCCCCCCACACACACACATGCACATTCCTTTGATTACTAGTTTTCCTCTAACAGTGTAACATTTTTCTCAGACCTTTGCTGTTCAAAGTATAGTGATAAGTAAAGTGCATATATTTGCATGCTCGGATATGAGCAGTTTCCCCCTTTTTTTTAACAGATTTAAAAAGAAAACCATGTTGTAAACAGCTAGAAAAAGTGTGCCATTCAAAAATATCTAACATTGTTCTCGCGTACCGCTGTTAATTAACAAGATCCAATTCTTTTGGCTGAGGTTTCACCTGATTCAAAAACTGATATTTATTTATCAGAACTTAGCCGATCTCATACGGAGGTAGCAGGGTTTTTCATCCCGCATACAGACAAATCGCCCCTTCAGAACACACGCAATTAACAGACAATAAATACTAGTTGTGGTGTTGGTGGGCGGTAGATAGAGATGATTGGTAGTAGAGGTTCGGTGTAGTGGTTGAGACAGTTGTATAATAGTAGGTGTCCTCCCGCGATGAGTCTCCGGACTCCTTAGAGGTGTCACGAATAATAATAGCTTACTGGACATTGTCATTTCTGTTGTTGCAATAAAAATGACACTGCATGCATACCAGGAAAATAAGATGTTTTACCGACTTGCTATTTATATAATTTCAACAGTTTAAGGTAACTTAAATATTTCTTTGAATATCTCTAAAGAAACAAAAATTAGACTGCATATCCCATAATGACCCAGTTTTTCCCACTGAAAATTGCCAATTCATTTTTTCTCATTGATGTTCTGCTTGAACCCTCCATGTTCAGTCGACTGTTATTAAACATAATTCAAATACACTTTAAAACATATTAGCTATGCCTTATTATTTACTTAGTAGAGAGGGGTTTCTGCCCTTTAGAACTGTTGTTAATTTCTTGTTCATTTTCCAGTCGGCGGCCAGATCGGTTTGAAAGCACCAGTTCTGGTGTGAGCAGTGAAGTTAAGCAAACTCGAGCCCAGTTAGTACTTGGGAGGGTAACTGGAAACCCTGCTGGCATTAATTATTTTTGGTTGATAGGCGGAAGAGGGGTGATATGATTGAGACATTCAAATTACTGCAGGGTTTCTATAAGATTAATTCAGAAAATATTTTTGAGAACAGGACTGGTGGTGGGAGGACTAGGGGCCATCCATGGAAACTGGGCAAGAGTGTGGTTAGCAAGGGTGTTAGAGCTAGGTTTTTTACTTGGAGAGTGGTGAATGAGTGGAATAAGCTGCCAGAGTCTGTTGTGGGTGCCATGACTGTGAATGAGTTCAAGGCGAAGTATGATAGATACTGTGTGAATGTGGAATATTTGTTCTTGACATGATGTTAGGGCCTCCCTCGATGAGTCTAAGGACTCCTTGAAGTTGCCCGTAATAATATCCTGAGAACATATCCTTTTTCTGTATATATAAATTTCAAAAATCGGCTTTCTAGCTAATTGCATTATGGAATTTTATATAATGTGCATGAGTGTTTATCAAGACATCTATATTCTGTTATTCATCAGCTGACATATTTAAAGATAAATTATGAATCGCACAAAGTGTTCTGTCTGTTTACCTGTGTAACAGGCTAATACCAGTGCACAGGTGTTCCATGCAACTATGCGGATAAGTTATCTGTGCAGAGGTCAGCCATACGTCTGATGAAACTGACATTATTTTCTTAATATGTAATAGGCATTTCTTCACACTTACATGTATGCAGGGTCGGCCTTCTCTATAAAGGGACCCGAGTGCAAGAAACCTTTTGGGGCCCTAAAATATTTTTCAAAGGTAAAAATTAAAGGATTCGAAATAAACGTATTGTAAAACCTCTTACCTGCAAATGATTTTAGCACAGGGAAAAAAAAACAAAAAAAAAACATTCGAAATATAATACGTTTCCGCAAATGTGTACCGACTGTGCCCACTCGATCGTGGGGCCCGGCCCATCGCACCCCCGAGATGGCCGACCCTGCATGTATGAAGTTAGGATTTTCATTTTGCAGTTCATTTTAGGACATTGCTAAGATCGATATAGTACTTTATAAAGCTCGTTTTTCAAAATGATGCGTTTGTATTAAATATTATGTTTTTTAAGCCTATTTTGGGTCATACACAAAAACCAAATTTTAGTGCAACTAAATTCCTCATCACGAACCATGGGCTCACTGCCCGTTGGTGTCCGATGCCTCCTTCACTATCTTCTTCCACCTTTCTTTTTCCAGTGCACAGTGTCGCAGTTTTTGTACACCCATTCCACACCAGTCCTTTATATCATCTATCCATTCTCTGTATGGTCTACCTCTTCTGTTTAAACCATTCAAAATACCAAACATAAATGTCTTTATCTTCCGGTCTTCACTCATTCTACAGATGTGTCCAAATAATTGCAGCTTCCATTTTATAATCTTCTGCATTAGATTCTTTTTTGGTTGTATCTTCCGATAGAGCTCTTCATTTGTGATTTTCTGTACCTATCCTATTCTTAGAAAGAATCTTCCTGTAACAAGTTCTTTCAAATGCCAAAATTCTTTTTCTTGATTCCTTATTTATTACCCACGTTTCAGATCCGTACAGTACTCTGCTGAAGATGCATGTTTCCAGTACTTTTAGTTTTGTTTGCAGGCTGATCACTTTACTTTTCCAGATATTATCCTTGGCCTTCAGATTTGTTCTTCCCTTTGCGATCATGATCTTTATTTTTTTTTTTTACAGTCCAAATCATACGTCATTTTACTTCCCAAATATGTGAATTGTTCTACATTTTCTATATCAATTCCATCCACTTGTATCTTTTGTTTCATGTTCTTCTCACCAAAAACCATTGTCGTTGTTTTTTTCCAAGTTCATAAGTCCAAATCTTTTCCCTTCCTCATTTAACAGTTTCAGTGTTTTTTTGTAGTTCTCTTTCGTCTTCTTCAATAATAATAATGTCATATGCAAATCTCAGATTGTTAATTCTCATTCCGTGTACAGATATTCCTTTTGCATCTTCCTTCAGTTTGTTCATTGTTCTTTCTAAATGTGCGATGAAAATGCTTGGTGATATTGGGTCCTCCCCCCCCTTTCTAGTACATGTGCTTGTTCTAAACCATTTCCCCTAATCATCACCTATTCTAACTGCTGCAACTGCATTCTGATAAACATCTTATCAGATAAACAACTAACTTGCAGAGTAAAATAAACTCTTTTTGCCCCTCTCCTCAACATTTGGTTAGTTTAACTTGCAGTAAATGATTTCATCCTTTCCAAATTAGGTTGAATTATTGCACATTTTTACATCCTAATTTTATAGAACTGTTATCACCAAAAATTGAGAAAATAGTTATTAATTTTTCGTATTCGTACACTATTTTGCACCCCATTGTTGCTGCTGCTTCTCATCAAGGATTAGGGCATTTGCCTGTTCCATCTTTATTGGTTTTTAAATACTATTTTCATCTCTTTATATTCCTCGATCTTTTCATTTAAACTATAAATATATGATACTCTACTGTCAATTTATACATCTGTTGTTTTTAAAAAATCGTTTTCTTCTGTGTTTTACTTTCATCTTTCTTTTTAACAGTCAAGATTTCATAACCATATAATAGTGAGCATTACTTTATAAAATTTAAGCTGAGTTTTTCTCATTTCTTTTCTTTCTTTTTTTTTTTTTTTTTATTCAGTGTAATTTTAATTGTTCTGCAGAGTTCTGAAATTTATTGTTTCACGTACACCGGTCTTTTAAATATGTTATTATGCAACATAAATGTCAGTGTGTGTTTTCGTTTTTGAGATCTTTAGATTCTATTATTGGATAATTTAGGCACCGATTTTTGAATGTCATCTGATCAATAATCAGATGACATTCAAATATTATTCCGAACTGCTGTAAATACAATGTACTATCTGCATATAATATTGTATTTACAGCAGTTCTTCATTGACTGGATACTTTGTTTCATTGTTTTCTCTTGTTATGGATGTATAATTTAACCAGGTAAATTCTATTATATTCTATCAAATAGTTGAAAAACTATATCGTTCTTGCGTCATTATTCAATAATTGTAACTTCTTAATATTAGCTTTGTATAGTTTTACTATACAAATGTACTTGGATTTTTTTTTTCATCATCCATAAGTTTTCTCGGTTGCATCTTATTAAAGGCTTGCTCATAATTTAATAAAAGCTAACTATGTCTCCAAATTAAATCCTCACCTTTTTTTTTTCCCTCAGTAATTTAAGACAAATATCTGTATGTGATCTGTCTTCATTGTCTAAAACTGCTTTGTTCTTTAAAAAAAAAAAGTGTGCAATATTTCCAGGTCCTTTATATGGAATTTTATTATATATTTTATAACCTGTATTTAATGAGCTTATTCCTCTAATTTCCATTATCTATTTCCTGAAATATAACCTTAGATTTTAACCAACCAGGTACTTGCATTTCTCTGTTTATTAACTTCAGAAATCGTTGATATAAATATCCTCCATACTTTCAAAGCTTTGTATTTGCTATCTAATTCAGTTGCACTTTTTATATCTTTTTATTGCTTCTTTTAGTTCTTCCAATATAATTGGTTCTGTATTTATATTGATTTCTTCACTATTTCTATTAAATTTTGGTCATACTGTAAATTCTTATAATAGTCTTTCTTTTGTATTATTTTTATTTGTGCTGTATCTCTTTATTATTTAATTTTCTTAATATTGTGTAGGATTTTGTCTTCCATTTACATCTTCATCATCATCATCATCATCATCAAATTCCTGCCATGTACCCTCAAGGGGTGTACAGGATATGACAGTACTACATGAAAAAATTACATCATTACTAACTTCCTATCTACAATTTTCCTCCAAATCAGTCTGTTACTTGTCAAGACTCCAACATTATCAGATCTTATATTTCTATCGTCTAAGGCACTTTGTACCGTATCAATCCACCTATATCTTGGTCTTCCTCTGGGTCGTTTTCCTGCCAACCTGGCAGAGAACACTTGTTTTGCTAATCTTTCCTCTCCCATTCTATTTAAGTGACCATACCATCTGAGATTAGCTCTGCTAACGCATTCCTGGATGCTGACAATGTCAAGTTCTTTCCTAATATCCTCATTTTTAATATGATATTGCCATTGATGCCATCTGTTCACGCCTCTAATCTTTCTCAGGACTCTCATATCTGCGGTCTCTAGTCTTTGGTCAAGTGTTTTACTTCTGACCCAGCTCTCAGATCCATAAGTTAAAAATTTACATCTTTTGTATTATTAATAAATCTGTTGCGAAAATCTTGATCAGCTTTCTTTACTATGTTATAACTGCATTTCCTTTATTTTTGTATATTTTCCTGTTTCATGCCCTTCTTTTTTGAAGGAATCTGTTTGCTAATTGCTTTTTCCTTTTAGCATTTTCTCTATTTTAATTTCAGTTAATTTTTTTTTCCCCATTTTTATTGTTTTATTTTACTTTATGGCCAAGTATAGAGTTAGTTCATTGCATTTAAAAGTAGATTGTTTTCTATTGCGTTTTGAAAATGTACTTTTAGAAGAATCGTGAGGTTCTCAAAAACCAGGTAGTCATTCAGCGTCTGTATTGCAGTTCTATTTATTGGAACAAAAAATGTGCAAATGAAGTTTGGATGGAACTTAATTCCTCAAGCTGTTTGGTTTAAACTGCATTGTTTGATTTCTGGTATCGTTACTCATTTACTCTGATGGTGTTGTACGTTTTTAATCTTTTAAATTTATAATTTTGAAAAAAAAATTAAATTTAATACTAATTTATAATCACTTGTGATCCGAGGTTATTTACTTTTGACATTACTTACCTATGTCTACGCTGGCTTGATTGACCTAGTGGTTAGCGTATCCGCTCTCCAACCAGCAGGCTGTGGGATCACATCCCGCTGAGCATGGACGCTTGTGATTCTTTCTAGAGCAGTTTTCGGATTATGTTAAATAATACAAAACATAAAATTAATTTAAAATCCACCCCATTTACTGTACTAATTTACCATAGGTTTGCGATCCCTCATGGGAGTCGCAAAAAAATCTTATTGCTAACAGATCCACAGTTTTAGTGAAGGTGATAATTAAGGAGAACGATTGTAAAAGGCATTCACTATGTTTTATTAATATAACTTCAATTTTTCACTCAACATTTTAATGCTATATGTATTTGAAATCTAAAAAGTATGGGGAATGCAGTTTATTTACTGCAATACCATTGCAAATAAATAATATTATGCACAACCAGATTTTCATGGTTGTGCATAAATTATTTGAAATCATCTGTAGTGCTCCACTTATTCATCAATAAGTTCAGTAATTGCACATGCATTCCTAGTGTCACGTGTGCTTTGTATTTCAGTGACAGTTAAACTAGCTGCATTTTTTTTGTCATGATTTCAATGAGTTTTTCTGGAATATATATATTTTTTTATTCTGAACTGCTGACAGTTTTTGTGAACAGTGTTATATTATGAAATGTTTATTCAAAGAAACAATAAATTAAAATGGTCTCTGTTAAATTTAAATACAGTATAATGGTCAGCCTAAACACTTTCATGACGATAAGAATACCGGCTAGGAAAAGTTCAAGCAGCAGACCATTATAAACTATGACTCAGAATTTAGACCAGTCGTGAAAAATTCCTAGTAACCTCAACATGTAACCAGGAGATCATCAGTAGGAAAAATACAGTAAGCTCAGAACAGCAGTTCCAGAATAGAATAAACTACTCAAAAATATGACAATTTTACATTTTAGTTTGGATGGTTCACAGAGAGGACGTGGGAAGGTTACATCCAAAATTTCCTTGTTTTTCTATAGTGTTGGCTTTGACAGATTTATAGAAGGTTACACCAGCGTCATCTTTGAGGGATGCAGATGAATATCAGTGTCCCCGGATTTTATTGCCTTCACGTTTTATTTGGGCTGCTTGCATAGCTCAAATATTTGTCAAAAACTCTTGCCAGATTTAAATTTTATTGAGCACTTGTGGAATCGTCTGAAGAGTGGGTACGTTACAGAGATTCATAACGTGGAAATCTTGTTAGCATATTTCTATAGAGGTGCTCAACATGTCAGTTTGGTATTCTAACACGTCTCCTAATCACCGTAATGGGTTATTAACGTTAACCAATTCTTTCATTTTTGTCGGGTATAAGAAACGCGATTTTTCTTACTCTATTTGTATTCAGTGCGGTCTATGAATATCAAGATAGGGATGTTAAATTAGGTCCCAGCATATGGATTGTTAGTTGACTTATTGTATAATTTCAGTAAATTATTACTGAAATATTTGTCCGTAGAGTTAATTTGGTCAGAATTAACAGCTGTAGCAACTGTCTGTGAGGCACGCGTAACAATGATGGCTGTGGATTGCTTGTTTTTGCGGGATGAAAAAGCCAAGTCTTATTCTCCAAGACCTTGTGCTTGTACAAAAAGAAGGAATTATTTCGTCTGATCTTTCCTATTTTTTTAATTGAGATGAACTAATTAGAAATAATAAAACCTATCATTATGAAACAAACTTTTTATTAATGCTGTTTAATGAGAGAATGTCTTTTATTTCAAACATTTTTTACTCAGGAAGTAGTATACCATGATGTTTCATTCAAGTGAGACCGCCATAACCAAAACTATATGGCTGAAAGAAAAACACTTAAGACACTTGCAATAAGGTATCTGCAAAATAGGTGTGTTTATAACACATTAAGAGAGAAGTCGAGAAAAAATGACAAGGAAGACTGATTTCGATTTCATAAAAATATTTTCTAGGCGTTTCCAACCGAAGTTTAGACCCCATCTCAGATGGAGACGGCAGGATTTTTTCTTCTCCAAAACAATCAGTTGGTAAGCTCTTTCAATTCACGAACATAATTCAATCTCTATAATTTTAGATAACTTCTTCATTATCCATTATTTTGGGCATCATACAGGTATTAGAATATGGTGCATTTCCAGGACTCGGAAAACAAGGATTTTTAATTGAATTATCTAGTCTCTCTCTCACACACACACCGTACCAAAAGATCACACTCAGTTAATAGATAATACTTGTCTCATAGCATTACTAGCTCCGGAGGTAAATCCGCCATCCCAATAACGCAGGCAGTGAAACTATAGCCTCTGTTTATGTGCAACTGGCATGTTGCAAAACAGTGCAGTTAAAGGTTTGCGTTTGCTACACGTTGAATGTGCATAAAGGATTTTGTATATTCAAGCCAATGCCACATCATAAATATGCAGTTTATGCTTTCAACCAACTAACATTTTATAACAGACTAGTAATCCCCAGCTGCTATGCTGCAGAGTAGTAATTTGTAGTTGATGACATTAACCCTCTGAGTACCTCCTTGTTAGTGGCTGTGAAATAAGAGATGCAAAATATGAGCCTCAAAAAGTTCAGTTAAATGCTGAACTTCCATTCTCATCTGTTATTTCTCCACTCCGACTGGATGGATTTTATTTAAATTTATTTTTTTAGCAAAAGGTTTCGATTGTATAGGAGAATACAACAGCATGGTTGTATATAATTGTCTCGATTCTTTCCCAAACCTTGCCTTCTATTGTGCATCATTATATGTAATTATAATTTCTGTTTATCCTGTTCACTATGAAACTTTCATTTGCAGTTAGCTATTATTCTACTTTGGTTATACTGAATTTTCATTTTAATTTTTCTTCTGATAATCTTTTTATAAGCTATAGCCAATTTATACTCATCAAATGCAAAACTCAGATTCACAATCTTTAACAGAAAATACTAGATCGACAAAAAATAAACTTCTCCAAAAAGTTATTTTTGGCTTTTTCTTTTATATTTTCGGCTGATTCATCGATTTTTGTTGTTTCTTAATACATCACTGCCCATTAACCTTCGATGTCCTACCATTCCATGATTATTCATAACTATTAATACTAAGAGTCACACAATGATCCACATATTGCGAACGCAGGGATATTTTTTGACATTGTATCGCGTCCTTCTTGCCTACAATTGTGCAAGGACTGACTAGTTTTTTTTTTTTTTGCGGGGGGGGGGGGTACTGCAACTAAGAATTTTGTGCAGTATTGCTTGATATTTAATGTCTTTATTTTCTGTTCTTATGCAAGTATAATAATATACTTTTTCCAATGCTAAAAGTGCCATATTAGACTGTGGCATCTTAAATGTCAACAACTTTCGCCACAATTCACCCACATATAATTTTGAAGATTTCAAAACATAAAACAATGCTTCATTACTTGAAAAGAAGCAACGTCAAATAATCTTTTCCCAATATCAGGATTAACAATGGTATTCACATTTCAAATGTACCATTAAGTTATTATTTTGGTATAATCTTTTAAGATGATTTTCTAAGGGGACGGGGGAACACAAAGTATAGATCACAGCGAAAAGTTTTCACTGCGATCTATACTTTGTGCGATCTATAGTTTTTGAGCAATAAGGGCGATTGTTGCTAGAATTCCAAGTAATTATTATTATTGAGACCTCCAGGGAGTCAAGGACTCATCGAAGGATGGCCTAACTGAGCGATTATTGCTGGAATACAAAGTAATTATATGACCTAACTGATTCAAATAACAGTTTTATCCATGTACCACTATTGGGAGCCATAAATAATTACATACCACTTCCAGTTCCTGATACTGATTGTTACAGCATTTTCTTGTGTTGAATGTTCTCGATCCTAAAAGTTTCAACAGCACAGTTTTTATTCTTGTGTAGCATTAACAATGGGCTTCTTTTCTGCTATTTCACGAAAATAAAAATTCTTTCCAAGATGGTTAAAATCTGCAGATTATATGCCATTTAATTGACCGGCTATTTTGTTTCATGTTGTTGCAAATCTCTTGGAGTCAGACTTATCGACAGAGAAGTATTACAACGAATACAATAATAGATTGGGACAACAAACTTTCATAGTTCAGAGTCATCACGGAAGGTTTACTCTGCCTTGCATATCGATCGTACTGATTCTTAAACTTGTTCACATTGTTAGCATTTTTCCCAATACATTCATGCCATATACATTCCACTATCTAAGCTACTACTCCTCACTTTTGTAACTTCCAGGCTTGGATGCTGTCTCTAGTCTTTGTCCCTTTCCCCTTGTTCTGCCATTTAAACAATCTCTCCTATATCCATCTGCTAAATACCTTTCAGCAGCTTAAACATCTCAGTCATACCATCCATTCATCGTCAGTCTATCAAATTCTGCAAATGATATGACCAATCTACCTTAGTATTTAACGTTCCACTATCCTAAAATCATTTTCAGCCGCTTCCGTGCACACTTCTAAGTTTTCATTTCGCCCATATCCCGATCAGCTTGAGTATAGTTATCCTGATGTTCTCTGATCAGACAATGGAACCGCTATTACTTTATCAATGTGTCCTTAGTTGCAGCATTCCTCTGAATTGTCACTACTTTTACAATGTCTCTTGAATTTCAAATTTCTATCCACTATTTCAATATGTTTACAATATGGATTTGTCTCATTAGCTGTTTTCAATATTTCATTAAGTGTATATATATATATATTTTTCTCTTTCTTTGTTTATTTTACAAAGTTTTACAACGTATCAAAGATACATGAGATTAAATTTCATGTATCTTTGATACGTGTACAGTGTTCTCACACATCTGGAGACCTATCTTTCGCAGTTACTACCTCATTACACCTGGCACATCGTACCTTAGTACCACATGTTCAGCCATTATTGATCTACCTAACAATATACGCCTTTAAAAATATCACATCTTGTTCCCTTTTTTTTTTTTATGCCACTAGTTGCTATCTTCAGAATCACTGCCAAACATAGGAGGGTTTATCCTTATTTTTAGGATGTTTAATACCTATTAATTAGTTAAGGTAGACTTTCTACAATACATATTATACTGAAATAGCATTGTGGATAATCATTTTTATGAAACATGGTCAAGTAGATTAACACAGAACGATAAAAGTACGTTCACTTCCATGAGATATTTTGTTGTTCAAAATTTCAATTTCAACTGCTTGTTACGGTTTATGGTATGAAATGAATTATGATTAATATGGATGCGTTGAAAACCAGATACTTTATATTAGTTTTTTTAGCAGTATCACCTCCCTACAGTGATTATAATTCGCATTAAAACTGATACTTCGAAAAAAAATCAAATTCAATATATAAGACAGGCGTAAATTTATGTAAAATCAAGTATCATGTAGGGTTGTACATTTTTTTCTTCATTTTTCATTATATTCTTTTATGGAACACATTATGGAAATGATATTCATTATACAGATAACATCCTCTCCCTCCTGAATTCTACAATTCGTCAAGTTCCCTTAACCAAATTGAATAATTTATAATAGAACGAATGGAAAATAAAGGCAAAATATAAATTGAATCCTCAGTAATAAAAATTGTATGTGCATAGAACAGTAACGAATTTTAAGTACTTGGACACGATTTCGTATGATCAGAGAAAAATCAAATGTTTGAAACAGGTAATACAAGGAGAAAGGCTGGCTGCGAAGTGAGAAGTGGAGCATACAAAACCAACAGAGCAGATTTTAACGTATGAATCCGAAAGTTGTGCTAAGAAAATTGAAGACCCAAAATTATCGATGTGAGAAGAGGGTAAAGAAAATAGCGCCAATGGAAGACCCCAAAAACCTTTATAAGTTTTTTTTTTTTTTTTTTTTTTTTTTTTTTCCCAGCCGGAGATTAATTAGCCTCTCTCATACTTTTTTTTTGACCCTTCCCTAGAGAGCTGGTTTTCGCAAAACAGTAATAGTGAAAAAGGATGAATTTCACATCCTATTTTTAACATAGTCAAATAATCACATCTATCCCGTCACTGTGATTAAATTAAAATTTAAAAAATAAGATTGCCAAAGTTATTTATTTTTAGTTCCGCTACTGTGGCTTGACTACAATTCACATTACAGTTAGAAAGGATATAGAACTCGAAATAAGCTAAGCAACCAGACAAGCATCGTCCTAGACGATGAGCAAGAGCTTGTTATTTCCATACAGGAAGTCATAGTGCTGAATCTTTGCATGTCTGACTCAAAACATCTAACTTATGGAGAGCCAATGCACCACACACCAACTTATAGTCATCTATTCTGAATCCATGCTCATCGACACCTTGAGTAACTTAAACTAAAATATAATAATGATGATAATGCTAAAACTAGAGAAACCATAGAGATATATATACTTTGTCTGCTTATATAAATGACCATAAGACACAGAAAATGTATATAAAAAAACAGTGTATATATATATATATTTATTGCGGATTGACGGATAAATGGGATTATCTGTTCATAAAAAAAATTTTTTTTTTTAAATCGATATTTATGCTACTCAGTAAATGCGGACATGCTTGCTTCGAATATGTGAGCTATGAAGAGAAAGTTGCTGCATGCACATTTATTTTTTGTCCCATTTACGTGCTTGAACATTGATATTTTCCATTTTGGAAAATGATTGTAACATTAATTTAGTATCGCAGGATGAACAAACGCAAAGGGTGAACTGGAATGAACAACCGAAAATAACAATTTGTTAATTGCTTGCAAGCGTGGTTACAAAGCGGCGTAGCAAGTTTATTTCTTGTTAAGTTTAATTGACAGTCAACAACCCATGCTGGAGTTCACGACATGCAGCTTCAGAGAAAAGAATTAAAGTTTTCGTTAACATTTTACATTGGATTTTTAATGTGTATTCCAGTTTATTTTTTAAACCTTTAGAGAAAAAAAAATTGTATACTTGGATGAAGTTAGTTCCCAGATAACTCCAGTTGTGTGTTTCTGATGTTAGCCTTTTATTTTATAGAAATCTGAACTTTTATTCTTACTCCCCCCCCCCCGAGTGAGTTAGGGTTGTTAACCGTTATCCATATGAATGAATATCCTCCTTTTTTGGTTACATTGTCATCGCGGAAAAAAAAAAAACCCGCCCCATTCTTATAATTGTGCTACTTAAAGGTATATCTCTGAAAGAGGGCACTATCTTATTCTTCTTCACTTCTTCTCAGGTCTTTAAGGCCTATGACCGGCCAGTACCCTTGGCTTCCGAAACTTTAAGTTAAACGTAGGATAAGATGGTTAGCTTTATTCCCGTTGGAACATATTTGTGTTATTGTTACCAGTTTGCAGGGGTGAAACACCGTGCTTATGAGATCGGTTAATTTTCCTTCAGTTGAAAAAGTCCTTCTAAAGATTCTTAGACACAATTCAAACCGTCTTTTAAGTCAAAAGGGCATCGGCAATATTGACTGAGCTACTGAGGTGGCTCCTAAGTTGCTTACGTTGTTAATTTTTTTCAATTAAACATTTCGTCTAATATTACTATCTGTTTATTCTGAAGATGTACAGAAAATGAGAAAAATTATTCTGAAGACTGATAAGGAAGAACTTTTATTGTCACTGGACTGGTTGACCGAATGTTAGCGTATCTGCTCTCCAACTAACAGCCTTCAGGTTTGAATCTCCTTGTAAGTATGGATGTTTGCAATTGTGAGACTCCTTGTTGGAGGCCTGAAGTGGCTTGAAAGAAATTTTGTTTAGTCTCTCTAGAGTAGGATTAGGTAAAAAATAAATTTTAAAAAATGCAACTAAAAAGAAAAATCCTTAGCCCATCCACGATGTTAATATACTAGGGTAACATCATACCTAAAATCACTGAATTAGATATGGCATGAATTTATTAATGTTTGAAAGGATAATTGAATGCCATTCTAGTGATTCTAATGCTTTTACTTAGTAAGGCCAGTGGACTTTGTTTCGGTTAAACAAAGTCCACCGTTCTAATACATCGATGTGAATCTGTTGCAACAGATTCTCATCTCTGTTGAGATATGAAGACACAAAAATAAATAAATGATTCACTACCGTGCTCCTCACAACACCGACAACTAGATTAGTTGCGATAATTATCTTAAATAAGTAGCCATTGCATTCAGAATAGAAAGCTAGCATTGTATGATGTTTACTTGATCTTCAAAGACAGCAAGTGGCTCAATCCGTTCCCCGCAGCTTGTACAATGGAAGTGAAATTCCATACTCGCACCATGTTACTAGCGCAGAAATGTAAATTGTAATAAATAAATAAATACATTTTTGTAATATTACAAATTAATATGAATCCAAAGGAAAGAGTATTTTTAGCTGCCTCCACTTTCTCTTCGTCATCCTGCGTATATTGTTTTAGTGATTGCCGAAGCTGTATGTGTGAATTTGGCTTACGTTATACATGATCCTACGCGATTATTTGCGATAGGTTATGCTACATGAAGGTGTAGAGAAACACCGCTTCCCAATTAGTAGAAATACCGGCAGTTTAACCAAATAAAATACTTTTATTTCAAAAATTAATATCACTGTCACGTGTAGTATAAATTTACAGGAAGACCTTGCATGGTTGGAAGCTTTAAAATAAAAATAAAAATCCCGGAACGAAGGCAGTGAAAATGGCCAAAGAAATCAGAAACACATAATGATTTAAAGATAATCTTATTTGTATAAATGTTTAAACATTTTCAGTGAAATAATACCACAGTAGTAGAATATTTCTTGTCTAAAAGGATTTACAAATTAGTGTAGATCCGCAAATATAAAGTATTACCTTTTTAATAGTTTGTGTCATCTTTGGCCTGTAATTTCTTACAAGTTACTTTTGGAAAATATGTGAGGGGGGTATTTCCACCACCACCCTTCACTTTTCATGCAGGACTATTGAGTTCTGCTAGTTATCGTGGCTTTCCTGAACAACTGTCGACGTTCTACTTCATCCATTAATGTTCATTTGAGCCTCTACGTTGCCAGTCCGTTAGAGGTACATTATTATCCTCGAAACAACCATAATACCAGGCATTTCTATTCTGACAGGCGGAATAATGTTGTCCTCCTTATATCATTTTCCACTGAAAACAAACTTTTGAGCGAGATTCATCGCTCAAAAGTAACGTACTTGCTTCCAGTCCTCCAGAATCTAGTTTTTGTGGTTTAGCTACCACTTCACCCGTCATTACAAATTTGTTTGTTAGTAAAATTACTCTTTGCAAGCAAGGTTGTGCTTACTGACATCTCCCCTTAGAACGCCATATACATCATTTGCATGTGTTTCTATAATGCTCTCTTCTGTTTAGATGATGCAATACTTTTGGCAACCTCAGTCTTTCTGATCATTTGTAGGGTATAAAATGTACACTACACGATTTTTGTAGCGCACAGTGATCATTACTTCGATATCAAGTGATATTATTGCGCCACTTAGGAAAAAAAAGCGACATTTCCTCAAGGAAATCTTCCTAGCACTCCATCTACATAGTTGCATGGCCTCTGTTTGCTTGATTTTCGCATCATGTCTGCCTCTGTTAGGGAGGGGGAGGTTCCAATACTTTTGTAATAAGAAGTAAAACGGACAGACAAATCTAGTAGTATAAATGGATTTTTCTGTTTAGATAAATATTCTTTGGCTTAGTATTATGTAATTATGTCACCTTTTATCATTGAGCCTTTGAAGCTAAGGCAAATAATTTAAGTTCGTCTTAAAATATAAAATATTATTGAAAGTATTTTACCTTGGGTATAATAAATGTTAAAGATACCAAGCTATTTTAAACCTGGTTTTACTCCATTTCCCAAGTAAGCAAACAGACAAGTCAAGTTTGCGCCTGCAAGTGTTGCAAGTCTAGCTGACCCTACACATAGTGCAAGACCAAGGCAACTCATGGTAAAAGTAGAATAAGCTCTGATCACTAATCTTAATATTTACTCTTAATGCAAAGAACATCTCCTGGAGGAGATGTATGATGCTTTGTATTAAAGGCAAGGGGCCACTACCCAGACCGGTTTCGACCTTTATTGAGATCTCATCAGTGGGAGCCAGGCTAGAAATACCAAGATTTTAGTAATACAGAGTTTATAAGTATTTTACCAGAACAAGTTACCATAAGATGTTTTAACCTTATTAAATAAAAAATCTCAGGAGGGTCTTGCACTGTGTGTAGGGTCAGCTAGACTTGCAGGCGCAAACTTGACTTGTTTGTCTGTTTGCTTACTTGGGAAATGGAGTAAAACCAGGTTTAAAATAGCTTGGTATCTTTAACATAAAATATTATTTTTACATTTTATTTACAAAGATGTTTTCTACAAAGAATATTTTAATAACGATATATAGCAGCAAGGTTTAGTTTAGTTTTAATATTTTAATTTCTTATGTTGGTACATCACCACCAAACACGAGAAGCTACTAAATCTGTAATATATTAGCACCGTGCGTGAACAAAATGATAAGGAGATAGTAACCATCTGTTGACATGTTTCTTGAGCAGCTGGAGTTTGTGTCGTCTTTGGGAGAAACAGTGAAACTGATCCAATGCAAATAATAGAAGCCAGTGGGATGACTTGTAGAAAGTGGTTCTATAGGTTGAAGTTGGACAGTGAAATAACGGCTAACCAGAATTGTTCTTGTGTTTATAGTCTTGAAGGAAAGTGGATGAATGGTGGGAACAGCTTCTCAGTCTATTTGGAGGCTATGCATGTGTTGTGCTTATCCCAGGAACGGCTAGAAGTATGGTATAGAGTGGTTAGTATTCTTTCAAGATAACGCTGAATCTAGGAATTCTCAAGATCTTAAAAACGATACAGATGTGAACATACTTTCATTTTAATGAATTTACAGAGTTGATGACTTCTTTTGAACTAATTTGCATGCATTTTTAATTTAAACATTTTACGAACATTTCAAAGATCGAATTGAGAATTAATGAACAAAGATGAAAATAGTCATGTAAGAAATTTCGAAATAAAAACCATTGATGTAAAGTAGATAATTTGAATCAATAAAGATTATATTGAAAAATTCCAGTTTCTGTCGATTTATCTTCTCATAAAGTATGGTCTTATAATTCAATGTGTGTTTTAATTTTAGGACTTTCGAGTAACCAAAACTCGAATTTTGATAACTGTCCCTTCAATTCACAAAATGTCTTGTTTTTGTGCTTGATTTAGAAGAACAGATTTTTTTTCATTGTTTGTTAATACACAGTATATCGGCAAATAAAGAAAAACAAAAATACAACGTACTACAATCTCTATCTGTAATATATGTGGATTTTTTTTTCAGGAAAGGGAGGTATTTTTTTAGTTGATTCAATCCCTTTTTTTATCAGTATAATTCTAATACTTTTGATCAGAAGCTGATGGATTGCACAGTATTAGTTTTGCGTCTGAGGCTGTATTTGGTTACTTCTTCAATCTTAGATGCAAATATTTTTCCAACTACTTTCTTGATAGTTACCTAACCCAGTTTGCTTACCTACACAGAAAATTTTGTATGCATATTCGCCCATTCCATTTTTATCGGTATAAGTGTCAAAATGGCGATTAAAATCTGAGCAACAAAAATGTAGGCGAATCTTAAGCTAATCCACTGATGAAAAATGTATCAAGCGGTGGTGCAATCTATTTAAGAAACTGTCTTAAGTCTACAGGATGCCTAAGTTTCCAAGTAAGTGGTTGGGTGGATAGAACGGGATAGTCAGTTTTCTGGATACCTCGTACTCCCTGCGTTACACCTTTTAGATTTTTTCTGTAATGTGTTACGCAAAGGATAAACTGTACGCAACCAAGGCGACTTCAGTACAATAGTTAAAAAAAACAAAATTAGAAACATTCACAAAACTACTACCTGTTGACGTGTATGGCGATAGCTGAGTTACACGTTGATCATATACGCAACATTCGACAGTTATGGAAGGTGGGAGAGCTGTCATTTAATCCACTGAAAGCACTAAATAGGCTCTTTTTGAAAGCTTCTTGCAGAGGTGGGGAAGCAACGAGATATCGTTCCTCTCTTGTGTAACCAAAAATATAGTTTGGTTATAGTTTCTTTTATTTAGGATGACAAGTAGTGTGGTTATATCTTGTTAAAACTCATTTATCCCATGACTTATAAATACAGAACTTTTATGCCTTCTCACTCGTTTCTCTTTTATTTAATTTCATTGTGGATATTTTGCGCCGTTTTCTTTGTTTTTAATCATGCGTATATGTAGACCTGATCCGTTTGGATATTTTTGGAGGGGAGACGTTAAAATTTTAAACTTAAAATTTTAACCTCATATTTATACCGCTGCACTATCTTTTACTTTTTTTTTTTTTTTTTTAAATCCAGCCTTGATTATTCCCAAAATAGTAATTTATAGTAAGATAAAATTCAACACAAATATACAAACAAAGGCTATCAATCATTCATAGGTGGCGCTAGAGTCCAAATCGAATATGTGTATAATAGGACTATTACATCGTAACTGGTATTATTAAAAGATTGAAACAGCTGGCAAGAGAAAACTGGCCGCTCTTCAAGGAAAAAGAGTTCAAAATTCATTTAAGATTAATTCACTTTTATGTTTTGCTGATTAATAATAAGCCTATAGGCATTTCTTGCTATTCATTGCATAGGTGGTAATTAGCGCACAGATCTTATCAATATGTAGAATGCAAAAGGCTATGTCGTAAACACGTCACGAAATAATAACAGATTTACCATTACGCAAGTCAATACCAGCCTCAAGTAGGTGTAGGTAATGCATAATGATGGGGTGTCCGCCATACGCTCAGTCACCCATGCATGCATCGTCACGACAATGGACATGATTGGCTTATTGCATCTAAATATGAGACACCAGTTTATGTTCTTTTTATAATTTAAGGAAGAAATCTTCGACTTTCAAAACAATTGACGATTTCATAAATTGTTTATCAAGTTATTTTGCTTAAATTGACTGTCATTTATATTCTTGTATTTTTTTACTACTGTATATTACCCTCAAGTTCCCCCCCCCCTCTTAGCTAAGAACCCCTTTCTTTTTTTCGCTATTGAATTACTTTGCAAAATCCCCTAATAGAAAATCAGTATACATTATTGGATGTTCTTCTAAAATTAAACAATCTGTTGTTATTTTCAAAAAGCATTACACTTAAGAGGATAGTGTGTTTAAGTAGGATAGAAATTCACTACCCGCTATCATAGCTTAAAGTCAAAATAGAATGGATATTTGCCTTTCCATGCACGTTCCGTTTGGATCTTCTTTGCTTAACTCTGATGCAATCGGTTTCTCTTATGGCAGCTTCCTAATCTTTTATCTTGGACCCTGATCGGCTTTCATACACCCACATTTGAAAGGGGGGGAAGAGACAGGGGGAAATGTTAAAATGTTACTATTCTTTCTTCTCATTTCCAGAAGAAATTCTCTGCAATCGTGCAGAGAAAACTCTATGTTATTGTATAAAATAAAGTACAAATATATGGAAAGACGTTATAAATTTGCAAAAAAAAAAAAAAAGCTGCAGAGAAAACATTGCTTAAAACTATAAGTGAATGACCAAAGGAAAATCCTTATGATAGAGGGCGCTACTGCTTGTACATTTGTGGAACATGTTACTCTTTCTCTGTCAAGAATACAAAAACTATTGTATCCCGACTTGATGTATCATTGTGATGCTTCACGACACACACTAGAAAAACAATCTATGGAATATACTTCGTACCTTCAGACGCATATATAAAATCATTATGGAATTTTTAAAAAGGTGTATAATTTTGAACTTCAGTAAAACTAGTGATTATAGAAAATTACACAAAGAACTCCAGTTCATCCTCACTCCAATGTATATATATTTTAAATCGTCATCGATATATATATATATATATATATATATATATTTTTTTTTTTTTCTCTAGGCAAACTATGCCTTCGAAGTTATTGATTTTAAAAGGTCCTTCATAAATCCTTAGTTGAAAGAATCGGATGAATCTAAAAGATATTGCCTAGTAATTCATCTTTTGCATCCACTACTCTGGAGAATTCCGATTATTTCTGTCATGACCATTCATTTTTAGACTGTCTGTTTCCTTTTTCAAAGCCCTGCAGCTGGTGTAGGCGGAGTCTTTCAACCTTGCCCGATAGATTCAATTTAGAAAGGGAGAGAGAGAAAGAAAAAAAAATCGAAATATCCACTGGGCAAAGAATATATACGTATATACAGAATAAACAATACATGTGGTCACTTTTAGAAAAAGCTAAGACAAATTGAAGTTATCTATAAATACCAAACATTTCCAAATCGTGTGTGTATGTATGTGTGTATATATATATATATATATATATATATAGAAAAAATAAGTGTGGAGCAAAAAAAAAAAAAAAAAAAAAAGGAGCAGATTTGGGAATATTCTTAAATCTATAAAGAAAATTATGTGGAATTTTATGCTTCAAATTTTAGATGTAAAATGTATTATTTTTAAACGACCAGCTATTGTAATTCATTATTTAATTTTTTTTTTTCTTTTTGTTTTCTTTTCCACTGACCTTCCTCAAACATCGCATTTTAAAATTTAAGAAGATTAAAATATGAGAGATGGTTTACCTTTGTTTTGGCTATTTCAGATTCAGGTATTAAAAGTACTGTAATCTTTAATCGTTTGATTCTTTTAGCAGGCTTTTGAGTCATCATATTGGAGAAGGAAAAACATGATAATTATACAGATGCACTGCTAAAAAAAAAAAAAAAAAAAAAAAAAAAAAAAAATTAAAGTTTGCACTTACTCATGATAATCTCTCCCATCTTATTTCAACTCCTCCCATAAGTGCTTCAATAATGTAGCCCATAGCAACGATGCCCTCTGGAAGTAGCGGGATATTTCCTCCCGATATCTCGGGTTTTTCATCTTGAATAAACAATCAACTAACACTGTTTCTAAATTAGTTCAAATTATTTATTGTACATTATTTTAATTATTAGTGTTAATTAAATACTAGCTAATCTGATTTTTGTTAATTCGTAGAGTCTGACTTAAAAGTTCTTTTTTTTTTTTTATCTGTCTGCGTTTTCGTATATCGCTTTTCAGGGTTATATTTTATCGCCTATCTGTATGAAATTGGGTTACCCAATTTTGAGGTACTGAAACTATCCACTGGGCATGAAATGTGTATATCACTGTTTCCACTGAACCAGTTCTGACCCAGTATAATTGTGGTTTCACTCCTAATGCCGTTTGAAAATTTATCTTGTCTTACCTCATTATCACGGTTCCACTAGAGAGAATCACACACACACACTGAAATCGACTTGAACGGATGGATGCAGATATCTCTATAGACTGCGATAAGAATGCCCATTGAGACAAACTTACTTTCAAAGTTTTGCTACGTATTAGGAAGAACCGAAGAGCTATTTAGTTAAATGTTGTAGCAACAATTTGAAATATTTTGGAAACAGTTTGAAATCTACTTAAGAACATTGTCAGAAGTTTTTAACTTTCTTTATTATCTAGATTGGCTTAGCGGTTAGCATACCCGCTCTGCAATCAACAGGATGCGGGTTCAAATCCTTCCATGGGCATCGATGTTTGAGATTATCCTTAAGTGGGAGAACGCTACCCCGCATATAGGAGGCCTGAAGTAGCTTGAAAAGTTCCATATTTGATGTACTATAGATTTAGTCTTAAAACTCCCACGTGGGTGGGAGTTTAAAAAAAAAAAGTGAGTGATTTTGTTTGGAAAAAGTAACGAGAACTGATAATACGGAAATGCAACATATTGATGATTATTGAAGTTGTTTTGATTTGCTTTCAAGGTTAGTTTATCTATCAAAAATAGGTAGTAAACAACCTCTATCGTAAACGAGTAACACTTGGTTGATCTGTTTATAATCAAGATTTAGTTTATCCGATAGCTTTTTTTTCTTCCTACTCATCTTAAATGATATATGCATTCATTTTAATTTAGCCGCCCGCGCGTGTAGCACCTATTACATAAACAGGATGAGGCCAGCCTGGTATAAGTGACCTGAAAAAGAAGCGATCTATGGGCCGATAGTGATGATGATCAAATACATATAAAGCGGCTACTATCTCTCCTGGTGACTGATTTATCATTCGTGTATAAAATATAATTGTTCTGTATAAAATATATGTATACTGCGTATTTAGAATAGTATTCCGAAAACAAAAATAGACTTATTACGAATTTCATTTTCTATTGAGACCATTTAGGACTGTCGTTCTAATTAATTAATAGCAATAAATCGAGTTAGGACGTCCTCTTAAGAAATTCAACGATGACTTCTAAGGTCGAAACAGGCCACTCTAGGCCTAAATCCTTGACAAGCATGATGATGATTTTAAAAAAAAGTAGTAAACATAAGATAGCTTTGCATATGTTTTTTGGACAATTGTTTTGCTGGAGTAAAACCTCAGTTTCCCGGGCAGGGAAGGGGGTTTATAAGTGCTAAAAACTCTGTAAATATTCCATGTTTCGTACAGAGAGAAATAACGCAGGTATTTCAACAGTAGTCTGATCAACTGTACTACTACGACAATATTTGTTAAGACATACAATAAAAATGAAACTATAATAAAACATAATTCTAGAACTTTTTGAGTTGTCCTTGTACCTAATTCTGGTTTAATGACAGATTTAACTGAGATATTAAATTAGATCCATTTGATTACTTAAAGTTATCACATAATGTCAAATAAAAGCAGACAAATTCATACTAATGTTGCCATCTGGAAGGTGTAACACACGAGATCCACGCTACCATAGTAACAGTGCAACGTCACTTGTATCTTGTAGAGCACAAATAGAACAATAGAAACCTACATATCATAAATACACTGTTTTGTATGATGTGTATACCTTAAGCTAAGTTCTCTACACACTTCAGTAAGGATTTCAGCTATTATATATTTCATCAGAATTCGTCAAGCCGTTCAGAAGATGAAAAAAAATCCCTGGACTAATGAAGTATCCATACGTCTTATACTGCTGCTGTTTCACTAAGAAATATAAATAAACTCGGAAAATAAAAAAGATGAAAGAAAAGACAGGAATTTTTATGAATGTGAAAGGAGAGAAGAAAAGAAATATAACTAAATAAAAATCAAGCAAAAGAAAGAAAAATTTAAATGTAATAAAGAAAAGAAAGAATAGTGAAAATAAAAGAAGTTTAGAAAGAGTGAACGCGTAAAACAAAGACTTACACAACTGACTTAGCTGTCAGTAAGCTAATGTTCAGTTTACCCACAGCACTCATAGAGTACGGGAACCACACACACTGTAATCTATAAGTTAGAATTACCAATCGATTCAAAGAAAAACTTTTCAGTGGATGCCAAAGTTTGAAACTGTAATCGTTTATACGTGATAGTTCCAAGAGAGCGTTTTCTTTTTATTTGATTCTTTCTTTTTTTTTTTCTCTCTTTTCCCTTCGGCACTGCTTCTTCTTTCAGATTAAAAAAAAAGTCACTTTTAATCGATGATCGGAAAATTAAAACGAAATTTAAACATTTCTTCCATTCTTTGGATGCACAGCCGTTTATTACTGGATTTTCTCCCGTTATGGACTCAATTTATAAATATCGAAATAAAAATTAGCTTTTTTTTTTTTTTTTTTTTTAAATGGCACTTAACGTTTTTTGGCTGTTAAAATAATTCCGACAAATCTAAAACCACTTCTGCTTATTGTTTGATTTTGAATATATTCTTCTAATCATGATTTCATCCAATATATTTAACATTATTATAAATATTTAAGATTGTAGGGATGGGTGGGGAAAACATCTACAGACTCCATTTTCGATGCCACCTCAATCAGACCCAAAATAATGAAATATAATAATTATCTTATAAAATTAGTTAAAGAACTCGTGTTATTGTTGAGTAAGAACGTTGTTGTTAAACATGTACAAATGTAGATTACAATAAAATAAATAATAAATTGTTTGGAGTTTTTGAGTATTGTTCATTTGACTGTTGCCAAGGCGACAGTAATATCTATGCATGTTGTTAACTGAAAAGTTTTTTTTTTATTTTTGTATTGTTCATTTGACAACAATAACAACTAGGCATGTTAATTATTAACTAACATGAGTTTCTTGAGTACTCTTCATTTGACATTAACATTTAGGCACGTTCAGTTAACTGATTTCTAAACCAAGAAGCGGTCAACAAAATCGAAAACAAAGAAACTTGATTTCTTAACAAGAACACATATTACAATCCTACCATAACCTTGATAATCCTAAAGGCACACTCCTCTGGATCGTATTTCGTCATTTTCAATGTAATGTATATAGAAATCACCAAAAGACTGTAAGCTCAAATGTTATAGAAATCCAGAATACTTTAAGATGTTCATCTTAGGGTTTTCTAGATTTCGTCATCTGAGAAGACGAAGAACGAACAGTACCCTCTCTCTCTCTCAGGTTTTATAGTTATTTAATTAGGTCCTCTTTTACTACCCACTATAGAGTTATACATACGTTGCCAGCATCTTTGCACATCTTCCTAGCCTTTCTTTCTCTCTCTCTCTCTATCCTTATAGCAGTCCCATACTGCAATACGTTGAGCGACTTTATTTACGGAAGACATTCTATGAAATAAGAGGTAAAATCAGATTTTACCTGTTCACCTGTTGATGAACAACTGACGAATGTATTTATAAAATGAATCTAATACTGCCCCCCCCCCCGAAAGTTGTTATAGAAGTGCCACTGTTTCTGTTAGCTTTAGTCTGCCATTTAGAAGAAAAGTTTGGAAAAATTCTCAATGTCCCTAATGAATCTACAGTACTTTAGTAGATGAAGTTTTCAAAATGTTTTTTTTGTTTCCAGGTCAATTTATTTGCGGTACTGTCTTTTATACCTGTTAAAATATTTCTGTTTGTTATCAAGCAAGCCACTCAACTATTTACTAGGTTGTTTTAAATAAGTGCATGAAGGCTCAAAATTAATGAGAAGACATCTGTAAATCAATGGCTTCTTTTCTATTTTTATTCTTTATTCATCATCACGAACCATGGGCTCACTGTCCGATGCCTCCTTCACTATCTTCTTCCACCTTTCTTTTTTCCAGTGCACAGTGTCGCAGTTTTTGTATACACCCATTCCACACCAGTCCTTTATATCGTCTATCCATTCTCTGTATGGTCTACCTCTTCTGTTCACGCCATCCATAATACCAAACATAAATGTCTTTATCTTCCGGTCCTCACTCATTCTACAGATGTGTCCAAATAATTGCAGCTTCCGTTTTATAATCTTCTGCATTAGATTCTTCTTTGGTTTTACCATCCGATACAGCTTTTCATTTGTAATTTTCTGTACCCATCCTATTCTTAGAATCTTCCTGTAACAAGTTCTTTCAAATGCCAAAATTCTTTTTCTTGATTCCTTATTTATTACCCACGTTTCAGATCCATACGGTACACCGCTAAAGATGCATGTTTCCAGTACTTTTAGTTTTGTTTGCAGGCTGATCACTTTACTTTTCCAGATATTATCCTTGGCCTTCAGATTTGTTCTTTCCTTTGCAATCCTGATCTCTTTTTTTTATTCTTTCTTTATTCTTTATTATTTTATTTATTTATTCTTATTGTCATTTGTTTAATGTAATCTCTCACAATGAAAATATCCGATTTATTTTCGGATCTTTTCATTGATGAGATGTCTTCTCATTAAGTTTACTCAAGCATGAGTTCTTGGACATAATATACACAATATTCCCGATTGGCACAGTGAATAGTATATCTGCCCTCCAACTAACTGAATCCATCTGTGGACGAATTTTTGAGAAAACGTTTAGGTGGAGGTGATTTTCATCAAGCGATGCGCGGCTATTATTCTGCTTATTGGAGATCAAGTGAAAAATTATGTTTGGTTCTCTACAGCAGGGGGGGGGGGGTTCAGATTAATTAACGCTAACACCAACCACTGTACAAATATACTGTAGGTTTACAATCTTTCGTGGGTGGGATTTTCAAAAAAAAAAAAAAAATCTGCAACTACAACTTCCCTTTTTATTTTATTTTTCCAACCAAGTTCTTCTACGGCTCCAAAGGAGATATATAAAAGAGCACCTGGATGCTTTATAATGTAAGAAACTAGGACTAAAGCGAAAGGAAACGAAGTGTCTAAAATGACAATGAGTAAGTGACAAATAAGAGGAAGCGAAAAAGACGAGAACGAGAAGAAGACCTCTATTGTAGCGACACCTATCACGCACGTGCTAATTAGCTCTAAATCTACAATGTTTCTAGATATGGAGCGAGTTTTTGTCTCTATTTGTTACCCATTTCATTGCGTTTCTTCTCCCCCCCCCCATCGTAACTCCTTACTTCGTTTGCAGTTGTACCGGAAGAAGTAAACATCACTTTGACAAGATTTGATTATGAAACCTAAGGTGCTGTAATTACAGTCGGCTTCTATACGCAGCGCAAAGAAGGCCATTACAAAGCGTTAACGAGTATTAGAGGCAAGACAGGCAGTGCGAGAATATAGCTGAGAGAAAATAAGTAGTTAGAGAGCCCATATTATATCTGGTAGGAAGTAGAAGATGAGGTAATTATTTTTACTGACATTCCTGTTTGTGGTAACGACGTAGAAACGATCTAGTCACGTGGCCAAATTACATGGCAACCAGATGAGGGTAAAGGCTGATAACGCATCTCATGGTCATCTCATTAAGTGTGGTCACGTATGAAAATAGCCCCTTAGGAAATAAATTTACATATTTTTCGTAGCAGGCATTCGCAGGGGGAACAATAAAAAGTAAGCGAGCCTTGTTTAATTTAGGCGGGTTGGTTGGTTGTGGTGGAGCAGAGATACGAAGCGTATATTCACCAACAAAAAAAAAAAAAAGTAATATCGCTTTGCATCCATTTCCCAGTATTAATTGCTTGATTATGGCCATCAAGAATGTACGAAGAAAAAAGTGTGCCAAGCTGTAATTGAAAGTATTAAAGTCAAAATGTTTCTTCTCTTTCTAGAAATACCTTCTTTCGGAAGGAAATAATAAGGATGGAAAATAGCTTAAAAATGCCTCAAGGAGATAAAAGACAATAACGGTGAAGTCATAAAAAAAAAAAGCGTTGAACTCAGGTTCGTTGTAAGTCCCACAATTATACTGCTGTCATATTTCGAGGCATATAAAAATGATTTCAATTCACTCGTATTAAATTGTTGGAATTTTTTTTATTTATTTTACTGTGAATTCTGTTTTTCTCTCTGTTTACGAAGCCTTAACGTTCGTAGATATTTTTTTTAACAACAATCAATTTAGCTAAAGTCCGTATTCGAAAGATTTCCCTTGGATTCTCATTATTATTAGCTACAGGCAGAGGATGTGTCTACAATTTGAGGCCATACTCATGACCTGCCTGGATAACAGGAAGATGGCCTGGCAACTTCTGTATGAAACATTCAACAATTCACGAATTGTTATTGTTTGACATCGCTCAACCTCCAATGTTCTGTCGTACATTTTTTCTCATCATCAACTTAAGCGTTTACGAATGCACAGAATTCAATATTCGCGATACCTGAACTTCCAGGAAAAATAAATGGAAAAAAAAATATATAAAAGCAACTTTTTTTTGGCATTCATCTTGATTGAAATGTCAAAGAAATTTCACGAAAAGAGGAAACTAGCGCATAGAGAAACATTCATTTGATCCTACTGATGGAGGGGCTTGTTTACTTTAAAAAAGTGACACTGGAGGAGTCCTCAACTGCGTTTCCTAAAGAAAAAAAAAACACGGCGAAAAAATTTAAAATAATTAACTTTTATATCTTAACATTTGAAGCCACCGTTGCCGTTTTTCAGTACACAAAAAAACATAAAAAAAACTTTTTTTCTCCCAAATTATTTACCCAAAATAAAAAAAAAAATAGATATTTTTTCTAAGTTGCACCAAGTAATTAGTTGGGGGAAAAATATGAAAGCTTCGATTAAGAATAATAATATCACAGAAGATACGATTTAACTGATTGGAATCCTCTGTAAATACGCTGGTTTAGGCTCGTGTCCATGTACTGCAAACCTCTAAGTCTAAGGAATGTTGATGTTCACAACGTTACTGCAAGTAGCATGTGTTTTACGACACATCTCAAGAGAGTATCTGAAATGTCTATTAAGAATATTGAGTTTGATATCAACGGATATTGAGGATATCGATGAAAAGTATATGGGGGGAGGGGGCTTGGAACGTGCTTTTGGTGAAGAGTTTCATAATCCGACATAAAACAGATTCTGTAATATGTCAAGTGTTTCCAGCAATCCCTAAATCTAAGTGCGTGGAACCAAAAATAACATTCCTTTACCCATCCCCTGAAGAGTCGAAGAACCCTGAAACTTATCGAATGGTGAAAGAGACTGGAGGCATGGAGAGTCTACCCCCCCCCCTATTGTTGGAATTTCTCTCTCTCTCTTTGAAACTTAAAGTAACCCCCAACAGGTTTTCGAAGTTGATTGGCTGTTTCATATTTTTCATACACCCGTGCTTTAAACAGCTGAAATTTTTTTAATGAGCTTCGTTTAATAATTGAAAATGACATTGGTATAATCTCGTGTGTGAGAGTTTTAAAAGTGTTAAAAATCAGGAAACGACTGCATTCATTATCAATGAAACTGGATGTTTCTTCTCTCTCTCGATTCCACTAATGATTAACTCATTTTTTAAAAGGAATTCGAAACACGAAAGGTTGTTTAACATAAATGAGCAGAATAAAATAAAAAAAAATTATTGGATGTTAATATATTATTATTATTATTATTTAACACCTCCAGGGAGTCCTAAGACTCATCGAGGGAGGGCACCTACTCTACATCTCTCCATTTCCACCACTCAACCTCATTCACAAACCACCTCATCTACGCCAACGCCATCTACTGTCCACCATCAGCACTTGCTTTTCACAGATTATCACAAACATCGATGCCCACGGCGGGATTCGAACCCGCAGCCTTCATATGGAGCTTGTAGTTTTAGGAAATACATATGAAGACAGATTGTTTCTCAGGATATTGGTAAAAGAAATGAATGCAAAAAGAAGGCTATGATTTGTTCGATGTGAATTAATTTGGACTTGGAATTATTTTAGTTTTCGTTTAATAGATTGGGAAGAAAGTGGAGAGTTTATCAAAGATAATTTTGACGAAGAAAGCCATGAAAACATCTGTAGAAAATGTTTGCAACAAAACTATACAAGTGGGATATGGAAAGGATTGAAGTAAGAGAAGCAGTAATCCCAAAGATTGCTTTCGATGAAGGTTCTTGGGGACACCATACTGTATGGCTGCTTTTTCCCAAACTATGTTCCGCGGAACACCAGTGTGAATAAGTGTTCCGTGAAAATTTTTCCAAATGAATATGAGCCTGGAATGGTTTTAAATGCTGCGACAAGTTCAAACATGTTTGAAAATCAGGCGCTCCTCACTGTGGATTGCTATTGCTATTAAGACCAGCGGGCGCTGGCCTCGACTTAGCCGTCCGGGCTTGTCGACACCTCCGAGTTCGAGTGACGTACGGAGGTATCTGTTCTAGGAAACGTGCGGTCACAAGCAAAGTCAGTGCGGTGCGGCCCGGCACGCTGTCGCATTTTTGCGATGCGATACAGTCTACTGGGGCGATATTGTGCGCTTAGCTTTACATTGAATACGAGACCGATGATGCTCGACTCTAACCAAGGTGTTCCGTTAAAATTTCAGGATTTGTGAAGTGTTCCGTCGTAGGAAAAGTTTGAGAAACGCTACTGTATGGAAAGAGTGGGAACATTGATAAACCTAGTCGTTCCTTTTTACCCTTAATTGCAGGAAGATTTTTGGGGAAGTACTCCAGATGTAAGAACAGTATTTTGTGGTTGTGAAATTTTTTATATTAATAGTCGTACAGAAGCTGATGGGTTGGTGATGGTGCTTAAGGTTACGAAGAAGTAACCGAGACCAACAACATAGACTCGGGTCTAATATTATACCAATAAGATTGTGGGGGTAGTCCACAAGGTGACTTGGACAGTGTTAGAATCATACAGAGTATATAATCATGCAGAATTAGCGGTGAGAAAGATAGAGAATTTGGAAATTGATTTAGAATAAGTTAGAAGTACGAGGCAGAAAGGTCCAATATTACCATTATCTTTATTACGTACCAAGAAAGAAAGGATACAAAGGTCTCATTGATATCGGATGATAACTAGAAAGAACGATGTATCTGTTAAATGAGAAAGAGAGAGAAGGAGATTTGTTTCCCTTATGAATATCTTTCTCTCTCTCTCTCTCTCCTCCTTTCACGTATTAGGCCTAGCGGCCCGTTACGTTCGTATTAGGGTTACGATTTGAAACCGCGACCGCTTCGAGGATAAGGTGATTAGCCCTATGCCTCATGAACATGTAGATGCATGTGTTCACAGGACCGGTTTGCCTGTTCTGAGGAACAAAAACCCGAGGTTACTGGTGAAAAAAAAAAGCCCTACCTCTGTATGAGACCTGCTAACTCGCCTTTAGTCGAAAGAGACCAGATAAGGGTTATTCACGTCTTAGACGGGAATCGAACCCAGGTCTTTCCGACCAAAGGGCTTCGTCTATACCAGTGCTTCCCAACCTTTTTGATGTCGCGTACCCCCTGTAGTGAATGTTAATATGTTGCGGACCCCCTGTAGCGAATGTTAATTCACCGCGTATTAGGTTCGTATTAGGGTTACGATTTGAAACCGCGAATGTTAATTCACCGCGTATTACGTTCGTATTAGGGTTACGATTTGAAACCGCGACCGCTTCGAGGATAAGGTGATTAGCCCTATGCCTCATGAACATGTAGATGCATGTGTTCACAGGACCGGTTTGCCTGTTCTGAGGAACAAAAACCCGAGGTTACTGGTGAAAAAAAAAAGCCCTACCTCTGTATGAGACCTGCTAACTCGCATGTTAAGGTATAGACGAAGACCAAAGGGCTTCGTCTATACCAGTGCTTCCCAACCTTTTTGATGTCGCGTACCCCCTGTAGTGAATGTTAATATGTTGCGGACCCCCTGTAGCGAATGTTAATTCACCGCGTATTAGGTTCGTATTAGGGTTACGATTTGAAACCGCGAATGTTAATTCACCGCGTATTACGTTCGTATTAGGGTTACGATTTGAAACCGCGACCGCTTCGAGGATAAGGTGATTAGCCCTATGCCTCATGAACATGTAGATGCATGTGTTCACAGGACCGGTTTGCCTGTTCTGAGGAACAAAAACCCGAGGTTACTGGTGAAAAAAAAAAGCCCTACCTCTGTATGAGACCTGCTAACTCGCCTTTAGTCGAAAGAGACCAGATAAGGGTTATTCACGTCTTAGACGGGAATCGAACCCAGGTCTTTCCGACCAAAGGGCTTCGTCTATACCAGTGCTTCCCAACCTTTTTGATGTCGCGTACCCCCTGTAGTGAATGTTAATATGTTGCGGACCCCCTGTAGCGAATGTTAATTCACTGCGGCCTCCATAAAATCCAAAATGGAAACTTTTTATATTTTACATATCAATAAAGTTGAAGAAATAAATTACAATTATACAATACTAAACGTGTCATTTATGACAATGCAATACTGTTATAAATGGAGATATTCGGAAGAATATGAACATATCAATTAGGCCAGGTGTGAACAACATGATAAGATAAAGTTTAATGAAAATAAACTATCCCGCGGACCACAGGTTGGGAAACACTGGTCTATACCAACTGAGCTACGGAGGCTCTATCCTTATGAATATCAGAGAGAAAAACTATGCATTTGGTGATAAAAGTATGGGAAGAAAGTTAATCTTTCTTCCCATATTGGAGAAGCGTTCATATCTAGGGAGTAATATGACGTATGTAGATTTATAAAAATGGAAATAAAGATTAGAATAGCTAAGAGAAAAGTATTGTGGATGCTATCTGAAGAAAATAAAGGAGTTTGTCTTCAAAATGGTTCCAAGAGAAAATGGATGATAAGAGAAGAATGATGGCTTATCACACGAGGATTTCAACACTTTGTATAATGAATAACCACCTTAGCGTTCGGTATAGTGGATAGTTTCAAGTTTCAACAGAAGACGTAAACCTCACAAAGAGTGGGGTGAGTGGGCGATATATTGAATTGGTGCGGACCAAGTCTGCAAAAATTAAGACACGCTGAACTGGACAAAGCGATATGTAGAAGAATACTACAAGAGCTATACCAACAGTGAGTCTAACGTTCTTTTATTATTAGTTATATGAATCTCGCCCATAGTTTTAAATCTATAAGTTAAATTTTAAATGATCTGTAAACTTTGCTTGAGAATAAATCCATATCTGATCTCTAAAGAGATCAGATATGGGTCATTTACAGATCATTTAAAATTTGGTCCTTGAGCAAAAATGGCACCTGTGGCTAAAGAGTTCACATTAAGGATTCATACAAGTCAAGGCGTTTGTGTAGAAGGAAAAACAATGCACAGTTTGCACGAATATTTCGTAAAACGAAATATTCTTGCTTTGACACATTGGGCGCATATCTTCTTTTTCTTCCTCCCCTACACGGATAAGTGCAATATTCCTTTTAAGAAATGTAGTCATTTTTAGAAATTATGTGTTTGTTCAAAAAGCAAGCGCTTTTGTCATTCTCTAGAAAGTTAACTGGGTATGTGGAATGGAGAGAGGTGAATCCGCGGAACTATACGTCGACAGCAGCTAGGTAGCGTAGCGGCAGGGATGACACCACCATTTTTCCTTCACTTGGAAAGACTTGAGTCCGCCCTAAGCCATTATAAGGACTTTTCGACTGAAGGATAAGTTAGCCGGGCTCATACACAGTTGTTTTTTTTTCTCGGAAAACACACTCGGTTAACAGACGTCATACACTGTCCTCATAGTCAGTTATTTCGGCTGTCATTCCAACTAAACTGAAGTGTAAGCGTATTGGTAGGCCATCGCTACAAATACATGTGAAAGAACAGCCAACTGTGAACTCACTTGGTAACTTTGAAAATAAATACATAAAATAATAAGTCATTTCCAAGACTATAGTTATTACGGGCGGAAGATCTCGCATCCATATTGGACTAATTTGGTTGCTTTGCATAGTGTAAGGTTTGTCAAATGAGGAAGATACTGTACCGTCAATTGTAGTTGGGGCGAGGAAGGTTACTGATACGAAGGATGACAGAAGCCAAAAGAAAAGTCATAGATCATCTCCCCTTTTTTTTTCTCTTTTCCCAAATATTCCGGTATTATGCATTAGAGACAGTTTTTTCCCTTCGAAATTTGGGTTTTTCCATCTCTGCAATCAGTTTTCAGAAACAATACACTGACCTCATCGCTACAAAGCCATCACACTTAGTTTGTGCTCAAAGAGGAAATTGATGATCCACTCTCCTTTCTTTGATGATGATTCAAAACGCAGAAGATGCCCTGTAAGATGAAAAGTTAGTTAAAAAGACAATTTATGCCAATCTTAGAGATACTTCACCATTCCTGTGGTATTCGTTTAAAGTGGGCAACAGAAAAAAAGATCCCTGGATTGAGAACGGTGGAATCTACATTGATGGTTAATCAGTTAAAGGATTCCTACTAGTTCCAAAAGGCTACTTTTAATGAGTTTCTTTAGAAAGGATCCGAGTCCAAGCAATAGGATTCAATGGGAAAGATTGGTCTTACTTTTTAGGAATACACTGAATGCCAAGCTACATGGTAAATGTTTTGGGAAAAGGATGATAAATTTATATTAAAAAAAAAAGCAAATTCAAACATTATATTAAATTTTTATATTATCATAAAAGGGGAAAAAAACAAAAAATAGAAAACCAGGCTTCAAAGAAAAGGGAAATTATAAATGAGACAATCAAATAGCATTAAAATATCACAAAACGCAAGTAATAAAAAGGAAACATATGGAAGGAGAGAGAAATAAACACAAAGATAAAGAAAAAACGATTCTTCCCATAATACAAGAAGATGAAATAAAATATTCAAAAAGGCGAACTTAATGATACAAGTTATAAGCACAAAAAAGGAAATTCATATAAAAAATTTACGGAGAGAAAACAAAAAAAAAATAATTACGAAATATACACAAGGTGATGTGTATAATTAAAGTTTGCGTATTCCGAAGCCTTGATAGGAATAAGTAATGGTAGAAAAGCATTCAGATTCCGTACATATACCCGTAAATGTTGTGGAAGAAAATTACAAGAAAAATTTATGGTTGCAGAAGTCGCCCGAGGAACTTACATATGAATGACTTCATGCAAACGAAGGATGTGTATAAACGATAGTCGCTCTTCACCCTTCTCTCCTTTCCCTCCCGCCTCCCTCTTTCCATCTGCTGTAAATCTGTGGTTGACGATATCTTACGCATCGTGGTTTTGGAATTAAAAACCGTGCGTTTGCTCCAGGGAGTTTTGTCGTTAGTAAGAAGTGAATCTATATTGTCGACTGTGCCTCAACTGGCCCTGATAATAGGTCACAGACTGACATGACCTGTGCATAAGTAACTGCTGCGCGCTGCACAAGTACGAGTTACTGGAGGAAATTTTAAAAAAAAAAAAAAAAATGCTAAAGGGAAAAAACGACAATGGTTGTTAATGAGTGATAGAAAAAAAATAAATTTTCCTTCTGATTTATTTAGTGTTCGCCAATTCACTTTTTTTTTCACGTTTCAGATTTGAATTTCTTGACATTCTTTGTGAATACGTTCGTTATTATTTTATTTATTTATTTTTTTATCAAAGACTTCTTTCTACAATATTAGAAATTTCCGGAGTTTCTAGTTACTACAGTATCAAGATTAACTCATTTCTTTGTATATTTACTAATGCAAGCTGTTTGAAGTTGCTCTATTTGTTTGATTTCCTGATCTAATACATTCAACTATTTCTGTATATAATTTGGAACTCAAACATCAAATCTCTCCGCACTCATCCTTTTACTTTATACATTTCTGTAACATATATATTCATTTCTGAAACTTCTTTTTTTTTTTTACTTTTACAAATGCACTGAAATCTTTTGGTGGTTTGATTTTAATTTTACCATCTCCATATTTAATAAGTTCAAAATTAATATTTTCAGTAGAAGTATTGTTTTCTGCTGGATATGGGGCTCATATCGATCGAACTGTTTGCATCCAACTGATTTCAGTTGGCTCAGTAATGTGTTTATTTAATAATCATTGTGATTTCATCCTCTTAGAAAACCTACGAACGCAAATACACAAAGAGAGAGAGAGGCCTTGACAAGAACATAAAAACAAACGAATTTGACAGTAGAGAGAAAGAATCGAGATGAAAGTGGAGAAAAAAGGCCAACATAAGAAACAAGGGAAGAAAAATGCCGAACCTAAGATGCGAGGAACTTTATAAGGGCTTTTTCGACTGAAGGGGAGGAGGGATAGTTCCGTAAAACTGGCCTGAGATTACACACTTCCAAAAATAATGCATTTGTCTGAAATTATTATATGTCAAAACCAACCACTATTCCTCTCTCCAAAACTAGACCAACCAGCCGAAGAACATACACATTTAACAGAAGACACTCGCTTCATAGCATTGGTTGTTTTCATGTATTCCTAACCAACCAATCACAACACGGTCCTTCTCCCACCCCTTCGTGAAGCACTCTGGTATTACACTGTTGCTTTAGTAGCCACCAAAATAAACTCCTAACAAATACCTGCATTATACAGAAAACCAGAATGTAAAACGAGGAAAGTAAAGAATGATAGAAAGAAAACAAAAAAAATAATAACTCGATCATAAGGGGGAGGGTGACTTCAAAGAGAGAAGACTGCATTTTTTCTTATTTTTCGAATATACAAATATAAAAAAAAAAAAAAAAAAAGAAACACACGCCCAGAGAAATAGATGACATTTGTTCCTATGACAACCAATCCAAAGCCGAATCCATGCAGACATTTTCAGTTGCTTTCTTTCTGACGTAGGAAAGGTGAGGCCTTGAGAGCTACTTGGAATTATTCATTCTCCAGCTTCACCTCCTCTTCCTTCCCTCCACATTAAAACTGCGCGGCCAAAAGCAACAGTAGCTGTCTTGCGCGAACCCATATTCACCGGAGAGTTGCCCGCTTGCGTGTCGGAGAACGTGCACTTAGGACACTAGCAGTTGTAACCTGAGTCAACCGTAAGCTGCCAACGCTTCCTGTGTGTACCTCCCCGACTCGGGACAGACGTATGGATTTTATCGACTCCCGGAGACATTTGTATGGCAATGAGTTATGTTATTGTAGCAGTGCTATTCTTGTTCTCCAGGCGAGACCGCTGAAATACACCCAACTACACCAAACAGTCAAGAATCTCCAACCTTCGTTGTCGGGTTTCTATGGTGACATTTATGATGTCTTAAATCACGAGGTACAAGAGACTGCCCTCTCTCTCTCTCTCTCTCTCCTGCGTCTTTCTCTTCTTCCAACAAAAGCTGATCACCTGAGGTAGCACAGCCAAGCCTACAGCCCGTACTGTTACGTTTGGACTCGTTTTACAACCAAATAAATCTTTCCCCCTTCGTTTTTATAGACAGAAAAGCAAATCGAAGTACTCAGTGGAGTTTTGAAATGCGACATAAAGTACACAGAAACAACCCCAGCTTGGCTCTCGTTCAGCACCTTTTTTTTTTTTGTGTGTAGCGAATATTGAAAACAGACCCACTTTTTTGTGTACTGTAACCACGCTAATGTGGAGATGGTTCAAGAAATACTTCTTTCACTGAGACAAACACAGATCGAAATAATATTTTAATTATTGTCGAAATTAAAATGATATGTTGAAATACTTTTTCCATGTAAATTGGCCGAAAAGTTCGTGGACTTTTTTTTTTTTTTAAATGTTGCTCCACTTCGGTTGTAAAATATTCTTTTAAACTTATGAAAAGAATCAGTGGAGTGTTATGAAATTATACAAAGGCATGCCGTTGAAGGATAGGAAAAAAGATCGAATTGAAAGTTGGTTTTAATTATATTAATGATTGAAATAATGTCACTTTAAAAAGCAGGAATAAGGTCGCTTTAAAAAAAATCGGTGACTGATCACGTTTTTTTTTTTTTTTAATTTCAAAAAAAAAAAAAGGACCACTATAACTGGGACATATTACTAAAGAAATGTTGAAACATATCGAAGTCTATCTGAATAATCGGCACTATGGCTATCGGATGATTGAATGCTGTATCACGACAATATGCTTCCGGTACATAAGATGGATCATCATAAGACTTGGGAATCCACTACGAGACAAGGTGGGAGGGGAGAATCATCACTCTCCTCTAGAAATCAGAAAAAGCATTCATTGTGTATTTTACAAGGACACTGTTTTCACTCACGTGGTATATTATTCAACATCACCGAGAAACAATTAATTTACCAGCGGGCGCAGTTGTTTAATTTTCTTGCAGTTAACAAACTTCTAGAAACTAAAAGTTACTCTGCGCTAACGGGTAATCTACTGTTGCCATAGAAACAGAAGCATCCGGTCATTCATCTTAGTCGACAACAAACAAATAAAACTATTTTGTTATATAGAGAGAGAGATCACAAAAAAAAAAACTTGTTCCATGCCTTTTTTTTTAATTAAAATTTAAATAAAATATTATTAGTGAAAAACTGAAGTAATTCTTTAATATAAACATAATAAAAAATTGCTGTTTTGATGTAGTTTCATATTAGCATAACAAAAATGGTATCAAGCATAAAGATTTTTAATTAATATTCCTCTGATGTACAAATCGCCTTCCAAAACGAAACGTCCGAACTCCCAGTAACACATTCTTATTTGCCAGACTATCCTCTTGCAACTTTTATTTCTTTCCTAAAATGAAGTCGTATATTAGGCGACTGTAGTGGATGCTGTTAAATAGGTTGCAAAAAATGTCCACCAGAATTGTTTCAAGATCATCTTCCTGTGTTAGAAATATTTTATGAGTTTATAAGTATTTAGAAGGTGACAATAGATGACTAAATTAGATTTAAAAAAAACTGAAATCTAAGAATTTTTTTCTTAAAATTGGTTTTCGTATTATTATTGTAACTTATGTATTGCGCTATCGTCTTTTTTTTAGAAAAAAATGGCAAAAAGCTATTAGTAATAGTTTGATCATTCATATCAATAACCAGACTGCAGTTTTGAAGCCAAAAAAAAAAAATAATTTTCTATCGTGCAAAAAAAAAAAAAAAAAGATAATACACACTTCATGCGTCCACAAATCAAAGATCCCGTTTTGAATCTCGCTTGATTCATTGTCGAGTCAAAAAAAAAAAAAATCATTGTATCATAAGATTTGTCACAGATGATAAATACTAAGATTTTTCCCTACCACAGGCAGACAAACCTTCCGTAGAACACACAAGCGCTCTATGGCCTAAGTTACTAATACACATTAATCCTTGAACACCAGAATTTAACGTGCATAATGATTGACTTCTAAAAACAGAGAAAGGACCTTCAATGAGATAGATGGATGAGGTATCAGGAGTGGTTGACCTTCAGAGACTTGAAGCCTCCAGAGGAACATAAAACAGGATCACCTGACGAGGACTGGTGTGGAGCATCACCCAGGAACGGAGTGACCATACGGCATCTGATGATGTCCAAATTGATGGATGGAATGATTGGACCCTAGTTGCATCCAAAGGTGGATTGTCATAAAATGGTAATTCATGGAGCTCGCCTAAAGAGATAGAGACAGATCGAGCAGTGAGCATGCGCGTAATAGCTTATGATGTCATAGCAAATATATCTTGAGCATGGAAGCGACATTATTGTAACGTGTAGGTAAGGAAGTTGTTAGATTCGATTCAGTGATACGTCCAAAAATGCATGTGCTACGCCATTTGTGATCCTAAGAATAGGTGAGTTTAAATCCTATCCCTAACTGGAGGAATGGTGCAATCCTTATTCAGGAAAGGCTAAGCTATCCAGTCTATGGCTTAGGCGGTAAGAATTTTCATTCCTGTAACTGAAGGAAAGTCATAGAAAGTTTTGGAGCTGCAACAAAATGGACAACCCAGTCTAAGGAAATTGGCAAACAAAATAGATTGACGTCTCTCGATGGTCTTAAGCTGCCTTGGCGTTAATTCAAAGAGATCATATTCAAAACCATTCCAGACTTTCGGTGTAAGATTTTGTAATTAAGTCCTCGTCCTCGAGCAGAGAAAGAATGAAAGCTGGTTAAGTGAACAACTGTTGACCAGTGTGAGAAAATGGGAAAATGAGGTGTGTTAGGATTTGTCAATTGTGCTTTTTCTGACCAGTTTTGTCACTTCGTGGAAGAATAAATAGCACTCTTCTGAAGCCGGGGCGGGGGCGTATCGTCTCGTGTGAGACCAGCTAGTATAGAATCGGTTAAAGAAGGTCCGCGAACTGTTCTGGAATATTAACAATGATGGGAACAACAGTAGCAAAAATAGAACATCTTCAGACTTCCTGAAATAAAGAAAAGATTACGCCTATTAGCATTAAAAAGACATTTTTAAAACATTTGAAAAACTTTTTTTAATTTCTAGTGCGTTAATTAAAAAATGAAACACGTCAAATGCTCTAATAAATACATTGGATGCATAATTTAATCAACAGGTTTAGACTTCAAGACACGCGTACATTCTCCACTTTAAAAATGCTGTCTGAACGAGTTGGATTTGAATCCTCTTTTTTTTTTTTTTTTTAATGTAGTAGTGATGACATCTTACCACTAAGCTACGGAGTGTCGCTTAGTTCATTTCGCTGTATACGTAACGAACAGTTCATTACGTCTACAGTGAAACAGGTTACCGATAGACGCAAACAAAACTTACTGTTGCCATGGAAACAAATAAGTATAACGTCACATCCGTAAGTAAACAAATAGAACCATTTTCGTTATATCGAGAGAAAAAGTAAGCCTTTCTCTCTCTCAGACATTTTTTTTTTTTTTGGGCGATTTTGGAAGGAACCAATTAGTGAGCTCATGATAATGAAATCTAAGACTAAGTGGATAAAGATCTAAAAATATCTATAAATGAATTTTCTAAAAGAGTTTTTTTAAATTATAAGAAACTTGAGTACATCTACAGTAACCTCCTTTGCATACTGCCGATCAAAACTCTCTCTCTCACACACACGTTTAATGAACAGTTTCTATATTGCAACCCTTTTGTTCTATTCGAGTTCTGTTAACACCGTATGCTTAGTAATACGAACAGTCTGGCAGTTACAGTCGTAGAAAAGTCGAGTTAGAACCAAACACGAGACAAGAATTTAAAATAATTTGATTTCTCAAATACCATACTTTTCAATGGCTGTTGTGTGTGTGTATGTGAAACTAATAGCCTCGTTTATTTTTGTTTGTTTGTTTTTCCTCGCCTGACAACTAAATTCCAGTTTGTAATGTTTCTTTCATGTTGTTTTAGCTTAGCTCTTTCTTCCCTCCTTCGACATTGATCCATGTCCTCGAAATTTAATTTCCCGACACTGTACTACAACTGAGATTTCTTGAACCTCTATAAAGGCCTTTTCTCTAAGTGTACTTGAAGTATCTGGAGTGTCGTTAGTCCATGCGCACGATGCAACGACTGTACTTTATAAAATCCCTAACGGAATTTTGTTCTGTATAATAGCAGCAAATGTCAGCCATAGTTTGTGCTTCACTCTCGTCGGGATGTCAGTCACAATGAAGATACATGATGCTCTATCTTTTTTATTTTTCGTACAAGGTTGTCTAAAAAGAAAAAATTAAATATTCATGTTATTATATAACTACCGAAAATACGTGCATGCAATTCATTAGCCGAAAAATCTTACCTAATATCACATTGTTTCTACCCAAAACAGCACTAAAGTTGAAATACTCGAGTAATGACTTGAAAAAAAAAGCGACATCTACCTCTAATATCACGTTCTTTTACAATGGGCACGTGGTAGTCATAGCAACTTCCGTGCCTCATTCAAAACGAGACATCAGTTAAGCAGGGAGTAATTGTTGATATTTCTATCGTATTCAGCCAACGAACGATAAAAACTTCATGCATGATATTTTTGCCTTTGCTAATTTACTAACAGCGTGTCTCATTATTCCCGTTAATTACACACGCAAATATAAAATAAACTTAAATGAAACAGAAGAAAGGATATTACTCGGATCCAAAAAAGAAGAAGAAAAAAAAAGTTTCGCCGAAGTCAACTAAATAAATAAATATCTGAAGTCATTTGAACATTCTATCCGCAACTAAATGAGAATGTGATAAGTCTAACTAGAAAGAAAGCTACAACTGAAACTGGTTGTCTTAATAGAAAGATAACGTTAATTATCAACGAGATTTCCAGTTCGTGTCTAGCCTGGAGTACTAATAACAATAGATATAATTCGCATTAATTTCTTTTATGCAAGTTCTGTAAATCACTTTTTTTTATTCGACATATTCTAGAACTCATTTTTGATCAGAATAGAAAAAAAATACTTTTAACAATAAAATGCAAAATGACCATAAAAGTAAACCTCTAAAAAGGTTCAGTTCCACTGCTCAGATCTTAACTTTTTTTTTGCTACTTTTTTCATTGTTGATTTCAAATTATCAAGTATTTCTCACTGTTTATTTATTTATAGCACTGGTGTTCGAAAGTAATTGATTTTTTCCCTCTCACAATGTGTTATTATTAACGTTTCAATTGAAGTTCATGGTTTAAATTAAGTTTGCACTGAAATCCTTTAAATTTTGATTATTTATTTGATAGCTTGCATAAAGAAAATATCTCTGTCACAGAAAAAAAATCTTTATTATATATCGGACAGATGATCATGTGATTAATCTTGTCGCTAAGAAAAATTTGGAAAATGTTGATTTTCTGCTTTTTGTTAATTAAAAACATTAGGAACTAGTAATTATTAAAACAATACAGTACTTTCAATTTAATTTTAAAAATTATTAATTATTTTCAACTAAACATCACCAATTCAGCTAATGTAAAAAAAAAAAAATGTATCAAATATTATTAAAAGTAGAAAATAAAAAGATAAAACCTAAACGCTAACTTATTTTTCTTTCTTTTTTTTTTTTTTTTTTCCTCCATTGTTGAGATGTTTTAAGAGAGCGAATCTTGTTCAGTCTTATCAACCTCTCTAAAAACATTGGTCCCAGACGATGAAACTGACTCAAAAAGTGAAGATCAATTCGCCTACAAACAGATAAACTACCCCAGAAGTCCTCAGGCACAAAGAGACCTGGGGTTTTTGAACCAAAAGTTCTTTACCGCCAAGGTCTGTGAGAAAGCTCGCGCGACGACCCCAGATAAGCAGCCTGCGGTATCTTAATTCAACAGGTTGCGCACGATTGTCTCTCTTATCTCGCTCCTTGGAATCCGGCTATGATTGCTACAGCGCCGCGTAGGAGGTGTAGGAGGAACTGTACAGGTACTTGCTCATGGGATCGAGTTGGGATAGTGCCTACAACGTAATTAGCGATGTTTGTATTTAAATACACCTGCACTTGCTATACTGACCGGACTGGCGTTTCTTTTTTTTCATCCCCCCCCCCTTCTTCATTTTTTAACTACCTTGTATGTTTCATCAGGTCTAGTGGCTCCCTCTGGCGATCCTTGTCAGTTCACTTATCCTGTTGATAGCAATGTGGAGGGCGTCAACTCCGACAGATATAAGAAACCCTGTAGGGTTGTATAATTTGAGTGAAGAGTTTGCGCATGCTCTGTGTATTTTTTTTTTTTTTTTTTTCTTGTGTAGTGGATCAAGTTTTGTGAGAATTATTAAAAGATACCGTTCCCATTATACATATGTCTGGTCTAGAAAATTATGTTGAGCAAAATTGGAGGGATTGTTTCCGTCTTAGCCGTATAGGGAGTTTAATTTAGTACTCTTAAGCTATATCAAGTAGTTTGTTGCGTAAAGGACATTATTCTTTGATTAATGTAAACATGTTAAGCTTGCAGTTGTTCCAGCGCATGTATTTATGCTTGGATTTTATTGATGACGTCACAGCACACCGATAAAATTTGATGTATTATTGTAAATATATTTCCTACATTTATCTGTCTTTTTCTTTAGACATTTATTGCCATATTTAGTCTAGTACCGATCAACGCTGAAAGTGAGTTTATAGAGGAATAGATAAGGGGGTATTTTATTACTGGAAATGCGATTGCAAATGAATGACAGAAGAAGCTAAAATGCATTCTATTAACTTAGGTTGAGCGTTAGGCTTAACAACCACTTATACCATCAATCGAGACACTATTACCGTAAGTCATTCAGCATGTATGAAGTATCCTTGTAATTATTCTTAGTCATATAATTCCACCTGCTGGCCACTAATTTTCTTAATACTTAAGCAAGAAGGTCGAAGTTGAACTACAATGAGGAAGTAAGTAAGAGCATATATTTAAACATCCAAGAAACGGGATACCGAGAAAGTGGAAAGGGAGATAGGTTTTCGTAGTTTGAATAAGAGCTTGAAAATGTGCTCTTCTGTAATAGGAGACGCGAGTCTACAGAGGCTGAAGATTATGATACGATACGATACGATAGACCACTTGGAAGTGACAGTGAAATAATGGCTTACACAAGACAGGTGTGCAGAGCATCTCAAGTTGATACTTAAAATAATAAGAATAAAAAGAAAGAGAGAAGAAGGAACAATAACCATATTTACCCTTCACCAAAATAGACAACGGATGTAGAATATAAAGCACTTGACTAGCTTAATTAGCAGATTCAGTAGAAGGGCATTGCTTCGACAAAAAACTATATTTCCATTCTTTTTCTGATATTCTTGGAGATCTGTAATGCAGTCAGAGTACACCTGGTGGACAAAATAAAAGAAACACCGGTGAAACTTCACTTTGTCTGAGGTTCGGTCACGTGATGTAGTATATGGCACAGAATCATTAGAGGGGGGTCTCTCTGAGGATACGCATAGAGTCACAGATTCTCCATTGATTCTTACATGGGGAGTCTTCTGCCTGAAATAGTTATCCTTGTGCGATTTGCAACTCACCTCCTTCTAGACAGCAAACGATTTGCAAGCAGTATGCGCCTACCCCCAATTTGTGCGCATGTCACAGTTCTCATTTCCTTCTTTTCTTTGCACAGATAAGTTACGTTACTTTACTCATTACCTGTCCTTACAGCAAAATCTTGCTTGATTGAGACAGATGCGGTATATCTATGACGTTTGTTCGCGTGTGGTTTAATCCGCTCGAAGGTTTTAAACAAATGTAATGCTATGTTAGGCGTATGCTGAAGTAGTTAAATAAATAAATAAACAAAAGTAAATTAACCACTTACTCCTTCGAGAGGACATTATTAGTGATAGCATTTCGTTGGCAACAATTTTAGAATATCGCCTTCTGTACTTGACGAAGCGATAGCGTACTGACGGGCTCTGTGGGTGTGTATCATACAATCAGTAGCCAAATATTAAGGATATATGAATGCTAAATGGAATTCTACAGTGCAACTGACAACTCATGACAAAAACTAGCTATAAATAATGCGCTAAGGTCGAGACTTTGAACAAGGGGGTGATAGTGGATCCAGACCGGATGGATAATAAGAGTGTATACTGAAAGCTGCTAGCTTGCTAGAATAGCTACGTGCCACAATGTCTTTTGGTATACTAAAAATGATGTGGTAAATGGTATCGGAATCGACCATGGATGTGTTCGGAAACAGCTAATCGATGCCAGAGATAGATACCATAATTGTCCTGTGCGTCGGTGTCCTGTTCATTAATGGTCGTATGGTGTACTCCCGAACGAAATACAAGTGATGAACCATTAAGGGCACCGTGTTTGGACAACATAAGAATCAAGCTGCGACAGTTAAGGTAAATTGAAGGAAAATCAACACTGGACACCATAGAACTACAGAAAGGTCTCATAGCGTGATGGATTCTGATTCCTCTTATGTCATGCTAAAGGATAGGTGAACACAAAGCCACCATGCTGGTCACTGTAATGAAAAAGGGATAGAAGTGGTGGAATGATGGTCTGGGACATGCTTTCTACGCAGTCCTTTGGCTTACCAATCCCAGTAGAACCAGATCTGAATACTGCCGCTCATATGAACATCCTTTCCTACTAACAACACTTATTCATGTTCACCCTTAATCCACCATGTGACCGGGTGCTCGTTACAAGAACATAATTGTGATTTTAAATGACCAGTCTTCTCACACTCATCAGGTCTCAATTCCATTTGGGTATCTTTCGGAAGGAGATGTGAACTGGGTTAACGAATCAGCATATCTAATAGGATTAAGAATTCATCAGTCCACTTAGAAGAACCTCGTAGAGTCCGTACTCCTCTCTTTTGAAGTTGTTCTGAGCTCGCAATGTTCGTTTTGTTTTAATTCTATAAACAGAGAAATCGAATCTGGGTTTATTATTAACATACTTTCTCCATCACGTTTAGTTTCAAATATAATCATTATATAACTGGTTTATATCGCGCTGTACGCGTGTGCGCTCTCTCAATTCTACATTATTGTCAAGCAATCTCCGCCCATCTGTATTTGTCTGACTGCTGTAGGGTAGTTCCGCGCCACGCATCTCACAACACACTGTCCCTATAACGGCAGACATCATTCGTAGTAAGAAAGAACTTATTTATCAGTTGCATAGAAGGGAGGACAAGAGATAATATTTGATTATAGGTGAGAAGATTATAGTGCAGAAAGAGACAAGTAAAACAAGGTCCGTTAGGTTTCATAAGTCTGTATCTGGAGATGTGATAAATCTCTACTCGTAGAGTTCACGTTCTTCTATGGCCAGTGGCTAGCTGACTTCATAAACGGCTGAAATTTGTACCCCCCCCTTTCTTCTCCCCTTCTTCCCCTCATCTCTCTCTCTCTCTCTCAACCGCTGTACAGTTGTCGCGAAGTGAATGAGACGATCCTGTCAGCGTAGGAAATATGATGAATAAGTCTGCCTTCCATTAATCTTGGGATTATTTGCTGTCGCTAAACCGGTCTTAATAGGTTTGGCTGTGTATTTTACCTTAGGCTACTGTTCTGATCCTTGTAGTAACGTCTAGTTATTTCTAGACCACATCCCTTCGCCTCCTTAACGGATGTTTATTGTTATAAAAAAATAAAAAAAAAATGACTGCACTTTTCGTTTGTTTTTAGTAATTGTTGTTTATTGATTTTTTTTTTTTTTTTTGGTTAGTAGATGCAATTGACTGTAACAATGGTAAGAGAGACGTTATCTATGTATAAGGACGTTCTACTGAGTCTTTATGCCTTACTGGTAGAAATGCCTGAAGCGCTTGGCAGTTAGTTCATTTTAAAAATGTAGCATTTCAACTTCCGATTTAATAACCGACACGAATAAAATAAATAAAAAAATAAACAGGAAATTGGAGCGCCGCCTATTATTGTTTAACTAATATCACCCTTCATTCAGATCAAACAAAGTTCATCTTTAACTTGAGGCGATCGCTCTGCCACCTAGTGTCATTTATAGAATTGCATTTAATTTTGTTATTAGATGTTTGTTGTATCTCTATTGTTGCATAAAGACCATATCTGACATATTGTTAACAAAAGTATATCAGATACCAAAAATTGAAGATCGTTGTCTATGAGCGCCGTCTAGTGATGTGTTGAATAAATAATTGTTTTAATCCAGATCAGATACAAGAACTGGAGAAACTCGATATGCGTTCTAAGCGCCATCTGGTGGCATTTGATTAACTGTTTTAAATGAGAATGGCGCATCAAAAATTGGAGAAACTGATGCCTTTGAGCGCCATCTGTTGATGTGTTATAGATAGCTAGTTTTAGTTGAAATATTTTTCAACTATACTCCAGGATTTTGAAGCATGCTTAGTTCTGAATAAGCGCTACCTAGTGGCATGTTTCGAATTCTTATTCGCTTCCCATAAACATTGGAAATTTAGGCTTAGCGAACTTGACATAATTCGCTAAGCCTAACTCACACGAGGATTGTAAAATTCCACCAGGATAAGAATGTAAATGAAATAGTCAAAGCAATATTTAATAACAGGTCTTGGTTCTTAATTTTCTCTAGTAGTAAACAGATTTAAAGACGGTACTTTTCAAGGAGAAAAAAAAAGAAAGAAGAGGAAACGAAGAAATTTAATGATTAGCAATGAAAACACATTTTCTAAGAAACTCATTTGCCACATTTTCCTTATAAATTAACTCCCCCTACTCATTTATCCACCCCCCTTTTTTTTTCTTCCCACCCCTGTACTCATTTTATCGTGTGCAGAAGGAGTGGTGTCTTACAATTTACGCAATTAGAAACGCTACGGATGTGCGTTTAACTGACTATAGTGAAACAACTGTGTAGTAAAACTTTGGGCCGCACTGATCACGAAATGTATGGTAACAATGGTTGTTTCTAGCTGCTTCTCGTGAGCGTTCATCACGCGACTTCGAGTCACAATGTTAGATTTAGCAATGGGTTGAAAAGTACATGAAAATAGTCACTCGTAGCGCGGGAGTATTAATATTAAATGTTCGATGCATCCATTTAAAAGTTGGCCATTTTCCTGAATGATTACATAATTTAAGCTTTATAAAGATATTCATGCACTTCCAACTTTGTATTTCGGACTCTCTCCAGTCTCAAATCAAAAACGAAAATGAATTAGCTTTTTTTTTTCTTTTTAGCTGGCCAAATCGAAGCAGGGAATGGGAAAAATATGTATTAAGGTAGGGGATTGGTATTTAAAAAATTGCATGTTGTAAAAGCTGATGATGGTTTGGTTAAAAATGCATGCAGCAATTTCTTAAGTACTAGTCCCGCCTTTTTTTTTTTTTATTTTCCTAAAATTCACTTATTTGTCACGTGCTTAACCATTCCTACTTTCTACTGTGGGCATTTTCATTGTTCACTTTACTTTTTTCTTTCTCTCTTTCTGTTTTATTTTTTCCCTTTTCGAAATATTTTCACTTACATTCGTCTTTTATCTTCTCTCTCTCTCTCTCTCTCTTTCATGATCTCTGTCTCCTTTCATTCTATCCATCCTATTCCGCATTCTCTGCACTTTTTTCATTATTTCTTTCGTTCTTTTTTTGCTCTTTAACATTTATTTTATTTTATCTTTATTTTTTTATTTCTTTTCTGTATTATTCTATTTATCCATCTTGCATCTCACTATTAATCTGTCTACAAGTCTTTCTTCGCTGCATTATTCTGTCTATCCGTATTCTTTCCATTATGCTTTTCTATCTTTCTTCTTTTGCTTATTCTTTCATTTCTGTTTTTTTTTCTACATTTATTATTCTTTATTCACTTTCCTTCTGTACCTATTTGTCTATTTTTTATCATTAACTACGGCATATTTTCTCATCTACTTTTTATGAGTTTTCTCTCTTTCTTTCATGCGTGTTTTCCCCTCTTCTCTCACTCATTAGTGTCATCATTTTATTTCTATTTTTATTTCATTATTTCTCTTCCCCCCCCCCCCCGATTTTTACTATCTTTCGTGTTTCAAATTTCTAATTCTCCATAACGCAATTTGCAATTTCAATCTCTCACTTTAAAAATAAATAAATTTGATAAATGAACTCATACACAAAAATTAACCTCATCATAAGTAACAACTTACGTGACCAATACGCAATCTAACAAACACAGACGGACATTAGGAAAGTGGATCAGATGATGGCGATGTTCTCACTACCCAACCATTGAATAGAGTGATAAATAATACCAGAGTACAGCTTGAGAGTGGGAGGGGGGGGGGGTGTTAAGACTAAGGTCTTTGATGGCAGCACGGCTCCTAAAACGATAACTGATATATTGTCACTGTAACGGTGGGAATTTGGCGTGCCAAGCAGCTGTTTTGTGGATGGTTGTATTACTCAAAGATCAGCTAAAACAAGATGGCCACAATCTCCCTCGTGTGTATGTGCGCGCGTGCTTCTCCCCATTCTTTTGTCTCAGGCCTAACAAGGTCTCTCATTGTTCCCTAAATCGAGTATGTTAGTCGGTTCTTTCCGTTGTTCCACTCATCCATTCTCGGTCTTAGGTGGAGATGCGGCTGATCCATATTTCTCCAGGCTTTTGTTTCTACACAGATTATATTCGAGAGATTGAGATGGTGGTTAGAAATAAGCGGGAACGAGTGCATCATTGATAATCTACGTAACGATCTTTGGCCTCTTCTCCCACATAATGCTATTGCAGCGAACATCATTAACATCGAAATATCTCCTCTTATTTACTCCCGAATGTTGGCATTCTTTCTGTTTGCGTGTGAGGTGCAAAAGAGAATCGAATGCACCAATGTCTTTATTTTGATAAAAAAAATAAATAAATACATAAAATATTTACACACAACACATGGATCCACACTTCAGTTTTTAGGTTTCTTTTCATATTATCTTATTTTTAGTAATATTATTTAGAGCAGGTCAATAACATTTATCTGAAATTCTTAATTTGTATTATAATTTAAAAAAATAGAGAGCCAGTTTTTTTTTTTTATTAAAATTAAAAATAAGGATTTTTTCGTTTGTGATTTTTAGCAGGACCCCTTTCTGAAGGGGCTTCCATCACTGTACGCGTGGAGCGTATTCTCATTATTACTTCTCTCCCTCTCTCTCTCATAGATAGACAGATAAAGCGAGAGAGAGAGAGAGAGAGAGATCTGGATGCTAATAAGGGTCATGTATACGAAGTTATTTTTCATTAATGAGTATACAGAACATTATAACAAATCATGCAAATTGATTGGTTCTCACACCAATTAAGAGATATAATTGTATCCCTTTGTGCTCAACAAGGAAGAGGAAAATATTCAGTTATTAATTCCCTACTCCGGTCATGTTTGCAAAGAGTTATAGTAACCTTGGAACTATTCTGTTGAATATTAAAGACAGACCATTTTTTCCTCTTTTTTTTTTTTTTTTAACTGTCGCTGCATTAGCTAAAGGAAACTGACTGAGTTAGATATTACATCTAAGTAGCATGCTTTGGGATGCTGCTCTGGGGAACACGATTAACACAATATTGCCCTTTGTGCTTTCTCGTCACGTCTCATGGCGTGCAGAAAGAGAATTATAACAGATATCCGCTGTACTCACTACCGATCATTGCCGTAATGTACTAAGTCCGTCACCTTGTTGAAAATCACTCGGTATGTGGTGGTAAGAAAAATCATTCATTTTCAAAATAAGGTCAACTTTGAACTTGAACGAAGCTTTTTTTTTTTTTTTTCCATCAATCGAAAGTGATACGGTTGTCATGACAACGATAGAATGCGGATGGTATCCTGAGGATGACGCGCTTCAAAAGTTTTGTTCTAAGTTGGCATAAACCACTATAAGACCCAAGTAATTCAAAATATTCTCTCTCTCTTTCGTTCTACTCTTTTATCACTCTGTCAGCGCAAGCTTGTGTTGACGTCCGCCACACCCCCTTTTCCCCCTCTTAGCAAGTTGTCCACCTCGGCAAAAAAAAAAAAAAAAAAAGAGGGAAGATGCCGTCTGATTGTCCTTGAGTCTATCACAACTAGTTTAAAGGTCATGAGCTTCTACATCCCAGTTGGTGTAAATAGCACGCAATCAGAGTTGTCAGGGGGGGAGGGGGGGAGATAAAGAAAGTGGCCGTCCCCTGAACGATTAGTAATAAAACAGCCAGCTTCGTTTGGAGTGAGCCCTGATAAATTAGTTGGGGACTTGCAGAGCATACTGAAAAATGCTAATTGAGATAGTAGGATGGTTGAACGGCAAGACTGATGAGGGTTGACCTGTCTGCTTGCAAGACTAATGAGTGAGTGGGTTTCTAATGCACGATACAGTCTAAAGGCAATCCATTGGTCCCCTCATTTACGTCTCTGCAGGCGACAAATAAGACGGAGCAGAACCGACCTTGCCCACAGGTGGATCGGAGTGTACCCTTCCCACCTGCAGTGCTCTGTCGCTCTGCTTAAACATGTGCCAGGGTGGGACCGCAAGGGCATGCCCTTATAAATATCCCAACACATCGCCAGGTATTCGAAGTGGTGGTGGTCCCTCTGTCCCCATGCAAGTATTGCGTGCCTCGGGGTTGCCTTTTCTCACGTGATTGTAATGGCCACCTTTGGAAGAAAGGCTTCTTACGCAACCAAGCATGCTTCCTACCACCTTCGTTTCTTCATCAAGATATGTTGTGGACGGATGTGTGTGCTCCAAGTAAGTAACAAACCTTTGTGGAATGCTGTCGTTAATATGTGCCGTACTCAAAAGGGTGTATATGCATTTCTCCTTCTTTCTTTCTTTCTTTCTCTCTCTCTCTCTCTCTCTCTCTCTCTCTCTCTGAGTGTCAGCGCAAAATTCCAGTTGTAACTCCTATAATAAAGCCGAAGTTGCCATCCTGTTTGTCATTACAATTGTTGAATCAATAAAAAACATAATTAAGCAAACATTTTATTTTCACTGTAATGATATGATGGATTCACAACTGGAAAACTTTGTTGTATGACACCAGCAGCAACCAAAGTATTAAGGACCACTTGGTACAACTATTAATGAAACAAGGAAAAATAGGATAATTATTGTTTATCTAAACACAAATTACTCAAGACTCTTGTCTTGAGAGGAAATCTTGGTCAATACTAGCTAACAACAGTCCAAACTATTCACATAAACAATAATCTTCATTCAATTTTAAGTACGATGCGTTTCCTACCCAGAAATATATTTACTTTTAGAAGAGAACGTCTCTCGTATTTGCGGCATCCAGGCTGATTATACTAATTTGACGAAACCAGTTGACTCCATTGGTTTAATTTTGTATTATTTTTCCACTTTAAGAATAGCAAGTTATTTTAGCACTAGGAAAAGCATAATTTTCCATTTTATCTGTTTTTCACATTCCGCATTATATAAGCAACCTGTCATTCAGGTCTTAAAATTTCAAGCACGTGCCATCTTTTTTTTGCGGAATTTTTCCCTAAAATTACCTCCCCACAATGAATTCAAGTCAGTGTCATGTTATTATTGGAAAAAGAGGATTTTTTAAATCTTGTAATCATATAATTGAACATAAAATAAAAATGGGGGGATACCTCAAATACATTTTATGACGATCCCAACAACAAAATGTTAATTGGACCTACGGTGGATGGGTAGAAGGCTGGGAAGAAAGAAGAAATATATTTCTTCTATATTCTATGTATTTCTTGAGGGTGTGATACATACGTCAAAATAAGTCATTCTTTACACCATCTTGTGCATCAACAATGAATAACTTCCAAGACATTTGTTAATGTTGCTAGCAGTTCATCTGCCTCCGATTAAGACGCCTTGACAACAATTAACAGAGTCAATAAAGCTAACTTAAAACACGGAACGCCTTTTTAGAAAAGCACGAGACCCGCTTTTCCATTTGAAGGTCAACAATGGGCCGTTGTTCGTTGCTAGGTTACCATAGTGTGGGTTTGGAACGCCCTTGATTTTCTTTCGTTTCAATGCAACCACTTTTCTGACCTCCTCACATCACTGCCTTATAAAATATGCCGCGCGCATTCTTTCTATCAGCCTCTTTCTCACCCCCCCCCCCTCCCCTCAGTTGAGTTATGCGCACTTGATGTAGACGGGAAGGACTCTAATTAATGTTACATTTCTATTACATTTCTCCCTTTTCTCTCGTACTCCCACTTGTCATCCGGATTGATTTCGTATCTGCCGAAGGCCAGCCACAAGCTTCCATCTTACAACACAAATTTATGGCTGTCTCACAGTGTCTACCTTTTTTTTTTTTATTCTTCTTCTTTGCTTCTTTTTATTCTTTTATCCTACTATGTTTCCTCCCCCCCCCCCTTCGATACTCCACCTATGTGATGGTTACCGAAAATTTATTGCAACTTTGACTATTAGGGGGCCAAGGGCTTTTCCAACATTAAAAGTAATCTTTTTTCCCCCTGTTTAATCTACCTCAAAATCTAGGCGATCTGTTGCTTTTGTCTGCAATAAAGAAAATGTGGCCTTCTTAGCAGGAGGTAGATTGACTTCCACTGTCTTTCTATCCTGCAGTCAGTTAATCAAATGCTTGTGTCGTTTCTCAATGGTCGTTCCAGATAACTATAAACAAGGAGTGGAGGGATGATTCGCAAGTAAAATGATAACGAAAAAAGAAACAAATCAAAAGCATATACAGTGATATTCATATAACAGAAAGAGAGGGAGAGAGAAAGTGTTAAAAAAAAAAAAACTCAGAACATAATGAAAAATCGGAGATTTAAGCTCACAATCAAAATAATCATAACATTTATCGTAAATAAATTCTCGAATGCTAAATTTCATCAAGATCAGTCTAGTAGGTTACAATGATTCTAGTGGATACGTAATGTATGGTGTAGAGAGAGAGGCGGGGGGGGGGGAGTTAAATTAACATCACATTGTAATGCTTACGTTGACTTTAAAAAAAAAAAAAGTCAAAATTTTATTGCGCTCCAGAAAATTACTAAACTACTGACTTCCATTTATTATTTGGTCAGTAACCAAAGACCATGCGATATAGCCGTCGTTTTATTTTTCCTGCCACCTTGCGCTGTCGATGATGACTCATTTCGACGGTAGAAAGTTTATATCACCCGGATGGCTCATAAACATTATAGAAATATTCTGCTTTTCTTTTCATTTTTTCCTTGTATTCATATATTTAAACTCGCATTATTTGGGGTGCGTTTCACATGAAATAATGATAGTTTAATTAATTTTATTTATTTACTTTTTTTTATTACAGTCAACCTACGTAAGGTTGTAAACCTACTGTGGATGAGCTAAAGGTTAAATAATCGTAAATCCTGTTCTAGAGACAAAACACGATCTTCTTCTGATGCCACTTCAATCATTGATAGTCTCACACGGCGATAAAAATCATCTTCCACCAATGAAAAATCCATTCTAGCTAGGTTCAGAATTACAACGTGTAGATTTGAAAGCACGGGCCATATTTCACCGCATCGCGATTGTAATGTAAAACACTCAAAATCTTGAAAAGACAATGAAAAAAAAAAATCGTTTCCCAACCGTAAAAAAAAAACCTACTCCTATGACGAAGATTATTTTCTGTCTGATAAATTTTTAAAACTTTTTTAAGTTTCTTTTTATATTTGACTATAAAACATAGACGGATCTATAATATCCTCTATTCAAATATATTACCTATGTAAAATTGAACATTATTTATAGTGTAGCTTATTATCCTATACATTTCAATTATAAATTTAAGAAATGTATATCGCAATAATATTTAATTTAATTAATTAAAATATTAAATATTTAATTGATCATAGAATGCATAATTGTTAAAACAAGATAAGGGACATGATTTTTCAAAAAATGCAGTATATAACTTCAGCTAGAAATAAATTCATTGACAATATATTCACCAAAAACTGAAGCCGAGTTCTTTCATGTTCAAGTTTGAATTAGTTTTTTATTTCCGTAATTGAAAAAAAATATAGGAAAAAACATGTATTCCTGTTGGAACAAATCACTGCTCAGTTTCATCAACATCGCAAAGTATTGATCTGTTAATTAAAAAAAAAAAGTGTGTATGTGGGGGGGGGGGGATGTTTATCTTAATCGCTCAAAGTTACAAAATACTTGTGAAAATACAAGAACACGTGTTCGGTACTACAAACCTAAAAAACGGAACGTATGTTTCATAAATTGTACGTGTACATACACCTGATGATGAGCAGATGTTTGCTTTAAAGTGTGTCAACACATGCAAAGAACGAATAACAGATTCTCTATCTTCCTGGTTACGGAGTTTCTTTTTCTCCCATTACAATTATACGGCATTTGCCGTAATCAAACAAAGTACCTGATTGTATAAACATTGTTTGTCACAAAAATGCCCATTCCAGGTAACCATAAGGTAAAAACAGGCTCTCAATTATAGAAGTTAGCATAAGGTAAATTTAATTGCGAAACTAATATATATTTAAAAAAGACCTCCCTTCTTATTCCAACTTGTACTGCGTCTATTTACACCCTTAGCGATCTTACAGCGTCCATTTATATATACTGAGCAAATTTTATCGTCTGTTTCCTGTGCTTGTTAGCCAGCCGTGTTCGTGTTGTCTTGTTCTTCTGGTAGCTATGTATCTAATCTCGTCGCCATCGTCCCTCTGGGCAGTGATTTGGCACGTGCCAGCCATGCTCACGCAAACTGTAGGTTTGTGTTCTAAACTGTCAATCAGTTCCTCCCACTTTACTAAGGTACGTATGCCATAAAGATGTCTTGGCAGATCAATACCGGTCTTTAAATTTCTGATGGACATTACAGATTTCTATTTATTTATTTTTCTTTCGTTTTTATGATATTAAAAAGGTGTCTTGGGTGCTACTGGACTCTCAGGAATGGACAGAACTTCGATTCGAAAATAAAGAAGAAAATAAGCACCCCTCCCCCCATTTGCTTGCGTGTGCTAGCATGTTTATCGGAGATGGTCGACTAAAATCTATTTAAATAGAAGATAGAGGTACTGAGTAGTTTTAATAATACTCGCGAGTAATAGTCATCTGCTAATGTATTTGTTTTCAAGCTACTAACTGAAATTTCTTTAAAAAAAAAAAAAAGTGTACACTCAGTACAAAAATATTAGTAGCATATATTCGATGTGTTGAATGGAAAATTCGTACGGTATCAGCAAATACTATAAATCCTTCCAACTGTAATTCATTAGTCTTGATTGAAAATTTCAACAAATTGCTGTCTTAATCTGGCAATATCATTGATATTTGGTTTTTGAGAATATTTACAGAATAAAACGTGTGTATGAAATACGTAGTTTTATTATCAGTTTTATTATTTTTGTAAATGATAAAATAAAACAATCCATGTGCTGGTCAATAAAGTTTAACTATTAGTGGTCCAAAAGGCGAACTAATAGTATTATTTAGAGATGGGGGAGGGGAGATTGGAATATATTCTTAAGGTTGTAAGGGATCATTACTTACCAGTGGCGAAAGAGGCGGGCGCAACTAGGTTTGGGGCGCAAAACGTAAAAAATAAAAATATATAAAAAATCCGCTATTTTATATTGTATTTTTAAATTTCGGCAATACGCCGCTTTGGACATACAAATTCTGCAACACTGCAACTCATTTTGATGGGGTTAATAGTAAGTATTTAACATGTTGCATTTAGTAAAATTGAACTTGTTACATTTAAATTTTTCAAAATTTTTGTCATTTTTGGGCTGCGGGGAGCGCAAGTTAGACACTTGCCACAGGCGAGTCTGTTACTTACATATGACACTTTTCAAGATGGGGAGGGAGGGGAAAGTGTCTATAAATCTGTCTTAATTTTTCAGAAGTGCATCATCTTAAGACATTATTATATTAAAATATTATTTCTTCCAAATAAGTCCTAATTATTGTAGCAAGTTATGCATAATAAACAGTCGAAGACTGAATACAAATTATTCTAAAATAATTTGTTCTTCAGCGGGGGGGGGAAGTCATGTGACTTCTAAAATGTACCCGATATTATTTCCGCTCACTGTATTCGATTCTGTCTGTCTGTCGCCTATCCTGTTTAATATATGCATCAAATTTCTTTGGCTCATCCGGTGATGAAGTATACTTTTTTTTTTTTTTTTTTTAATATATAAAACTTTTCATGTTCGCTGTACTTGCTTTCTATTGTTATCTCCAAGGCAACACAAAGTGTTGGAAGCTGATAATGCCATTTCCGTATAAACATCCTGTTACTTATGTTCTTATCGCAAATTAAGCGTCTACAGCTTTATTATTCATTAATGTTAGAGCTTCACTTGTTCATTATTTTTCCTAGTAAACAACGAAGCAAAATCAGAAAGAATTTTTCTTTTTAGTCTCTACCTAATATTCACCATTTTTGCAATATTAATTTTAACATTATTTGATTGCAGTTTAATATTCAAATATCATTTTAAAGGTGTAATGAATGCTTATTCTGGATATGTGCAAATTCTCTATTTTAGATGTTTTGTTAATTGCACCGTTATTTTTAAAGATAGGCAGAATCCATTGAAAATGTCAAGTACAACGAGTACTTTATAAAAACTGTCCCTAACAGTATTATACTTCAAATCAAGTTGAATCAATAAAGTCAGCATTTTCATTATAGTTCTATATATACCAAATATCATCAAAATCATAGCAGCCAAAGTCCAAGAATAATTTGCCTTAATATTATTGAATAAAAATGAATTCAAACAGATACACATTTCGGAAAGGCAGTTCAAAATGCAATATAAAAATGCAAATACAATGCAATGTTTGTCTGATTATTGTTAACGTTACTATAACGACTGATTACTATGGAAAATGCCCATTAATAATAAAACGAAGGTAATCAAGGTCTGTAGGATACAAATTGACTCAACTGACACTGGAATGAAAAGAAAAATCAATTGAAAAATTTATTAAAACAAGGGACAATATGAAAGCATTAAAATTAAATGATTGTTATGAATACATATACACTCAGAAAAGAATAACAACTCATCTTTCTCTCTCTGTATAATAAAATGGCTGATTTGTTTGATATTTATCGTTCATCATAAGACGAATATGATGTTTGCGTCTCCGTATTTCCACGGCAAACTTATTGTTTCCGTGGGAAGTCTATCGGGTATGGGAAAGTAGGTTTTCGTAGTCAAGAACGAAATATACTGACCATTCCTAAGTATTCCAGTTTAGAATCTGATTTAAGTCAAAAATATGTGGACTTTTACAAAAAAAAGAGCATATGTTAGTGTTTTCTGCGGCCTGCAGCATTGAATTAAATGTGTCGCATTTAATTATTTTACACATTAATTAATTTATATCATTCGCAGAAAGTAATTCAGATCATATTTAAAAAAGCCACTCGCCAACTCAGTAATTCGCATGCTTAGAAAAAGAGAAAGGAAAAGTACAGCTAATGTAATCATGATCTTGTTTATCTAAAAACCATGAGAATATTACCTCTCAACATTCGATTGAGAGGTAATACACTCTCTGGATACACATTGTCTCTTGTCTTGGTCACTTTGACTCCTCTTTACATACGATATATAGGCAAGGAGGAGAAATAATTGTAACGTAAAGATTGCAGAGACGGAATATAAATAATAATAGGATTATAATAAAAAAAGTGGAATTTAAATATTAAATAAATGAAATAATATCCATACAGAAGTAGAATAGTTTATTAATACAATAAACCTTCAGTACTATAATAACAATGGCGTCATCGACAAAACAAGGATGACAGGCTAATCGAAGACGTCACTATCGTTTGTTTCATTCTTAATGACGTCATTTATATGTATATTTCGTAGGAGCATGGTTCTTAGTCAACAAACCAACAAAACTGTTTTATTATATTGAAAGATAAATGAAGAAAGTCAAGAGTATAGCATATAGAATTACGCGGAAATTAAAACAAAAAAGAATTTTGATAAATAATGGAAGATAATCCAATTCTTATAATAGCGAATCACTTGAAACGTGCTTCCACATAAACGTCTATCTCTTGCCGATCGTAAGTACTCGATCCTATTGTTGGAATGCCAGAGGTCAGACGAGACGCATGATTTATTCTTTTTTTTTTTTTTTTTTTTTTTAAAGGAAGATGCGCTTAAAGTTGCTCTGTCCATGTCATATAACATTCCAGTGTAATTTAGCTATGAATACTCAATAATACATTTACTTGAAGCCAGCTTCTGACTCCTCTCGTTCCACTCCAGTTTTTGACTGTTCGAGAGAAAAAAAAAAAATAAAAAATAAAATAATGCATTACAATATACTATTGAGATACGCCAATAATGATGGTTTCCATGAAGACTTACCAACCATAAAAAACAAGAACACCAAAGAGGTCACCTAATCACTCACATTTTTTGTATAGCTGTCTTCCATTCATTCCATCACTCTCCCCCCCCCCCCCCCTGTTTCTTACGTTCATCGCTCATGTGAAAGTCTTTTGCCATACACGAAAATATTCAGACTGAGAGGTCTATCCAATGAGAAATGAGCCAAAATGATTGAAAACTGCTTGAATAATTTTTGTGATAAAAATTAAATGGATTTGAGAGGGGGGAGGTTGCGCGATGCATTTTAAGTTGCAGGTTCCTAATACATACTTTGTCGGTGCATTTTTAAGTTGCAGATCCTAATACTTCACTGGCAAATAATTATAAAAATTATTTGATTATGTTTAGACAAAAAATGCAATACATTGTATTACTTTATAAGAATGCAAAAAAAAAAAAATATTAATAATAAATCATTGGCTAGAATCGATTTGTTTATTTACTTTTTTGTCACTTCCTTAGCATCGTTTTAAACATAGCATTAATTTATACATCTAATGATATAAAAGTTATATAACCAAGCTGTCACACATCGGAGAAAAAAATTAAAATAAAAAGCGATCTCGTCACATTAGGCTATTATTTTAAAATTTTGACCTTGAACAGTGTCTTGAACTAAGGAAAATCCTTTATTGTTCTCTGAGCCAAAAGGTTCGTGGAAGAAATTCTCGCTACACGAACTAACAAGTAAGGGACAGATGGCCATCGTTAAAGACGACCTCTGTCTGTCATTTTACGTTACTTAAATGAGGAAAAGTAGGTGTGCAAATTACCGCCCGGTAATTAAGTCTCTCGGTTTGGAGTGATAGCTAAAACAGGGAAAAAATGCTATAAACTCTCATCGATACATTCAGCAACATTGTAGTGTATCAAATCTTTTTCTTGTAGTTTTTTTTTTTTTCTTCAATGAAGCAATACCTTTGTTTGAAAACGGGTTTGTCCTCTCCCTCTTTGCCTTCCCCTATATTTGATGCAATTATACGTATTATAAATTTTACTTGCCAAGAAATTATATTCTTGGCTTATTTGTCCACGTGTAAGCAAAGTTTGTGTATGACGTATCTTCACGACTAGGGTACTTCTCTATCAGAGGCTGATGACTTCACATCAATTGCCTTAGTATCCAATAATGCTAATTACGTCACTACTGCCTTATTATATCTTATAAGGACTGGCTTAAAGGGGCGAAGCAAGAATGCTTTTCATCTTCCCCGTTATCTGTAAAGGACAGTGTAGGGATAAGGTGTTATTTAGCTATTAAAGCTCTGATCATGGCAGGAGGGTAACAGCAATAGCCGAGCCTCAGTTAAACTTCATTGGTTCAGCATTGCCATCCGTTACCCTTCATGGGCATCTCATATAAAATCAATCACCGTATGTTTAAGTAAAGGTGATATCTCAAAAATATCGGACGATCTCTGGGCCACTCATTCGTGGGCGAAAGACCGTCCAAATCTCAGCGTTGGTTCTACTCAGTGAAACTCGACCACCGAGCAGAACCGCTCATTCCGAAGAAAATAATTCACCGGCAAGTACCCCTCAGCGGGCCGTGCCGGAGAACACTTTCCCCGAAGACTCAATTGCTCCCTTAGGACAAAACCTAAGAGAGCGAACTCATTAACCCAGGATAACAGCAACAGCCGAACCTCAGTTAAACTTCATTGGTTCAGCATTGCCATCCGTTACCCTATATGGGCATCTCATATAAAATCAATCACCGCATCTCACGGTCGATTGATTCATCGAATCACGTCACTACTGACAATTGACAATTGACATTTATGTCTTTAGGAGTGAAGCAAGATGCTTTTCATATTCCCCGCTATCTGTTGTGGTTGCAGTGAAGGTAAAATTTATGAGCAGAATGCTCGCCCTGATTGGGCATGGAGATTATGCATCACTAAAGGAGGCCAATATAGCTTTTGGTCTTCTATATTTGAATATGTCCGTTGGATCGTATGCTGTAGCTTGTTGAACCAAATCGTTGGGATGTGTGGACGTCTTTAAGAAAAACCTGGTGGCTAAGGATCGTAGAAAAGAGAAGATATAGGGAATATTTGTGTCTCTGTGGAGTTGAATGTTTCTAACATACCACGGGGCATTCAAAATCATTCTCAGGCACTTGTTCTGCACTCGCTGTATTTTGATGATGTTAGCATTAGAGGTGTGGCTCCAGGCCGGAGAGGCATAGGTGATTATAGGACGAATCGTCAACTGATATAGCTGCAATTTGATTCTGTTGCTGAGCTTGCTATTTCTATTAATTAGCGGATAGATCTGTGCTATGGCTTTAGATGCCTTTGTGCATGCAGACTTGGTGTGCTGATTGAAAGATAGCTTTTTGTCGAGAATTACACCCAGGTAATTTGTTTCTGACTGCCAGGGAATTTTAGTATTGAATAGTAACAAATCTCCTACAGGAGACATTGGCCTTTTTGAGAAAAGAACGGCTGAGCTTTTCTGGGGGTTGACTTCCAATCTCCACTGAGAGAACCAACCCTCCAGCTTTAGAATGTTTTCTTGAAGCTTTCTGGTAATGAAAAGGGGTCTGAGAGATCTAGTTAGAATTGCCGTATCGTCCGCATATAGGGCCAAAATGGAAGTCATCGGATTGTGCGGGATGTCTGACATGTATATAGAGAACAGTAATGGAGCCAGTAGAGATCCCTGCGGCACTCCAGCAAAGATGTGGCGCTGGGAGGATGTAGAACCGTTGATTTTTACTTGCATTGATCTATTTTGAAGATATGAGTGGATTAAATGAACCATTTTAGGTGAGATGCCGGCTGAGATAAGCTTGTGCAGGAGTCCAAAATGCCAGATTTTGTCAAATGCTTTGGATAAGTCTAGGAAAACAGCGCTTGTGCACTGGCGCCAGTTGTAGCTGGTTGTGATGTATTCAACAATTCTGTGGATTTGCTGGGTAGTACTATGGCGTTGCCTAAAACCAAACTGTTCTTTTGGAAGGATGTTTAGGTCATTTATTGAGGTCTGAAGTCGTGAGAGGATGATCTTCTCTGCAACCTTACCCAGATTTGAGATGAGACTGATTGGATGATAATTTTGGGGTAGGTGTGAGTCTTTGCCTGGCTTATGTATGGGAATTACGTCAGCCAGTTTCCAGGTGGAAGGAAAATAGTGAAATCTTAAAATTGCATTTATTATACTGGTCAGGTACACTACTGCCCTCCGGGGCAGAAGTTTAATCACACGATTAGTAATGCCGTCTGGTCCAGGAGCTTTTTTGTTCTTTAAATTTTTAATAATGTCATATATCTCAGCAGGTGATGTTGATGCAATATGGTCAGTGCTGGTGATAGGAAGTTTGAGTGAGTGTCTGACCTTGCTGTGAATCTTATGTATGTGGTCAAAGTCAAGGTTTCCATACGAAGGCCTGCATTGCTCTTCCAAGCTGTGCGCTATAACCTCTGCTTTGTCCACATCTGTGTGAGCAAGGCCCTGATAAGTTAATATTGGGGGAAGGGATCTGCCTTTGTTTTTGGTATTTTTCAGTAGTCCCCAGATAGAATGATCACTAGGTGAAATGGAGGATAACTTTTCATCCCATACATAGTCTCTATGAGCTTTCAGTGCATCTCTTACTGCCCCATTTAGTCTGTTTAGATTTGTTTTGTCTTGTGGTGCACACGTGTTAACGTCACTACTGCCTTAATGCAGATTTCATATATTGCTCAAATATCAAAATAGTAAAATAGTGTATATCCTTATTATTAAAATACCCTGGATTGGATAGTTATAGAGTTTTTTTTTTACTTGGTTATAAATTAAATTAAATATTCCAAGAAATTATATTCTTTTTAATCCTTTCTCCAAAGTGTAACCAAAGTTTGCACGTGAAGTATCTTGACTTCACTTTTTTTATTTTATAATTTGTATGTATTCGAGTAATTCACACTTCTATATGTGCCTGTGCCGAAAGCCGGACGAACAAAAAAAAAAAAAAAAAAAAGTAGCGCTTACTATTTTGTCTCGTTTGTGACAGGGGAGGGAATACCCAGTTATTTCTGTAGGAGGCCAGCTAATTCACCTTCAGATGAAAAGTCCTTATAATTGTTTCTGACGTCTTAGACAGGAAACTATCTACAGGAGTTAGTTTGTCAGGCTTCTAGTGTTTCAATTAATTTAAAGTCAGGTTATTTAATCAGAGGTGCAATCCCCATAGGAACATTTTTATTATTTTCTTTTATTTGTATCATTTCCGAAATTATATACATCTGCTCCATTTTCTCTTATATAAGTATGTGGTGACGTCACAACACGTCATTTCCTTTGCACCCAATACTTAACATTTTTCGTATTATTCCTCATAGCTACACATGAAAATATCAATATTTATTACTACAGTTTCGTAAACTTCAGACACATTTGTGCATTTTAGGAATTTATTCAAAATAACTTCCGGGGGATTTCTTTTTTTTTCCCTTTCAATATGAATCATCAACGTCAGAGAAACATTGGTAAAGTAAAAAAAAAAAAAGAAAAAAAGTCGGTGGACACAAAGTATATATTTCATACTTAAAGCCGGGATATTGTTTGTTATTTAAACCTGTTAGATGCACGACATAGTGCGAAGCATACCTCCCTGGTGAAGTATCACTTAACATTACCCACGCAGAGAACTGTGTGGTGCATATGAAGAGACCCACGTTCGTCATTGCAATCGCAAGATTACTCAAAGTAACATTACCCTCTTCTATCATGCAAAACCATCTCTGCTAAACAGGTTTTACTTCCGCTCCCAACAGCGATAAGAGATAATTTAATAATGTGATTGCAAAGATATGTTGCCTTGTCCTCTAGCTAACCCCACACCGTCCACTCCCCCCCCCTCACCAATCCTCCCCCACCATCCACTTCTGCCTTCATCCGAAACGTATGAACTACATCACGACACAAAGGTGTTTGGTGATTCTTAAAATAGACAACTTCTTGAATGATAATAAGGAAAGTTTGTCTTCGGCGAAATTACCGGTTCAAAATGGAGATTAGCGTCTTGCTGCGCGTCTGTCTACAATATCAGGAAGACGGGAATATGATTGATGGCTTTTGAATGAAATTAAAGTAGGAGAAATATAAGAGGATGTTACTAGTGTTTCTAAAATGTCTGTAGAATGTTAAATAAAGAGGTTAGGATTTTAATGAACCGTGAGACTTTTGCAGTTACCGCGTAAGAGGAGAAAGAACGAAAGATAAAAAATGTTTTAAAGACGGACGATATCAAGCTTGTAGCGGTATATTGTTTCTTTTGGCAATAGCTCTAATTGTTGCGTAGATTTCACGTAACAATTCGTTTATTTCATCGGTTTGGATGAAATAAACAATCACTCTATAGGATAATGATTTACTAACTACAACAATGCGATTTATAACAACAGTGTACTACGTAATAATAAATTTATCGTATAATAAAAAATGCTGTTGTAGATCATCATTAACAAGTCTTAACACCCAACACCTTTGCATAAATGGATATTTTTTAATATGGGTATATATTGCGAACTATTTCAACTAATTAATAAAAATAAATCGCTAATAAAACACCAGACATTTTAATAACGCATTTTTAGCACATTCTCTCACACAACTTCAACATTTTACTGATATTTACCTCATCGTACTTGCGGTGTCTCCTACAGTATGTGTTAAAATGCAGACAATAGGAAATGGCTCTAATCTGCTCTTTGTAAAGGTTTAACTCAATTTGCACCTGTAAGATTTTTTTTCCAGCTTTTTTTTTTAAACTCCAGAGTGTTACATTCTTTCGTCTACATCAAAAGAGAACCATTTGGCATGGATTAAAAAAAATCTCCTGGGACCTCCCGCTTGCAGGAGTCACTACTGTAAGTCTGGTACATGCGCAGTGAAACGGATGTAGGAAAGAAATGAAAGAGATGAAGGGGAAGGATATGTGCACAACCCAGGAGCATTTTTTTCCCGTATTTTTTTGCTTCTGTTCGGACAATATTTTCATTAGAATAGCTCGCATAAGAATTGATGCAGTTGAATTCTGTGCTTAATTTTTTTGTGTGTATTTCTTATTAGTGCAAATTAAAAAACATAATTTCTTAATGTGATGGGAAAAAAAAACAAAAAATGTGAGGCAAGGAATGAAAAAAAAATATCCAATTAGCGACATTATTTAACTTCATTCAATGATAACACATTCAATCATTAATGATCAATACTTTTTTTTTTTCCAGCTACAGTATAACACTCTCTGTTGTCCATTGGGAGTATTTGAATCTCCTTTTAATATTTTTTTTAGAATGTGCACGATTTTGTTAAGTTTTAACAATGTTATGAATCAAAAGATTTTCGAAACCAGTTTATAATTTTCAGTTGTGACGTCATCGCTCCGAATCCAAAACTGGATCGATCCCTCGATTGATTGCACGTGTAAAGTGGATTTTGCGATAACGTATATTTAATTCTATAATTATGTATTAACTCAAAAGAGGAGGGGGAGCAGATAAGTGATTTTGAAATCTTGATTTGAGAAACTTATACAGGTCCAGATCGCGATGACGTCACATATGATGCAATATCCTACGTCAGTTTTTCACTAACTCTGATAGAATAACTTTATTTGCATGTTTATGACTTTTTATTGTTTTTCAGGCTATGGAAGACGAAGACAGTTCCAAGTACAGACCCTCTGAGGAGTTAACAAACAAAATATTACAACTAAGTCAGATTTTTAATTTAAACAAAAAATGGGTACGCTAATATCGATTAATAAGTAAATTCTAATTATTCTCATTCCATTCTAAGATCACGTGATAATATCAAGATCACAAATTAATATTGATATTTATATAGAAATCAGGTTTAAAATTATATTTATAGTATGAATAAAATATCCTTTTGTTCACCAAGCTAAGAACAAAAGTGATGGCACAGGACTTGCGTCACCTTTGCCACGAATCTAATTACACTTCGTTAATTACTTAAGACAATGATATGAGTGTATTAGTGCAAATGAAAGAGCCTATAGAAAGATTTAAGGCTATTTCTTCCAAATTATGGCAAGGTGAAATAAAAAATAGTACAGAAATATACTTAAATCCAAGCTGGTTTTCATTTATGTAAATATAGTTTCTTTTACGCTTGGTCTTCCAAGAATTAACCTGTCTTTCTCTTCGCCTGTGATTCCAGATTAAAAACAACAAAATCTGACAATCGAATTCACCGACCTGTCAACATACGAACGTATTTCTGGAAGTTCTTAGTATTGTGGCAAATCTTTGCCGCTTAATAAGTTGTCTCTGTCGAATGGAACGTCAATAAATAAAAAAATATATTTTTTTTAGACTCTGTCATAACAAGAAGTGATGACAACTTACTCCATTAGTTTTATTTCCGTTTGCGTAGTCTCACCTAATACTATTTCCGTTGTTGTTTTCATACCAGATTCAATATTGTCTGCGCATGTCATAAATAAATCTAACCAGACTGGTTGGTGTATTTATAGATATTTATCTTTAATATTCTCTCTGTGTTTCTCAAGTGAGTATGCTTGGATTGCATTTAACAGAAAATCTGCTGGTTCGCATGAGAAGTTCCAATGTTTAAAATATCTTCGAAGTTTTTTTTTTTTTTCCATCGTTCTCAACGGGTGACGACCTCCATTTGAAATCTGTCAGAGAATGAATACGACAAGGATTTTTATATCCATGTTAACCGAAAAGTCTAATATATGATCCAGTACAAAGGAATTGACATTACGGAGATGCGTTCAAAAATTTTGACCTTTGACACTTGAAGATAAAGCGGTGTAGACCTTTGATTAAATACTATTTGGGAGTACGGAAGCCAAAAGGGGGGGGAGAAGAAGAAGAAACAAATTTATTAGCACTTTTAAGTTACAGGCCTTCGATAGTTGTGTTTGAAAGACAGAAAAAAAAAAAAAAGAGAAATGAATAGAATCAGAGAATCTAAAACTAATATTAGAACCTCAGCATTTATTTTTAATATTTCTTGACTATTAAAGAAATCTATTCGTTTTCTGACACTGTTTTTTGAATTTCTTTGAAATGAGAAATCCAGTACTTAATAGTTTCTAATAAAATATTCTGTTGTTATTCCGATAGAGTGAGTGTATTGCTCGTCTTAACTTCCTTTTTTTGTTTTCTTAATTTGGCTTGTAATCTGTTTCCGTATCGTGGTTTAGTTGTGTGTTATTGTTCCTTCTTTCCCACAGTGGTCAGTTTGGACGATAAGCCTAAAATTATCGACGGGCATAGTTCTGCTCCACTTATTTCTTCTCACCCCTTGGTCGACCCAACATCCAGGTTTTTAACTCGTTATCCGGACCTATTACAATGAAGTCAGTCGCTAATCAATTTCTTCGGATCGCCCTAACCTTAACTCGACATTGTTATTTCGAATTTGAATTTAATCTGCCTTAAAACCGAATAAAAATATTCATAAGGCAAAAGCGCCACCTAGCGAACAATTTTGTCTGCAGATGATGCGAGCGATTTTTATTTTATTTTTTTTTTTGGTCACAATGGATTCCGCCAACACGCTAGATGATGCTAAAGATAGTTGTCCTATTAACAAGATGTAATCACAACACGTAAAGAGCAGAGTGGAAGTGTGACGAGGAAGGTGTCTCACAGAAAAGTCTGGACCGGAAGTGACCACACAATCTACAGTTCAATTGATAATTATCACGATATCTTTGCAATTCGCCGGATGTGAAAGATGTGTTCCGAATAGGTCGCATAATCACAGACAAGAAGATAGAACGACACAACTGATGGCTGGTCATCTTGTGCATGACATCAGCAAACAGTCTCCAGAAAATCGTAATGACCCAATTTAAAATCCTATTTGACAATCAGTCCAAAGACAAAAGCTCTTCTGTCGTCCATGTTAAGGTGCGATACACGCCTGGTGGGAAGGTTCCTTGAACCGGCTATTTGAATAAATTGAATGCGGTGAATACGTGCATCCTGTGCTCATTTAGGAACAGTAGAATGGATTAAATTCTCTCCTTTTTTTTATTATTCATATAATTTATTGTATTACTCGTAATGACACGTGGTTAAAACTGTAGTAATTCCTTCAATAGGTGCTTTATATGGAGAGTGAATTAAAATTGCTACAATAAAGTCATGTTAAAGATTTAAAAAGAAAAAAAAAAAGAGCATTAAAGTTAAGTAAAGAACACGAAGTATAATCTAATATAATAGTGACGATATCCTTTTTTGCGATGTTGGAATTTTGTCCGAAGCAACAAAGGCAGCAAACTAGTGTATTAAGTTTGATGATTGTGTGTGTTCTCTGGTTGGTTTGTCGGTTTTTATTGTTTAATGAAAATTCATAGTGTTTAGACCGACACACACACACACACACACGTTGCAGCCAAACACTATGAAGATCGCTTTAAGCATTTTTTTTTTATCCAACTCTGGCAGGGATAATTTTTTTTATTAAATTTTATTATTTTTTTATTATTAAGTTTGTTAATTGTGTGCGTTCTGGTTGGTTTGTCCGTTTTTGCTGTTTAATGAAAAGCCATAGTATTTACGAGAAAGCCTTGCCATCCTCCGTTTTAGTTGTTTAGACCGACACACACACACACACACACACACACACACACACACACACACACACACACACACACACACACACACACTATGAAGCCAAACACTATGAAGATAGCTTTAAGCATGTTTTTTTTTTTTATATTCAACTGTGGCAAGGATAAATTTTTTATTAAATTTTATTAATTTTTTAAATTTTTATTAAGTTTGTTACTTGTGTGCGTTCTCTGGTTGGTTTGTCCGTTTTTGTTGTTCAATGAAAAGTCATGGTGTTTACGTGAAAGCCCTGCCATCTTCCGTTTTAGTTGTTTAGGCCGACACCCACACACCAACAGCCAAACACTATGAAGATAGCGTTAACCACGCTTTTTTTTTTTTTTTAATCCAACTCTGATAAGGATAAATTTTTTGAGCAAGATGACCCTGAAATATAATATCCTCTTTCATTAGGTTTAGTACTGTATTACTGTTTAGCTAATGTCGATATCTTTATATATGTTCGAAGTAAGCGCCATCTACTAGAATAATTTCGATTACAAAAAAAAAAAAAAAGTAACACCTTATGTATAAATAATAATAATGGTCCCAGGCCTTTGACAAGAAAAAAATTTTGGTCCTCATTGATCTAGAACGTAAACCGTATGTTGTCTTCGCTTGCTATTTCTAAACAGGAAAGCAACCTTAGTATCACCTCTGGGTCTGGCTCCCACTGAAGAGAACTCAATAAAGGTCGAAACCGATCTGGGTAGTGATCCTTCCCATAATGCATAGTGTTATACATACCCGTAAGGATATGTGCTTTGCATTATGGGATACTAAGGAAAATAAATTATTATTATTATTAATCCGATTCATGACTATTTTGAATACCGTACTACTACTATAGTACCATAAGGGCGTTCAAGTTTAATAAACTAGGACCTATGTTTGAATTCAAAATGTAATCTATGCCTCTTCAAAAACTCTATTAAACAAAATAGAATGAGATACATCACGTTAAAAAAAATGCAACACAGTTTAAATTATTTTCGGGTGCTCTATCTAATTCCTGTTATTTTTCTAGTGAATACCACTGCTAAGAAGGATAATATATAATGAAATATGTATTTGGAAGAGTTAGTATTTGAATGGTAATAACTCACTTTAATATGTCTAGAAATACTTCTCATACGAAGACAACAATGTGAAGTTCTATGCCAAGTGGTGTCAATGATTAAAAGAATAAATCCTAATAGCGGCTATCAAATGTCTCCACTATCCTGAACTGTATTCCCTTCCATCGGTTATAAATTAAAATAAATAAAAGCCAAAAGTAAATTTTATCAAAATAAATTTACTTTTATTTATTTCTAGCGCAATTAGATTAATTTAAAAATTAATTTTGAATGCTAAAATATAGCCATATTTTCATTTTTAAAATCCCATTCGTGTTTTAATTTATTATTTCTTAATTTTATAAAATTCATAAATTTACTGTGTTTATTTTCATCAGTTTCTTTTGCAAATCCACTTTTCTTTTAGGCAGTCAAATATTCTTTCCAGTTTGTTACCCCCAGAGGGAGCTGGAGTATTATTGCTGTTAATACACTGACTTTAATAACGAATGTCAAGCATATTTGAGAGAGAAAATTTTCATCTCGTATTTCGTCTAACCCTTTGTGCTAGGCTTCTGTATATCAACAATGGCAACCTTACCACAGATATGAAATCCATTTAGCGAGGGCGAATTCTATGTAGTACGAGCCAAGGTAACTCCTTTGCTGAAGTTTATACGTATTCTCATAAGTTCTCTGGTAAATTTCGAAATTTTTTAGCTTCTTTCTATATTTGGCTATAAAATATGGATGGATCCATAATATTCTTTATTTTAATATGTTATATTTTCCTAATTGAAGTCTTTTGGCTCTACGCTGTATAACATCAGTAACCTTCATCCACTCTCTGAGATCTCGTTTGCACAGACGACATTATGTGTAGTAGTATAAGAAACCACAGATATTTATTTAGTCATAAATAAAAGTGGTATTTTATGTATTTATATAAATAAAAATATGTAAATATAAATATAGTATTAAAAAGATTAAATTCTGCCGCGATATTTTAATATATGGATTAAACTTACTTGTTTATTCATAAACAGAAAAAAAATTAGTTGATATCAATTTTATATAAGAGTCGATTGAGTATCCGGGAATACATGTACATGTTTTGATATTGTATGGTTTTTGTTGATTCATTTCGTTCAATCGAGTTCCAGTCTTCTATACGTGGGAGAGAGAGGTCCTGTTAATCATCTTTATTTTATTTATTTATAAAATATATAAAAAATATATATAGCGCGGATCATGTATTAATTATATATAAAAAATATATATAGCGCGGATCATGTATTAATTATATATAAAAAATATATATAGCGCGGATCATGTATTAATTATAGATTTTAATTGCACAGCTTAGGCGTGGTCAATTTTATTTCAATAGTCAAGTATTCTCAGTCCAATAGGGATATTCACAACTACATTTTTCACCTCACTAAGATGATTGGAAGTGATATTTCTAAGAATATTTGAATCCACACCTTTTTTTTTTTTTAAGGTTTCCACCATGATAATTGCCATAAAAGAAGGAACCAGGGTAAAGCCAGCCACTTAATGAAAGAAATATAAGAACTATGTGAACAACAGCAACAAAGGTTCCAAAAAAAAAAAAAATCCTTAACTTGCTTTGCAAAGAATTTTTTCTTTTTTTTTCCCCTTAAGTAAGACGCTTAATGTTATTCTTCGGCATTCTATTATTTCCTTTGGAACGCAAAATCCAATGAAAGCGCCATAAAAATAGAGTGTCTTGGCCAATTTATTTGTAATTCCTATTTTCGTAATTTACCAGCGCGCGCTAAAAATTAATACCAGACCTATTTTATGACTTAGAATTAAAGAGGAATTACCCCCTTAATCCAAAGTTTATTGCGGACCAAAATACGGGAGAAAAGGTGATTATCTTGTAAGCCCGACTAATGTTGCAGCGAAATGGGTAAACGATTTTATGTTTCAAAAGTAATTACCAGACAGGAGACCTTTTATATTCGGTGTGTTTAGACAAAGACTCGTCCAACAGGAAATATTTATTAGATCTTGGGCTGAGAAATTAGAACGAAACTCCGTAAGTGTGATAGTTTTCTCATTCGCTATCTGTAAGCATGGGGAAGATCATTGAAATCTTCCATTGGAGCCAGTTGGGAGATTGAACGTTCGGGAACACAATTTTGCTACGCATCCCCCCCCCCCCTTCCCCTTAAACAATCACTTTTTTAGGAATGTTTCAACGCTACGACCCTTAATTATTCTCTAACTCCTGTTTGCCTTAGCAGTTTCTCTTTTACTCTTTTATTTTGTTGAAGAGTGGAAGTCTTCCAGAACAAACGACTCCACTTATCGTGAACTTCTATTTTGGATTTTGCGTACAAACCAGCTGTTGGATATTTTTTATTCGTATTCATTACTATTTTTTTTCTTTGATCTCGTTGAGTACAATAACCCCGAAAATATTGAAACATTTAATCTTAATCATGTGACGAAGTCGAATTTATTTGTTACATTAAATAGCGATATCCAGAAAGAGAGATGAAAACTGAGAACGTAAAAAAAAAAAAAAAAAATGAAGCAATTAGAATGGAAAGCGTAGTAAATAAAATAATGAAGAAAAAATAAAATAAACCGGAGGTAATAAAGAATAAAAGAAATTAAGAAGCATTCGTGAATGTTGCATTGTTTTCGAGAAGTTTTGGATCTCCCACTCCTACATGCCACCAGTGGCGCATAAATCATGTTCATATTTTAAACCTTGCTATACCCTAATCCTCGTTGGAAGCGGGTTTTGGGTATTTATTTTTTTAATGAAGTCAAAACTGAATTTTAAAAACAAAAAAGTCAACATTATCTACTCAGATATAAGCATTTTTTAATTTTTAAAATGAAATAAAATCCCTATAAATGATTCGATTTATTACAAACATACAGATACGTATTTGCAGGAGTACAAATGAATAATAATAATAATAATAATAATAATAATAATAATAATAAATGTAACTTCTTGGCTCAAATTTTTGGATAGATCCTGAAAAACCTTTATGTAAAATAATTATACACGATTTTTTCCCCAAATTCCTATTTTTTGCAACTTAATCTTTATAGATAATAATATCTACACTAATGCATTTTGAAATCACAATAGAAATCGGGTATTTGGTATTATGTTCATATTTATCAATTAAAAAAATAAACAAAAACTATAAAGAATTTTTAATTACGATTTTAGAATGTGTTAAGGTCATTTATAACTTAAATTTAAATAAAAATATTCTGAATTTTTATAAGAAAATTGGGACGATATATCGTTCTAAATATACCTATTAAGAAATATATCCTACAGAAACACTTTCCACTCTCGAAGAATAACAACATTTAAGAATTCCATTGAAACATGCGGCAGATTAAAAAGAAATAGAAGAAAAGATATGAATAAACAGAGGATAAAAATTAAAATAAGCAAACATAGAAGAAAAACGAGAAAGATCAGTAATAGATAAGAGGAAAAAATAAAAACGGTAAATAAAATAATCGAAAACGAATAAAAATATAAAAAATATAGATAGATAGACTTTTTGTTCTCAATTTGTAAATATTATTCAAAAATTTTGCTTACACCTTTTGTTTTCTAAGAAAAATTGTTATATATATCATGCAAGAAATAATGCTATTATTATTGAAACGACTATTGGGCCTTGCTGTCGGCTAGAAGGGATGCAATGATTGCTATCAGTCTAAATATAACAAGTGCTCCAGATCAGTCAACAAGTTGGCAATCAAGCGCTACCCATACCAGTTCAAACTTTCTTTCGTGTAGCGTCTTCTCGGCAAAGAAATTGAATTGTTGCCTCAAGTCTAACTTTAACAAATGTTCAGTAAATGATCTGGAAGATTAATGGTCTCTGCGAAAGGAGGAAGAGGACTCAGAAAGAAGAAAAAAAATAACGATGAAATCCTACGGTATATTTACAAGGCGTGGATGTATATATACAACAATAAAAGCCCTTCCATATTGACTATGATAAATGACAGAAGCAACACTCAGCCTGACACACTCCGTTGCCAGATAAAGGTGGCTCACTGCTCCTATGAGGATTGTCTGGTAGCAGCAAACAGACTTGGCGGATCCTTTTGGCTACGGCCAAAGTGATGGAAAGATTGCAGTATCGTGTTGGTCTCCTTATTCCGAAGGGAGGGGTGGTGGGAAAAGAAGAAAAAGAACAAGAGAGACGCTCAAGTCCCCTCCGAAGACAACACGACTCTATTTCGTCCGGCAAAACTAACAATTAAAGTTGGAGACTTTTCAAACAAGGGTGGCGTGATTTTTGTTTTTGAAAGGGCTTCGCTCTTAATCACAAGGCATACAGCGTACACCGCGCATGCTCAGTGGTAATCATAAAACCCCATAATTAAACGCAAAGCCGTGGCGAAATAATCAGAGGCTTCAAGATCCGATTGCATGCTATAGCCAACATGCCGACTGTATTCCACATACATTTTAATTGTTATTTATAGCGGCGAGATAGCTAGCAGGAGACCCCGCGCGCGAGTTCCAGACAACCCCATCAAAGCAGAAATGCAGTTATTAAGTAGCTTGTGAGAAGTCATCTTCAGCTTTTCCGATTGGTACTATGTAATTAACTGAGTATCGAGACGCGCCAAGCGTCCCTCTGTAGACGCGACTCAGTTTCTTGTTGTCTTCGTAGAGGCCAGCAGTTGAGGAGCCAACCCCCCCTCTTCCATTTCCACCTCCCCCCAGTCCCCTTTCTTTTTGCTACACTAAGATTTGCAGATGTGACCTCGGAAACAAGGTACCAATTAAGTTGAGAAAAAAAAATTCCCTTACTCAGTTTCATTCACAAGGGGGGCGAGACCAGGGGGGGTTAGACACGACTTGGGGCTGAAGGAAATTATGGAGAACAGTGATGTGAGATGTTGTTGTAATTATAGCGACCAGCAGAAAGCTAACGTTGACTAGAGACTGTTTTATGAAAATGATGATAGGTATCAAGTTGCCGACCGAACAAGGGCCTTCTTCTAATCCCAGGTACTTTCTGGCGAACAGCGTGGTAAACTCAACACGGATATCATTTTCTCCCCATCTCTTGCTATCTTTTAATGAACTATATTTAACCCAAATCGCTTTCGTTCTTATTGATTCTGATACCCACACAGACGGACGGTGATTGTCATTTTCTGCAAGTTTATCTTGCAGATGGGGGGAAGAGATATGAGTGATAGAAGAAAGGAATGATAAAAGAAAGTATTAAAGAAAGAAGAGGGAAAAAAAAGTAAACAGATGATAAACCACAAGCCGAGAGCATCCCTCCCTTCGCTCGTCTGAATAAATATACATCCGGGCATTTAGGCCTTGTTTAACAAAGGCTTCATTGTTCAACAGCTCCGTCAAGAGCAATGGGAAGAAACCATTTGCTCAAAAGGTTTCTTAAATGTTGCAACTCACACTGGTTAAGTGCTGCAATAGAGAGGAAATTGCAACCAAGTTTAAGTCCTGTGCAAACTCACTTTTCTTGTTCTATGATAGTTATTTTCGTAGAATGGTCCTCATAATTTCTCTTTTTTTTTCTCTCTTGCCATTTTACTTTAGTTATCCCACCATAGAGATTAATATCTCATTTTTAGCAACTCGAAATAACGTGGAATATGTTTATCTCGTTTTTTGACATTTGACTATAGTATCAGTATATGTTCATTTTGTTGTATGCAAAAAAGCATTAAAAGTAATTTTATTATTAAAGATAATTGGTGTGTATAAAAATGTATTGAATAATGGAATAAATTGAAAATATTATTTTATTTATTAATTAATAATAACTACTTATTATTTTCCATTTTTATTTTAAAATTATTAATAATATTGTTCAGTAAAATTGTCAAAATTAATTTGAAAAATAAAAATTGAAAATATGCATTGTTATCAATAGACAAATAAAAGTTCGGTAAACCAGTAGTATTTTAAGGTACGGCAAGGGAAACATCCATTTGGTAGATTTTTTTAATTATTTGTAAATTATGTTTTTCATTTAATTTGTCATCTCAGTATTAGAAATTTTAAATACAAACTTAAATTATTTAGAAACTTTATTAATTATTATAATCTCAAGTTGCTTTCCTATTTTTAAGAAAACAAATGCAACAAAAATATATATAAATAAACCAAAAATTTATCTTGCTCGGCGAGTAACATGCAGACTTATCAACTTGTCATATTCCACCAGCCCGAGACATCCATGAATGTCAAAGGAAGCAAGTCGCGAGACAACAAAGCTCAAACTGTGCACGCATTTCGTCTGCTACTTAGCCACGTGGAACGAGATGTGGTGAATCAGTTTACATAACTTTTATTCCAATAATTCCTGTCGTTCGTTTTTACTTAGCGCTCGCTGTAAACACACAACACAAAACAACATTTATTTTTTTTAAGAGAAATGGTGAAAATATAAAAACTTTTTTTGAAGAAAAAAAATTGCTACTGTGGAATTTACTTCGCTAATATAACTGATAATGAGAATAATTATTTTAATCTCTCTCTCCCCACACCAATAAATAAAAATAATAAGTCGAATTTAATAATTTAAGTTAAGCGCAATTGGCGCAATTCTACCAAATATCTGGGAATTCATCTTGATAGACGTCTAAACTTCAAGTCACATACGGATAGTGTTGCCACTAAGGCAAGTCAGACTATAGCACAGTTATATCCACTTTTGAACAGGAACAGCTTCCTAAGCATAAGCAACAAAATCCTCCTTTTCAAATCGGTAATCAGACCGCAACTAACTTATACCTCTCCAACCTGGGGTCACACGACTAAAAGCAACATCAACAGACTTCAGATAATACAGAATAAATGCCTAAGAATGGCATTTAATGCTCCATGGTTCATCAGAAACATCCAGTTACATCAAGAAGTCAATCTTCCAGATATTAAGACCTACATGACAAGCATTGCAGAGAAATTCTTCACAATCACGGATAATCACCCAAATCAGCTAGTTCGACAGGCAGCGGACTACAAGCCCTCAGATCGTTTCAAACATAAAAAACCGAAATCCGCCATCGCAAGAGAAAGCTGATACAGCCTCAATGCTCACAATGAGCGGGTAAATTACCCACAATCTAAAATCCAGATGAAGGGATAAAGAGTCAAGGACTCAGTCCATCAACCAATTAAGTTCAAAGTTCAAATCAGGCAAGGTGGCTATAGAGGTTCGACCGTGAGATGCGGTGATCAACAATACCCTTGGAGGGCAATGCTGTAGCCAATGAAGTGCTAACTGAGTCTCGGCTATTGCTGTTACCCTCCTACCATGATCAGAGCTTTAATAGCTCAATAACACCTTATCCCTACACTGTCGTCTACAGATAACGGGGAAATGAAAAGCATTCTTGCTTCGCCCCTTTAAGCCAGTCCTTATAAGTAATCAGACAGGTGGTAGGAAGAAAAGGAAAGTCCTTTTTAGGACTTCCAGGGTAACAAATGGCAATGCTGTAGCCAGTGAAGTTTTAACTGAGGCTCGGCTATTGCCATGACTAGTAGCTTTTAGCTCAATAACATCCCATCCACAAAGATTTTCTTCATTCAGATGATGGGATAAAGAGTCAGGGACTCAGTCCATCGTCCAGTTCTTTTAAGAATCAGGCAGGTATATACATATGTATATACATATGTATATACATATGTATATATATACATATGTATGTATATACATATGTATGTATATACATACATATGTATGTATATACATACGTACATACCTGCCTGATTGTATGAAATTATATATATGTATATATAATTTCATACTGTGAAAACCAGGCAGGTATGATGAAAAAGTGAGCTTCTACTTCTCCTAGTAAAGGAAGATTATAATGAATAATATTTTTACAATACAAAATTTTATTATCAACGTCATCGTATTTACAAATATACAATTAGGATATTACATTTTCAGTTCATTCCAAAGGTTTATCTCAAAATACTCGGTGACTATTTTGATATAAACATACATAAATGATAATAACAATGTTGTGTTTTGGCTTTAAGTACGTATTTAATAATAATAACTGTATTTAACAACATTCATGTCACCAATCAGGAAGAGTACAAAAACTGACATAAAGACAGGATAGTACGAAAAAGGATGGTCAGTTCTTTCCATCTCGGTGGATTCTTTAAAACGAATCTAGAGTACCAGAGTTTGGGGAAATTTGTACCAGAACATTACATACAGGCTTCCATGCTTCGGTTTTCCACTGCTGGATTAAAATCAGATCACCCATTTTTGTTGCAGTCGTGTTGTCTTTTTATGTGAATTTTATCTACCAAAGGTAGTTGTAAATCTGGCGCACGCCGTAATAACTTGGATAGGCTAAAGGTTGGATAATCCAGAAACTAGATACTAATCTTGCTGTAAAGACCAAATATGGAACTTCAGACCTGAGGTAAACAGAGCGGTGTTCTTACATCTGGTAACAAAATTCATCTACAACCTAAAAGACATTCGCAAACATCCATATTCAGAATTGGATTCGAATCCGCATCCCGCTGGTCAGAGAGCGAAGACGCTACTGACTCAGTCAACTAGCCAACTTGCTTCCGCTGCTTGAACTAGGATTCGTTGCCGTGATGGCTAGAAAAGCAAAGCAAAATCTATAGTACATTCGTACTGGGGTTGGGCTAAGGATTTTTTACTATTTTTATTGATTTTCTAGTTTTATTATTTATTTATTTATTCACATCTGCCGACCTGGTTTTGGCTGAGTGAATAGCATATCCGCTTCCGACCTGCGGATTCGAAACCCACCATCGGTATGGATATTTGTGATTATTTTTAAGTGGGAGATGAAATTCATCGCCCGATGCGAGACCACTGTCTCGCTTATTGGAGGTCTGAAGTGGCTGGAAAAGTTCCGTGATAAAAAAAAAAAGTTCCTATGTAAAACATAAATCTATAAATGCGCCCGAAGGACCAACGATGTACTGAGATTTGCGTAGCATTCAATGTATTGGACTATTTGGAGTTATGGCCGAGCTAAGGCTATGAGGCCAGTATATTGTTTGTTAATTACGTGTGGTCTTTCTGCTGGTGTTCGCTTGTTTTACGGGATGAAAAAACCGAGATTCTTGGAGCGAGACTAGCTAACTCGATTTAAGTTGAAAAGCATCCTTTCGAACCCGTTCAACCAAACGCCATATTCGATACCAACCGATCTATGGAGGCTCCTGCAAACATTGAAGTGTTGAAATAATTTTTGTAAACGCAGTGTATTTGTACAATTCTGATATAATTCAGATAAAAATTTCTAAAGACAGTCGACATATATTCAATTTTGATCTAATTCTATGTATGCTTATTCCATTTGGAGAACCGTGTCCGAGATATCCAATATGATATGTTTACACGTTCCATGCATATAATTTGGATGTAATGTGCTTGTTAATAACGGAAGCCATGTTAAATGACTCCCAGTGGTGCTTGGGTTTCACAGTTACTTCAGATAGGTGTGGTCAGCAAGTAATACGAGGTGACCAATGCCTCTTGTCAGAGTTTAGCAGCGAGGATCTAATGAAGGGGAGGGTTCGCCTGCTAGCTGATTTATGCACGAAGCTAGCTGGTTATTACTATTGTACAAAAAAAAAAATCGATTGGCTATTTAGGTGACTTAAGTCTTTTCCCCCTAACGGCCTGGGGCTTGGCCGCTGTCCAAATGGTGTTGGTGCTTTCGAGTCAATCGAGCTTCATTAGGCATTCCCTGTATTGAATAGCCGCACACGACCATTATCAAATTAGTTTCTGCTAATGACCCCCTGTTTCCATTCAAAGGCGCTAGAAATGGTGCAGCAACTATGTGCTTGTTTAACAGATCCTTTCGTCCCCCTAATTCACTTCCCCTCTTTTATCCTACCAAGTCCGGCACTTGATTTGTTAGCTAGTGGCTAAATGAGAGAAATACTTCGATATGCAAATGTACACGTCAGAGTTCATCAAATAGAAAGCATTGGTGAGAGTGGAACATGAAGACAACGAAAATCAAGGCAGAGACAAATGAATGGACAATCAACGAACAATTGTTCTTTTTCGCGCTAGGTTTATCATCCCCTTTTATTTCTTGGCTGGTTAAATCCCTCGAGAATTTTTTTTTTTTTTTTTTGTTTCCCCATGACCTGCGTCGTGATTGGAATAATTGTCCCGCTGTACCATACGTGCTAAAGAGTTTTTTTTTTTTTTTTTTAATGAACCACAGATGTTATTTCGATTTTTGCCGCTAGGTGGCGAATATATAGTAATCACTTTTTTTTTGTAAAAAAAGGGTTGTTTTATTTCTGCCCACGTCACCTCATTACAGCTTTATTACATTTAAATACTGGTAATTAACTGTAAAATATAATTAGTCAAAGGATAATTGATCGTGGAATGACGTCACGCATTTTATGACCTCACATAAAACAACACTTTTGACATCCTTCATAACAACCTTTCTAAGGACTAAGTTCATTCTGTTGCTCTTTCCTTTGGACTAATTCTCTCATCTCTGGTAAATTCTTAATCTCATCTCCCCTTTGGCTTCTTTATGATGGAACTTCCTCTCTCTTCTTTCTTATCAAATCCCCCTTTCACTCTCCCCCCCTTGATTTCCTCTAACTGTGTCAATTGCGTCATATGTTCTAATAATATCTACTGCCAGTTCTCAATCTACGCACTAATGGTTCAAAAACCCTAGTCTAGTAGTTCTAAATATAAATGAATGATCTCAATATGATTCCCGGGCTTTAACTTAGTAATAATCCCCAATTTCTTAATTCTGCACCAAGGGTGAGCGAATATATTTAATGATGATTCAGATTATCACCAGGATAAATCACTCATATGGGCCACGCCATATAACACAGAACACGCAAGTGTCATTACAAATAAACTACACGCATATCCATTAAAAATAATATATATATATATATATTATATTATATATAAATAATTAAGGATATCTAAGGTTCATGTCGATACGGAAATTATTCCCGGACTTTGGCTAGGTTCAGTTTAATCCAATGGTATTTTGAATCAATACAAAAATCTGTCCATTCTTTCCGATTTCAATGGCGATTCGAAGGGATAATATGCATCGAAATTCTGTATTTTAATAACCGCCCTGTGTCTGGATGGAATTTTATAATATTTGAGTTTTATAATACACACAAGAATACGTCTGTGGGATTGAAGTTTGGTTTCCATGGGCTCAATTTTATTGACAAAAATGATTCGTCCAAAATATTAACAGTACACAGATCAGGCAGAATTTATTAAAAATTGGTACGTAGGATTTTCTATTAAAATTTGTCTAGAACAAAACGGAATTACGAGTATAAGTATACATGTAGAGTATATAAGTCAAAAACTTTGGTCGGAGTTTTATATATCACGCTATAATGCATCGAGTTCTTTGGATTACATAACTTTGTTCGCTAAAAATGGTTCTTGCACAAACAATAGAAATTTCAAGTCCGATCAGAATAATTCCTTGATAACACTATATTGTATATAAGTAGTTGCTTTGAGAGCTGGATGTCGTTTAGGTAATTAAACTGCTTCAGCGCAGCTTTTTCTTCTTTTTTTCTCCTCTAATTCCATTTTTATTTACAAAGAAATTTGAAATTATATATTTTATTTTCTTTGGTTATATATATACGCCATAAACGATTCAAAATGCTAATAATAATAATTACTTATTATATTCAACAGAATTTACTGATATTTGAACCTTAAGATCACTATTAAAATTTGTCGTTCCATTGGACCATTTTAAAGGACAAATTAGGCAGAAAGTGTAGGTCGAATTGCTCTGATAATGAATTATACCACAAGAGAAACAATCTTACCTTGGTTATTTATATATAGCATATAAAAAAATCAACAAAATAAATAAATATAGTGTTTGTTATAACTAGCCTCTATAAGAAGTACTTCCCAAAGAATACAGACGGAATGAAGTAGAGGAAAATAAGTATAGGTGGCGCTTGAGGCATGGTTTAACCAGTTTGGTGGAACATTGTCCATAAAATTACCTGCGGAAAAGGCATAATACAGAAGTAGAAGGTGTGTGTGAGAGAGAAAGGGATGGTCACTTAATCGTATGGCTTTCCTCTGAATAGCATCAAGCATTGTTGGGCAGGTTTTTGGTGCTGCATCCCAAAACGTGAGAACAGTATTCTAAAGTCGGATGGATTTGGGATTTATTATGAAGTATTAGTGATTGTGCAGAAGAGAATGTCTTAAGGGAGGAAAGCGCATGTAGTTTTCAGAAACTCATATTAGTGAGAGGAAAAACTAGAAGTGTAAGTCAGTTTGAGGAGAGAGAGAGAGAGAGAGATGCAACCATTTATGGTCAATGTAAGAAAACTTAGTTCCATTATTGCTAGTGGCGGCTCGTAGCTTGAAATCGTGGGGGTGATGCAACTTTCGAAATATACATACGCACTGTAAGTACAGTGTATACGTGTTTGGATAAAATATCAAAATTATGGTCAAAATTAAAAAAAATTAAACATGAAAAAATATTGTTTATTATCGATAAAATTATACAGTTTAGTATAATTCAAAATTACTTAAAAATAAAATCCATTCCTTTAATTGTAATTAAAGGAATGGATTTACAATTTTTGAACATTACCATTAAATTCTTTAACTGTAATGTCCAAATATTTAAAGAGAAGAAGTAAACACGACAAGCACTACAAACACTCTACTACTGCCGCAAACACTGCATATAAACAACAGTGGAACTGCGCGACGGACAGTGCCGCATTACGCTAATAGCTCGCATCTCACTATGCTGTGCATATGTTTGCGCGCGTAGCAATATGACACTGTGGTAAACACAGTGCTGCTAGCGTCCTGCGCCCTCCTAAGTGCTACAAGCAAATATAAATAAATTAATAAATACATTTATATATCGAGAAAAATTGGGGGGGGGTACTGCAGTTCCTTAGTGCCTTATGCACGAGTCGACCCTGATTACTCTAAATGGCAAAACGTTAATTTCTATGGGGGGATATCTGCGATTGGTCGCTTTTGTACATAAGCAGTCTCATAAACTCGGGGATTTTTCTCCTGAAAAATACACAAACCAGCCGAAGAACACATACACAACAACAAGCTTCTCATCAGTATAAAATTTTTGTCTTAATAACTATTTAAAAATTCTCTTTGCGTTAGCAGACGTTAATTAATACAATACACAATCAAGTTTATCTCAGACCTGTTGGGGAGGGGGGGGGGTTGGGGAGGGAAAGCGAGCTTGATTATTTCGGTAAAACCCAACACTGTCGCGATCTTCAACTTCACTTATTTCAATAGACGTTAAGGAATAGCAGCAGAAGGCTATGTTATTCCACTTAATCCTTACCGTATGTGTGTCCATATATATATATACCATACGAACGCTGCGTAAATTAATTCTACCTCCCTGTTGTCACCACACAGCACGGCACAAGCGTCTACACAGCGCTTATAAATTCAAAGCAGACCTGTTACTAAAGGCAGCATGCAAACAAATCGAGAAACAAAAGCTCCCAAAGTGATAGTGACGTCATCTTGTTGTCACTGTCGCTAAGCTACCCACATTAAACAGTGTCCATAATAAACCTATTACATTAATTAACTAGAAATGTCTAATGCTCCAAGTCCTGGAATTAACTTAGATGAAGGACATGCTTTATAATTGGACAGGTTTGTTAGAAAGTGGTGTGATAGCCAGAAGACGGGTAGGGGGAGAGGGGAGGGGAGGCGGTTGCAAAAGAGTTATATAAAAAAAATGAGAAAAGCTGTGTAAATATTATAGGGGTGTTGCGTGAAGGAAAACACGACAACTCGCTACATTTAAACAGAAAATTAAAGGACTTAAAGAATCATGACGTCATCATCACTAACCGGATCATTCTGGATTGGTTGATCGTGTTCAAAACACGTGTTTACATCAATAAGGAAAATTTAGTGTATAAAACATTATAGTATTTTAAATGAAAAAGTAAAATTTGAGTTCTATTTTAATTAAAACTTGCAAATTCAAAGATAAATTAAAAAGAAAGAAAGAAAGAAATATAAAAATTGTATCAAAATATACTAATTGCTTTTTAGATTTTGTGACATGAAAATCAAGACTTGGAGAATTCAGATTCGTTTCTCTGTTAAATTGTTTTTTTTTAGCTGATGTCTTTTATATTTTATTTTATTTTATTTTTAATTCATTTTTTCCCTAGCCATTCCAGTTGACTGACTTCTGCCATTTCTCAAATAAATGCAATTGTTTCTTTTTTAAGTGTGCTGGTTTTCTACATAGAATCCGTCATCTATTGATACTAACAGATCATCATCCACCAACAGTTCCCCCTAAAGAAATAGAAAAATCCTTTTAGATCATTCGATATACCAACAAGGCCTAAGAGTGAGGAAAGGGGAAACCATTCAGTAAGAAGGTCCCGAATCGAGGGGACCAAAACTTTCATGCTTTTTTTTTTTTTTTTTGCAAGAGTTTTCTGTAACAAATGGTTTTTTGGGGGGAGAGGGGGATTCAAATTTTCCGAGTAACTTTCTCATCTCTATTAGGTTCTGTTTCTCTTTGTAATAAACAGTCTCGCCTGATGACTAAGTGAAACTGTGACGTCAACGTTCATCAAATCAAAGTAAAGTTACTCTTCCGCGAAACATACAAATAAAAGTATGAAATCTACAAGTAAATGCTGCAATCAAGAAAACGGACAACGTATATAACAGGTTGGGGTGGAAAAAAGGCTAGAATCTATTTGTAATAGACTTAGCCTCTTTTTTAGCCTAATCTCTCAAAAATTCTCAAGCAACTTGTAAGATTTTTGTCTGTCTTTATGGCACAGTTTTATTTATTTATTTTTATCGTGAGCTATATTGTAATTCAATGAAATTTGATATGTCATTAAGTCTATTAAAATTAATTGAGTCATTTTAATTTTGACTTCAATCGAACCATTTGTTAAAAATTAAAACAAAATTATGTCTCTAGTTCACGAACGCATTAATAATTCGATATTCATTCCTCGGATCTTTAAGTACCATCGCGCCATAGATTTCTTTGAATAACATAAATTTATTTCAAATAATCGTGATGATTGTCAAGAAAACAATGAAAATATTAACAATAGAAAATTCTGCTCTGAACAGTTACAGAGCGTATTGTTGGTAAACATTTATGAGGCATCATCGAAACCGTTGACCTCGCGGTTAGCCTAGTGGCTTATTTGGACTGTACGTAGATGCTTTATGGTTAATAAAATATACCTAGTGGTTTTGCGCTTCGCAACCATATGCCTGCGGAAGGAGTGTTCTGGGTTCGATTCCCGTCGTCGACGTGAGGAGCTTAAGGATCTTCCTCAAGTTAGCCGGTCTTGGATATGGACAGCAGGGTTTTCCCCCGCAGTTTATCTGGAGTTTTTCATCCCTCAAGCAGGTAAACCGGCCCCGTGAACACACGAATCTACAGCCATTAATACTTAACTCCCCATGAGGGGGCTCAACTCGCCCCAATAGGGAAGGGGGAGGAAAGGGAGGAAACTCCATATGAATAAATAAATAAATCGAAACCGTTATGTTCCTAATGGACTGGAATTGCAGAAATTGTTGGCATTGAACCAATCGTAGGTTCAAGACTAGTTGATGGGGAAAAAAAAAAAAAAAAAAAAAAAAAAAATATATATATATATATATATATATATATATAATTCAATTGCAAACAGTATTTTATGCCCAACGATTGTATTAAGAGCCTTAGGCTTCTCCGATGATGATATTTATAACCAAAAGACATTAACTCTTAATGGAAACGCTCATTAAAATAATAATAATCCAGTTACCTACCAATAAACAGGATTTTTCTGACTGGTGTCTTTATCTTTACTACCGTTTCTAAGCTTCGGTTTGAATACTGTGATAATAACATTAAAAAAAGCTGTTGTTTTTAACATTTTACGAGAAGGTTGGGCCACGTTAGATAAGTAAAGAAATTCAAAACGTTTTTTTCCCCTTTCCTTTAAAGTGCCAGTAATGATTCATAATTATTGACGTTAGCATTATTTTTTCCTTCTTCATGCCCGCATGAGTAGCCGAGTAAGGTGCCTTCCGCTCTTAGCTTACCGATGGGAACTTACTTTGAATTTTTCCTTCTTTATTTCCAGAAGGGGGGGAGGTTCCTATGACCATCATTAGTTCTGGAGGCCTCCGAAACTTTAAAAAGCTAATGTCCAGAAAACCGGATCTACCAGCGTACTAGCAACAGTTTATTTGAATGTTTACCTTCCACTCTTTCTTCCATCTGACCTCTAACTCCCCCTGCAGTTCGGTGGAATACAATTGGCATTTTCTACTGCCATCAGCTACTCTCCAACGTATTCATACAGACGCTAATTAATTAAGAGTAATTAATTCTAGTCGAAATTAATGTCAGTATATTCTTTAAGCTCAAGCAACAGTTTTTATTTTTCTCTGATGATGAAATAAACATTTTGTTAAAAGGAGGTTTTCATTGTTGCGTATACTCGATTCCTCATTCGTCATGATATTGTTATCACGTGACTTTATCGATTTGCTGATTTTTTTCTCTGAAATAAACATTTTGTTAAACTGAGATTTCATTGTTGCGTATATTCGACTCATCATTAATCACTATTGTTATCACGTGACTATCGAACTTGTTGATTTTTTATCCGTTGTGAAATACGCATTTGTTAAAAAAATGAGATTTCATTGTTGCATATATTCGACTTGTTATCACGTGACATTATCAAACTACTTGTTCGTTTCTAATTAACGTCATTGTTGTTTAACGCTATTGTTCGAATTTTTTTTTCGTTCATTGTTGATTGTAAACTATTCAAAACGAATTAGAAATCAACCTAAACGTAACAAAGAAACGCTGTTCTATTTCCTATGCGTATTGCAACAGATAGGCGCACATGCAAACAACTTAAATATCTGTTTTCAATTGTAATGAGGGGTTTCCACTTACTGTTCTTTCCATATTTAGATCTCAGTATTTTTTTCACGTATAAAAAGTTGTCATTATAAGCAATGGAATAGTTAATAGAGAAAACTGTAAGTGAAAATTTTCGCTTCATCTTGTCCTAGCAGGAAGTTACAATTCTCCTAAGGCTTTCAAACCTACACAGGCGTAGCGGATATGTTTGTTATTATCATGCTAATTATGAAATTCACCGCCATCTTCATTGTGAAAGCACACTCGCTTACCGAACACATTACTTTTGTGGTCTTTGATGCGGATCAAAGCAAAGATTCCACGGAGGTGGTTGGGAGAGGGTGAAATGACTTTCATTCTCGGTCGGTTTCTGAAAGTACTTAAACCGTGCACATAACCATGACAAATGACAGCACTGGAACCGAGGGGAGGCTACAACCTCGTGTGGGACTCCTACACCCTTGTCTACAACTAGAAGGGGATTTTTTGAAGAAAAAAAAATACAAACAAACGGGATTTTGCCTTCATTCTTGATCTTTCTTACATTTTCGATGGTAGTGTGATTTATTTGTTAAGTTCTTTTTCATTTCTACCCCCCCCCCCCTTGCTCACCTTTTCTTCACTGGTGATAGTGGAATAAAAGTAATCACCATACACTCACTCTCTTCGGTGTAAAACCGAAAAAAAAAAAAGTAATATATAACTTTGACAGTTTGTAATACAGTTGTGGGGAAAAAAGGCAATACTGACAAATTATTTGTTTCTCAGAGTATACGTGTGATTCTTACTATTAATTGTAAATCTCCTGTGGAATTTTATGTTAGTTCTGTGTAAAACAAACATATTTGAAAAAAAAAAAGTGAAAGTATTGTTAATAAAAAACATTTGAGATAAAGTTAATGACATTGTTGTGTCTTCTTTAGTATTTGTCCATTGACACCGAAACATTGTTGGCTTGCTTCTCGTGTTGATTGTTAGCTATTACAATCGGGTCCATTGTTGATCGCTATTATAGTGCTAATCCATTGTTGGTTGCTGCGTTTTGCGCTCATTCTTGGCAAGCATATTCTATTTACATTGTTAGCTCCGTTTTTTTTTATTTATTTATTTTTATACGAAAACTTGTAAATTGTAGCATCAATACTTTCTATTGTTTTAATTTGTTCGGGAATATTTTTCACCATTAGAATGACTTTCCTAAAAATGCCAACGGTAAGAATTTTTTTTTTTTTCATATGTAGTTATCTAAATACTAACACGTAAACGACTAATTAACAACACAATGGTAGTGTAACAATTTTTAACTATCATTAACTAGTGTTGATCTCAAATTCGCCAACATTCCCATAGAAATCCCAACACTTTCCCGTAGTGCTATTCATCTGTCCAACGAACATTGACGGCACGGTAATTTTCATCGAGGACAAGAATAGGAAGTTGTAGTTGAAATTTTTCGTGGGTTTACGTCGAAAATGATGTAATTAGCGAACCCATCGAGTTTGGTGGTTCCAGTTGAGAAAATACGCATGCGTCCCAACGACGCCATCGCAGTAATTATTTCCGCTCGATGGGCTTTCTCTACCTAAATTTTCATTGAGAAATATGAACTCGAAGAGTGTTATTGGTTCAATTATTACAATGCAAAGTAGTCGAGATTTTTTTAATTTTTTTTAAGTCTCAGCCAATGCACTACAAAACATTTCCATTTTATTTTGAAAAAATGTGTTCATAGAAAACGTGATTACCGGAAATTACAAAAACACTAACTGTTCCCTTCTTCTATTTTTTCCCCCTTTCTTTATGAGGTTTACATTTAGTAATGTGTGCATTGTGTTTGGACCGGAGAAGTAACTAATTCCCCCACCCCTTTTTTTTTGTTTTAAGTATAAAATTTAACGAGACAGAAGTAATAAGCAGACGACAGGTGTGTTTGCTTGTTTGTTTAGTTGTGTTTTTTTGTTTTTTTTTTGACGATATATTGATCTTACAGTTAATTTGACCAGGTGTGGTGAAATCTTAATATACAAAATTGCACTGACACACTCACAGTACTCCCCCCTCCCATCTCTCTCTCTCTCTCATTGCCTTTTTTTTTCTGTTTGTCTTTCTTTCATTTTTCTGTTTCCTTCTTTTTCTTTCTGTCCTCTTTCTCTTTCTTTTTCATTCTCACTCTCTCTCTCTCTCTCTCTCTCTCTCTTCCTATCACTCTCTTTGTCTTTCTTTCTATCTTTCTTCCCCTCTGCTTTCTTTTTTCTTTGTTTTCTTTCAATTTCACGTTTTCTCTTCCCCCTTACTTTCTAATTCTCTATATCCTTCTTTCTCTCTCTCTCTCTCTCTCTCTCTCTTCTTTCTCTTTTAATATTTCTATTTCTTTTCCTTCTGAATCTTTCACTTTTTCCCTTTCGATTTCTGTTGTTTTTTTCTCTTTCTTTTTCTCTATTTCGTTTGTTTTTCTTTTTACTTTTCCTTTTATTTTTTCTATTTCTGTGTGTGTGTGTGTGTGTGTGTGTGTGTGTGTGTGTATGTATGTGTGTCTTTTCTTTCTCTGTCTCTCAAGAGCATTGATGATGTGTTTAGAGAATTACAATCATGCTCAGTTCGCTTCATGGTTCTCTATAAGGAAGAATATTTAGTGTTTTAATTCTTAGTTTCGCCTTTAAGATGGGTGTCCTTGATAAGCAAGCAACCAGGAAAGGTTTAATTTGTAATTAGAGACAGAAACGTAGTTACACTTGTAATGACCTTGTTGCAGACTTTATCAAACACGGAGAAACAGAGAAATCAGTAATTTCGATCTCTTATTCGATAGTATTAACAATGATATTAATTAGTTTTAAGGGTGTGGCACGCACGTGTGGAAATAATGCCTTTTAATAGCATCCTGGTTCGGGGAATGATAAAGAAAAAAATAGTTGAATTGAAACGAGACGAGATTCCTAATGTCAGAAGCTGTTTACATAAAAAAAAAAAAAAGTTATTTCTCCTGATGAAAATCAAAATATGTAAAATAAATTCTGTAAATATTTTTAAGTTTAAATTAATAAAAATAAAGAAATCAACCCTCTAAACTAATTGAGGTTTTTAATAAATAACAAAAGGGTTATATTTGTTTATTTAGCAATTATAATCGTAATTAAATTAGTTAATAAATGCGAATTATTTCAATGATTAAAGAATGTAGATTATTCTCAGGTAATTGCATGATTACCAATTCTCTAAAAGATTGAAAATGTGTGTTGAATTTTTGACCATTTAGACGTCAAGTCGTAGGCACTCTGGTCACGTGATACCTAACATGCACATCTTTGAGGGATAAAAAAAAAAAGATTCCTCTCCCTCTTCCCTTGTTTCGTTTCCCCCTTCACCTGAGTAAAGAGATGAACACGTGTAAATAGTACGCATAACAATAAAAAATGGTAAAGGGTTGTTTTATGGGTACATAAAATGCAAAACGACTTCCTAAAGCTGTCGTAAATTGTTCATGCCATAGTGACAGGTTGTTTGTAGTTAAGCGCTAATCACGAGGCTTTTCGCGCGGATTTAAACAATCCGGTCATTATGGCAAGGTGTAAGGGATTGTAGGGGATCTACACGATGGAAACCCCACGGTTATGTGATGGATAGGTTTGAGGGAAAAAGAAGCGATTGTTTGTTTATCCGTGCATCTGTGTGTTTGAAGACACATGGATCATGTATTAGCGACAACCAGCTAGCTACTGCATATTTGTTAAAATCTTATACATGATCGTATATGTTCTAAGAGCTTTTATTTAGCGTTATGTAGTTTATATGGCTTTAAAAATGGATTTTAACTGTAGATCAAACTGTTCTAGTTTCTATGTGGACTGTCATGTGGGTTAAATACGATGATATTTGAACTAATCAGTATGTTGTGTTCATAACCACAAAAATAAATCCCAAATCTGAGCTAAAAAACTTCTGTTAATTTCCATGATATAAAATTAATAAGCTTATCCCATTGTTAATCTCACATGAAATCAACAATGGACCAAGTGGTAGCTGAGCTTTGAAATTTTCATTGTTATAAAAATATGTTAGTTTTCACTACAGGAAGCAAACAATACTGATTGTTCATTTCACGTAAAAGCAATAATAGTCCATGTGGTAGCTGAATTCTGAAGTTTTCATTGTTATAAAAAAACTCTTAGTTTCCATCATATAAAATTAACAAGCTTATCCTAATGTTAATTTCACATGAAATTAACAAAGGTGCACGTGATAATAACCGCGTTTAGAAGCTTTCATTGTTTCATTTCACGTGAAATGAAACAATGAAACATGAAGGCAACAATGGTCCGTGTAGTAGCTGAACTCTGAAGCTTTCATTGTTATAATTTTTTTAATGTTAGTTTCACCACAGAAAGCAAGCAATTGTTCATTTCACATAAAGTCAACAATGGCGCGTGTAATAGGCAAACGTTAAAATTTTCATTGTAATAAAAAAAAAGAAGTTTGGTACGTGCTGTTGAAACTGATTAATAAATTCTTGATTTCTGCGTCTTAATTAGAAATTAAAACATATTATTTGGAATAATGCTCGTTTTACATAGAAAATGGAAATAGAAAAATTATGGCTTAAAGAATAGAAATTTTTGAGTAATAATTTTTATTATAATCTAAGGGAGTCTCAATTATGATATTATCCAAGAAAAGTACTAAAAGGTTTTTCCCCTTATTGTTCTCCCTTCCCCTAAACCAGATAATTTTCACTAAACCTAAATGAATAAGGGATAAGAGAATAGAGGAATCGTTGGTCGTCGACAGCGAGACAGAATAATTCCCCCCCCCCCCCCTTTCTGCAATATTCTTTTCCCATTTTATTTCAGCATCAAATAGGCCGTTATTTCTAAAAGGAAAAAAAAATATTAAAAAAGTTCCTATTTTTCATCGCCCTCCTGTTAATACTGCCATTGTTAGAAAGCACTCATTTTCCGAGAACACAAGAAAACTGGAAAAGTAGCGCCACCTGTGATTTTAAATGAGCGCTATCAACTGAACACCCATTTCACGCTTTTTTGGTGATGGTTAGCAGGTAGGCTAAGATACGGAGCGTGAAACAGGCGGACCGAGAGTGGTATGTGGCCATCCACACTTAAAGCTTAACAACACGCAGCTCCGAAAAAGACTTTTAATTCTTGTCTTGAAAAATAATAATAAAAAAAAAAAGGATAGAAAAAAGAAAAGAAGGGACGGGGGGAAACGGCAACAACAAGAGGAGGACAAAAGACATAGTGTTTATATCTTCGTAGCCAGTTTGCCACTTTCTGCCATAAACATGCGCATCAGTCAGGGCCTATTCCCCCCCCCCCCATTCCCTCTTCTCTCTTTTAGTATCCGCTTGACAATTAAAATTCTCCGTGAAGAAAGAGCGGTAATTCTCCTTTTCCTCCCACTTTTCAGGGATCGCTCGACGAATACTTTTGTCCAGAGAATGCTAATGTGGATTGTGATTTTTTTTTTTTTTTTTTTAAGAAAGGGATCTGAAGGGGGGGGGGTTGTACTTTATAATTAGGATTTTCTGGGTGTTCTGTACGCTACGATAACTTTCGAGTTTACTTTTTTTTTTCCTCTCCAGAATTCTGGTGAAACTCGATCTGCGAATGTCTCGCATTACATCCATCCGATCTCCTCTTGCTAAGCACCGATGGTTTATTAGTTGCTGACAACAGGGTTTCAAATCCGAGTGCCAATTAACAGACGAACCTTACGCGATCGCCTCTGAGTGTTGCTGGCTTTTCCTAATGTTGGCCGATGATTTGAGCAATTAACAATATCGCATTTCTGAATTTCGTTTGTTGTGTCCTCATCAGGTGTTGTAATTCATTTAAAAGAAGAAGAACAAATCAAATTGCAACTCTCTCTCTCTCTCTCTCTGTTTCTGTTTTCGTTCTTTCCGTATAATTTAACAATATCCGTCGTTGCTTCCTTCAATGTTTAATAATCATTTTTTATTCAGTTTTTTTCTTTTTCTATCTATCCATTTCTTTCTATCTATATAGCAATTTTTCATACATTCCTTCTTTCTTTTCGCTTTTTCTTTTTTTTTAATAATTTTTCTTTTTAATTATTTCTTTTTAATTTTTTTAATGTTATAATTAGTTTATTTTATAATTCAGCGTATTTATTTTATGATCTTTTGTTTAATTCGTGTTTTCTCTTTTATCCTCTGATATTCATTTTTTTTTTTTTATTTCTAGTTTTGTTCATCATGTTCAGTGTTTGTTTTTCTCCTTTATCTTTTTTTCACTTTATCTATTTTCTCCCAATTTTCCCAAAGAAAATTTTTTTTATAATTTTTCTGTTTTTTTTTTCTGCTTGTTATTTTTTTTTTCCCTCCCTTTTTTGGTACTATGGTAATAAGAGCTTTTTATTTGTAGCCATTCGGTCTCTAAGTACCATCAGAATGAAAAAAAAAAAAAAGTCTCATCGTTCAAAAATCAAATCCATGTCTATCAGCATTACATTTTACATTGCTTGTAATATTTTATGATTATCACGTGCGAATAGAGTCATAAAAGCTGTATTTGTGAAGTTAATACCACTCTTTGAAGATCCCGGTAACAAACTGAAAATATACATTTGTCTGAAACACGGGCATTCACACACACACACACTGATTATTTTTTACGAACGATGAATCATGAAATAAAACAATCATTCGACTATAGAGGGCGCCTTTGCATAGCGTTTTTACTTTTAAATTTAGCCAGTCATCTCTTACTTTCCTTGAATTGGGAAATTTTAGTGTTGTTTACCTTGAAGTGCATTATTTGAACAGTATGGGAATAAAAGTCGTAAAACCAAGACGGGGGGGGGTGATGGGGGAGGATGGGGGGTAAAAAGCAACAAGTAAAGAGTGAACAATGACATTGTCACGCTCTGCGGTTAGGACGTTGGCTTGACTGAGATATTTATCAGCACAAATCCAACTGGTGACATATGACAATGTCCGTAGGAGTTTAATTTCAATTCTTTTCATTTATTTCTATCGTTTATTCGATGTTGTTTTATGTACTAGGGATCAGGTTGAATCAGTTCAAAGGTTATACGTTTGGCTTTTTTTTTTAAAGCGTGGGAGAAATGAAAAAGAAAAAAAAAATGGGCAACGTACAACAGATAGCTGGCTGGCACTTGGCCAATGATCAGGAAAGTCTGTTACGTCATCAGTCTTCAACCTCTTTGCGTGCGTTGGAACACATTCACCGCCAAGAGTTGCGTGCCAAAGTTTGGGAAAAGTGTGATTCGGTAAAGCGAACGAACGAAGAAGGTAGGTTTTCGCGTGAGAGCTTTTGGTTGTCGAGTTATTAAAGGTTCTTCGTTCTCTGAAGCTCTTTTCTCTGATTGGCACATATTAAATGCTTGTCCTTCCACAAACACGGTTAACACACACACACACACACAGTCTTGCCGATGCTACAACGTCGGTAATTTCTACTCTGTGCCTTAATTGACAACGTCTGTACGCTAATTTCTTACCGTAGCAATTTTACGACCCGTTGCCGGCAAACTACCTGTCCTCGACTCCACCCGTTTTCCCCCTTCTCGATCCCCCTCCCTTCACTCTTCTTCCAATGCAAGATCGGAAAGGGTTTCGCACAGGTTAGCCACATGGCGTTTCTCACACGGACAAATACTCGGTCGGATATAGGAAAGCTATGCTTGAAAAATATTCCGATAAAAGAAACAAAACAAAAACAAAAATGGGGATGCGCTTCAGATAGGGTGGGAGGGAAGTTCTTGGATGGCTGAGTTAATCATTATGTTATAGAAGCTCAGGTTCCATAATACTTTGCAACTTAGTGAAGTGTTTGCAATGAGATAAAGAAAAATGTGAGATTCTAGCGACTGTCGTTCAGCTGGCTTTCCCCCTTTCTTCCCCCCCTCTGTAAAGAGGATAAAGCTTGTCCTTACATAAGGACAGAATAGTGTTATCTGTTCTGATCATCACATAAGGACTGAATTGTATCGTCCGGGTATTATATTGTTAAGCGTGATCATTACATAAGGACAATACTGTCGAGTCTGATCTGATCATGACGTACGGACAGAATACTATGTCTGATCATTGCATAAGGTCTAAATGCTATCGCTTGAGTATTAGCATAAGGACTGAATTGTATTGTCTGGGCATTATATTGTTACACAATATTGATAAGCCCAATCATTACATAAGGACATATGCTTCCAGCTGGCCTATTTTAACTAGCTGCTGCATTACATCCAGGACTGCTTTATAAACTAAATGACCAAAGACGATAAAATGTGTAGTGAAGTAAAAATATATTTCCAGATATTGAAGTATGTAATTAGCAAGTACGATATAAGGAAGATGATGATGTTGGAAGAAACACAAAGCATCAAATTATTTAAAATGTATTTTTTTATTATTATTGTTTTGGGAAAGTATTGCAAAAATTAGAAAATCGGTACTTTAAAAGTACATTGAAAAAGGAATAATCAAACAGTGAGGAAGCGAAACGTTTTCCTGGGTTTAGTTGACGACGCCTAATGGTAATCCAATGAAAAGTGCAAACTAACTTACAAAAAGTATCGATGGGATTGGATTGAATTTGTTAATGAAGAAGAAAATGGGTGGAAAATGCCAAATAAAATGCTAACGCCAGTAATTGTGGGAATAATTAAAAAAAAAAAAATGAGGGAATGGTCCCCTAAGATCAAATTACCGAAAGTTGGTGTATGGCAGTGAGTTGTGCTCATTCTTCCTTATGTAAAACCTCTTTTAGCTTGGTTATTGAGTAGTTGCACCTTAAATATAAAAGTAGATGCATCTTCAAGTTTTCCAAATTTTACATCACAATATCTGCAGTTTTGATGTGATTCATCTAAGAGTTGTAACAATTTGAATTCAAAAAACTCCTCGAAATATTCTGAAAACAGATATTTGTTCCATGCTTGTTTAAATTACGAAGTGTGTGTTGTCACTAGCACTTGCAAGTTGCGAAGACCTGAGACTCTACATATTTGGTTACAGAATCTCCATTGTTTTGCGCGCAGACAATTGTTTTCAGTTCGTGTGGACACTACGTACAATAATGATTGTTTTGTGGTTACTAAGGTTTATGAGGCAAGTGTATTAAACTGCGTATGCTCTTCTGGTCGGCCGGTCTGTTTTGTGGGATGAAAAAAACCCTGTTTCCGAAAAAAAAAAAAAAATCTCCACCTCCGTATGAGACTGTTTAAGTCACCTTCAGTTGAAAAGTCCTGATAAAGGTTCTTTGCGTCCTAGATTCGAACCCAAGTCTTCCTAATCAAATGCCATCGTCGATACTGAGTACACTATGGAAGTTCTTCCCCAAATACTTATTTTTACATATTTTTCTTTTAATTTCAAGACCCTGCAAAAAAAAAATCCGATGTCACACTGCGCCAAACGAACACCTATGGATACGAAAGAAAATATTATGCCCATAAATTGATGTGTTATCAGATTTTGTTATGTAAGGTGAAAGACCCAAGATTTCCTGGTCAGGAAAAAACCCGACTATGTTTGTATGAGAATTGCTGCAGCTTTAGTTGCGCCATCTATATGAATATTCTTATACTACTACTACGAGAATCAAATCCAGGCCTGAAACAATAACAGAACATCTGGAATTGGGGTGAGCATCTTATCATTCGGCTGTGGACGAAAAACGCCTATTTCATTCTTGACGACGTACATTATCACCAAACATAAGACAAAACATTTTTCATTGGAAATACGGAATTATAACATCCTACATATCTTAAGAAGTTAATAACAAAAGAAAATAATGTACAGTTATTACTTCTATGATTTTTAACACTTATTCTTGAAATTTTCGTGTATTTCTTCCGATATTCTAGAGGATTTTATTTATTTTATTTTTTGAGTATTAAGGAAGAACAGTCCCTAAACCTATTCGAAATTAAGGGGTGCATCGAAAGGTTAGTATCAGCTACAAGGCCAGACTTAGAATAAGTTATTGATTCAAGCACAAGGTAGGACTGGGAATACTTTATTGGCTTTAGCCTTTTATCCATTTGGCCTTACTAAATATATTTGCTATTAGCTATTTTTAACAGTAAAACATTCCAATCACTCTTAAACCCTAACGGATGATATTTCAAGAATCGGTTCAGCTAGCTGATTGTTAAGCGTCTGGTTGCCTTGTTTACCAATCCGCCCATGATCTACTACACTTTCCTGTTTGAAATCTGTACTATCACTGAAATACACTCATGAGCCAAAACATTATCACCACCTACCTAGTAGTGTGTTGGACCCACATTGACCGAAATAGTCCCTTATATCGTCTTGGCATTGACTCCACTAGACCAAGGAAGGTGTCGTGAGGTATTCTGGACCAACTACACTGCCCTCCCGGACTTTATTCACACAGAATGATCTTTCACGTGCGAATGATCGACTTTCTAGCGTCGCCAATCGGATGCTACGTTCTCCAAGATCCCTCGAATATTCGGGAGGATTCAAATCAGAAGAATTAGGAGCCACGGAGTACACGGAATGCATAGTTTAAAGAGCATATCCACCCGAGGATTCTTACCTGAGGATTGTCTGAAATAGTCCTCAGGTAAGAATTAATGGTCAAGGTGTGTTCAGTGGGGGGGGGGGGGGGGATGAGAACAATCCCCTTACTAGAATAGCGTCACCAGCGACCTGTGTACAGCCAGCCGTGCAGTCTGGTTGCCTGGAAACAGATTGGGTGATCATAATGTTTTGACTCGTGAGTGTATGCGTATAAGTAACATACGTAGTCTCGAGAAAAGAGTAAAAATTATCGTCCATTTTCTGTCTCATTCTTTCTTTAATTATTTTTGATATGTGATTTTGATCTCGAGTGTGGAGCAAAACACAATCATTAAAAGAATCCCTTTTCCAATGCGCTATATTTGTCATTATCGATTGTGCATGTTATCTCAGAGAAAATTGCATGCCAAATGGTCCGTCCCCCCACAAACTTTTTGCCTCTTCGTCTAATTCAAATTTCATTAGTTTTTCGCTACTTGCTAAAATAAAGCTAAAAGCTAATTAGTTCGAAACACGCAGATTTATACGGGAATAGAACAGCTGCCATGGTTTCCGAAGGCCTTTCTTCTGTGTGTGTGTGTGTGTGTGTGTGTGTGTGTGTGTGTGTGTGTGTGTGTGTGTGTGTGTGTGTGTGTGTGTGTGTGTGTTTGGAATATCCTACAGGCTGGTAGGTGTTGGTAGACTCTGGTACGGTGTTTGCCTGAGAACAAAGCTCATTAGAATTAGCTCTCCTCCTCTCTGGAGAACACGAGCACTGCTATTTAATATGTATTAACGCTAATATAGTTGCTGTTGTTGATTATATATTAAAGGGAAGTACAGCTAATTAAGAAGAGCTTCTAGTGGGAAAACAGACAGGAAACCGACATTTGTAGAGAACGAAGAAGCAACACACCACAAGTGTGTGTGTGTGTGTGTGGTTTTGGTGTTACATCATTGTAGACACAATGAGGAATCACGCTTAGGGTTAAACAATCGAAAGGAAAAATAACGAAGGAGGGTAATGCGAAATAGAAAGGAGAAAAACAATTAGATAATGTATAAATGTAGGGATGGGAGAAAATAAAGACTATGAGGAAGCAAAAAAAAAAAAAAAGGAGAAACAAAAGCTGAAAAGAGTGGGGAGAAATGACTTTGAGGAATAAAAAAAGACTACAGAAGAAAAAAATGAAAATAGAAAGAAAAACGCAAAAAAGGGAAAAAATAGATGGAGAGAAAATTATGAAAAAAATCAAATATACAGTAAAAGAAAAAGTAAAAAAATTGGGAGGAAGCCAAACAGGAAGGAATATTTATTAATTATTGCAATGATAATGAAAAACCACAACTAGAAAAAGAGAAAGAAAGATAGTAAGGAACCGGAGAAAGAGAAAGCTAAGGAGGGAAAAAGGAAAATTAAATCAATCCAAAAAAATAGGACAAGGGAAAATGGAGAAAGAGAAAAATAGTAGGATAAAAGGGAACAGAAAAAGATGTAAAAACGGTAAAAACAGAGAAAGTGGAAGAGGAAATAAAATGAAAAAGAAACTAGAGGAAGAAAGAGGAAATAAAAATGAAAAAAAAAACAGGAAATTGAAGAGTCGATAAAAATGAAAAAAAAAAACAGAGGAAGTGGAAATAAAAAAAATAAAAAAGGAAGTGGAAAAGGAAATTAAAAAAAAAACAGAGGAAATGGAAGAGGAAATAAAAATAAAAAAGAGGAAGTGGAAGAGGAAGAGGAGATAAAAATGAAAAAAACAAAACAAAACAGAGGAAGTGGAAGGAATGGGGGAAAAGTGGAAGAATGAAGACGAATAGGAAACAAAACAGGATGAAATAAAAAAAAAAAAAATAAGCAGAAGAGCACAACCAGAAAAATAATAAAGATCTACAGAAAAAAGAAAGAAACAAGCGAGAATGATAATGAAAAAAATGAACAAAAATTGGAAGTTTACTTTTGGATATTGGGATAAATTTTTAGCTTTTTAAATTATTTATTTTACAAAAAACCGCTTCTCCCCTACATCTTCATATAATCTAAGACAAATGTTACTTTAAACTATTTTATAGAACCTCTTTGATCAAATAAATTCTTTACTTTGATGTTTATAAACGCCAACAAAGAAGAAAAAAAAAAACAGATATCGTAAACGAATCTGTAAGGGAGGGGGAATCGAATGAGTTAAAGAAAGCGCAGGGTATCCATGAGGGACCACTCTACGAGAAATGCATTTCGAGCCAAGAGAATGCCCAGAATGTGTCGTAATTAGTGTTAATAGACTTCCAGAATTGGTGTTTAACGGGAGCTAATTTGAAAGAACCAGGTGGAGTTCGTGTCCGAATGCCGAGCGGCTACTGAGGGTGTTCAGAGAAGAAATCTTCCCATTGAAATAAACGTTGACTCCTTCTCAGGCTATTTTTCATCTTAATATGGCATTTGAAGGAAGATTGCGCCAGTCTTAGTTTGTGTCTAATTTTGTTCGCATTCTTATTGTCTGGTAATGCACGTGTGTGTTCGTCGGCTGGTTTGTCAATGGTTTAACAATTAAAAAACGATTATCACTCCCTAATCTAAAAGGAAGGAAAAGATAGGAGAGAAAGAACGAAGCCCATAAGTACGTTGCGGGGCCCTATGAAGGGCCATTATTAGTTTCTACTGTAGAAATGGTAGAGAAAAACAGTAAAAAGTAAAGCCAAACATGAGCAACAAGAACAGAGAACGATTGCGGATTTATTTGTGACAGTTAGCAAGCGTGGCTACTGGTGGTACCGTGGGGGAAAAGAAGAAGGGGGGGGGAGTGCTGCGTTTGTTGTTCCGCAGCCCTCACCTCTCTGGTGAATGTTAATGAGATGCTAAATACCGCGATCTGTTTATAATTGCCTCTCTTCAGTTGCCTTGTTACTGACCACAAGACCAGCTACACAGGTGGAACTGGCAGGATGCTAGGCGACCCTCCCCTTTAAACGGCGGACTTGGCGCTTTTACATGTCATTAATATGCAGTAGGACAGTGATTGTGTCGTGACATGCAAAACTCTCTCCCAGAGGACAGATTGTCATTTTCTCATAAACTATTTCCATTAATTAGGTAGTGAGTCTGCCAACAGTAATTTGATCGTTCTCTCTCTCTCTCTTCTGTGTGTGTGTGTGTGTGTGTGTGTGTCTACCATATTCCTTATTATATAGACCATATTTTACTGTTTCCGGAACTTTAATTATATACCTCATTAAATTTTTTTTTTTTATTTTACTCTACTTAATATCATTGCTAAACGAAGTTAGCGCCATCTACAGATAACATATTTTTCTCTGTAATTTATAGACTCGCCTTTGTTTATATGTTATGCCGGTAAAAAAAAAAAATCCATTTTTTTTTTTTTTTTTTTTTCCTACACGCTAAATGTAAATGAGTTGATTAAGTTTTCACAGATATACGATATGGGTCAAGAGTTAAAAAAAAAAAAAAAGAATCACTTCTTCGTGAGCATATTACAAAGTTTAATTCGAACTTTGCGTGGCCTACTGATTCGTTATTGGATTATATTACTCACACAGTCATGTAAATCATAACCTGCTTTGCTTCGGATGCCAGTTGATGAGAGAAAGAGAATTGCGGTAGTTTGATAGTTCCAAAATCCCAAGATGATAATCTGCATCCTAAGTGACCATTGTACAATCTGCTTCGGAAAGAACAGGTTTAAAGACATGTTGTGTCATAGACGGAATACATCTTAATCTTTAATGTTAAATTTAAATAAAATTAAATTCATTATAAATTTTCTTTATTTTAATAACCGTTAAAATCTTTAAAATATTTTTTAAATGATTTAAAACAAACCATAAATTTGATTTTTAAAATTCTTTTAAATATTTAAAACTTTTAAGTATCAAATCATTTTAAATATTTAAAACATTACTTTTTAAAAAAAAAACTTTAAAATACATTAAACCTAGTAAATCCGATTTTAAAAATCTTTAAAATATCTAATTTGAAATAACTTAAAATTTTTTAATTTTAAATTTGATATTTAAAACATTTAAAATCTTTCATCTGTTGAAACACTTCTTGAAACACATATGAAGACATATTTAAAAAAAAAAATTCATACTGAAATAATATTAGCATGATTCACCCACCCAAGCACGCACTCATATCAAATGAAAAATCCACGTTGGCGGCCATTGCTAGAGCCTACACATGCGCACTGTTCTGAAGTTTATTATCAGAGAATTCTTATGGTTGAAAGCAGTTTTAGGTGGTGAATAGAAATGACTGAAATGAAACTGTAAAATTATAATAGGCGTTTTGAATAGGAATGCGTATACCATTTGTTTATCGGCTAGGGGGAGGACATGAATTGACCTTTTCGCTTTAAGTTGCTGGACGTGATTTATCTGAAATGCAAGTACCATCCTATTCCTCGCATTAGGTTCTGATGAATTCAACTTTTTACACAAAGAAAAAAAAAAAAAAGAGTTTAAGAGTGTAAAGATGTTGGTTATTCCTCACACGTACAACTGGCGACATTTCCCTCAAGAAAAGAAAGAAGGGATACATACACACGCCATCCTACGTATAATTTATTGAATTTAAATTATTTGTCTATAATTAAGAGCAAAACGCACAATAACTACCAGCTGGGACTTATCTATTCCAGCTAAGTGTTTTTCTGCCTCCCTGTTGTGTGATTTTGGTCAGATAAATGCTTTCTTCAGTCCGTCATCTGCTGGTTTCATACAGTCATTTATTTAATCGACGCATTTATGTGTGTGTGTGTGTGGAGTACTCGCGCGGATCATTTCTTTCTTTTTTTTTTTTTTTAATGAATGTCTTCGAGAACCCAACCAGGAATATTAAAACGCCGTTTACACATATGAAATACAATTAAAGGTCTCGTTCGGCCTCCACTCTTGTACTAAGCGTATGTTGAAGAGTTAGGGGAGCACTCGACAATACGGGCCACCTGTGAGATGTAGCCCTCCGGTCTAGTTTTCGGCCCCAGCGCGTCTACTTTTCCGTCCATTATCTACCTGTTGGCGACATGAACTTTGTCGATTATCATGTCTTTATCACTCTAATAGTACCTATCCCATGCTCATGACTACAGGCCATTAATGTAATAAGGGTAGCTTGATTGGATATCCCCCCAACCCATCAATGCTTTCCCCCCCACTCTCCAATATTTAAACACTTTAGAACCGACTTTTCACTTTACTACCAGATCTGTTTAGTGATTGTCGCTCTCTTAAACTAATGCTGTATGTGTGTGTTTGCATTCGAAAAAGATGCTATTGTTCTCTCAGGGAACGTATCTAAGGTGGGCAATGCTTTTGTCATGTATCACGAGTTCCACGCTATTGAAATTAATACTATGTTGTCACGCACAATCGGAAAAAAAAAAAAGTAAACAGGAATCAATCAACCACCAGAGGGCGTACTTATACAAGACTAATTATTGCAACTCCCTAGGAAAACACATATCATCTTTATACATATTTAGGTAAGGTGTATCTGATCACAACCATATTATAAGAATAAAATAATTATATAAAGTCAGAAATGGGAAACATTATAAGTATAATTATATGTGCATTGTGTTTTTATGCTTATTAAATAATATTCTGAGTTAAAACGTGGTAATTCCTATTTCGTTCTTTTTATCATAATATAACAAACCTTTCAACAAAGAAAAAAATTAATTGTAATTAGTTAAAAATAAAAGATATTACTATACTATATATCTAGATATAATTTTAATGATTTCTTCTGGCAATCCATGAAAATCACATACTTCAAGGAAGCTACAATAATAGGCTTTGATAACTCGCGAAGATGGCGATGAATTTTTTAAATTATAAATTAGCGCCATCTGTTGGATCACTTTGGACATTATCCAATGTTTCTTGAAGAGATGATATTTAAAAATAAATAATAAGTATTCGACAAGAATACTTATTATTTATTTAGACTAGTTTTCAATCTAAAATTAACCTTTGACCTAAAAGCTTTCGGCATCCTCAGCTTGTCATAATAGTGAAAGAAACAGATGTGGTATTGGATTCAATAGGAAATAAGGCGACTACGTTTTTACAAATCTATAGAATTTCCCACTTATAGAATTTCCCACCCATAGAATTTCCCTTAAGCAATCAATAAAACTTATATTCATTATTTTGCTTATGAGTGGGAAAGATTTTTTTTTCTTCTCAGCGCGTTACTAAGAAGTTGTACCTCTCTGTATCGGTACTGTACAATCTTAATATCTTTACGGAGAAAAGGTCATTGAGCTTATCAAATCTTTTTGTTTTCTTTTTCTTTCTTTCTGACATTTCATGCAGCTCATTTTGCTGGTTATTCCTACCAAAGAATACATAAAACCAAGTGGACAATTTTAAGGTCATCGTTCTGCCCCCCAGGTAAAGAAGGTTGGTCCCAAAACTAGACTATCTACATCTTTCTTTCACTGATACTGGCATGTGCCGAGCAGTATATCACTTAGGTGGATGTACAACTCATCAAGTCGTGTGTGGAATGATGATACAAGCCTTTCTGTCAGGTATGTCACCTCTGATAATGTTCACCTGACCTCCGAAGACCTACGGTTAAACTAAATGACACAATGTGTATAAGATCTAGCATTCTTGGACTCACTAGTTTGTTGGCATTCGTAACGAATATTTGAAAAAAAAAAAAGACTTGAGTAGAATACAATCGAGCATATTAAGATTTGTTTACAAATAAAAGTCTTTTTTTTTTATTATATAGGCATCCGTTTAAATTTATTTTAGTTGTTATTAATGTATTGCTGTTCATTGTTTCCACTTTCTCCATTTTGAACTCCAACTATTAACCCTCGTTTAAAGTCTATGAAGATGCGACCACATTTTGAGTTTAAATGAAAGATAACCAATGCATTGTTTTTGTTCTTATAGAAATCATTTATAGTGAAATAAGTTTTTTTTTATCCGCTTCAAGCCATGTCTTTCCAATTTGTATAAGCAAAGGTGGAAAAGAAATTCTTGAAATATGTAGCGAGTTAGGGCAGTCAAGAGGAAAACATTGTCAACCTGCAAGCACATTGCTTTTAGCAAGGCAGATGCGTGCGTGTGTGTGCATATAAGGTAATAGCTATTCTGTGGGTAATAACGCGTTAATGCTTTGCTTCCTTATGGTGTGCAGAAGAAGGGCACCCAACCATACGGAGCACAAACTACGGTCGGATGTCGGCATTTCCACTTGCAACGACCCTTTAAGAAAGCAGTCACCGTGAAAGGCAACCTAAGACAATATGAAGAGATAGGAACTCGAGATTTCTAATTGTTACTCATTTCTGTTGCTATAGGGGGAATGAGGGGGGGGGGAATGGGGAGGTTGGAGGAGGGGGGATGAGAGTTGAATTTATTCCAGACTCGACTACTCGCTAAAATATAATTGATTACTTCCTTCTATTGTCGCGTGAGCCTCAAGCGACCTCTGTGTGAACAGATATGATTGGGGTGATTTAATGCTATTTCAGCGAGAGACAGAACATAAGAGAGAGAGAGAGAGATAGAGTGGGAGGGGGATGACAAATGAAGGAAATCAGAATAGCACTACATTTCCTCTTTCCTGCCCTGTTGACCAAATAGTGGCATGTTTTAGTATATTAGTATTAATAATAGAATTAATCGTGTTATTATTAATAGTGTTGCACACTGTAGTTGCGAAATATTAGCCGCGTATGGAACTGACTTCTTCAAAGCTGTACTTGTAGTAGTTAAATGGCGACTGACTTCTGTTAGATAGCTCTAATATAATAATGATAATAAATCAATAAAAACAGATTTTCTACGACCTTTGATGACCCTTTGAGACTTCAACTATAAGACAATGAGTTCGTAATTCGTAGTTGGACATGTTGACAGTTGCTTGCAAATGCCCTGTTTGAAAATCTCTCTCTTTTTTTAATCAAATGAAATCTTTATGTCAGTGAATCTGTAATATCGAATTTCAATTAACTGTGGTCAACGATTGTGTTTTTTTTTTTCAATCTAGGCATTTTTTAAAGATTTAATTTTAATTTTTTTATTTTTATTTTGTAAAGATATATTTTGCATTTTTGAATTTATTTAGAATTTATGATCGGAGTAACTGAGGCTATGATGTTAGTGTATTACGTCTGTTTGTTTTTCTTGTCGGTTTTGGATTTCTAGACGGGATTCGAACCCAGGTTTTTCCCAACCAACAAAGTGCATTGTCGACTGAACTACGTAACTTTTTTTTTGTAGCTTGGATTACCATTTTATAAGTTTAATGTTAATCAGCAGTTCGTTGTTTTGATTATTGATCTATTTGAATATCGTGCGAAGTCTTGAAATTCCTTGGAACAATTCAGAGTAAGTTTCATCAGTGAGAAATGAAGAAAGATAGGGGAAAGCAGAGAAAAAAAGAAATAAAAAAAAAAAGGAAAAAACATAGGAGAAAAATCCAAGAATTAGTAAAAGAGAAAAATGGAAAAAAAATAAAATAAAAGATAATATAGAAAGATTGGAAGAGAAGAATTATCCAATCATAAATAAAGAAAAGAAGTGAAAGAGAGAGAGAGAGAGAGATTTGGCTGTGCTGTTTAGTACGTAACATAATTTGTGTAAGTTCAAATGAAAGTTTGTTGTTATGGCAATAGGAAAATTAGTAAGCGCAGAGAAGTGTGATGTTATTTTATGGTTTCTAAATGCAAATCAGTTATTTTTCTCTTGTAAGTCAATTATCCGGAAAGATGTGAAACGCATTTTGCTGTTCATATTCTCTTCCCCCCCCCCTTTTTTTTGCCTCTCCATTCGGGAGGTCAACGCCAGAGACATTAGCCTTGCTGAATGTTCTGAGTGGATGCTCCCACTATTAATAAGATTTACAATTACTTATCTCCATTTAGGGACTTCTTTTTGGGTATGGAAATAGATTAAAGTTCCCCTTTTTTTTCTTTTTACCTTCCCACCTCCAAGAGGGGGGTAAAAAGCCACCTATCAGAATGTTGGAAAAGGAAAGATCTAACGGAATGCATTAAAGTGTTGTCGTATTTTATCACGCGTGCAGCAGCTCCACACCGACTCTGCTTTGGACATGATTATAGGATTAAGACTTTAGAGGCAAGGAGATGATGTCTTCTTAGTATTTCTTCGCCAGCCTCTGTTGCACACACATATATGGAACCGTGGAGCAAAAAGGTAATGCGGGGTAGAAATTAGGGGCAAAAAAACTGGGGATAGGGGCAAAGAAAAAACTTCATAATCTCATAAAAGGCCGTGGAACAATCATTAATTCTCCATTGAACACATGTAGGGATTATTACGTGTGTAAACATGATTTAGTCCTCATCAGGGCCTTACTTTCCACGCGCAGAATACAGATAACTGATTTCCCTTCCTCTTTCCCCCCCCCTTCATTCCGGGGGGACGTGTTTGTTCGTTCAAGAAAAATAGTTTTCTGTCCTGCCCATTTTCCCCACCCTTCAAAGTATTATTTTTTTGTTGTTGTTCTTACATTACATAGACGTAGGGAGAGATGGTGCTATGAATTAATTATCACGTTTTCGTCCTTACTCAAAAATAAGAAATATCACAAAACCTTTTTCTTTGGAAACATCTCATATATGCCTATTGCTTCTTAAAGACATCGCATCTATACAGTGACTGACCATATTTTTTTTTGGAGAAAATAAAGGACAATTCAGAAATTGTTTCATAATAATAAAAAAAAAAACAGGTCGCGTTTATTTGTTTCACTAAAATTAAAAAGCTTTATAACGTTTATTGCAAAATATAAGTATACATTTTAAACAATCATATTATTACTTAAAAATAGTTATTTTGCTACTTTTCACAAGAATGAACATTTTTTAATAAATCAGGTTTGTGTTTTAAAAAATTCATAAAACTGTATACAATTCATGTCAAAGTTGCATTCAATGTTTCGATTTTTAATTCCACTGGTCAACATATTTGAAGTTTTTCGCTTGGTTAGACTATAAATTATATATATTTAGTTTAATCCTTTATCCAAGTGTAAGCAAGCCATATATGCCGCGCCGCTAGCGGGTGCCGGTGAAATGACAGTTTCATGTTTCTACGGACCGTGTGTGTGGTGCGCTAACATTCAATTTCTACGGACCGTGTGTGTGGTGCGCTAACATTCAATTTTCTATTTCATTTCACAAAATAAAAGACAAAATGGTCATTTAAAAAAAAAAATCTAAAGAGCAGGACAATGAAATAAAGGACTGTTGAAAATACAAGTTATGCAAAATATATATATCTTCTATATGCAAGTAATAGAAAGGTGTATTAACTTATTATTAAAATACTCTGGATTATTGTTAGTATTAGCAGTATTTTTCTTTAAATTAAAAATAAATTAAATTTGACAAGCAATTATAATGCAAAATGATATAAATATCCGAATACAAGTGCGCTTTGTATTATGGATATTAAAGCAATTGATGCTAAGTCAGCTTCTATTACAAGTAACCTAGTACTCATGAAAATACTTTACGCGCAAACATGTCGTACATTCTTGTCCATTTTAATTTAATTTGTAATCAAGAGAAAGGCTCTCTAACTTTCCTTATGCCAGAACATTTCGGTTTTATTTCATTTAGACCTTTTTTTTTTAATGATGATTTTCTTATGTGTATAATAAAATCGAAATAATGATTTTTTTTTTTTTTTTTTTTTTGGGTAAGGCAGTGTCTACTTGCTATTTTCATCAGTCGTTTTGATAATTAGTCCTACAACAGTGTAGATGTCATTAGAAGCACGTGTAGACACAAGAACATCAACTGGGCTGTCCTTTCCATACCACGCGAACGGTTGAAGTACATTTCAGGCAAACACGCTATACTTTTAAACATCTCTGGCGTGTGTTTCATGTTTACGCTATTCATTTGTTGTATCTTCTTTGCCTGCAGCTTTTCTTTCATCGACAATATTCACATGTAGATTTCAACACACGCGCGCGCTGCACCGACTGACTACGTAACAATCAAGAATGTTTCAACTCGCGGTGCCACTCTTATAATTGCGTTACTGTTAATAATTACATGCATGCCTTTCTCTTTCCACTCGTCTTTCTCTCTCTCTCTCTCGGAAAAGAGTCGCATTAAAAATAAATATTCGTCTTCCGTAATAAACGGATGGGGAAACAAACAGAGCGCGCGCTCGTCTCCTAAACTACACGCACACACACACGTACGTAGTGACAGTGTGTGCCGTATTTAAGTCAGTTTCAGATAATTAGAAGCACCATTTCGCTCCACTTGACTAATTAGTAAACATGCTTATAGTTGGAGTGTTGAAATTATAACATATTTCTTTTCTATTATTTCGTCAGCGTATATTTGCATTCTTGTTCACGGCCTAAGGGCACCATAGCGTACTTGACGAACACCATCAACACAGGCAACACACTTTACAAACGAGAGAGAGTTCTTTATACGCGCGAGCAGCGACCGAATCTTTTAATTGCACAATTAACGCTCGACACAATGTTTGTTTGTTTAACAGGCACCGGACTCGCCCTGTTTGTAACGTCAAACAGTAGTGGGCTATTATTTTTTACACGTGTTTCTACCCAAGTCCCCCCCCCCCCTTCCAACTACACCTTGTCGCCCCTTCACTCCTTTAACATCCCTTTTCTGTGTCAAATCACGTGACAGAATCTCGGGCCCTTCCAAATTGCATCACCTCGCAACGAGTAATGTGTAAGATGTAGAGTTAACTTAATTTTTCTCTCAATAATGTTTTTACGCGGCTCCAAAGTGAATGAGAACTAACGATGTATGATTGACACCTTGTGCCGCTCTTTCGCCTTGCACCGTATGTTACCGGGCGAAAGTAGTGCGAGGTGGTAGTAACGCCGTTCGCTACTGTCGCCCGTTAGAATTTGAACAAAATTTACATTATCTGTTCACGCCCCGAAGGTGAGAAATATATTAAAGTTGGAGAAATTCGGCAAGTGTAAACTGTGGGGACAATAAAGGCGTTGCTGTAGAGACTGCGTTGTTTTTAGTCCTTCATAGAAATTGTCTGACACACACGAAGGAGTGTTGCAACATGATGAAGCCTAGGGGGGGTTAGATGGGAGAGAAGGGGGGGAGAAATAGAATGGTGAGAAGAGAGAGGAGAACAATTATATGTGTCAACAAAGCCTTCAGGACACAGTCAGGCGACAGCGGAGAATAACTTCCTATTCAAAGAGAGAGAGAGAGAGTAAAACGTTCAGAAGCACTTTTAATCTCCCTCCCTCTGTTTTCCTACCTTCCGATGGTAGACAGGTTCTCGTTGAAGAACGCAAATACATAGCATCGATCACTAAATTTTGCTTTTAAAAAAAACCTCTTTTTTATCACCGCTTACTTTCACTGATAATAATAAAATGGTGCTGAAAAACCTACGAATATTAAGATAAGTTTTGCATAAATAACTATCATCTCTCATCCTCATTCGTCAAATATATTTTTAAGTAAGCGTTTTAAAAGAGTTTTTGTTTATATGTAGCCTATGCATTATTTTTGAAGCTTGCTATTCACTGCCTAAAATTCGAATTAAGGCACATTACTATTCATCTTATTATTGACACCTACCTAATAGTTCATCTTATTTTTAACCTCTCCGAATATTCCATCTTATTATTGACTACTGTCTAATATTTTATCTTATTATTGATTCCTAAGATTTTTAAACTTTGCTGTTCACAGCCTAAATTTTTAATTAAGGCAGAACATTATTACTCTTCCTCTTATTACTAACTCCTGCATAATAATATGGAAAAATTCATTAAATATTTTTTTCATCTCAGTTTTAAAATGATAATGTAAAATTAGAGTTGCAGTTCTATGAAACCGTAATAAATTAAAGAAATTCTTGTATATGTAATGTGCTCACAAGATTGTTACTTGAAAATGAATACTAATTAAAGATTCATTTGAATGTAATCTACTGTTACTAATTAAAATAATTATTAAGGTATCTATGTTAAACCTCATGTTAACGTCAGTATGCTTTCCAGTACCCAATTGTACAAAGACACGAAACTTTGCATTCAATGCTCATTTTTTGTTTTCGTTTTTAAATATATTAAAAATCTATTCCTGCCTAAAATATAGATTTAGGCAGTGATAATTTTTTTATTGCAATTACATCTTATTCCTGTATATATATTTTATATGAATAAATATATTTCCAATATTCACTTTGAAACTAGAGGTGTGGGAGATGTCTGTTTAATCCTACTTTTAGAGTTCCATTATAGCTTCCTTAAAAATCTATCTTTGCAGTACGGTAAGACATTCCGTAGCTGGGAATATTAACACTAAACACTATAAAGATCTCATCATCGTATGTATATACAGGTGTGCATTGCATGGGTAGTTTAATTCATCGAGGAAGATTAAGTTTGAACAATGAAATGAAAGTGGTTTAACTTAGGACCAGAATGGATGCCTACCTTATGCACAACTGTCATCTTCCTATAAGAATACCATAAGTGATGGGTGTTTTCGTAGGCATTATCCACGGCAGAATGGAAGACGGAAATGAGTATCTATCTGCATTACTCAACCTGTCAGTAAGCGAAGAGACCTACCCTTAGCTACCGCTAATAAAGTTCATCCCACGACAGAGTAGAATTTGTTGTCATCGTGGCTATAAGAATAGAACAAGGCAGGGGAAAAGAGAGAGAGAAAGGCTTGAATTTTTTAATGGTTTTATAGTGATAAATGAAGCCACTTACGCAAATATAGAACTTGCGATGAGGTAAGGCATTTACATTTGCGTGTGAGTGTGTGATTAACGGTAGTACCATGAATACCCGAAGGGAATAAGAGAGAGATGGGGGTAGAAAACGGGGGGATACACAGCAGCTCTCCTGAAACGCAATACGTTTGGTCACCATTTTTTTTCTTTCCCTTTTGTGTACCGCTTCTGTCTTTCGATGTCTCCCTTGCGCGCGCGCGCGCGCTCCTGTATATGTCTTTCCCCCCCCCCACCTTCTGTACGTCTGTGTGTCTGAATGATTTACTGTGATTATATTTCGTGGGTTTGTCTCATAAGCCTAGATGCACGTAAATTAATGATGATACCGTAACAGCCATCGGTTATAAAGCGAACAGTTGATCTACATGATAATTTTCGATGCTTTTCTTTCTTCCCCCCGTCCCTCCCCACCTCCCCACCTCCCCCCATACTCCAACCACTTTCAGAAGGTAATAATCCTTCTGAACGTATACTTTATAATTATAGCATAATTTTTCTGCTCTTTTCAAAAGAGATTGAGCCTTTCCTGGACTAATATTACATTGAACGTAATTAGGCTTAAGGCTATTAAATGCAAACTACTCGAGTTTTCATTGGCTATTTATAATTAAAATGATCCGAAATGATACCGAATTACTTTAATTTGTAGGCGCAATTACCGCAAAAATAAATATTTTTCTGAAACAAGATATTTAAAGCGTTATTGGCTATAAAAACTCCAACAATTAAATTGAAGTCATTTCGAACAATCATCTTGGGAATTGAAGAAGATATCGAAAGAAATAAATAGAACGAAGTTAAAAAATATATATGGATTTGAGGGAACGAAGAATAATTATCTTAAAGAAATTTATGGAATTAGATATAACAACGAAGCTAAGAAATCTTAGAGAAAACCTGAATCTTCGTTTTTATCAATTGATGTGATTATTCTACATCCGATTTCAACTCTAATTGCGTAGTGGATTCAAATAATTACAGTTTAAAATTTAGGTAAATGTGTGTAAAAATTGTGCAACGAAGTAAGTATTAAGCATGAGAGAGAGAAAATTCAATACAAGCAACGAAAGATAATAAGCACCATAAGAGACATGCGCTAAATAGCAAATGTTTTTTTTTTTTTTTTTTTTTTTTTTTTTGAATGTGCATTTCCTGTAAAACACATTTTCAATGCGTGGACTGGTAACATTTTTGATGACCATTGCGCAAATGACGTATCACCCACTTCCCCTCCTTGAGACAATAACAGACGTTACAACCCGTGTTCTATCTCTACTAAAGTTAATGTTCTTTTGGACTCATCTGTCTTCACGTCTTCTTCCTACTACGAACCCAAAAGGAATCGGATTGTCCACGGCATGTGGGTGTTGTTATTTATCAAGAATTTACGCTACAGCACTTAATAGCAAAAAAGTCTATTTACCGGAAGTGACATGACGTCATTTCCATTTTTTTTTTTTTTTTTTCCCTGCGCATGAAATCTACAAATTTATCTTCTTCCGATGATGACAGTGGCACGCAGGCAACTATTTCGGTGGTCACTTACCTCGTATAGATTTGCCGGAATCCGTGGTCAGTAGCCCTTATAAAATTCTGAAACTTCTTCCAGTCGGGTAGGACTTAATTAGTCAATTAGGAAAAGAGGAAGGTGGATGGGTCTATTTCTTTCTTTCTTTCTTTTTAGCTGTCTTTCCTTTGGGCCTCTCAACAGGCCAGTTTGTATGATATAAGCGCTTCCTATACACAGTGCTTGTCATCTTGCAATGACAAATTGCTTCTCCCAAAACCCCTGTCTCTTTCCTCCCCATTCTGTCTCTCGGTTTCACGCCCCCCGTTTCCTTAAGGGAGAGGTGGATAGCAGACCTGTTTTGCCTGCTCATTAGGAAATTTGGGCACTGCGTAGAAGTAATGTGCTGTTTCCACCCCAGAGGGTTGCAAACTGATGTTTCTATGAGTCTAGAGAACAGAGTGCAGACAAGAAATGGAACTTTTAAAGACCAACTAACTTTCGGAGATGTAAGGTAAAAGTGGAGGGGGGAGAGAGGGAACGAAATTGGAAGGTAATTTACTGAACATCTTCGTATACACTCACCAGTTGTTCCACTGATTGTAATGAACCGCCATCAAAGCCTCAGCATTTTCAAGGCGATTCTGTTTTTATTCGCCTTAAAAAGAAAATGGCATTGGCAGGAGCGGTGTCTGAATAGGCATGCCGAAGAAATGATGATTGAATGTGTCACTCTATGTGTGTTCAGAAAATCACAAACTTTATTCGGTTGCTCTCCAACTCTTACGTTTCCATGACAACCACTTTGGCCGAATTTAACTGTACATAACTCTCTCTCATCCTCTCACCTAATTTCTTTCTTTTCTCCATTTTTCTATTTTAGCTTTCCTTCCTTTTTCTACTTTTCCTCCTTATTCTGCCTTTCTCTTTCTCCTGTTTTAACTTTTCCTAATAGGAATTTTACTTATTTTAAGTTTTCAATCTTTGTCAAAAGAAAAAAAAATAATCGATTTGGTACAAGGAACGCATTTCTGGTTCGCATTCCGATAACCCAAAAACACCTACGAGAAGCTATTTAAAAAACAGGACGCTATTTGAGGGCATTCCGACCTCTGAATAGCTAATGAATACGTTCACCATCTATCGACTGCATTCATCTCAGTTATTTAAAGATTCTCTTTTCAATTATACTCCGAGGATCGGATACGCCTAATGAAGGGTTAGACTTTTAATAGAAAAGTATCTAATATCGTTACACAGTATTTCTACTAGGAAAGACCCCGGGAGTATGTAGTAACTCGCAGACGTATTTGCTAATTGCAGATGCTATTGATATGCCGAATAAAAAAAAAAAAAAATCAACTTAGCGCTCTTGTGTGCTTATCATCAAACGACTTCATCAGATCCCAATGGATCAAAAACTAACAACTGCCGATCATTTACAATTCTCGCAAGCACTACAGAGAACTCATTAGCCAATATTTCTCCAAAGGGAAACAAAAATTAGGACTGCAGAGACCATATTGTAGTGGTCTTCGTTGAAAGGGGATGATAAGGGGGAAGTGAACGTCTCCACCCCCACTGGTATAGTGATGGATATCGGTAAGGTTAGGTGGGGGGGTGGGAAGGGATGATGGGCAAAAATGCACGTGTCTGAAAGATCGAGAAAGGTGCTCTTGTTAATCTGTCCATCGGACACGCAACGGAACTAGGAGGTTGTACAGAGCGACGACTTCAAGGAAAGGGGGGGGGGTTCCGCCGGATGTGTCATTAGTAGCGGGGAAAGTAGTTCAGGTAAATGCATGTAAAGGTAAAGGCAGGGGTTGGGGTTATGATAGGAACTGTCCATATGGTCGTTGTTTAGATATGTTCGTGTGGGATATGTTTAGAGTGTGATGACCTGTCGATCGTAGGAGGGTCAAAAAAAAAAAAAAAAGGTAACTGGTTAAAGACCTTACAGGAATGTTTGATAGAAACTTAATCAAAGATGCTAAACCGAATTTGTTTTTATAATTAGGACTTAGCTACAATAATCTAAACCTTAAAAAAATCTTTACTACAACATTTTGCATTCTATTCCTGTCATTTATCGAGTCCCGAACATGCTCATTATTATTTTTTTTTTCTCGTTTGAATTATTTTTGCATCATAAAAATGTTCGCAATTTTTCTTCTTCTGTAAAAATATTGTGTAGCCGGAAAGAACGCTAAATGTTCCCTTTGGTTGAAGAAGAAAATGCCCGGTTCAAATCCCGTGTAAAACGTGAGGGACCTTCACAAAGGGCCTTATCAACTTGATTTAGCTTGTCTCTTCCTGCAAAACAGAAGAAAACAGCCGAAGAACACACGCACGTACTAGATGCAATAGACTAGTGGCCTAAGTTATAATCCGACCAGAGAAGGGAGAGCTGTCGTTGGCAAGCTGCCAAGAAGAGTCCATTCATGTTGAAGGGGAGAAAGAAATAAGGCGATGAACGAATCGGTCACCAACATGCGAAATCACGTGATTTATACGTAAAATTTTCCAACTGTTATACAAGCAAAATAGCTACCACTTAAAACTACCATGATCATAAAAGAGAAGTTAATTTTCCTAAGGGTAATAATAAACAACTCATCCCACAAGACAGATTGATTATCGGAATGGATTCTCCTTCTGTTGATATGCTCAGAAATATCGAAGGGTCTCGTATCTGTGAGCGTACTATACCTTTATCGTAATCACAACAGTCCTAATTTGCTTCTGATATGAAACTGAACAAGATTTCAGATTACTATTTACTTATTTCTTTATGTATTTTTGGTCTTTTAATTTTAAGATGATGATGCCCATTATAAACATTCATGATATTGTAGGGAAAAAATAATCAAGTACTTTACATTTAAATGAAGATGGGAATTTACTTAATCCATAAAATAATTTTTATCTTAAAATTGCATACCCCCCCCCCACACCCACACAACAGGTTAACAATTGCTAAACCTGTTGCCATCAATTCCGTGGATGAGCTAAGGAATGCGTGGACGGAGATCAATTTTCTTTTTCTTCAAGCCTCCAATAAGTAGGATAGTATCACACCGGATAATGAAAATCATCTGCTACCTAAACATATTCACAAACATCCATGTCATCTGATTTGAACCCAGAGCCTGTTGAAAACCAAGTTACAATGCTTTGCAGGGTTGCCAAGAAAACCAAGTTTTCTTGGCAACCCTGGCCGAAAGTGGGAGGGATTTCTGGAGTCATTTTTATCCCATGAAAATAAAAGGTCAGAGTTCAATCCCACAGTCCGTTGTATTTCTATTGTTTTTATAGTCAATCTTATTCGACCCCATTCATTCAAAATGCAGCCTTTTTTTATTATTAATTATGTTTGTTTCTATTCCTAATTTTGTTAATTTCAATAATTTTTATTCCTAATTTCTGTGCATATTTTGCTTATTTCTATTCGTAAATTTATTAATTCTATTCTTAAAGTCGTTAATTTTATTCATTTATTGCTAATTTCTCAAATTATTCATTTTTATTGCTAATTTCTATGCTAATTTTATTCATTTATATTCTTAATTTATTCATTTCTACTCTTAATTTTATCCCCCCCCCCTTAATTTCCTAAGTGTATTCGTTTTCATTAATGTCTATTCTTACTTTTATTAATTTCTATTCCTAATCCTAAACGAGAAATGTAAAATAAAAACAAAAATGCAACAATATTCAGCTTCTGGGGAAAAAAAAAAAAAGAAAGAAAGAAAACGAGCAAACACAAAGTTACACAAAGGACACAACGAAGGGGAGGGGGGGGGGAGGTGGAGCGTCAGTCTCCTAGTTCTACTCTTTCTCTCGTGCTAATGAGAAAGGTGGTGAAACAGCGCTCAACACCACCACACTGGTTTCCTGTACTTAAAACTCATCCAAAGGAATGCGACATCACTGACCATAAACGTAAGAGGGCAGCACCGTCTAATTTAACATCTCGGATAGAATCCACGGGCCTTGTGTCTGCCCTAGGTCCGGAGGTCCGTTGTATGGCGCCCTTGCCTCGATATAATGTCTGGTTCTTTTCATTAAGTGTGTCATCCCTGTATCAAACAGCCTAAGACTCTTAAAGGAAATTACTTATAATAAAACACCGAAATGTTTCATAAATGTCACCGCACAGGGGCAGCTCAGTAGCCGTAAGTTTAATGAAGATCATTTTTTTTTTAAACCTGCCTCCAAACTCTAAAGACATTACAAGCAATAAATTAACCTGTGAGACCTTAGTTCCGGCCATTAAGCCCTCTCCATACACCCTGGCTGGAACTGATGTGCTAGTTTTCTTATGGCCACTATAATATATTAAATGACGTAGTCCCATTTCCGGCTCCGGTCTGTAGATACACGAAAAGGTGAGGCAAAGTAGATTTCAATTTAATGATCATGACTGTTGGTGTTACGTCAGAAAACAATGATGATAGATGCTAAGGAATGGAAGGGGGATGAACAGGGGCAACAGAGAAAGGTAAGAGCTCGTGGAAAGAGAGAGAGAGAGACGCATCTCAAGCGTCTACAGTAGGTTTTTACGTTAATAACCATTTCTGCTTGAGATGGTAGTTAGGAAAGAGGCGCGCGCGAGTTAAAATAGATGTCTTATGTGAGATAGGAGGGAAAAGTGTCGACAAACACTAAATTAACATGCACTGTTGTGATACAAGACTGAAAAAAAAAATCTATGCTTTCATTTCTTTTCGTATTTAGGAGCAGACTCCTTGATTGCAACTAATTATAGAAAGCTCTTAGTTGGAATAGTTGAGGACATTTCTGAATTCTCCATTGCTGTCTTCTTTTTGAAGTAATCCCGCACTTTGCAAATGCTAATTGGGTTTGGAAATTCCACAAATTGTTGGCGGACTAGAAATGAGGTAGATGACATCGTGATTCTTCTTCAACAGTCCGTTATTTTTCCATCTAGAACACTTTAAACATGGATTTTTAGCTTTCGTTTATTTGTGAGAGGATTTAAAAAACATTCAAGATCATAAATAAAATATAACAATCGGTATGTTGTTAACAATTAGCAGTTGTTAACAAACAGCACACTATTTCCAAAAAAAAAAAAAGTGCTCCTAGTTTGCTGTTTCTATTTAAATACAATATTCCATTCAGAATAGGCCGTCTTCATTTGAAAAACAGTAAACCAAAATTAGACTCTTTTATTTATATTCTCGTATTTTGCATCGAAAAATTCAATATTTCTGATTCAGTTGGTATTGGATTTCCTTCATAAGGATACGATTTCAGTCAAATTCCATTCCCCCCCCTTTCTAATCACCTAACCTAAGATTATTCACCAAACCTTAGTATTATGCATTTATTTATTGATAAAAAAAGCATACACTTATTAATTTTGTATCTTGACTTTAATGGAGTACATTATTCTTCAGCTCATCTAGCTAAGATCGAAGTGGATTCTATTTGCCGTGAGTCATTTATAACGAAACCCTTCAGAGAAATAGCTTAAAGGTCGATTATGGTATTAAAGGTAAGGAAATAAATATCTTAGAAGACAGACAGACAAACGGAAAGAAAGACAAATAGATTAAAAAGAAGAGAGAGGGAGAGGTGGGGGGGTAGTAAATATTTGCTGAAATTGCCTTTAATATGAATCCGCATGCGATCAATTCTTCTTTCATAGATAACCGTACATTTCTGCTGATCCATAAAAATTGACAAACTATATTTATTTGCGCATTCAAAAAATAAGTATTTATCCCAAATTAACAAAGTACAGAAACTAGTACTAAGTTTGTGTACTCTGGCAAAATACTGGCCTTTTTTTGTAAGTTTTTTAAATCAAAACTAGCCTTTTTCGCCATAATTTCTTGGCAAAACAGATCTTTTTTCTTTTGATAAAAATGCCTTAGAATGCTGCCTTTTCTTTCTTTCTTTTTTTTTTTTTTACAAATGATTTAACAGAACCCTGTCCGTTTTTCCAAGACATTTTAACAGAATCCTATCCTTTTATTGCTGATACTTTTTAACAGTGCGCTGTCCTTTTTTTGCCAATACTTCTTAAAAAAACACAGCTTTTTTTGTAATTTTTTTTAACAAAACACTGCATTTTTGCCAAATTTTATTTAGTAAAAACACTTTCCCTTTTCACCAAAATGCTTTAATAAAACATTATCTTTCCATAATTTCCACCAAAAGTTTTTTGAAAAAAAAACCTTTTTTTTTTTACCAAAATATCTGTTACAAAATCTTGATCATTTTTGGTCTAAACTTCTTTTCCGTTTTGCCAAATTTTTCTTTAGTACAATACTTTCCTCTTTGCTGAAATTTCATTAGAAAAACACCTTTCTTTCATCAAATAATTTAATAAAATCTGTCCTTTTTTTTTTACAAAGCTTTAACAAAACAGTTCTAATTTTTCTTTGTCAAAACAGTTCTTTTTCAATTTTTTTAGCAAAACACTTCCTTCTTTTGAAAAACATATTTTCTCAACAAAAATATCTATCAAGTATTTTTTCCAATTTTTTTTTTTTTTAGAAAACACTTCTTTCTTCTGAAAATACATCTTTTTCTTAACAAAAATATCTATCAAGTACTTTTGTCTTTTCTCCCAAACTTTAATAAACTGTTTTGGTTTTCGTCAAAACTTCTTTAGCAAACGTTTTTATTTATTTTATTTTTTATTTTTTGCCAAAACTTCTTTAGCAAAGTTTTTTCTTTTTTTGCCAAAACTTCTGTAACAAAACAGTTTTTTTTTTTCAGTTCTTTAACAAAAGTATTTTTCAAAAATTTCTTTCGAAAAACGCCTTTTTGCAAAAATTTGTTTAGCCAGTTATTATTTTGCAAGTGCACTGAAAGGTTTTCTTTTTTTTTTTGCCAAACTTCTTGAACCAATTTTTTTTTTTGCCAACACTTCTTTAACAAAACTATTTTTTGCCAAGTTCTTTAGTAAAACACTTTCCATTTCGAAAAACATTCTTTAAAGCCCTTTCCTTTTTGCCAAATTTTCTATAACAAAACGCTTCCGTTTTTATCCATGCTTTAATAATCTGCATTGCAAATTGCATTGAAGTTTGTGTCCAATTTTCTTTGGCAAAACAATACGATTTTTATCACCGTCAATGCACTGAAAACAGTACCGTCTCCAAATGAATTCTCTTTCAATCTACGCACAATGGTTAGTTACCAAATTACTACATGCAACCTGTAATTCCAATCTCAGTACTGGAAACGCGAAAATATTATTTGCTTGTAAAAATATCTACAGCGATGTAATAAATCTACATTTGCTATCGTTCTCTCACACGGCTTTTTTTCCCCTTCTCCCTTTATTTTTTTAATGCTCATTTATTTCTTCGGTGCTCTTCAATCACTAACAGACGTCTTGAAGAGAGAATTCTGTAAATTATAAGATAGTACAAGCAGTAAATAGTAATGGCTTAGCTAGTATCTGATACGGGTGACATTTTTATGTATGTGCAACTTCATAATTGCTATTTTCTCGTGGTCCGGTAGATGCTTCGGACGTATTATAGAGAGGTAATAAATGAACAGCCGTGAACATTGCACAGATTCGTCTTCATCCTTCTTCTTTGTACAATAATTGCCACCTGTCGTTTCTTTTCCCCCTGTTTGCCGCATACAAAGCTCGCACCAACACCTCCTTTTATTATAAGTTTTAAGAAAATAAAACTATATCTGAAGTGCCGGGTTCGAAGGGATAACCGAATGAACCGAGTTCAGTATTTTAATTGAAGTTTTATTTTATTTAGTTTTGAGGGGGAGTGCGGGGGGGGATTATCCTTTTGTTAAATTCGTTTTCGATTTAAGATTTTTTGGTCGTCCACCAACCCCCACTTGATTCATGTCCTTTGTGGGGTTGCAGCCTTAGAGAACTTACAGAGCGATTATTTTCTGTACAGGCATCGCACTAGATATCTTCTCTGGCGTATTCTGACTTCTTTAATTAACCGTATGCTGTGATGTATTGGGCACCATGTGATAAATTGAGCAATTACAAGCCGGCTGTTTTAGCCCACTTTCTGGAATAAGTACTACCGTCATGTCTCTTGGCCAATGATTTATTGGATAAAGGTTGGGTTCCTTTTATTGGCGTACTATTTTATGTAAAATTAACTTTTTTTTTCTCTCTCTCCTTAAATGTTTCTCGAAGAAGGAGTTGAAGTTAAGAATATATTTCGACTTTTACAAGTCGATATGCTTCGACAATCTTCAACCATAAATCACAATTGTTTGCTTGCATACGGTCAAAACGGATTTATAGGAGAACTAAAAGCAAACTCTTTGTAACGAGTTAATGACCGGAAAATGAAGGTCGTTGAAGTTTCTCGCTGGTGAGTTCGTTCTTTCTTCCTTAATATAGAAAAGTATTAAAGTGATTCTAGTAGGTCAGTAAGGAGCGATTTTTTTTTTCTTAAATCATTTTTTTTTTTTTTCGCTCTATGGGCTCAACCTCAAATAATTTCCTAGTCAGGATGACCAATGAGAGGATCACCATAAAATTACGTCATAATGATTTTAAATTCACGTGTTACAGGAAGCTGTTATTGTTGATATAAATAAAATGAATAATTTTTATCTCCTCTTCTTCGAGTGTTAACAATCCGCTAGACGTCGCTCAAAACAACAATGAATTCATTGATTTTAAAATATTATTGTTTCAAATTGATATTCGTATTCATTTAATTACTCATTTATTCATTTGTAATGAAAATTATTAATTTTAAGCAAAATAATTAAATCGATTAATTGCGAAACGTGCGTTGCTTGATTTGATTTTCAAGGTTTAAACCACTCCATCAAAATGATATAGAAAAACTAGTTTCCTTTAATATTGCTATCTTAATGTGTAATTAATCTAAAAAGAAAAAAAAACTTTAGTAATAATTCTCATGACAAATCAAATTTGTCATTAGATTATTTAATCTAATGACAAATAAAAGTCATTAGATTATTTAATCTAATGACAAATAAAAGTCATTAGATTAAATAATCTAATGACTTTTATTGACCCTTAAAGGGTGGTGTGGCTATATTCATGTTTATCAATGATTTTGAAGTCATCGGATAGAGAGTACGGCATACTGCGGCCGCCATCTTGTGATCCTAAACCTCTGATATTATTGTTGAAACAATGTAAGTTTTGCGGTTGATTTGTCATGAGATGTAGAGTTAAAAAAACGAACACTCTACTTGCCTGTACCAGAGACTGACTAATTTAGGGACTGGCTGAAACATGGCATAGAAAAAAAAATTATTGACTTTATTCTTAGATACTTTGATATACACCCTCTGTTGTATCTTTTTGTTGTCGAATGCGGCAAACTTCATTACTGTTGTGTCAACTGTTTATGACGTTTGTGTCATTAGAAGCCGAGTTGTAATGCCAAGAGTGACAGCGTGTTTTGACGAACGGTCGGAAAATGAGTTTCAAACAGAGAGCTGCGATTGACTTTTGTGTTAAACTTGGCAAAAGTTTTACCGAAACGCATCAAATGCTTCAGAAAGCATACGGTGATGAATGCTTATCCCGTACTCAAGTTCACGAGTGGTTTAAGCGATTTCAAAGTGGCCGTGAGACGCTTGAGGACGACGAAAAGCCGGGCCGTCCAAAAACTGGACTGAGCTAAGTTAACATCCAAAAAGTGCGTGATTTCATCAAAGAAAACCTTAAATCATCCGTGAGATTGATTGAAGATGAATTGGGGATTCCAAAATCAACTGTGCACAACCGAGAGTTTGTGCCATCGTAAATTGAATTCGCGATTTGCACCATCTCATCCTTCGAACATTGGGAGACAGTTTCTGAGCAAAAACCAAGTTTGTGTGTTGGATCACTCGCCGTATTCACCTGATTTAGCACCCTGTGACTTCTTTCGCTTTCCTCGACTTCATTTGCCGATGAAAGGAAAGCGATACGACACCATTGAAAACGTTCAAGCGGTAGTAACCACGACCCTCAACAGTATCCCAAAAACCGATATAAAAAACTCATTTAACGCTGAATCGATGCTCAGGGAAAGTATATTGATTGAAATAAATGATTTGAATAATTATAATTGGCCTGTGTTTTATTTTCTATCAAAAGTTCGGTTTCTTTTTGGACAGAGGGTGTATGATATTAGTTCGCAATAGCCGCAGACTCACAGTGTACGAGTAAATGCAATTAATTTGAACCGCTTGTGTTGAGTCGGTTGCTTCTTATTCTGCTTCTTATTATTTTAATGATATTGCTACCCACAGAAAGTCTAAAACATTAATATAGTGAGTGGGTTAAGGGTTAAAGAAGTACTGAGAATTAAACCTTGAAAACGAAATATTAGTTTTAAGCTGAGCGGGCAGTCAATTGGCGCCCTGCAACAAACATCTGAAAATTTTATAAGAAACAAATGAAAATAAACATTTTTATATCAATCCATACATAAGAGGTTGCGAAACCTATAACATGATTTAATTTTTTTTTATCAAAGAAATGAAAATAAATATCTATCATTTAATATTATAATTCATCATCATTTTGATAATAAAATTGTTTCAAAGAAAGGTCAAAATACACGAAAAATACATAAAAAAATAAAACCCCGTCAAAACAAACAAAAAAGTCTCCAAGTAGTAAATGTCAAAACACGTGAAAAACACAAATACAAACCCTATCGAAACACGATCTCATAATAATAATAATAAAACACTTCAAAAAGTAACATATAAATACACCAAAAATATAAGAAAAGACCCTTCAAAATAAGGAAAAACTCAGTGAATTTTCCAACACCTAAATTATTATCTTATAAGAAAATATATGTTCACCTTTCTCCAAGTACAATGTTTAATCTAAGAAAAAGTTGCTTATGCTTATATATACATTAAATAATGTAGAAGCATAACCATGTACAGTTCGTAAGGGTTGGAATTCTCCAATCCAATATATAATATAAAACTGAATACTTTACTTATTTATATTTGAGTTTAGCGTGGGTGGTTTTGCATAAATAAAAAAAAGGACTATCGTTCTATTTGCGATGAATCTTCTTAGTACAAAATGGCTTAATATCTCTGGGGTAGAGTAGCCATTTAAAAGTGTTGCGAAGCCTAGTTCTGTATTGCCTATTGTAGCCATTAGCTAAAATAGTGCTCGAATAAAAAATATGTATGCATATTGCTACAAATCCGAGAGGAGATACACAACGAATTGAACAGAAAGAAAGAACGAACGAAATAAAAAAAAAAAAAGAAAGAAAGAAAGCCGTTACTGACAAACATCCTCTGTAACAGTAGCTGGGAGCCTTTCCGAGACAATTTAACTGCAGGAGCAAAAACGCTTAGGAGAATTTGAGTAATTCAACATTGGAAGCAGATTGATTGACTCTCCGCTATCCCCCCGTTCTATAGATACGGTGCAAGATTTTCGTAAAGGATGCGGTTTTTCTAAAAAAAATCATTACCCACGAACGCGGAACGATGTTGATAGGGCGGTACTCCAAGGATCTCTTATACTCAAGATAGCTGAACGAAAAATCCTCCATCGTCACCCTTTCGCTTTAAAATGTACGTAGAGAGATCGATTTCCATCCCACCCCCTCTTCTTTTCCTTTCCCCTCACTTTCTAGACCCGACGGAGAGGGCAGAAACTGATAAAAGAGGAACAAAATCGACGGAAAAATCTGGATACAAACGGTTACGGAAGAGCGGCGGACTGTTGTGAATGCTTGGATCACATGACCTCGTAAACACTGCTTGTTTGAAGTAACGAAAGAACTCAGCTTTATTAAAATGGAAAAAAATAATAATAAAAAAGAAATGCAGATACTAAACGCGCTTTTAGTGGAAGCTACTCTTTGTGTGGATAAAAGACAGATATTAGTGACTATCGCATAAAATTAATTTTAAGTGTACGGCTAGAAATCGTAAATTCCCATTCTTTATTTATAATTGAAATGAACTGAAAAATCACTCGTTTGCACTTTGTATAATTTGACTGTTATTTCGTCTGTTTAGCACGAGAATGTGACATGATGTTTTTTTTTTTAATTATTATCTTTTTTGCTATGTGTATTTTATACTCTAAGCTACCGATGACATTTTTCGCCACAGTCACATGCCAGAAGTCTAATTGTTGTCATTTGACAAAGAAATCGAAACCGAAACGTAAAAAAAAAAAAAATAAATAAATCAACTGTTGTTTTCTTTGTATATTTCTAGCTCTAGTCACGTGCCACAATTCTAATTGTTGTCATTTCACAAAGAAATTGACAAATGAAAAAAAAAATTTTTTTTAAGCTATATTCTGGCACGTGACTATTAGCGAGAACTTTACTATGTACATTTCTTACTCTAGTCACGTGCCAGAAATCATAATTGTTGTAATTTGACAAAGAAATCGACACGTGAAAAGTATCAACTGTTTTCTTTATATTTATTTCTAGCTCTAGTCACGTGCCAGAATTTTAATTGTTGTCATTTCACAAAGAAATTGAAAAAAAAAAAAAATATATATATATTTTTTTTTTTTCTCGCTATTCAAATACGTGACTATAGCGAGAACTTTATTATATACATTTCTTACTCTAGTCATATGCCAGAAATTATAATTGTTGCCATTTCACAAGGAACGTGAAAAAAAAAAAATCAACTGTTGTTCTTTACTATGTCTATTTCTCGCTATAAGTCACATGCCAGAATTCTAATTGTTATTTGACAATTAGAATTCTGACACGTGAAAAAAACTATTTTTTTTTCCAGTTGTTCTTTAACTATGTACATTTCTATTCTTAGTAGTCTAGAATGTGATGAGGTTTTGATTGTATGCCATTTAGTAAGAATTTCAAACGATTATTTATTTACGAACAGACAAATCAAACCAGAATGCATATTAAATTTATGTAATTTGCAAAACGCATATAAAATTATTAATAACCACTAAATGCGGCATATAAAGCGCTCTTTAAAAATCTTTTAAATTGTATGGACAATTTACATGTGCCGAGAACTATTTCAAAAAAAAAAAAAAAAGGTTAATTATTAAGAATAAAAAAGAGTTAGTTGACTACCCATTCGGTTTTCTAATGCGAATTAAATGCTTCCTTTCTGTGAGACAGCTAGTTTAAACTTGCGTGTGTCAAATCTCTATGACCGTCTAATGAGGTCATCACGAGCTGCCAAACCTCCTGTGGTGGTGGCGTTTGAAGTTAGCGCGCGCGTTAGTTAAAACCTTGCTTGGTCTGATCTAGCGATCATCGAACACAGCCGACAGCTATTGGCGGTTTTATTGGTATATCTGCTAGCTGATGGCAGAATGATGCATGCTCCCGACACACCCCTACCGTAGGCTTTCTTAGACATTCACTGGGAAATTGGGGTAAAGGCACATCATCTAATGCTAGTCTCTCGGTTGACTACAGGTGTAGTTGATGAAGTGTTTGTATCGATGACACCACATCTACATCTCCCCATCCTAGTATTTCTACTTTTTTTCGGGGGGCATAGAAGGGGGTTTTGACAGTATTATCATTCGGGACACGGTGTGATAAAGATGTCACTTTTTAAAAAAGCATTTGTCTTTCTCCTGTTACTATATAGACTTGTTTGTAACAGGACTTGAACACATTGTTATAGTTGTCTGATTAGGTGGTTGTCGTGGCAACGAGTTTGCAACAATTAAACTGGACTGCTTTAGAAATCTATAAATTGTTCTACCAGCTTAATAACAGTCAAGTTATTTGTTTAAATGATAATAATTGACATTTATCGGGGGGGGGGGGATGCATACAATTTTAGCTAAAGAGAAATGCTATTTTTTAAAATCGTTATAACAAAACTAATGGCGTCTTTTTAAAAATTTAATTTAGCTGTTTATTTTGTTTTTCATTGTTAGGCAGGTAACGAAATAGGTTAGTTAATCTTAAGCCAAGATTAACCCTTATTAAAATGTATAATACTCAACTAAATTTGGCTAAGCCCAAACTACTTTGCTTGCGTCGGTTGTCTTGAATACTCTTGACCGCAGAAGTTACAAATCACCACTTAAAGATGGGTTGCCCAAGGTGGTCTGTGTCGTGTCACTGAAGATTTGTTGTTCTGGTCAGACGATAGGGGCCCAGTGCATTCGCTAGATTTATAGATGTGAAGGTTACAATGTCTTTGAGTAGGGTTGGGTTACACACGATAAGAGCGAGTGAGAGAGAAAAAAGAGAACCTTGTTGACCTTATAAGTAATCAAACAATAATGATAATCAACTACTTTTGAAACCTACTTGACGTTTTGGGATAATTGCCTCTCATCGGGCACACGAGATCAAAATAAAGAATTTTATATTCAAAATGCATTAAAATACTTATTTATTACCTACGCCATGTATTTCAGATTCATTCTTCCACTCCCTGTTTTTTCATACTTCTTCCCTTCTCTCTCTCCATCTATCTCTTTGCCTGTTATCTTCCTCACATATCACCCCATAACTCCTTCCATCGCTCTCTCTCTCTCTTTTTTTTTTATTTCTATGTTTTCTATTTCTATGTTTTCTAGATCCATCTCATCTGTATCTTCCCCTTCTCTTTTTTCCTCTTTCTTTTCTCTCTTTCTCTCTTGCTTCCTCTATCGGTTTGTTTTACTGTTTCTTTCTCTTTCATGTATATCCATCTTTCTTTCTTTCTGTATCTGTCCTCTTCCTTTCTCTTTCTCTTCCCCTTATCTAGGTTTATTTCTCTTTTCGTTTATTCATTCTCTCTCTCGCCTCATCGGGTTGTTCTTTTTTCGTTTATTTACCCATTGTTTCTCTCCTATATAGGCGTATTTTTAATTTTTTTCATTCGTTCATTCAATTTTTCTTTCTTTTTCTTGTATTTGTTTGTTTCTTTTTTTCATTCATTCACTCTCTCTTTCATATATATGTTTCATTTTTCTTTCTATCTTTCTAAATCTACTTTCATGAATTTCTCCGTTTCATTCATAAATTCTTTCTTTCTTTCCTTGTATGTTTGATTTTTTCATTTTCTCTCTCTCTCTCTCTCTCTCTCTCCTCATCTGTGTTTATTTATTCGTTTATTCACTCATTCTCTCTCTCTCTCTCTTCCCTATATATGTATGTTTATTTTTTCATTCGTTCATTTATTCTTTCTCTCCGTCTCTTTTTCGTTAATTCATTCGTAAATTATTTATTTCTTTTCCTATATGTTTGTCTCTTATGCCATTCATCCATTCTCTCTCTCTCTTATGGCAACAGGTAGACTCGCTCATGCAACCAATAGCTCACCCCTCAGCGCATTAAGTACTGTTCGTGAGCTATGGATTTTTAAAGACGGAAATTCACATAATAAAAAAAGTCATGTTGGAAGAAAGATATTCTTTTAGTAATCATTGACATTCGCTCCCTCTTGCGGTCATAATTATTCTAACAAATTTCAAGAAGAATGAAAAATAAACGAAACAAATGGAAAATAGCAGCAGTGGTTTTTTTTTTTTTTTTTCCTCCTCACATTTTTATTTTTAAACCTGAAGTACTGGAACAACCGGATAAATAGGTACGTAATTTAATTGTAAATCACTTAGACGCGGCTGCAGCCATTGCTCGCTTTTCTTCCTTTCATTATAGTTGCTTTTCAATGCTTGAGCTAAATAAGAATGAAATAAGAATGCAAATATTGATTAGCTTCTTTGACTTGCCTACCTTCTTATAGACCCAGGTGTAAAATCTGCGAAACGATTTATTAAACTCTATTTGAAAAAACATAACCCTCACTAATTGTATTTGCATTGTCAAACGAAGACGCGTTTCGTATCCCTCTAAATCCCCCCCTCCTTCCTCCCACCCGTCAGCTTCTTGTGTACTATGAAGCGTACTTAATTATTTCTTGTATAGCGCATCATATTAAGAAAAGCTACTTAAAAATTCACATACGTGTTGGTTCGGGCGATATAAATGGTGGGATTACTTTCATAAGTCAGCTTTTAGATTAATTATTTTCCCTAATAAAATATTGTATGGAAGTCCGCTGGCTTATTGAATTTTACTTCTTAATATATTTTATTTAATTTTTTTTCTTCATTTGTTGTGGCTGTAGGATTAAGAGATTCAAATAGGATGAAAAAGGATATGTATAAAGTTCTGATCCAATATTTGCGTACTGTTTTTTTTATTTGCATTTTTTTTGTTTTATAACAATTGAAATTAATTTAATATATATTTAAATAAGGCTTCAAACTACCCCTTAGTCTAAAAGTTGTGCAAATCTTTCATATATACATAAAAAAACGGAATAATTGTTTGTAAAAATAGGGGGAAAAAAAGGGTTTTTCATTTGACCTTATGGTGATTTTGGTTGTTGCATCTAGAGGGAGCCACATGCGTGTTTGTATCACCTTATAAAAATTTTAAAGTTTATAACGAACTTGAGATGAAAATAGAAATATCTTTTATCGAGACGCATTGTTTTGTATGATTATTTTTATATTTCTTTTGTAAGCGGCAGATGATTTTCATCGCTAAGTGTGACACCACCTTGCTTATTGAAGGCCTGAAGACTTGAAACTCGCGTTTGGTCTCTAAAGCTGAGTTCTCGAATTATGTTAAGATGTACAATTCAGACCACTACCATTCTAGAAAGCATCTTGGATGGGATTCACATCACAAAAATATAAATTAACCAGTTGCACTTAAGAATATGTATCGCATTGTTATGTTTTAAAACAATCAACTATTATGACGTCCTATACGAAGAAAAAATCAGTTTATTAGGAGCTGTAATTTTTAACCAACGAATTGCTAATTCGTTGGTTAAATTACAGAAAATTACAGAAAAATTACAAAAACTACCTCGCTTCGAATATCATCTAGGACGAGAGGAACTTTTATAAGGCTTAGTTAGCAGGTCTAGTACGCAGGTGGTGGTTTCTTCCAAGAAATCAGACGTTTGGATCCCGCAAAACAGGTGCATAAATAAATAACATTATTTATGAATGTTATTTTCATTTCATATTTGAAATCATAAATCCATTGATGAAAGGTTACTCTTGGTCCACCTACGCTGTGCAAATAAATTGCACACCGTGGTTGGGCCAAGAGTTAGATAAAACTAGGAAAATATGCTCTGTAGGCTAGACGTAGTTTTATGTCACGTCAGGCAGTAGTGACGTCACAATGGACCAATGCAAATCCTACCAGGCGTTTAATTTATTTTGACGTCCATTTTTCATAGCGCAATCTTTCACTGGCGTATATGATAATAGATATATGCTCTAGATTTTGAACAACTTCATCCTGGAGTATTTTGTTGACTTGTTTTTAATCAATTTTGGAGGCACACATCAGTTAGCCCCGCTTTGTATAGAGATCGATTAGCCTAAACACACTACTGTTACTAACCTTGCATATTTATCCTTGAATCTCCATAATTTCTATTATTATACCTATGAACGTCCAATAAATGAATTCGGTTTTGTGCAAAATGAACCTATTTTGACAACTGTACACAAATCCTAACATTGGTAATCATTTACCTATTTTTTTTCTTCTGTTTTTTTTTTTTTCTTTCCTTATGAATCGAGTCCGCTCTCTATTAAGGAAGACATTTTACAAAATAAAAGCACATCACAAACTCATAAATACATTAGGGATGACATCCCGTTCCTCGGACCTACTTGTAAATAAAGCCTTCCCGGATAAATTGCATTAATGCTAGTTAATAAGAGACGGGACGCTGTCCATAAATGGGTGGCCTTGGGTTACCTGAAGTTTCAGGCAACCTATAAATCAAATGTTAGCTTCAGTGTGCGTCCTTGGCACCACGTGACCAAGACTGGAAATATAAGGTGTGTGTGTGTGTGTGTGTGTGTGTGTGTGTGTGTGTGTGTGTGTGTGTGTGTGTGTGTGTGTGTGTGTGTGTACACAAGAGAGGGAGTAATTGATGACAGAGGGGGAAGGTGGTTTTCATTATCTGGTATTTGGTGCTTCAGATTAACAGCGTCTTCATATTTGGTTACAGCGTTGACCTGACATAGTTTTATCCACTGTGGCGATACTCGTAGCCTAGCTCTAGACTTTGTCTGCCATTGCGCCATCTGAAATGAGATCTTTGCTTTTCGAGTAATGGGCGAAGTTCTTAAATACCTATACCTTCCTCCACGATCTTACTGATCGTGGGAAAGCTAATGTAAGCTTTTAGCTTGATTTTATTTTCGCTTCAAACCGTTATAGATGGTGACCGAACTACTTATATCATGCTTTAATCGTCTTCAAAATTTGATTCTAAAAAAAAATCAGTAGTTTACTCTAATATCATTTTTTATCTCTAATTTTACTTTAACATCAAGTGTGAAATATGACCCTTGTACTGTATGCGTGTTTACACGGGCGTCCGCAGAAAATTTTCCGGGGGGGGGGAGACAAAACTTGGAGAAGAATAATTATTGGAGACATCAATAAATTTTTATTTAATTATTGACTTTTTTGGGTTTTGTGTCCCGTTTGCCCGCCTCTGCGGAGGCCCATGCGTGTACCTATTTTCTTATATTATTTATGTAAGAAAAATTTCAACCTGTTTTGTCTCTTGATATTTTGGCAAATTTTGAATGCTAATATTTTGGCAAATTTGATGACCAAAATGGAAAGCTGATTTTGGCAACCTTTATGGCCTAGTTTATATTATATTTGCCACGATAATTTAGTTTTGTTCTTATATTTTTAATATTGTGTACCTTAGGACTTTTTTGTCTGTTTACAAGAGGACAGCTTGCTCCATTCCCTGGGAATTAGATATGATCCGAATTAGAGCTTTTCAGTCAAATAGTTACCGCTATTCCAATATAGCTGTGGAGACATATTTAAGTGAAATATGAATTCAATTTTTTTTTTTTTTTTTTTTTTTTTTTTGCAGTTATCCTTGAACTACAAGGTGAAGATAGTGTTTCCCCCTATTGAAACTTTTATGAAGCTCAACCACTGCCAGGTTATAGCTCCAGTTCAGCACAGTACATCGTGTTGATATGCGATTCTGTTTTGGTGTCTTTGTACAGTACAATATCCTTGGGCAGGAAGGAGCTCGGTTGGAGCACGTCTAGAACACCAGAAAAACTTTTTCAAATGAAGATGAGTTAGCTGGTCTCATGGGGAGGATGAGAGTTTTCTTCCCTGAAACATGGACGTTTAATCCCGGGAAAAAAAAAGTCAAAATGGATAACGATCAAGGAGAGAATAAGAAAAACAAAATCTCTCTCTCTCTCTCTCTCTCTCTCTCTCTTACACACACACACACACACACACACACACACACACACACACACACACACACACACACACACACACACATACTTTTAACTCTATTTCAGTTAGACATGTACGTATCTGCGCGCTAAAAGAAGACAAACAATTCCTCACACTGTAAGAACATGGCGTTAAACTCTGACACCCGCTAACCATCCCCCTAGTACAAACAGCGTCATTCATTATTTGAAATGAGCAAATCTTCAATAACAAACAACTAAATAAAAACAACATTAATTGATGATGATGTCTTTCTGATCACACAGGAATCGTGGACTTAATACTGTACGCAAGCAGAACCTACTGTTGTCATAGAAACAGAACCATGACGTCTCATCGTCTTACAACAAACGAATAACTTAATGTCTATGATTTTCGTCCGTTTAAAGCTATATTATATAAATATTTTTTTTATCTAAAACATTACTCCAAGAATGGTTCATTAAAAAAAAAAAAAAGAGAATAATAGGGTCCTCCGCAGTTAATCTCGGCATCTGTATTAGCCACAAAGCCATCAGAACCCCATACTGTGAGTTACATTTCTCGTCATGTTAATATGTTATAGCAATGAGCACATTATTCTCACGTCCCCTGTATAATGCATTGTCGGATTCATTAATATAAAAGCCTATAGGTGATTTTTGTGTGTGAAGAAAGATTAGAACCCAAAGGGCAATATTCATCTCTATTCTATCTTTGTCTACTAACATTAGTGCAAAAAGTTGGTGCTGATTACTTTTGAAGGCCACCCAATATTGATTATAATTGCTCGGACATACTTAGCAATGGAGAAAATGGTTTGATATACGTAACATAGCATAGCAAAGGAAGTTACTGTGCCATTCTGTTGGCCACCTACTAACAGTAAGGTTGGGAGATGCAATTCGCTGTGGGTTACCCACCAGGAACCAGAAATGTTTTTTAGTTAGAGAGAAAGAAAGAAAGAGAGCTATGATATTGACTCATCACTGAGCTTGTCTACCATTTAACACGCTATTATTATTTTTTCATTGCGAAGGAAGAGGACTAGCGTACAATTCTGTTATGTAAAGTTGTAAAAACCAATTACAAGACATCTCAATTCTGAAAAGTACGGGGGGGGGGGTTGGATATTAATGTCTAGACAAAGTGGCATACAAAATGGAACTTTTGTGTCGGTTATATTTATGAATGTATATAATATATATGGCATATGAAGAACTGTTATATATTAAAAGGTTGGCATGTAGAAAAGAATTAGAAGGGACCACGGAGAACATCAAAACGACATTTAAGGTATTATAAGAATAGAAAGATTATTTACCTAAGTTAAGAGGGTGACATGGGAAATATATACGAATTTGTGTTCATAGTGGAAAATTTTATTATGTTGGGAAAATTAAAATATGAGGCGTTAACCTCGAGATATTTGAGTGCTGAGTATAGTTCAGAAGAGGGTAAAGAATAAATGGAATTGCCAAAAAAAAAATATATATGGAACAAATCTCATAATTGCTTCTTATTTTATATCACTTTTTTTTTTAAATATTGCCTTTTTTGTACAGAATTTAACAATGAGAAATTAAATGAAAAAGTATAATTTTTATTAATGTAAATATTATTCCTATAATTGATTGTCAGTAACTTTCATTTTTTTTTTTTTTTCTAGTTGACTTTTACAAGGTGTGGCCTTCGGACTTCTTGCATATGATGTTTCTTCTGTTTCAAGAAAATAACAACAAAAAAGCGTAATAATTGTCTTCTTACGATGAACAGAATTGCAAAGTCAAACCAAGATTTATTAGATTGCTGCTTGCAATTGTTAATTGTTATAAGCATATTTATTCCAACAATAATCAAACATTTTCCATCGATTTCATTACGAAAGTCTTAAAAACTAGATTATCTTCTATTATTCTATTCGTACATTCCATCAAGGAACTAATGAAGAAAATAACTAATTGAAATACCTAATAAAACTCCTACACCTTTTACAAGTATACATCTAAAATATATATGAAATATTTGCAAGTAGAATCGAGAGGAATCAATCGACCGTGAGATGCGGTGATTGATTCATTCATTACCCTTGGAGGGTAATGGATGGCAATGCTGTAGCCAATGAAGTTCTAACTGAGGCTCAGCTATTGCTGTTACCCTCCTGCCATGATCAGAGCTTTAATTGCTCAATAACACCTTATCCTACACTGTACTCTACAGATAACGGGGAATATGAAAAGCATTCTTGCTTCGCCCCTTTAAGCCAGTCCTTATAAGGACAACACTTACGAGTCCCCGTGTGGTTACCGGGATAAAAATAGCGCCATTGCAAATCCAAGCATGTCGTAAGAGGCGACTAATTGGACGCTGAGATTCTAGAGTTTGAGTTCGCTCTCTTAAGAGAGCAATTTGAGTCTCCGGGGTAAGTGTTCTCCGGCACGTCCCGCTGAGGGGCTTTGTCGGTGAATGCTTTTCTTCGGAATATGAGCGGTTCTGCTCGGTGGTGGTGGTGTGTGGGTGGTAGGCCAACGCTGAGATGGACGGTCTTTCGCCCACGAATAAGTGGCCTAGGGATCGTCCGAATTTTTAGAGACGGCTTTACCTTTACATATGGCAATGCTGTAGCCAATAAAGTTCTGAAGCTCGGCTATTGCCGTTGCCCTCTTGCCATGATCAGAGCTTTAATAGCTCAATAACACCTTATCCCTACACTGTCCTCTACAGATAATTGGGGAGATGAAAAGCATTTTTGCTTCGCCCCTTTAAGCCAGTCCTTTTAAGGATTTAAAGACACCATCACTTTTTTTTGATTGATGATTTCTGCAAGATCAATCAAGACTTGACCTTTCAAGACTTGAGATCGGCTCTCACTACTCTAGCAGGTCAGAGAACCACTCTTAAATATATTTTACCATCTATGCCTTTATTCATTTTGACTTAATAAGACACATATACCAAAGGGAATATATTTTTATGACGTCACTGGCCAATGTAATAGTGTATATATATATCCTTTGCCATCAAAAGTATGACTTCTGTGATCAAAGCCATAGTGCTAAGCCCATGAGACGGTTGGTGGGAAAGAATTAGAAAAACGAAGTGCCCTTGCGTTACCCGTCTTAAAACCCAACTTTAAGCCATCTTTAAAAATAACAATAACAAAACTCCCTTTTTTTTATCAACACACAATTCAATCATACAAAAATTTGAATTTGAAAATAACTTAAAAACCCAATTAACGTAAGTCTTATGGGAAACCTCACTGAACAAAATTCTAACACCTTAGATTTAAAAGAATACTTTTTTTTATTACTTAATGGCTTCTTCGTGATAATTTCATTCTACATTACGTCTAAAAAAGTACTTTTCCCACTGCACTCAGTAGACAGGAAACAATGTTTATTTAGTGAACAGCTCCAGCTTGTTAATTAGTGAACTACCCACAGGAAAGAAAGGGGGGGGGGAACGTTGTCGATAAAATACACTTGTACATTGGCTTGCATAACATTGGTCAGAAGATTCTCCTTATATGTTATTTCATCTGCTTTTTCTCTCTTGCTGTCTCATCACTATGCAAATTCCAGCTAATGGAACGGCTTCTTTTAATGTTATAACTTTCCCTTTATGGTACATTGTGCCGCTCGGCTCTTTCCGAGAAAAAAAAGTAGCGGCCTTTGTAAAAGTCCCTTCATGCCGCCCATATGGTATGTTTTTTAAGAGAATTCTCTGGCAAAAAAAAAGTGCAACATTAGCATTATAATTCAAGATAGATGTGGAAAAAATGTTTAAAAAAAAGTACCATGTATATATAATTGATCGTATTATTATTTTTCCTTATTTGGTCATGCCGAAAATTACTATTCGGGTGTTCAGCAAGTATGAATAATTTCGATTAGCTGTGGCAAATCATAGAAAAAAGAAGTGAGGAATATTATAACGAAAATTAATTCTACCGAAATAAATAGTCAAGAAACATCGAAACGTGTTTTCATGTTTTTGGAATTTTCTTTTATTATCATCGTCAAAAGCCTGTTTTATTAACACCTACTCACGTTTGTTTAAAATAGTATAACCAGCAGCATCACCGAAAGACACATCGCGATAGTATTGTACTTTACACCGTCAATACTTGACTCATAATTTTTGCTTAAAATAATGAAAAGTATCACCAAAAGTCTCGTGATAATACTTTTTTCTTCTCATCATGTTTTGTTTAAATTAATCAAAAAGTATCAATAAAGTATCTTTGCAGTAATACTTTTTTCTTCTCATCCTCTTTATTTAAAAATATATTCGCAAGTATCACCAAAAGTCCCTTCGCGATAATACTTTACTGCTCATTATTTTCGTTGTAAAATAATATAATCAAGAAAGTCCTTTTTTGATAATATTTTAATAATAATTTTAGAATACCATCAAAAGCAAATGTAAATAAACAAATAAAAAAAATGAACCAATCTAAGTAAACATATACGCATTACGACCTATATAAAATGTAACCGTTCATTTCCATGAACGGTTACATTTTATATTAATTATTTATTTCATTTCCATGAAATAAATAATTAATGAAATTGTGAAAAAATTATTCCAAAATACAAAAGTTTAAATATTAAATGATTTTTAATATTTAAACCAAAATAATTTCGAAATTCAAAATTTAAAAAAATCTAATTATTTTAACACCATTTCTCTTTAAAAATAATGTAGTATGAAAATCTTTTAACAAAAATTAATTATTGTCCATTTAATTTTTATTTCCTGCTCCAGGTTATATATATTTAATTCAGTGAGCCATTCTGGTATTCTTTTAAATGGTTACTTTTACTCATGTCTATTCTGGTAGAAGAAGAAAAAAAAATGGGATCATATCACCGTTAAGAACAGATTGTCGAAGACGTAACTCACCTTACGGACCAAGCAGAAGAAATACAAGTGTCCGTACTCACACAGAAGTGTCTGTGAGCCGATAGTCCAGTATTCGTCGGCCTCAATGCTCCATATTTAGTAGTAATGGACACTTAGCTGGCCATTACCTAGGCTTAGCAATCCTTAAATCAGTGCTTGCGTGTTCTTACACTAGCGTAAAGACAATTTACGACTCTCAAGCTCCAGATAAAATTGTTTATATAGGTTCTACGGATAGCTACATATTCAGAGCTGTAGGCTTTTTTTTTTTTTTTTGGTTGTTGTCTTTTATCGAGAAAAAGTTGACCGAGTTTTGTTGGATCTATTGTCTCTTTAGGCTTACAAATATGTAGCAAGTTGTACGTATTTTGCTGAAGATGATTATGGGGCGTGAAAAGAAGAGGGAGAGAGAAAATACGATAAGAGGCTGAGACGATATAGAACTGAGTTTCCGAGAAACTATATATATATAAAAAAAAAATCTTGTAGGTTTAAAAACTCAGTTCTACTACGAAAAGTATACTACGAAAAGAGCTGTGTGTTATTTACGAGAATGATAAAACTTACAAGAAAGATTAAATATTTGATTTGCATCTCGTATAAGCCATAAAAGTAATTAATTGTTAAGATACGCAACAATACACCACTGACGCTCATTGCGACATCTACCCACAAAAATGTATAATTCATTTACCAATTTTGTATATGATAACTTCTATTCGGTTTTCAATTATTCTTATACTGATTATATTTTTACAATTAATAATAATGTAAGGAAGTAAAAAATAAATAAAGGAAGCAAAATGGAAATTAGTGGTACTTGAAGCATTTTCTTATATATCAATGGATTTCTTTTTAGGAGGCCTTAAAATTAAGGAAGAAATAATGGCAAAGGTATCTGACAGTTAATAACCAAAGTAAATAATTAATCCATTTGCTTTTAAAGGAGAGAGAGAAATCTGTAGTACGGAGCAAGAGCTGAGGGATATTATCAGAATGAAACTAATTCTTAATTTTATCTCATCTACGAGCATTAAACGAAATACGTTGCAAAGAGGGAGAAGTCAATTTATTTTTCTTAATTTCCAGAGATAGGAAAAGACTTAAAAAATCCCATCCCTTATAATAAGTTTGTTAATGATTCAAATTCCAATTTTAATTTCTTGAACTGAAGAAAGGAAGAGGAGAATTCGGTCGATGGTGTCAACCAAGGAAATTAGGTGTTGCTAACGAAATCCGCATTAACTTCGACTACATTACGGTTTTAAAACGGAAGTTTGTCGATATTCGTATAAGGGGTTTGTTAGGAAACCAAACCTTCTTTGTGTATTTAAAAGAGGGGGTTCAAGGCCACGGATTTATTGGTTTGAGCTTATTGATTTGCTGTATTGAAATATTCACGGGTTAACGCCATAGTAATGTTTTAAATCCCGTAAAGAAATTCGAGGAAAAAAAAACTAATACGAAAAGAAAATCGCGTGTGTGAAAGAGGGAGAGATGGTTCCTCAGATGAAATCTTGTTCTCTACTCCTTATTGAACCCCCTAAACAAGATTATAGGGTGTGCTACACTTGATAAGTATCGATCTAACTTCATCAGAAGGTGATTTTTTTTAAAATTCGAAATTTGATGACATGCGTGTTCAAGTACACCCCTCGAGTGAACTAAGGTGGTCCACTAAGATAAATTAGTCGAATGTTTAATTAAGACTCCCGTTAACGAATCTTGAATAATGAAAATATTATTAATGACTGGGAAATGGCTAACAGTAACTTAAAAAACGAATTTTATTCTTAAATAATAAAGTTATGGATTTTTCTTAAGTCGAAATGCATATTTAAAGGGATTTGAAACATCTACGGAACACTTAATTTCGTATTTCGCTAATGAAAGTCTGTTAAGAAAGGCCGATATTCCATATGTTTACCCCTCAGCCATTTATAGGATGATTACCAAAATCATCATATAGTGATCAGAATTATCACGATTATCATCAGTATTAGGATGATTTCCAAAAGACGTCATCATCACTATTACCTTTTTAACAAAATTCGCATTATCAGCATCCATATTATCATTCTACCAAATGAATGATCATCATCATCAGTATTACAATAATGAAAAACATCAGCAACATCTTGATCATCAGTCATAATAACAATCGAGTTAGGATAATTACCAAACTTTTTTCATCATAATCCATCCAATGCCACCCTCATTAATATGGGATGATATCTATTGAGATTTTAAATTCCAAGAGGCATCATCAGCAGTAAGATAATTACACCAAAAAGCATCAAAAGTATTAGGATGATAAACGACATCATCTTCACTATCATCAGTATTGCTACAGTAAAAATTATCAGCAGCATATCATCATTATTATGATGAGTACTAAAAGTGATATAATAATCTCATTAGGATAATTACCAAAGAGACTACCATCATCATAATTTTCATCAACACTATTAGGGCAATGCATATCAAAAAAAAAAACATCGTCAATATGAGAATGATGATTTTCGGAATTTTGAATTCCGAGAGGCATCATCAATAGTAAGATGATTACTCCCAAAGGCATCAAGTATTAGGATGATATACAGAGAAAATTTTGTGGACTTTTGATGCTTATTCTATTAACTGATGGCTGAAGCATCACTACGATTAATACTAATACCAAATTCTACTACTTTAGTAGTCAAAGAGTAACAAAAATGCACACACGAAAGTTGAATAGTCTCCTCTCCATTCAACTCCCATTTCGTTTCCAAATTATGAAGACAGAACTTTTGTTCTGTCTTCATAGTTCCACGTGATAAAATCCACCACGGATGATAGAATATTTCACACGGAATTTCAGTGTAGTTTATGTAGACATCCGTAACAGACTTCGCCGTTTTCCTTGTACTGGTAGGATATTTAATTCAAATATTCTTCAAATGTTCGTTTGCTGAGAGGTAATGACATAAAAGTACAGAAGGAAGCAGTGGCCCGGATGTCTCTCCGCCCATGTGCGTGTGATAAAATTGCGCCGCGCGCGCTTCCTTAATCAGTGTTTCTTAGAAAACAGAAGACTATTTAGCTAATAGTCACCTATAAATAGCATTACGAATCACTAAACCTTTCTTTTATCACGCCCTATCTTTGGTAGGGGTTGCTGTCCGCCCCCCCCCCACCCCTTCATAGTTGTGTATTTATATTTAGTTGAATTCAGGTTTAAATTATATAAACGGAGAGAGAGGAAATGAAGAGAAACAGAGAAGATATATGGAGAAATTCTTTTTTTCTTTCTTTTTCCTCTTTTTTGGGGGGGAGGGGGGGGAAGAGTTACTTTATTTCTGAAATAATCTTGACCTTACAAATTGATAATGCTCTTCTCACCAAGGACTAGTTGATTTTCGTTGTGGATAAATTCCTTTTAATTGGGAAAACTTTGGTTCGAATCCAGTGTAGGATGCGAAACCACACCTTGGCATTTATCAGCTGAGAGTGAACTAATGGTCTATTAAAGAAGTGGGAAGGTTTTCTCCCAAAAAAGGAGTTTTATATCTCTCCTACCAAAAACAAATCAACTATCTAGAGAATACATGTAGATAACCAATATACGTGTGCTACCTACTTTTTGTTCGTTGGCTATACTGAATCGCTTAAATCCTTTATTGTACAAAAAGGAACAACCAGATTAACATAAAACACTTTATGCTCTTTTTTGAAAGGTAGTTTATCTATTTTTTCTTAGAAATAGAAGTATAATTATAATTTACTTTTTTAATTTTTAATTTTTTTTTAAAAATTAAAAATAAAATTATACACCTTCAAATATTTTATATAATAATATTACAAGTTAAAACTAATGAGTTATATTTGAATTTGGAGAGACCAAATTATATAATGATTAGAAATTGTAAGCAGCAACTAGAAAATGTTCACGCTATGTTTTATGAAGACAAAATAAAAGTCGGAGGGAGGGCGGACGAACATGAAGTCCTATGACGAATGAAAGCTGACTGCACCTATTATCTCGGTGTCATGCACCATCACGCATTTAAGATACAAATTGCCGACCTAAAACACTACCTGGTTCACGGCCCATAAGGGATCTAATGTGCCACCTGGACATTCCGCTTTGAACATTCGCCATACTGTTGGTAATTTTCGTTCTCTCACAGTCATTCGCAAAATGACGGATTATACTAAGGAAACACTCACGACTATCACAACACGCCAAGACGGTTTTGAGGGTGAAGCTTAACAGAACATCAACATTTCGTGCGAGTATATTATCGCATCACGTGCCAACTTGTGCGGGGGGGGGGGGAATGTTCGAAATTATAACAGCTGCAAGTACCTTCATTTGTCTCTATTGCTTTATTTATTTATTTTTTATTTTTTTCAGTTTTGTCAATAAGGTCGTTTTCCAATAAAAAAAGGCGAAAGATCATGTTAAGGGGGGGGTCTATTATTTTTTTCTGTATGTGGCTTGGTTGGTCCTTTACATTCGGAAGTAGGGAAACTCACCTCTTAAGTTATCGTTCTGTTCCAGACTGGCTCGCTATCCTTAGGCTCCCTCTAGAGTTAACCGATCTCATATGGGGGGATGTGTGGGTTTCCCCTCCCGAAAACTCGAGTTTTCCATCACATACAGGCAAATCGGTCGCAGTACACACGCAGTTTATAGACAAATCATATAATTAGTGGCAAGAGATGGCGTTGTAAGATGGTGAATTGTGTTGATAGTTGGAGGTATAGAGGGGAGTGCCCTTCCGCGATAAGTCCTTGGAGTCATTGGAGGTGTAACGCAATAATTCCCCCCCCCCCCAAAGAATAGCTACTTAAATGGAATGACAATTTAATCTTCCTTTTCGTATTAAGCTTACTGGCCTGTTACGAGCAATTCTAATCCCTTTCAATCCGTCCCCGTCCCTATGCCTTCCGGTGTGTCCTATGTCTGTAGATGCGTGTGTTCAGGGGCCGGTTTGCCTGCTTGCGGGATGAAAAACCCCGCATAAACAGGCAAAAACCTTGCGGTCCACGCCCAAGACCGATTAACTTGGCTATGTCTGAGAAAGATCCTTAAGCTCTTCACGTCAACGACGGGAATCGAACCTAGGTTGCGAAGCACATAGCCACTACGCTAACAGCGCCGACATTAATAATAATAATACATCTAAGTCTGTAATCCTTCACTGAGCACAACATCCCTGTCCGACTGCATCACAAAGTTCCGCTTTTTTTGTAGTAGAAGTTTTTATTTTATCCCCTCCCCCTCCGAGCTATATACCGAGTCCATATTTTTCACATATTCGTGTATATATGTACTTATCTTTCAACCACTAACATATTAAGCAACGTATAAAAAAAAAAAAAGACCATTCAAGCCTTTACCCCGCCTACATACCAACTCATACTCCTTCCCACCCACCCACCCCACAAAAAAAAAAAAATCCCTGATTCTAATTTTTCACAAAAATGCCTCTTCGCGGTCATTTCAGCAAGTAGGTTTTTCTGTATAAGATAAGTGATAAGGAGAGGGAATGTTATAATTATTTCGTGTTTTCACTCAAGACAAGACAAAGGAAAAGCAGACAAAAAAGGGGTCAAGGGGGCTGCGCGTGCATCAGTCATCTGTACGCAGTGTGTACTTAGAGAGCACGTGTTGAGACAAGTGGTGTTACCTGCTCTTAAAAAACCAAAGGAGAGGGGGGGGGGGGAGAGAGAGAAAATGAACACGAAAAGAACGTGATCCTAATATCAAGCAGGAGAAGCATCACGGATGAGATAATTATGGGTTTGGCTACATAGTATGTATAGGTAGTGTAGAGGGCTGGTCTCTGTGGTTGTCTGGTGTGGAGATTAAGGTGTTAATTAGTGGCTTCCCAATGTCGACTCCATACTCCACCCTGCTGCAAACCACCTCTGTGTGCCAAACCTGTAGGGGGGGGGGATAGGGGGGGAATGCCATACACGTAATATTTCCCACAGGATAGACACTGATCCGGAATATGGATGGTTGGGCGGGGTTTGGGCTGATTTACACCAAAGTCTACCGGTAAGGAGGTCTTAGCCACTGTTCGGAAAAAAAAAAAAAAAAACCCTCGTTAGCAGCTACAATGTCAGTCTGTCATGCAACGTACTTCGGCGACTCTTTAAGAGTTGAGTGTGTGTGTGTGCCGGGGTTTGATGTTGTGCGTGTATCTTTACCTCTAGCGCACGTTCTGACGGTAAAAATGCCGCATTTGGCTGTGCTCATCTCACGAAACGGTAATTATCACATGCTGGGCTGTGAGCTGTTCTCAGAAAACTGCACACCATTCAATCCATGTGACCTTGTACTCTCGTCGGCCATTAATTTTTCGCCGCACATGAACGAGTTTTGGAAGGCCCTAATTAACTCCAAGAGCTATTTAGAAAACTTGTGTTTTATGCCGGAGTAATAGCAGACGCTCTTTTTGGTCCGGCTCGTAGAAAGAGACACCCAAACCACTCTTCAGGTTGTGTATGTATGCGTGCGTGTGTGTGAGAGAGAGAGAGAGCCCGCGCGCGCGCGTGGAATGCGTAGATATAATAAATCTCTTAAGTAGTGTAATTACTACGAACGGAAAAGTTGAAATTAGCGATGAAAACAGAGGGCGCCACCAGTAAGACGATGTCGGATCACTTGTCATATTGTGTTGAATGAAAGGGGGATGGAGTTAGGCCTAATTAACTTTGTAATTAGGCAAAATAGTTGAATTTCACACACACACATTAATAATGCGTTCATATTTCTATTACGAAGATCAATCTTGACCCATGAACTTTGGCTATTATATACCAACGAAGCGATATCAAGTGCTTACTCTAGAACATCATTAATGTTTGTCACATCATGTTATTATGATTATTTTAATCTCTTGTAATCACTCGAAGGGTCCGTCTTGTTAATCTATTGAGTTAGAATTCGATTACGCCAGTCTATTTGCAATGTCCAGTTGTAGCAACGCTTAATTTTTTTTTTCCTGGAAATATGCCAAGAACTATTACTATGTCAGCCCCGAAATCTAACACCAAACGTTATATAATGTTTTCACATATAATTATATAATTATATTACATATAATGTCCGCGCGGTCAGCGGAATGGCTATGCTCTTGGGCAAGTGTCCTGGGTTCGATTCCCATCGCTGACGGGAGGAGCTTAGGATCTTTCTCAGATATAGCCAAGTTAGCAGGTCCTGGGCGTGGACCACAGGGTTTTTCTACCCAATTTATCTGGGGTTTTTCATCCCTCAAGCAGACAAACCGGCCTTAAGAACTCAACGATCCTACAGACATAGGATACACCGGGAGGCATAGGGCTAACCACCTTATCCTTGGATACGATTTCGGTTAAATGAATAGAAAACTCTCGACACCGCAAGGGAAAAAGGAAGAAGAAGAAGAATTTGTTATTACATACTGTATTTCGTGTATTGAGTTTGGATTCATGAGATTCATTCAAAATTGTATACTTACTGAAAGCCATTACTTTTGAGATTATTAATTAAATGGTGAATAGCTGTTAATAACAGAATGCGTACAAGGGAATGAGTGTGATGGGGATGATGGATTCCATCGTAGGGATAGTACGAAAAAAGAAATCTCTTTATTACGTACAGTACATGAAAGTTTGTGACAAATGGAGGAACTAAAACTCGAAAAATAGCTTAGTGTAATTAATGGACGGTCCCTAAAGGGGCCAAACTTTTCTTTATTACAAAACAGTGATTTTTCTTCTTAAAAAAAATCATTCGATTTAGGAATCTCAATCTCCTGGATGCGAGAAATGATATTTTAATTGCGATTCTCGGACTCGAACAGTTCTCGCTGGACCAAAGCAATGTTAACTAATCGTAATCTCAATGAATTCAGCAGTGCTGGAACACCAGGGACCACTTTTGTTGTTCTTCGAATAATGGCAGCTGTACATCACCGTTGGTATTTCTTGGGCACGTCCACTCACACTTGATGTGATTATGTCCAAAATCCTAATGGCTGTTTTATGTTCAATTAACCTTCGTTTTACCGAACCTCCAGTAATCGCTAATGAACAGTTGTGGGTAGATGTGGTACACGCCAAGCGTTTCTTGTCCCTGTGATAGAACACTACGGCATCGGTGACTAATGGTCCTCTTGCTCTTACAATCCTTCTTGGCGTGGTTCCTTTCTATTTCCTTGTCTCCGTGAGGAGGGCTAGAAGATGTCGTCATTCTCAATACTCTTCCGAAGATGTATATTCACTTAATAGGAAATATAATCGTTATTTACGACTATTAAATATTATTTTATTCTAATTATTTGGATCATTTTTCGAATATTTTTTCTTTCCTTATTCATCACCGATCAAATTATAGTAATTCGTGTTTTCACCGACAGAGGGCGCATATTTTCTGTGTCCAGAAGGATCTACAGATATATTTTTCATCATTTGGAAGATGCAGGTGATTAAATAGACTCTATTAAGCTTTGTAAAATGGAAAACATTCCCATTTTTTATATAATGTACATTTGAAAATATTATTCTTGAAAATATTATAATTCCTCCTTTTTTTTTCTTCAGGTTCTCAAATATACTTGACAACGTAAATTCTTCCAATATTTTCTACAATCTTAACTGTACATTGTGGATCGAATAACACTTTAAATGCAATCAAGAACTTCACTTTACTCACAAAATGCAACTACACACACTTTAATTAGACACTGGTTGTTGGAAAATATATTGTATTGGCTGATTACTAAGTACAAACAAAATATTTAATCTACGTGTTAGAAAAAAAAAAAGAAAAGTATTTTTCATAAAATTTATCTCAAAGAATGATTTCAGGCTTGAAACAACGAAAAAAAAAAAGCACATCGAAAGAATGCTTTTGGATGCCAACTAATCAAAGGAAGTTTTGCTCTTAAAAGCAAAACCATCACAAATTATACAATGGCTTTTGCTGTTGCAAGTAATTTGGGTATAATTATGAAAGGAAAATCAATGCCACCTGATTGCTACATGTGCTCTGATGTGTGTGTGTGTGTACGATAGTAGTAGATCAGATAAAGAAAATTAATCTTTTATTTTTCTTACTTTGTCAATTTTCTAGGTTTTTATTTAATGGGAATGCGAAATCACCTTGGGGCTTTTTAAATAAAAGTAAGAGAGGGTTTTCAAACACTAATCTCTTCGTCTCTCTTTTCTTTTATTTCAGCTATAGAAAATGCATTTCGGATAAAAAAAAAAAACTGTTATCGGGAAAATCAAATACGCTAACGTGGAAGCAACTAGGTTTTAGGAGAGTGTTGATAATTTAGCCAAAATGGTGTAATTTAATAAAAAAGAAATAATTAAAAAATACCTTTCAATATATTCCAAAAATACAATTTTTGAAAAATAATAAAATTACACAAAATAATTTATAAAAGTTAATAAAAATGTAATTAATGATACAAGAAAAATAGCAAAATATAATAAATCTGCTAACAAAATTAGCAAAACAAAATTTAAAATACAAGCGCCATCTAGGGGGAAATAAAAGTTTATTTACAGAGCATCCATCTTAATATATTTTATTCGTGCAACTAGCACTTAATAATCACATATTTGTGTCCATAAAACACAAGTTTCGACTGCTTTCCTCGTGCTAAAAATAACCAATTTAGATATGAAGTTCTACGAGAATCAATTCTCATCATTTGAATCTCCGATAGTTGGTGACAGTCATTTTAATCTAACGCATTGTCCCGCTTGTGTTCGTTGGATAAAACCAGCACTAAAGAGATCGCGTAGATGCAATAACGTTCCACCGGATCTGCGATCAAATTCTTTACTGTCTTATAGAATTTCCCGCAGTAGACAAAACCACAAATGTCCTATAACTCTAATGGTTTGTGGATATCTTTTAAAGCCGGCTTTTTTGGGGGCTCTAGGGCGCATTCTGTAAGAAATATCTCGTACGATAAAGAGGCTTCAGGCGTCCAAATGTCGGCATGAGTGAATTGTAGCTACACCCTCACAAATGCTGATAAGATCTGTCAGTTAAAGAGAAAGAAAAGAGAAAGTTTAATAACGTTTTAGCTCTTGTCTGTTTGTACGTTAGTAATAACAGTGGGCGGACAGAGAAGACCAGTTAATAAGTTCGTTGCAGCGCCACCTAGCGTCAAGTTTTCTTTTCTTTTTCTGCGGATGTGTTTACCTTCGTTCATCATCCCCAAAAAACAAGCGGAGTGTATTTAGTGGATGTGTATTCAAGGCCATGAGCTGTAACGTTCAGATGATATCATTTCGTCCAGTAAAGGGGCGAATGACCCCCTCGAAGTCAGATCCATTTAACTCCACCCCTAGTTTGACAGACAGAAAGATGCAATCCTCCTACACGTTTTCATGATTGTTTTTGCCTTTTCATTGCTTTGGGAAACACCGAAATAGAGTAATGGACAGAGAAAGAAAGAAGAAAGAACAAGAGCGACAACCTTTCATGTTCTCTCTCTCTCTCTTGCTTTTTCACCTCTTTTTCTCTGTTCTTCCTTTAGCTTTATTCTAGTTTTGTTTGCTTTTTTTTTGTTTCCTCTCTTTATTCGTTCTATTCTCTTCTCTCTTTCCTCACCCCTCGAGTACGGTCTATCAAAACCACTCCAATCATTTCCCTTTTCTTATATCTTTAAAACTGACACTGGTAAAGCGATACATGCGCCATCTAGTGGTGAGAAGATAACGAAAAGAAAACTTTGAAAGGACAAACATGAAAAACAGAAAACAAGAAAAAAAAAACGGGAGTGGGGACATTATGGTGCGTTCCATCTTCAGGTAATCACGTCTTGTAACAGTCCATAGTCGGGCAGGCAGACACGAAGGTAGGGAACAACACGTGACCAGTATTTTACCCCTAGGCTATCAGTGACAACTTAGCCCACGAGAGGGGAGGATATGGCCGCCCAGTGATTAATGCACGTGTCCTTATCTGGGGTGTACATCGATGCCGGCTGGCTTGGTTAACGGGATGAATGACGAGGATGGACCTTAAGACATCGGGAAGCCTCGAGCTTGTTGCTGTTCCTTTCGGTTCCCCCTTCTTGGAAGATCAGTGTTTGTGAAATCTGATTTGAAATCAAGACAGAGACAGAGAGAGAGAAAGACGCACTTTATTAGGTTGAATTTAAGTGCCACGTCCCTAAGTACAAAGGATATTTAAGAGATTTTATCACACATGCGCAATGTCCTTCTTCAACTAGACATCCTTTGAATTTAAAGAATCTTAAGTATGCATTGCGTGAATTGCATTTTTTCCCCCGTTCACTCCTTATTTTGTCTCTTGGAAATTCCCAAACGACTTCGTGTATTTTTTTTTTTCTCTCCTTCTGGATTTTTCTCTCCTGTAAAAATATAAATGAAAAATCACTTATAAAATGACCGTTGAAGCTTGGATACATCAACTCAACGAACAATTAGCAATGCTATGATAATAATATTAACAACATGCGATAAAAATAATGGTGTAAAATGTCTCAAAAGTATTATATTTTAGAAAACTAATGTAAACTAAAAAAATTTAAAAATATAAATAATTTATAAATAACACAAATAACTCCTATAAACTAAATGTAAACAATATTGAAGTATTCGTAACTTTGAGATATAGTAGTAATCAAATGTAACACCCACAATTGTGACTATTAAGAGAATTTTGTAATCAGATGGTATGAAGTATGCACATCGGTATTCACGTAGTTTCCTCCTCAAATATGTTGAGCACAATAGCTAATTTTGCTCGATAACATTTATAAGATAATACGTGCTAGGATAGAACAGTTAATTATATTTCTATAGACGTGAAATAAACGAACACGACCCCTTTACATTCAAATAGTAATACGTTAACCACTAAGCCCGATTGGCTTAGTGGTTAACTAAGCCATCATCTGTTTGTTATACGGGATTCGAACCTGGGTCTTTCCAAACGAAGTGTTTCGTCGATACTGACCGAGCCAAGGAGGCTTTCCATATAACTGCCGTTAATAGCACGTGAGTGGACTACAGTGGACACAGTACGCCGAAATTATGCACCCGAAGACAAAAAAAAACGCGACTAATTCAGTTTCAGTTGAGATTTCATTGGCATCATACGTTGATGGAAAATGTCGCGAGATACTATGAAGCCGTGTGTATAAAGTACATGACAAGCTGGAGGAGGTAATGCAACTCTCTGGTCTTATCTTTATGAAATATGTCAGTCGATGAACGTCTGACTTCCTCTTCCTGTTTAGACATTGCCGCGGACCAAGCGTGTCTCTTCATGAAGCCCTTTGCTTCTTTTGAAATGGATTCTTCAAGCAGTTCTCGTTAAGTTAAACTTACATTTGTGTATGTTGGAGCAACTCTCTCTCTCTCTCTCGCTCTCTCTCTCTCTCTCGCTCTCTGCTTTACTTTCTTGCTTCCTCATTGAACACCCCAGGTTGTTGACCATAGCACGTTGAGAATTCAAACTCTCTTCTTGTTGCACGAAATGCCTATTTATTTAGCTGTTAGGCTTGTATGACCTCATGCCTTAATGGTGAATAGTAAATATCTTGTCGCTAATCAGGCGGAAGTAACAACAACTAAAGCCCTGAAAAATACAATTGTATATGGCAGACATTTTTCATTTTAAAAATTAGTAAAATTCACTTTCTTATATGAAGTAAATCACTTAAAATATTTTATCAATTTTAGTATTTTACTGCAGTCTTAGCAGTTCAATTAGTATAGACGAGCCCTTTGGTTGAACAAACCTGGGTTCGAATCCCATCCGTGACGTTATGAAAGCCTTTATCAGGTATATTTTCAAACAAATGGTGAGTTAGTCGGTCAGTCACATACGGGGATGGAGGGATTTTCGTTTCTCTAATCAGGGGACTGTAGCCATCCTAAGGGACTGATGAGTTGAAGAAGAAGTTAATTAAAATATATGTAATTTATTTTAACTGTGTATTTACGAATTCAACTAATTGGCGACCATCGTTTACTGAAATGACTTCTTAACGTGCTTTTATAATCCCACCCCATCCTATGCTAACAAATATCACGCTTAAATAATAAAACAAAAATCAAATACAGCAAGGTTCTATGTTTAGAAATTTCACATAAACTAAATTTTGATCACTTATGATTCCCAACAAACAAGTTTGTTCCAAATCACATAAACAAGCCTTGCAACACAGCAGTACGTAGCCCATACGTACAACAAATGATAATTACAATCCCATCTCTCTCGGTGACCTGTTAGAGGAAAAAAAAATAAAAGTCAACGAAATCACAGGTCAATCAAGTAGGCTGAAGAAGCTCACAAACACTACTCGAAACGAACAATGCAGAGAGAAATCTCGACAAACACAACAGAATATAAGAGAAGGCAGGGCCAAGTGAAACTAGAAGCAACAATATTCCAATTACATATGGTTTGTGCATTCTCGGGTTAGCTGGCAAATCCCTTTCATTATCGCTATGCCAGACGATAGACCACCCCTAAGGAAGCTGCTAAGAATCTTTGTTCCTCCTCCATCTGTAAGACATTCAGAATGTCTTACATCACCCAACTCCCAAAACGGGTGGCTTTTTTCTTACTGCTTTCTCCTCCCCCCCCCTTCCACCTAGCTGTCAACTGGAGAGAGTGCGGGGTTGTTGCCACCCCCAACCTTATGTGTGCACCCCGTTGGTATAAAGACACGTTCTGACGGGAGGGTGGGAAGGGAGGGGTCGGAGGGTCTAATTAGTCCAGTGTCTAAGCGCGTTCTAAGGAAATGCCCCAACAGTACTTATCTTAGCTAGCATCTTTATAGGTATTCCATCCTCAAGAACTTGTTCGGGTCACGCCTGTGTGGTCTTTAGGGGTTGTGTTGATGAACCGGACTTGACCGTCCTTCGGGAGAGTTTCCTGTCACACTCTGCGTTGCAAATATATCACTTTTAGAGCGTCCCGCTGGGGGGAGCTGGAATGACAATGGCTAGGACTAGCCCCTCATTGTCGTCAAGCAGAAGAGAGAGAGAGAGAGAGAGAAAGAGAGACAGAGAGAGAGAGAGAGAGGTTAGTTTACTAAGAAAGAATGCTGCGGGCGGAATATTTTTCAGTACCCAAGGTCAACTTAGAAACGAACATTACCTGTGTTTACCGTGCATTCAAGACAGAAACGTGTGACGTTTCCAAATATATTGGCATCACTTTTGCCATACGAAATAACGCCGAGTTCCATTCCACTTCCTGTCCACCTTTCTGAAATGCCATGTCAGGAAACGCAGGAATGTCACTGCTTAATGTCTGCCATAGATCACATGCGGAACAGCAAATGACGAAATGCGAGTCAACAAGGAAGCATCGTAACGAGAAAACATTATTCTCTTTTCTTAATAGACGCAGGAAAATATTCATAAATTGTGGTCCGAAATAAACAGATATTAGCAAATTATGGATGTAATGATTGTCAAGTAAATTTCGAAATGAATTTTGTTAACTTATTCCTTGTGCGAACTGAAATGAACATAAAATTACTTTAGTGATATTAACAATGGAGTCATTATTATTGTGAATTTCAGTAACGATTTTTTTTTCTTTCCTCGTTCCTCGTGCTAAGTGAAATAAACATAAAATTTGTAATTGCTATGGTACATTTCAACAATGCATATATATATTTTTTTTATTCTCGCGTTACGTGAAATTGACTCAAAATCATTTCAATTATATTAACAGTAGAAGAATTATTTAAATACATTTCAACAATGAATTTTCTTTTATCATTCCTCGCGCTACGTGAAATAAACATGAAATTGTTTCAACTATATTAATAGTTAAATAATTAGCATAGTACATTTCAACAATGTAATATGCTAATTATTTCTAATTTCTCGCGCTTACGTGAAATGAACATGAAATTGTTTCAGCTATATTAACAGTTTAATAATTACATGGTACATTTCAACATTTTCTCTTTTCTCATTTCTCGCGCTTACGTGAAATGAACATAAAATCGTTTCAATTGTATTAACAGTTTAATAATAGCATAGTCCATTTCAACAATGGTATTTCTTTTTCTCAGTGCTAAGAGATAAACAGTGATTAATACAAATGAAACAATTGATAAGGGAAAAAAATAACTTGCAAAATGACGCGCCTTTCAAGAATAATCAGGAATTTAAAAAATATATTCACGTACTTTTAAAACTACATTTGAGCTAGACGCTTTCCTAGTAATTGTTGCAACCTTTATTGCGTTTTCATTTTTTATTTCGAGTTGCGACAAGAATTTAAACTATATCTTGAAGCGTACATCTTCACTTCTTTCGTTTCGAAATAGCGATTTTTTATTACTATTTTACCCAAAATACGCTTTCTTTTACGAAATATAAATACGTAGCTTATGTGAGAAAAATTTTTGCCATCAGTAGCTGTCAGCGTTCTAACGAATGATATTATTTCCTTTAATTTTACATGTGATTAAAGGAAGAAAAAATAAAAATACATGCAAGCAGGTGATGTGGAAATGTGAAAGTTCATTTAATTGCAACATTAAGCATCATCAAACCATTCATTATACCAGCTAGTGTTGTGTTGGCCAATCACACAACGAAGTTTAGTACGTTACCAAAAAAACTACCGGGACGTTTCACAAAAGGAGTCAAACACCGTCTTCAAGCTATTGTACAGAAGGGAGGGGGCAAGACAAAGGGAGCTGTCTCTAGGATAATACTAGTTATTCATAATTACTACACAGTCGCAGTGTGTTCTTTAAAGGTTAAAAAAGGCTTTCTGCACTTTGTTAACCAAGACATTAGTAGGTTTTGTATTCCTGCTTAGCCTACCATTTGATTCGGACTTGTGAATGAAGTGATTATGACAGAAGGACACTTACGTCACGTGATTTCCACACGAATAAACCCAGATGGACGCTCTAATTTACCATTGTTAACTTGTAATAAGGAGAAACGGAGGAATTTTGCCAACGGGAAAAAAAATCAGCTAGCAGAAATATGAAGAAAGACATATAATTAGGTTTTTATGGGGATTATTATTATTTTTTCCTTATCAGATTCAATGGTATGTCAATGGGATTTTTAAGTACTTTTTCCCTCCTTATTTTCCCACAAAAAGAAAGGGCATTTGCAAAGTTGTCAGTTGTGATTTTTTACAACGTTTTGAAGTAATTTTTACGACCTTCGTCGGATTTAAAAAATTGCAGAAAACTCATATTTGGGAAATTGACAATGCCTTCCTCCAACTACGAGTATAATATACTCATATTTCGCAAATCCTTATAAGGACTGGCTTAAAGGGGCGAAGCAAGAATGCTTTTCATCTTCCCCGTTATCTGTAGAGGACAGTGTAGGGATTAAGGTGTTATTGAGCTATTAAAGCTCTAATCATGGCAAAAGGGTAACAGCAATAGCCGAGCCTCAGTTAGAGCTTCATTGGCTACTGCATTGCCATCCATTACCCTGGATCCGTTCTCTTTGACCTTTTTTTTTTTTTTTTTTTGGCTAGATGGGTGAAGCAAGAATGCTTTTCATATTCCGTGTTATCTGTAGAGGACAATGTAAGGATAGGATGTTATTGAGCTATGAGCTCTGATCATGCCAGGAGGGTAACAGCAATAGCCAAGCCTCAGTTAGAACTTCATTGGTTACAGCATTGCCAACTATTACCCTCCATGGGTACCCATTTTAGTCACCTCGTACGACATGCATGAGCTAGTATGTAAGTAAAGCCCTCTCTAAAAATTAAGACGATCCCCGGACCACTCCCTACGAGTGGCCGAAAGATCGTCCAACTCAGCGTTTGTTCCACTCAGCGACGGGCGCTCCCACCACTGAGCAGAACCGCCCATATTCCAGGGAAAAGCTTCCCTGGAAAAGGCCCCCTCACGGGCCACGCCGGAGAACACCCTTCCCAGAGACTCTAAATGCTCTCCCAGGGAAAACCCCTAGAAATCAAGCTCCCCCCCCTCACCGGGAGAAAAATTTCAGGAGAAACCTGAGAGAGCGAAATTCTCGAAACTCTGCGTCCATTTTAGTCGCATCTTACGACATGCATGGGTTACAGTGGCTGGTATGTAAGTAAAGTCCTGTTTAAAAATTAGAACGATCCCTAGATCACTCCATAGTGGCTGAAAGATCGTCCAACTCAGCGTTGGCCCACTCAGTGACAGCTCACCCTACCATTTTAGTCGTTTCTTATGACATGCATGGGTTACAGTGGGATTTTTAAGTAAAGCCCTCTCTAAAATTTAAGACGATCCCCCGGAACACTCCCTATTAGTAGCCGAAAGACCGTTCACCTCAGCGTTGATTCCACTCAGTGACGGGCTCCAACACCACTGAGCAGAACCGCTCATATTCCAGTGAAAATCATCCACCGACAAGGCCCCACACAGGCCACGCCAGAAAACACCCTCCCTTGAGACTCAAAATGCTCTCTCATGGCAAATCCCCCTCACCGGGAGCAAAATTCCGGGAAAACCTGAGAGAGCGAAACCCTGTGTCCATTTTAGTCGCCTCTTAACGACATGCATGGGTTGCAGTGGCGCTATTCTTAGTCCCGCCACCACACGGGAAGAACGACCAAAGTCGTAAAAAGGATGGGAGATGTACTGAGTCCTTGACTCTTTATCCCGTCATCTGAATGAAGAAAATCTGTGTGAAGTGTTATTGAGCTAAAAGCTCTAGTCATGGCTGAATAACGGCAATAGCCGAGCCTTAGTTAAAACTTCATTGGCTACAGCATTGCCATCCATTATCCTCCAAAGGTATTGATCACCGCATCTCACGGTCAATTCAATCCCCTCTACGACCAAAGTGCTTTCAACTACGCTATTATTTATATTTCATTTTTTATCAATAAAGGTGTCTTTTAGAACTCTTTATCTGTGGTCCAGTTTTAAGGTTATTAAGACTAATTTTTTTTTTTAATTCTTTTTTCCTTTTTGTTTATTTATTTATTTTAGATAATTCCCAACTCTACTCTAGAAACCAAACATGGATCTTTTCAAGCCACTTCAGTTCCCTAATAAGCGAGAAGATAGTCTCACGCCGGGCGATTAAAATCATCTCCCACCTAAAGACGATCACCACTATCCATGTACACGACAAGATTCAAACCCGCGACCGGTATTGGTTGAATAGAGGAAACGATATCCTTTCAGCCAATTCTGGAATCGGTAAATCTAACGATTGACCAGCTTGGTTGGCCGATAAATATTCCATTGATCTTATTTAGAGATTCAACAAAAGTTTTGAAGTCCAGATTAGTGTAAAGCGAAACAAAGGATCTCCCCCCCCCACACACACAATATCTTTTAAAGTAGTTTCAAATCATTCTGTCCTGGAATAAAAATATTTGAATTAAAACCGTTAATATATGAAGAATCGCAGTGACGTTTATGTAGTTTCCGAAAACATGTCTGGTGACAGATAAAACAAATTATTTATTCGTAATCACCTCTCCAAAAATACATAAAAATCGATAGAATTATTGCAAAAGACAAAACATATGTTGTGTAGTGACTTTATAGGCTTAAAGCAACTTGATAAACAGTTTAACGTCTGTATATGGATTCTCGAGTCAACCTTACCCCTCCTAAGACACCACATAGGGATTTACAATATTTTGTAGATATTATTAACGAAAATAGAAATCAAAATTCCTCAGTGGTCTACGATTTGGAGTATAACGCCCTCTGGCGACATATAGAACAATATAAGGTCGTATAATTACCACTGGATGCAGTGATGGTCATGGTAACGAGTCCCTACCGCCTCTTTCCCCTCGTCTCAATGGAATTATTCTGCCGAGGTCTTTTTTGCGTTGGTGCAGTCTTCTTTTTTAGTTTGTATCCAATTAAGGTGCAAGTGGCGGGTGCCCGGACAAGCGAGAGACTGTCAACAAAATGGCGAGAGAGAGAGAAAGAGCAGGAAACCAGTTCTTCTTCACTGTCAGGAGGATTATGAGCAGTGGTATAAAATATTGTGGCGTAGCTGGTCAGAGAAGGTTTGAAGTAACAGCAAATTAATAGTGATTAGATTTCCGTTTGCTAAGTCCGTCTTCTCTACGAGATTGTACATTTCCTCATTACACGCCCACTCAGTGTTCGCACTAGTCCAAGATGTTGCATTAAAGTTTCCATTGATACTGGCAAGTGCGTTAAGGAGGGGGGGGGGGGAAAGAAGAAGAAGAAGAAGAACGAAGGGAGGGAGGGAGGGAAGAGGTCTAATTGTGTTAATGAAAACAGGGGCTGTTGAACAGCACGTGAAACGGATGTACTCAATAACTTTGCTCCTTCTTATTAAGTTAAGATTGTCGTCACTCGCGGTGTCGTCACATACACAGAGACAAAGCTAAGATTGTGTCACGTGATCACTGTGTGTGTGTGTGTGCGTGCGTGTGGTGTCCCTCTTTGACACGGAGATTGCTTGCCAGTTTATTGTTTGAGAAATATGATTAACAGTGATTGGGTATTCGCTAAAGATAACGTCCCCCCCCTTTCAATTCCTTGTGGGTCTTATACACACCATTTCTACTTAGAAATAGAAAGATAGATAGGCCAAACTTACTCGTATAAAGGGAAGAATTAAGGAAATAATATACGATGGTTGATTGATTTCATTTACGAAGGTTACGCTAACTACAATATAGCCGACATTGTTTCTCAGACGGCTGATTATGAATAAAGTTGAGATAATCGTTGTTAGAGCTATGGTTTCTCAAGATCCAAATCAGCTTTACTTTAGTAGAGTCTCGTGGTTTAATCACATTTTTGTGAGGACTTACGTTTCAATGTAGAAGGACACTTCTAAGATTTCATTATGACCATGTTAGCTGTGTGGTGTCAGACATTTTGATTTTAATGGTCCAAATTAGATTAATTTATAGTTCTTTGTCTTACAATTCCGAAAAAACCGGAGAATTGTATCACGAAAAGGTCATAAAGCATAAAATCTGTATGGAATAAGAATGCTGATGTTAAAGAAATTGGATTTTCTTAGAGTATACTGTAGACTGTTCCATCTCTTAGAGATACGATTTTTTTAATAATTTTTCTTGAAACCTTGGTGTTCGAAGCTTCATAGACTTTGTAGGCGCCGTCCCTCCGCAAACAATTCCTGTTAGCTGTTAGCGTAGCAAGTGCGGAAAGTTTTTTTTTTTTTCGAAGCTTAAACTGATTAAAAATTATTTGCGAACAGCAATGGCCCAAGAAAGATTGGTTGGTCTAGCAACTATGCCGATAGAGGTGGACACAGCTTATAATTTAAATTTAGAAAAGCGTATAAACAGTTTTATTGTACGATATCCCCGCAGAGCAAACATTTAATTAATATTATTATGTAATCGTTTTACATTAATGTTTCTCTTGTAATAAAAACAAAATAGGAATTGGAGATTTCCTTATATTTTTGACGACGCCCCTGGACACTGATGTCAGTACTATTTTCGGCGTTGTGACGCGAGAAATTTCTAGTACTATCGTATATATGGTAAGTGTCAGTAGATATGGTTGAGAGAGAGAGAGAGAGAGAGAGAGAGAGAGAACAAAAATAGGAGCAGACAGAGATGTAAAAGAGTAAAGACAAGTAAAAAAGTAAGCAGGAAATAAGTCGGCATTCAGATGAAGAGTCCTGAGATTTCGTTGTGTTAATTTGTATCGACGTGTCGTCTCACCAATGCCAATGACTTCTTAAAGCGTCCGTAAAGGACCGAAGTGAAAAAAAAAAAAAATCTGCTCGCTTCCAAACGTATTGTGAGATGTGATTACACATTAAAGGCAATTAGCGAGTTCTGGTCGACTTCCCCTCATCCATTTTCTGAATACGTCCTGTTTCTTTAGTGTGAGTTTCACACAGACACGACAAAAAAAAAAAAAAAAAAAAAAAAAAAAATCAACGACATACAAACGTTCAACAAATACATTGTTTGTAGAAGCACTTGTTTCTCTTTCTTCCAACCTCACTACGTTTCCGGTCGAATGAAAACGATTACAGCATCCCGAAAATCGTCCAACATAAAAAAAAAAAAAGAAAGAAAGAAAATTGCACCTAATCTGTCCATCGCTTGTTAAATATCCCTTGGGCTAATAACCTGGTTTGAGATGAAAATATTGTTCACCTGATTCTATGCAATCTTTCGATGTTTTCTTTGCTAGCAAATGCGAATTTGGAAGAAAGTACAGGGGGGGGGGTGCGCGCGAAGAGGATAGAGAAAAGGAAAAACAAGCGAAACGTCTACCATTAAGAAATTGGCTCATTGGTCAGATGGATGATTCGTATTTAGCCACGCGAACAGAACGGACCTTCCCTGGACGTGAATAGGCTCTGAGTGATGAGTGCCGTTAACCATTTATTGAAGCCGATGACAGCACGCTAGAGGCTGCTTTTATATGCGATCGCATCTGTAATCTGCTTGGCACAGTCCGAATGGCAAGACAAGGGCTTGCTTCTTCTGAGAAAACACACACGCATGTTACATTCGTTTAATGCATCGCTGCGAAGATAAAATGAAATGCCCACTTGCAGGGATGTTCGCAACACTAAATTGGGACATTCCGAATGAAGAAAGGGGATTCGAGAAGGGGGGGGGCGGGAATCTTCTCTCCGTATTTCACTGATCGTATAAACTTGGTTAAGTCAATAGTCCCATTGACTATTGCCCGACATTACTTTAGTTTTTATTTCGTGGTGTGCTATTTCTTTTTTCTTTCTTTCGTATTCTAGGTCTCTCTCTCTCTCTCTCTCTCTCTTGTTTCATGTATTATTTCCATATGTGCATTGATTCCATTTTTGGCACACATATTCTGTGAAGGTTGTTTCACGGCAAAGCAAGGTTTGCTTTTAAGTTCCAATTTTAAGCCAAATAATATCCATGAAATAAATAGTAATATTCGATATCGTTAATTAACAGGACGCTGGAATTATTTCATCTCGATCCAAGATAGCGTTCAGCAGAAAACATTTTTGTAAACAAATATCAATATAATTCCCATTTTTCTTCTTCTTCCTTTTGCGTATGAGGCCCATTGGTTTAGGGCAGCTGGGAAGTTAGCCCTATGGTGTGTCCTATGTCTATAGATGCGTGTGTTCATAGGGCCGGTTTGCCTGCTTGCAGGATGAAAAACCCCAGATAAACTGGGGAGAAACCCCCGCAGTCTACGCCCAAGACCGGCTAACTTGGCTATGGCTGAGAAAAATCCCAAGCTCCTCACATCCTAACTTTTCAATCTCTTATTAATAATCAACAGCCTTTCGACTGTAATCCATTGAATTTTCCATGTTTTCTTTTTGTTTGTTTGTCTGATTGTTTTTATTCATCCTGTTTATTATACAGTATTTTCTATCTACTCTTTTACTGAGTTTCTTTCTCTTTCTCTCTGCTATCCCCTATCACACTTATCTATCATCTTTCTCTCAGCTTCCAATCTGTTCTCTCATTTTTACCCCTTATGTATTTCTCCTTTGTCATTATTTAATACATATTTATCTCTCTCATTCACTTTTTCCTTCTCCATTTGCTTTCTCTTTCTTTCTTTCTTTTTTATATCCCATGTTCTCTCTTTCACCCCCCCTTCTACCCAACTTCCCAAAATTCATCTACATTTGCCAATATTTTCGTTTGTTCTTGTGTTGTGAATTTTTGATCTCTTTCGATCTACCCATAGCCTTTAGTTCCCCCCTCTCTCTCTATCTATCTATCTTTAAAATGTCCACTTTCTATATCACAATTTCTTACTTATTCTTTCTCACTTTCCACATGCGCGCGCGCACACACACACACACACTGAGACGCCCGGACGCACGCGCGCGAGCGTCTATGAAAAGTTAGCAACTCCCCCCCCCCTCCTGTGCCTTTTCTGACATCATTAAGGTAATTGATGGTTTGATCTCCCATTATTGATTACAGAATGTACTTTAATGCGGAAGTATACCTTAATGCGATAACAAGACACAAGAGCGCCATCTACCGCATTACACCGACAAAGAAGAGACCAATCCTCCCCCCCCCCCTCTCAATTCTATAAAAAGAAACTAAACTGACGGGGATAGGAGAGAAAAGTGGAGCTGATAGAAGCGGCAAACGACATGCAAGTGGTCTATTCCATCAGACATCAACTACACTGAAACTGCTTATTGGAAAGCGTGCTAAAATAAAGGCAAACATGTTTGGAAAAAGAAAAAAAAGAAGCTTTAATTGCTATTTTTTGTGATGCTAAAACTGTAGCAGGGCTTGGAAATGAACAAAAGTTCATCTAAATCACCCCAGGACAAAAAAAAAAAAAAAAACAGACATAATTGTTTTTTGTTCCCCTCTCTCCCCCATCTCCCTCACTAGCATGTCCGTTGTCCTTTTAGCAAATTAATTTCATTAAAAGTACTCTTCTAGTGGAACTGGAAAAGAGAAAACAGTGGCCGAGCTTCATTATTTAATACTTTTAATGGTACTGTAGACTGCTAATTACAATCCACTATTCGGACTCTCTTTTTTTTCTCTCCCTGAGATAAGTGTCATTGATTTTTTTAATGAGAACAAAAACTCGTTCGCTAATTACAAAGCCTTCCGCCCTGGGTTGCTAGTTAATTTCCTATCCACAGATATCAACTTACATTGCACGATATACACTTCCAAAAATGCTTGTAATTAGTTCTCTTGTCTTTGAGTCGATGAGGAGGGAAAAATGTCCCAAAAAAGAGGGAAAAAAAATCCATGGTGGAGATGACTGTTTTCTCTCATTTCTTACAGATCAAATGTCGCTGTGTTCAGCAGACAAAAAAACTGGGGAAAAAAAACGATCAATGATGAGATTTTACGGCAGTAATGGGGTATTCAAAGTTATGACCTTTTAGGACACATAACTCCTACTGTTTTACAATCGCTGATCCATAATGTAAGATTCTTCATAATGGAAGAACGTCATACCCTTTGGTTGAAAAGACCTGGGTTTGACTCCGGACATTTATAAAGGTTTTTACAACTGCAGATAAGTTAGCAATAACCCAAGAGAAGCAGTGAATATCCAAGTAAATGATACTTGCGAAGAAATTATATTCTTGTTTAATCCCTTATACTGTGCATTGAGGCTTATACATATCCCATAATGCAAAGTCCGCTTGCGTTCGGACGTGTATTTTGCTATGAATTATGGAAAGGACCATTGGCCAGAGCGGGTTTTCATCCTTGGTACTGTTAAAGTTCGGAGATATCTCTCCAAAAACTAACTCTTCAAACTTCGTCACATCTGACTTGGACAGAACAGCGATAAGCAAAAACCTCTGAACAATTATTGGACTTAAAGAGAGAATCGAATAGATGCATCATTAATGATATATATATATTGGACTTAAAGAGAGCATATACCCATAACTATCAATTATAAGGACTGGCTTAAAGGGGTGAAGCAAGAATGCTTTTCATCTTCCCCGTTATCTGTAGAGGACAATGTTAGGTGTTATTGAGCTATTAAAGCTCTGATCATGGCAGGAGGGTAACAGCAATAGCCGAGCCTCAGAACTTCATTGGCTACAGCATTGCCATATGTAAAGCCGTCTCTAAAAATTCGGACGATCCCTAGGCCACTGAATCGTGGGCGAAAGATCGTCGGCTCCACTCAGCGATGGCCTTCCACCCACACACCACCACCGAGCAAAACCGCTCATATTTTCCGAAGAAAAGCATTCACCGACAAAGCCCCTCAGCGGGACGTGCCGGAGAACACTTTCCCCGGAGACTCAAATTGCTCCCTTAAGGCAAAAACCTTAAGAGAGCGTACTCATAACTCTCGCATCTCAGCGCCCCAGGGGGGTAACAGCAACAGCCGAACCTCAGTTAAACTTCATTGGTACAGCTTTGCGTTGCTATCCATCACCCCTAAGGGCATTAATGAATCAATCACCGACTATGTAAGTAAAGGTGAAATCTCAAAAATACGGACGATCTCTAGGCCACTCCATAGTGGGCGAAAGACCGTCCTAATCTCAGCGTTGGTTCCACTCAGTGACGGGCTCCCCGACCACTGAGCAGAACCGCTCATATTCCGAGGAAAATAATTCACCGGCAAGTACCCCTCAGCGGGCCGTGCCGGAGAACACCTTCCCCGGAGACTCAAAGTGCTCCCTTAGGGCAAAACCTAAGAGAGCGAACTCATTAACCCAGGAATAACAGCAACAGCCGAACCTCAGTTAAACTTCATTGGTTCAGCATTGCCATCCGTTACCCTATATGGGCATCTCATATAAAATCAATCACCGACTATGTAAGTAAAGGTGAAATCTCAAAAATACGGACGATCTCTAGGCCACTCCATAGTGGGCGAAAGACCGTCCTAATCTCAGCGTTGGTTCCACTCAGTGACGGGCTCCCCGACCACTGAGCAGAACCGCTCATATTCCGAGGAAAATAATTCACCGGCAAGTACCCCTCAGCGGGCCGTGCCGGAGAACACTTTCCCCGGAGACTCAAAGTACTCCCTTAGGACAAAACCTAAGAGAGCGAACTCATTAACCCAGGATAACAGCAACAGCCGAACCTCAGTTAAACTTCATTGGTTCAGCATTGCCATCCGTTACCCTATATATGGGCATCTCATATAAAATAAAATCAATCACCGTATGTGTAAGTAAAGGTGATATCTCAAAAATATCGGATATCGGACGATCTCTAGGCCACTCATTCGTGGGCAAAAGACCGTCCAAATCTCAGCGTTGGTTCTACTCAGTGAAACTCGAGTACCGAGCAGAACCGCTCAAATTCCGAGGAAAATAATTCACCGACAAAGCCCCTCAGCGGGCCGTGCCGGAGAACACTTTCCCCGGAGACTCAAAGTGCTCCCTTAAGGCAAAAACCTTAAGAGAGCGAACTCAAAAACTCATCGCCCAAGTGGGTAAGAGCAACAGCCGAACCTCAGTTAAACTTCATTGGTACAGCTTTGCGTTGCTATCCATCACCCCCAAGGGCATTAATGAACCAATCACCGACTATGTAAGTAAAGGTGAAATCTCAAAAATACGGACGATCTCTAGGCCACTCCATAGTGGGCGAAAGACCGTCCTAATCTCAGCGTTGGTTCCACTCAGTGACGGGCTCCCCGACCACTGAGCAGAACCGCTCAAATTCCGAGGAAAATAATTCACCGACAAAGCCCCTCAGCGGGCCGTGCCGGAGAACACCTTCCCCGGAGACTCAAATTGCTCCCTTAAGGCAAAAACCTTAAGAGAGCTAACTCAAAAACTCCTCGCCCAAAGGGGTAACAGCAACAGCCGAACCTCAGTTAAACTTCATAGGTACAGCATTGCATTGTTGCCATCCGTTACCCCCAAGGGCATTAATGAACCAATCACCGCATCTCACGGTCGATTGATCCAATACCAATTTTCCCCACCGGTAATTATCAATAGTATTATTGAAAATTAATATATGTCATATATACAAATAATAAAAAGGTGTATTAATTTATTTTTAAAAACATCGGAATTAGAGAGAGTTCTAAATAGTTTTTTACTTGAATTAAAATTTAAAATATAATTTACCTCATGTTCTATATCTAGATTTTTGTAGTTTAAAGTAAAAATAAAATAATGAATTTATTGGGAAGGGTCTTATTTTGCAACCTCGAGTAAACTGTGAATCTGCAATACATTTAAAATCCAGATCTTCACAACGTGACTTCATCTTCCATTGTTGGAAAGAAAAGCAATCTGAAATTACAGATTCATACATGGAAAGTATTCTTCTGCTCTCTGTTTTAATTGTGTCTAATTTAGAAAAGAGAGAGAGAAGGGGGGGGATCTCTATTGAGAACAAAACGATTATTCTTTCTTTCTATAAATGTATATTCTTTCTTTCTATAAATGTATAATGTTTGAATATTTTCAGTTTATACATAGCTTCTTTATATGGCAAAATTTATGGTTTGCGATAAGTTTTTCAAATTCGAAACAAGAAAGATAAATTTGCACAAACGATGAATTTGATTTTATCATTTTCCCATCAAAACACAGACATAATGCATTTATCTCATTGCCTTATTTGCGTTGTCATTATTCTAACAACTCTCATAGGGTTAAATAAATATAGACCATTCTATGAAATTTTTCTTTGAGTAAAAAGTTTCAAAGAGACCTTTTTAAAAATTAATCTTAACATCACATTGCATTTTAATGATGAAATGATTTAAAACAAAATATTTAAATTATTGATTTAATTTAATAATTTAGTATAATTAAATAAGTATATTTAATTAATATATTACATGAATGTCCTCTCGTTCACTCACACTCCATAAAATGAATAATTCCATCAACGAAATCCTGTATGACCCTTTCAGAAGTTTTTACGTTTCAATAATTAAAAAAAAAAAAAAATTCTGGTTTAAAGGGGCGAAGCAAGAATGCTTTCATCTTCCCCGTTATTTGTAGAGGACAGTAGGGACAAGGTATTATTGAGCTATTAAAGCTCTGATCATGGCAGGAAGGTAACAGCAATAGCCGCGTTTCAGTTAGAACTTTATTGGCTATAACATTGCCATCCATTACCCTCCAAATGTATTAAAAAGAAAGGTCAAGAACACACCTACTCTACGTTTCAATCCTTATAAGGACTGGCTTAAAGGGGCGAAGCAATAATGCTTTTCATTTTCCCCGTTATCTGTAGAGGACAGTGTAGGAATAAGGTGTTATTGAGCAATTATAATGCAATTATAATTGCTCAATAACACTCAATAACACTCAAATATTCAATCCAATACCCTCCAAGGGTATTGGATTGAATGGAATGAATCAATCCTCTACGTTCCAATAGCATTATTAAAAATTAATATATTTCACATATACAAGTAATAAAAAGGTGTATCAATTTATTTTTAATTTTCCCACTTTCTCCTGCTTATTAGTGTCTGCAATCAATAAATTCTCAATTTCATTTTCTTTTAATTAGTATTACATAATTTTAATATCTTTCCTTTGCACTCTCTGCACCATATCTGCATCGCTACGGAAACCAGAAGACCATACCTGTCTGCGCATAATATTTCAACTGAGGTCTTATGAAAGACGTGTAAAGAGGCGAAATGACATCCTTATGCCAATGTTCGTTTCAGCATTGCAAATTTCCTCCTCTTAGTTGTATTTGCAATCTTTGTTATATGGCGCTTGAACTTCAGCTTTCTATCTACTTTATTTATTTATTCATATGGAGTTTCCTCCCTTTTTCCCCCCCGTCCCTATTGGGGCGAGTTGAGCCCCCTCATGGGGGTTAAGTATTTATAGCTGTAGATCCGTGTGTGTTCACGGAGCCGGTTTGTGGGATGAAAAACGCCAGATAAACTGGCGGAAAAAACACTACTGCCCACGCCCAAGACCTGCTAACTTGGCTATGATTGAGGAAGATCCTCAAATTTCTCACGTCCTCGACGGGAATCGAACCTGGGACCCTCCTTCCCCAGTCATAGGGTTGCAAAGCGCACAGCCACTAGGCTAACCGCGCGGCTAAAATTCCAAGATTCGTAGCCAGATCAGTTTCTTCAAGCATAATCCCACCAATATTATACGACATTGGCTATCACGCCGAAGTTAATGACTTTACATTTACTGACAGTCATTATGATTTGCACACACACTTCCAGTCTATTCAAATCATTTTGTAAGTGCTACATATCAGTAACATCCCTGATTGTCCTGGTTATCTTAGCACCATCAGCAAACAATTGAACTGTCAGATCCTTCCCAAATATCATTAATGTACAGCTTGAACAACAGTGGACAAAAACTGAACCCTGAGATACATCACTGGTCCAAATCTTGCAGGCTTTTAAATCTCCCTCTCTACACGCACACATTGCTTTTTAATATCTCTCAGTCAACCACCCACTTATCCAAGCGAATAGTTTATATTCCAATCAGATATTCTCCGAATTATGTAAGTCTGCTATAGTGTATCCTGTCAGAAGCAAAGTCCAATGCATTTGCAAAATGTGAGCAAGTTACTCAAACATGATCATCCCTTAATAAGCCCACATGATTCATGGTAGAGCAGAAATTGTTTGTCTACACTCTCAATTATTCGACTTTAAACAAATAAAATAAAACTACGCTTGTTTTATTTCTTTTCTCTACATTACGACTCGAAGGGCCACAAGTTACTCAGAAGAAAGGAAGGAGAAACTTTTATATTTTCAGGGATTCACAGAATCGTGGGAGAGGGGATTTGAAAACCTTTGCCCTACTATAAACGCTGCAGTGTTTTTTAATGTTTTTCAAAATAAATAAAATATTAAATAATAATGCAATTTTTGAATCAATAGAACTCCACTTTTCTAACCAATAGAAGGTTGGCATTTTGCATAATAGAATGGTATTTTTCTGAACGAGCGAATGTTGCACCACTTTTTCAAAACAATAAGATGTCATATTTGCTGAATAAATATTCTTTTCAAAACAATAGAATGTTTTGTTTTCGAAGCAATGAAGAACTTGCTTTTATAAACAAAATGTAATTTTTCTAAACCACAGAATTCTGCATTTCAAAAACAATAGAATGCCACTTTTCTAAACTACAGATTGTTACTTTCCTAAACAATAGAATGTTTCTTTCTTTCTTTCTCTCTCTTTTTTTTTTTTAAACCAGAAACCACTGCTTTTCACAACTATGGAATTCTTGTTTCCTAAGAAAGAATTGGTACTTACTTTTTTCAATGCAATATACGTCACTTTCTAAACAATAGCATGTCCCATTCTAAACAATAGAACAGTACTTTTCTAAAGAATATAACAGTAGATATTTCTAAACGATAGAACCATTTTTTCCTAAAGGATACAACAACAGATGTCTAAAGAATAGAACAGCAGATTTTTAAACAATAAAACAGCAGAATTCCAAACAATACAACAGATTATCCTAAAGAATAGAAGAGTACATTTTTAAACGATAGAACAGCAGAATTCTAAATAATATAGAACAGTTTTTCATAAACAGTAAAATGTCGCTTTTCTAAATCGTCGAATGTTGCTTTTCAAAAATACAAATTCGACTTTCCAAACCAATCAAATGTAATTTCAACTACGTTTAAAAAAACAGTCGAAATTATAAACATCGAAGAAATTCACAGTTTTCCTCAATCGATTTAAACTGTTGTATCCGACAAAAGAATCATTTTCATTTCAAACATTAGCGCTGTTGACATGATTGCTTATAAATGGCAAAAGTCGTTAGAAAATAGTTGAAATGCGCAATTTGTTTTAAAAGAGGAAAGTGGGGGGGGGAGGGGAGGGAGGAGAGCTTGATGACGTCGTTGATTGAAATGAACGTTGCAGCCATTTTCTTGAACGCTTTCCCGATTAGGTTTTCGCGATTAAAGGAAAAAATATTTATATTTTAAAAAGCGTGTTTTGAATGGCAAGTGAAATATTTGCATACTCTAGATAATTGGTAATTTTTATTTGCTACTGAACGAGAGACGGACTTGTCTTAACATCCATATAAATCACAGAAATATGAACATGGAAAAGCGAGAGGGCGTACAAAAAAAGAGAGAGAGAGAGAGAGAGAAAGAGAGAGATGTCTTTTCCGATGGGTTGCGTTCAGTACTGTTTTTGATGCTTGAGAAAACTGACTGGTGGGAAAACAGAGATGGCTCTCTCGAGACTGTGTTCAAAGAGATCATTTGCCTGTATGGATGAAAGAAAAAAAAAGTAATTACAGTCAGGGGGGGGAGGCAGAGCTGTAATGGCGTAGTAAATGGCAGATATTGAAGAAAGATAAATGGCACTGTGGGGCTGCAACGCAAGCGAGCGAGGTGAAGTGAGATCGTGCTACGCAAATGAGGATTAATTTATAGGCTTAAAGTTTGCGATGCATATATGTCTCCGTCTTCTTAGTGTCGAAAAATACTCACCGACTTCAAGGAAAACATCTCTGTCCTTTTTAGGTAATGAGTTCCATGTATGGCTACTCCATAACTATTCGATGTTGTCGCGTTCCTTTTTTTTTTTTTACATTTTTTTTTTTTTTTATTCGACAGCGAAAAAATGAACTGCTTGTTGCTAGGCAACTGTAATACTTGACGTCGAAATGCAGAAAGCCCCCAATATATTTAATTTGCTTATCATTTTGCCCAATAAAAAGGCACTTAGTAGTGTCTTCAAGCGTTTGGTGTTATCTGCAAAGGGGGAATAGGGGGCCGAAGTAAATGCATTGGAAAAAAAAATAGAAGTGAAAAGAAAAAAACAGACAACAGCACAGTTGCTGAATATCTTTTGTGTGTTGTGCGCAAGTAATTTAATTAATTAGCAAATGCTCATCATAAATATGGGTTTGTTTGAGAATTCTCACCAGTCAAGAATAAAGAATTTTTTTTTTTTTCGTTAAGTTAGAAAATTTGTGCTCGAGTTTTAATAAACTTACCGAATACTGGCGTGGTCTGCATTGTCACCTTCATTCTTTTTTTTTTTCCTCCTTTTTTTCTTCAGTTGCAATGTTCTTTTACTGATTTCTTTTATGTTTCAGTAAGCTTTGTTTATCCCCTAATCTTTTCCTTCCTGTACATCCTTTTCTCGTAATTAGTTCGCTGGTCTCTTTGTAATTCTTGATTCTTTTTTTTCTTCTTTTGTGTGTGAAATGATTTCTGTATTTTCTACTTCATTTTTCTTAGGCAAACACTTCTATAATACCAATCAAGCATTATTGTAACGTGGTGAGTCAGATGTCCATTGTTTCTCCTGTCGTAAATCCCATTGGTTTTCCTATTTTATGAAGGAAAAGCACCTTCCTTGGAACCCGATGAATACGTCCTCTCAATCAACATAGTTCTATTTTATATTTTAACGGATTATCTGAATTGAATTCATATAACTTCATCCAATTTTTGTGACCAATGTTCACGTGCATATTACAATTCAGTTTGAGGGTCTGTTTTCTGATTGTAACTCACTTGGTATAGACGAAGCTCTTTGGTTTGAAAGACTGGGTTCGATTCCCGTCTAAGTCTAGATAAACCGACGGAGATAAAGGAAATTCTCCCTGAAACTTGGGTTTTTCGTCCATAAGAAGAAGAAGAAGAAGAAGAAAAAAATAAAACAGACAAACCAGCCACGTAACACACTTGATCCTTTCTGATTTACATCACCGTAGATTCACATTTTATACAGACATTTAATCGTATCCGAGGAAATTGGGTGGTTAATCCTTATACCGTAGCATCCTATATTCTTCTGGCTAATTTGTTTGTTTGTTTGAGGGACGAAAAACCCGAGTGTCATGGAGAACCCCCCACCACCATCACGAGACCAACTAACTCATCATATGACTGACAATACATCCAAGTGAGCTACGGAGGCTCACACATATCTACAGACATAAAATACCTTCATTACTCTTAGAGGGATGCAGAAAAGGATTGACAAGTCGGCTACATTGAATTGTTTGTCATCCCTAATTACAGGACTCAACCCGTCGAGCACGGATGAGAACGGGATGGATGCATTTCTGAATCAGCAACTCCCATTTGTTATTTATTTCTGGATGGCTATATTTAAACGTCATTTAGAATGAGTTACATCGAGATTTATTTGATCCACTCTTTAAGAAATTTCTATATTTACAACGTTTATTAGACCATTTTTGCGCTTCCAAAACCGTCCCAGAAGTTATATTCCATTTCGTTAGATTTTGGTTTCGAAATAACGAATCCAATATTGATCTGAAAGATGGCTTTTGTGGAGAAGATAGAGGCACGCCGTCAATTTATAAAATTGATTTTTGATGGTTGTCATTTGTGTCAACTGTCACCTTACAGGTATGAGACGACGGCAAAGAAATCTCGGTCATAATTCGTTTATACGAACCATGAGTTTTTCCAATATGGGTGGCCACAAACATTATCGGAAAAGATCGACTTTCGCCCGACCAACAGCGATCGAATGGTATTTACCACGTTTCTATATGATTGAATCATAAGTCAGACCACTCAATCCATTTCCAAAATTCCGTGTAAGAAAACCTCGAAGTTCCATGCACACCACCTTAAAGATGACTCTTGTCCCCCCCCCCCATCGCCTCTACCGTCACCCCTGGGCATGTGTCCCTTAACAAATATTCCTAAAAAACTTTCTTTATTAACGACACAAGACGAAAGACGTAATTGAATTACGAATAATTGGATTATGTCTTTCTCCTAAAAGAGAGAGGAGGAATGGGGGGGTGGGGGAGTGGAAGGATACCCGATGGTGTTTTTTATCAGTCGCTCACGTCCCGGACCAACTTCGTGAAACCATTATATACCTGTTAAAACTGTAATTTTTTCCCCTCCCCCGTCCAGAATGTCCCACTACCATCGCTAATGCTGGCCATAATATTTCTCCGTCATAATGTCCGTGCGTTCTGCTTTAGAATGTCCGCATAAATGCAATTATAGTTCTCTTGCTACGGCCGATGTCGCTGTCATAGCCCTCCCATCCCGAATAAGGCCTTCTTGTAGCGTTAGTTAGTGTAACTGAAATTCAAAAATTATTAGCGAATGGAATCGTGCGCCTTAAAAACGATGTCCCCTTACATTGCCATCTACGTGAATAATTGACTCTGAAAAAGAGGAAGAGGCTGGCACAAAACATACGCAGAATGAAAGTACTCCATCTTTAAAAACGCACATTCGGCTAGCTAAAGTGGAGTTGTTAGTATGGATTTGACTTTTAATGTGAATTATATATGTTAATAGCCCCTTAAGGATCTTTTTCCCCTCTCCGTAATAGTTTTAGGGTTTACATACTGAATGCAATTTCTATAGGGGAAACTAAAAGATAAATAATGGTAGATCTTTGACCTATTTGCAAGTCCATTGTGTTCATTTATATTGCGCTCATTAGTGAGACTTTATAAGTTGATTATTAAGAGCGCCCTCTATCGCGGGTATTGATTACTGTTCCAAGATGGATAATTACAGCGTATTTTACAAGCTTATCAATATTTAAATGTTGGGTTCATTAAAGAATTATAAATGTTCGAAGGATTTAAATGCTGGGTGGTATTTAGTTAACCACTTTTCGACATATTTCGAATGACCTCCGTAATAACCCATTGACCTCTTCTTTGATGAAAAATTGCCGATGTTTCAGGTCATAATTGAGAAGCAGAAGTGTATGGGTTACAGGTATGATATGAAGGGTTCACGATAGGATGAATGTCTTAAAAGAGACTGGAAGTGGTTAGAACAGGATTCTTAGCTTCTTTGACGTTCGATTTATTGTTCTGAGGGAGCTGAGTACGTGTAGGGAAGTCGACTACACATTCTCCGTGTGTGTGTGTGTGTGTGTGTGTGTGTGTGTGTGTGTGTGTGTGTGTGTGTGTGTGTGTGTGTGTGTGTGTGTGTGTGTAAGGAATCCACACAACTTCGACTGTACTCATTCTGAATCACAATCGTCATCACTCCCCCCAAACACTGATCATTTCTTCGTCATCACCCTTGATTAAATATTGTGAAGGATGTTAAGGCCATGAGTCAAGTGATTGTACCTGACCGTTCTTGACTTTTACTTGTTCCTTTGGTCTCCGCCTGAGATCCACTAACTTAGCCTTAACATCCTTCACCTGAGACCTGAAAAAAAGGTCTCAAAACTGTTCTTTCTTTCTTTATGCTGAAGAGATGCAAAATATGTCTTCCCAATCGAAGGCACTTGTTTTTCTTTTTGGTTTTCTTTCAAATGTGTTTAATTAGAGAACAGTTTGAAAACATGGTTGCATCTATTCAGTAATAAAGTTGTTTTGATATATGCCAAGGACATTTAAAAAAAATTAATATTTATGACGTAGCAGGTAGAAATTATTAATTAGTATCTGAAATAGAAAATGAATATCAAATCTTTTGATAAACTTGGGGAAGCGGGTCAGAAATTATTGATAAGTTGCTTCTGAATATTCGATTGAAGCCTTTTTTTTTTCTCAATACGAAAATATGCTGATGATGATAAGTGATGGGAACGAAATGTCTTCGACTTAGTATAGATTTTAGTTTGGATTAGCGCAGCAATGAAGAGACTATAAGGCCAGTAAAATGTCTGTTAAGTGCGTGTTATTCTTCTACATTGTACATGGGATTCGAACTCAAATATTTTCGAGTAAAAGGTATTATCGTTTTTAAGTGAGTCATGGTGATTTGTCACTCTACAACAATATTATGAAAAAGAATGAAGAGAAATCTTAATTCTGAGTGAAGGAAGAAGTCTATGCTAAAGTCTTAATTTAAAAAAAAAAAAAAAAAATTCAATAGCGTGATAACCACACCGCACCTAGGCTCACAATATGGAACACGGAAAACTTAGCGGGTCCTTAAAAGTATTGCAATCTTACGAAAACTGTAAAATGGAGTCCATGACAGCTTTTGTCATGGGATTTCCCATGAACGTCCCAATTCGGCGTGTCTCGCTGGTTTTCTAACCTCAAAGAAATAAAGATTACATTAAGTGATCACAGTTTCGGTCATAAAAGACATAAAAAAAGACAAAAAATATTTTGTGGTTGTTTTCGAAGCTGAAAAAGGTCTTGGGATTTATGCACAGCTGTAGTTTGGAACTAATTAATTAAATAGTGGTTTTATTATGACGGATTCATCGAGAAAAGTTGCAAACCTGTCTGAGGAATAACCCTGCTATGGAGATCAAACGTCGAATTTAATTTAGATTTAAAATAATTTTACAGAAAGTTAAAAAATCTTGTCTTTGTGAATCTACAGTTCAGTCGTTAACGAAGTTGTCCTTTGGTGGAAAGAGTTGTTGGTTAGTGGCTTTGGATTTACGGCCGAAGCAACTCAACCAATAAGGCTAATACATCGTGTGTGTGTGTGTGTGTGTTTGTGTGTGTGTGTATTTTTATTGCCAGTTTACCTGAAAAACCTGAGTTTCCGGGAGGAAAAATCGTGCCCCCCCACGTATTAGATCGGTTAACTCACCTCCTGTTGAAAAGCTACTGATAAAGGTTTTTTTGTGTTCCAGAACGGGATTCGAACCCAGGTCTTTCCAACCAAAGGGCATCGTCGTACTGAAATACGGAGGCTAAAATGATTGGTTTGGATCTCGTTTAGGACTGGAAAAATAAGAGCTTTTCGGCCACAGGTGAATTAGATGATATCATACGGAGGTGAAAGGGTAAAAAAAAGTAGGTAGGGAATACATGCAATTCATAGATAAAATTACATTATAATCAACAACAATATATTGCTTTTACGTCCGCGCTGTTAGCCTAGTGGCTGTGCTCTTTGCAACCACATGCCTGGGAAAGGAGTGTCCTGGATTCGATTCCCGTCGCCAACGTGAGGAGCTGAATCTATGTCTGAGTCTTTCCTTAGACATAGCCAAGCTGGTCTTGGACAGTAGGGTTTTTCATCCCGGTTTTCTGCAGTTTTTCCTCTCGCAAACAGGCAAACCGGTCCTGTGAACACACGCAGCTACAGCCATAAAATATACTGGGAAGTATAGGGCTAGTCAGCTTAATCTTGGAAAGGGTGCGACTTAGAAGGGCTTAAGTTAGCTCTGTGACAGGTCAGTAGGCCTAATACGTAGAAGAGAGAAGGTATATTGGTTTTACAGGATGGTGCCGTACTTACGGTATGAGCTTTACGGCCTCTGTATCATCATACGCCAAATAAACTAAATAAAGTACAATGCTGACTCAGTAAGAATCGGAAAAAACAGAAAGGCAACTCGTAAAAAAGACTCAGTGCTTCCGTATCCAACTCAAAAATTTTAAATTCCACGTTCAAATCGAAGTTTCAATGTTTTTTACAAGGTTAAGTTGAAACTCCAGGGTGTACGTTAAAATACAGTTTTTAAAAACATTCATTTGCAAATTCCAAACCTGCACTATAAAGGTGTAATGGCGGTGATCTGTGTGGTCAACAATTCCAATTAGAGAACGTCATATGAATCTAACTACCTGGCCTATTAATAATAGAGTCTAGAAAAGCACTTCATACATGGAAATTACGTTCTCCACCCTTCGCATCATTACTATGCAGTTCACACTTCGCTGCCACATACTTTTCTCACCCTTTTTACGATTAATTTTATAATTTTCATAATTTAGCCCAAACCATTCGCTACCGGGAGAAAAATAAGCACTTTTATAAGAGGTAAAAACACTCTCCCATGCGAAAGCGTATGAAAGCCTAAAAAAAGAAAAAAAAAAGCCTAATCTTATTTCCTCTTGGTCACATTATGGCTCTACCCTCTAATTAGGACAAGGTGTCAAAACCCCCTGTGTACCACTAGCGGCTAGTTACCAAGAAAGGGATTTTGGGGTAACGTGAGAAAATAACTAGAAAATAATGACACCATTACTTATCTTTTGCGCGTGAACTTTAGTCACACCCCTAGACGGATGAAGTAATTATAGTATTCACACCCACGCCGACCTTCAGGTGAATGCCTGTGCGAAGACATTCGTTCGTCGGAGCTATTGTTTAGTAGATCTACTCAAATGTACTGTGGTTGGGTGTGGTTGCAACATTTATTTAATTTAGAAGGTAGAAAGTTACGTTGGTTCCATCCATTCTACGTTCGTCTACCGTTTCAGGGGGGGAAGCACGCTACGAGATTTAATTATTACTATTTTTTTTTTTTTAAGTCATTTAGAACAACAGCTTCCGGATTGTATTCTTAGTAAACCCAAAAATTATAGAGGTGACTAAAGAGGGCGTTACTGTTGGCAGCTGACTTAAAATAATCGTACTGTTAAAATATCTGTTAATATCTTTCTAGAACGTTGCTACGTTAGATCGTAAAATAGATAACGTCCGAATATCCTTGACCTTTTCCTAGATCACAACAATAGAAAGGCAAGAGACTCCGAACTACGATTCAAGCTTTGAGTCGCCAATACAAAATTATTGTTCCCTCATCCTAAATACCAATACAAGTTGGTATTTAGATCTTCGCATTTTTGTGATGATCTCAAAGACGAAAAACGCGATAGAATCACAAATGAATGGAAGCCTAAGAAGGGGGGGGGAATAGAATGATTTGAAAACGGCCTCCACCTCCGAATGAGACAGTCTAACTTATCTTCAGCTGAATATCCCTTATTGATTTTTAGAAAAGCTCGGGATTCGAACCCTCTCTCTCTCCAGTTAAAGAACGTCTACACTGTACAGGAGACTAGAAGTAACAGTAAATTGAATATAAGCATAACTATTACGTCATCACGTTTAAGTTACAACTTTTGCCGATAGAGGTCGTCAGTGTATATACCAAACCAATTAATGATTATTTTTTGATAACTCATGGGCAAGTTAATGAAGTTAAAATAACACAAATGCGATTTTTTAAGAACCTACGACAAAAAAAAGAAGGTCATTCTGTTAATTAACTTAAAAAAACTCTTAAGGATAACCTAATTTCGATAGGGAAATAACAAATGTCTCATTTTGTCTTTTTGGTGTCCTTGGAATGCCATCTGACAGTATTAACAAGAGCTCCGCCTTTCTTTATCTTTATTAACCCCCCCCCCAACACACACACACACACACACACACACACACACACACACACACACACACACACACACACACACACACACACACACACACACACACACACACACACACACAGAAAACGACGAGAGTTCTGTACACCTCAGAGTTTAACTAGATAGCATTGCAATCCCCTGTCCAAAGTTCTCGCTTCAAGAATGATACCCCACACTACATAATCCCATTGAAATACTCCCACCAAAGTCACGAGCGTGTTTTGGTGGAACCATAATTAGCTTTCGTCTTCTTTTGCACCAAACACGCATCCTTCTGCATAAAAATTAACACGAGGTTAATTCAGAAGTCGCCTTCCATTCTGGGAATTAAACAAAGATGGCTGCTATGAAGCCCGCTGTACATTCTGCCAATACAAGAGGCTCGCATCTCTCTCTAGGTCTTTGGGGGTCGGGTCACTTCACAACCTCCGTACCTCTCAATTAACCCTATAACCCTGACTTACGACTCTACTGTATCCGTAGCGATGTAGAATTTTTTTTTCATTCAAAGCAACCTACAAACTAAGCCAAGCAAGGTCATAAACCCGAAAAAGATTCAGGATTTTATCTCCTTAACTTAAAACAACTGATCAGAAGGTTGGCAGCCAGTTAGAGCCATCTATTGCTAGTCGAACAGGCTCTTCTCTGACAGCTCTAACCGTTATTTTAAATTTGGTTAAATGAAAACAGCCTTTCTGATGACGTCAATGCCATTTCGCACTACATATAAAGCAACTAAAAACCAGGAGATGAAGCCAACAAATTCTTATACCACAAAATCAATCCCACAATCCATTGCATAGCAAATCCGTACTCAGCTCTAGTTTCGTATTTCCTGTTCAGACTCCTACTTTAAATTTTGTTCCTAATATGCACACAAATACGTTGTTGTGTAGACACAGTTCTTCTGACCATCAATCAATGTATTCTCTTGGGACCTCACTAAATTACGATCCATCTTTTCAGTACAAAAATAAATCTGGAGATAATTGTGGATATATATGTTTCTTTTATCATTTTGACTCTTCTTGACTTCTTGTTTATTCTATATTTAAGACGGTGATATAATAATTGGAATGCCCAACTAAGTTACGTGGTCGATGATTTTCATCGCTTGGTGTGAGACTCATCCTCCTTATTGGAGGATTGAAGTGGTTTGAAAAAAGTTTCAAGTTTGGTATCTAAAGTAGGGTTTCTGGACGATGTAATAAATAAATAGAATACAATATATATATATATATATATATATATATATATAATTAATGAAATACGAAAAAAATCCTTTAGCCAATCACTGTTGCATAATTCGATGAAGTTAGAAAAAAAGTAAAAAAAAACCAGACGTATGATGTCCTGATGCATATTTCCTTCTCCTATTTTTTCGTCTTAAAAAAATTAAAAAAAAAACATCGGCATGGTAACCTGTTGCATATCATTTCTCTTTTTTTTAGGCATACGCACTTTCTACCTAATAACGATTATTAAATAGGCAACACTGTTGCATATTCTTTTAGTATAAATAGCTTATCATTGCATATCATTATTGTCATTTCTCTTTAAAAAAAAAACATTTTGCAGACATGCGCACTCTTCAATCTAATAACCATTGTTGAATACGTCACATTGTTGCGTATCTTGTGTAAATAGCTTATTGATCTGCATTTAATGAAGACGTATTTATCAGTTACGACAATGAAAAAAAAACAACAACAAAAACATTAAAATCTATTTATCTAACTTTTGCATATTTTCTAAAGCGCAGATAGCTAGATAGACAGATTGATTTTTTTTTTCTATATTTATCTATCTATCGCAAGTCGTGTAACAACAAAGAAGGTAGAATTCTTCTCATCGGTTATGTGCCACAATTTATCTTAGATTTAAAGAGATTCTGCCGTATACATTTACATACAGCTCATCAAAAAAAAAAAAAAAAAAAGCGCATGCTGGTAAATATGCAGTTAAAGGTGTGCACCTGTGGCCTATTATCCTGCAAGTATTATTTGATGAGTGCCTTCGTATTGGAGGTACTTAAGTTCGGTCCATAAATTAAAAAAAAAAAAAAACGAAGTCACATAAAAGATTCGGTGCGATCTAAACGGGGAAGATGCCCTAATTTGTGTCTTCTTATAACAGTAAAGGAGTCGATGAGGCGGGGAGTGATAAAGAAGTGGAAAAAAAAAAAAAAAAAGAAGTGAAGCCAATAAGAGAAAAAGAACGAAAAGTGAAGACGGAAACGACTGCGAACACAAGACAACATAATGTCAACATGCGTCACTTGGTCCTTTCCATTTACTATATGGAAATACAATCATGATGAATGGGCGCACAGAGCTGGGCAAATTTAGTTATTCCTGAGTCGGTGCTTGACAGTTAAGTGGAGAGGCCCCTAGCTTTCTTAACGTCATCAGCATCAATGCTCTTATGTGCGAACGCTTGTCAACTCAGAGCTGCTGTTTGCCATCCTTCTATGATAAAGATTAATTACAAGGCTGAGCGTTACAAAACCTAGCTTCAAATAATGGCTGAGACAAAAAAAAAAAAAAAAAAAAAAAAAAAAAATTGACGATCAGAAGGAATCACTGGCAACTATCCAACATCCCCAACCACCTCCCCCCCCTTTTTGTCGTTCTCTAGCGTTCTATCCCCCCCACCCCAACTCCTAATTTTTTACTCGGATATGTGTGTGTGTGTGTGTGTGTGTGCGCGCTCGCTCTTATCTTATACCGTTGCTATGTGCCATCTCAATTTTCTGGGGTTAACTTGTCTTTTTGCTGCCGTAGTCGGCGCGCTTGGCCCAAGAATGTGGCAGTAATGACATCTCTTGGGAGAAGAAATTAACAATTCATGCATCGCTAAGCACACTGCCGAAAACTTCGCCTAGTGGAAACAGTATCCAACATGGGAGTATACTGGAGTTGCAAGCGCGCACAGAGTTACCAGGGGGGGGGGGAGAAGTTAGACTACAGAAAAGGGGGGGTGGATGTGAAGTAGATGGGGGAAATGAGTAAAGGAGGGGGGGGGGAACTGGCCGTGCTGAAAGAACGCTAATTTGAGCCGAGACAGCGAACCAACCTGACAGGAGTAGTATTTGTCTCGGCGTATGAAGAAATTGAGAGGCCTCTGATGACAGAATTTGGGGGAAAAAGGGGGGGTGGCATTACAGTGTGGTCGACACTAGCTTGACGCCATTCTCTTTTCTCCCTCTTAATTCCTCTTCCCCCCGCGCGTTTTTTTTTTTCCCCTAGCCCTCCCACACGAACGCTGTGGACTTAATATGTCCGAGATTAACATGAGGGAAGCCTAGCTTGGACGTAGCGATGGTGTGCTACAGTGCGCGGCTGTCACCTGGAAATAATGTGAGCAACAACACTGGGACCCACCACTTATATTAGAGAAAGGCCTCAGGAAATGTATGAACTGTCTTCTCTACCATGAACAATAACCAAAAAAAAAAAAAAGTTGCTACATGCCCGCTTTTTGCTATCCTACAGTAGCTTAACGTAATTAAATATCCGGGTATCCAAAGAGACTGCAAGTTGCATATAAATTGCTTTTGTCTAACAAGATTGTCAACACACGTTGTTCTATCTTGCTTGAGTTTTCGTAATACTAGCCTATCTTACACTTCTCAACGCTGTCATCAATCTTAAGATTGACAGCTTTGAATACTAGTACTTTACAGATGTCCCTGTGAGACATATTTCTGATGCATCTTGACATTATTTGAAGCCTGGTGAGTGTGTGTGTGTGTGGGTGGGTGCGCGCCTTAGGTGAACAAGAGTAGTGAACAACGCAGATGACAACAACAAACTAGAGTTTGGATGACGTTCGAGGTTAAAAAACAATTCATTAGCTTCTACAGTTTGACTTTTGCTCAAAAATCAATCGATACGAACTAAAATCAGCAATAAAAAAACCATCAGGAACACAAGTTCATTATTCGCAAATTTTGCAACCGGATGACTTAGAACAATACGGACAATAACAGACAACTTGAACAGACAAACGTAGAATAACAAACTATGAAAATAATTTCTTTACTGTGCTATCCCCTCAGCATTTTTTTTTACTCGAAACATAACACTGCTTATAATAAGCCGTTTAATCCTATCTGCATTGTCTACTATGGTTATAAATTGTGTATTCTTTTGGCCGGTTTATCTGTTTTGGGGAAAACCCTCCACCACCGTATGAGACCAGTTAACTCACCTTCAATTGAAAACCTCTTATAAAGTTTCTTCGTGTCTCAGAAGGAATTCGAACCCAGATTTTTCCAGTCAGAGGACTTCGTTTATACCGAATGAGCTTTTGAGGGCTCTTCAATTTCTTTCCTAGTTTCTTTAAATATTTTTTTTCTTCATTTCATATGATGTCGAAGAGTATTTATCTTCTCTTCGTTCATTCAATTACATTGCCACTGTTTAATTCAAGAATAAAGAAGAAATAAACGGGTTTTATGATGATTATTGTGTTATTTATACCAATGAGGAAAAAATTTAGGATTTTGTTTCATTGGTTCTTAGTTTCCTTCCCGTGTCCTTAAATCGACCTATACGTAAACTTCATCTGGAAATCCATCCATACTCAGTGCGCTAATTGATTCTGGTACGCTGTGAGTAACAATTGCTATCAAATCAATTTATCCAATCGTAACAATGATTGCATAAAATCAAAGATTTAACAATGGACACTCAACTTTAACAATGGTTCAACCGAGCTTACAGCATCGCGCCTCTTCTCACAGCTATCTTTACGAAGAGAGCTACGGATGAAAACAAGCGTATTATACAAGATTCCTGAAGGTCACCCACAGAATAAAGTGAACTGATTTATTATCACAGTCATTGGTGATATTATAGATACTTTTAAGCATTTTGGCAACTATTTTTGTTCACACTGTTTCATTATTATCTGTGTTGAAAAACCATCCACCTTCAGACTAAAATAGCCAAATATTTACTAACAAGGACGAAACATTATTAAAAAAAAGTACAAAACAGAAAATGTACATCGTGAGCTATTTCTCAATACAAGGATAAGCTTTGAAGCTGTAGTCGATCACCTGGATGAAGAACGGGTCGTTCGGTTAGCAGTTCGACATTTGAAAGGTCAATATATTTGTTTGTATTTGTATAAACAAATTAACTAAATCATGGGTAAATATGTGCGCCAACACACTACCCATTTCTGTTTTTGTTTTTTGTTTTTTAATTTATTATTATTATTATTATTAGTCATATCAATTGGATTTTCACACGAGACCTTTATGTTCAGAATTTTTATTTCCTCGGTCAGTTTCTGTAATTCACCCACTGATTGAAAGCTCATTCTCCATATTTCCGTCTCGAATGCACAACGTCTGAAAGTAGTGGCTAGAAGCTAACTAAACTACAACACAACTCGCCTATTTCGTTCTTGACTGCGGGAAAAAAAAAATCAGCGATAAGTAAGACAGAATAAATACTTATTCTTACTGTAGTAAGATAGAAGCACTGTTTTACTTCCATAGACAATATATAAACCTATATTATTCAATAAAGAAAGAGATAAACAGAAAATGTAACAATAACTAGTATACACAAAATTCTTATAGGTTGCTTACTTCCTGATTTACGCTCACGCGTAGATCCACAGTTTACCGTAAAGGCGTTGGAAACCAAATCCGAAAGAATAGGGTAGATATCCCCTTATTCCCGCAGAAAAATATAGAATGAATTAACGTCTAAAATTAATTACAGTATCAGTCAATTACCAACAATCTGTTATTAAGTAGCATTGCTGAGTATTGTTAAGTGCTATTATTAAACAATGAGGTGGTATTGTTGCACTGTACCGAAAGAAACACTCGAAGTTCAACTCTAATGTAAAAGCAGCATTATTATTGCAAGGCTTAAACCTAAGACTCCTTTTCTTTCTTTTGATGACATCTTAATCATTTCGTGATATGCCAGTGACATTCGACTATTTATTTAACACCGATACATTCATTAAGGACTGGCTGCCTCGTCTTTCGCTTTTATTTTTATTTTATTATTTTTTTTCCCGTTATTATTATTGCTCCTCGACATGTCTGCTGGCCATTGTTACAGGCGTAGATTAAGTGGAGTTTGCAAAATATAATTTAACACTTTGCAAAAAAAAAAAAAAAAGGCGTTACATTCTTGTTTCTTTTAGTACGTCTTGGACTTTATCTTTGAGCGAAATGTTTAAGACAGGTATTCCCTTCTGAATCCATTAAGAGGGAAAGAGCAACGCTAGCGTCATTTGGATGAACAGAGCTTAGCAGAGACAGAATCACTTCTCGTTGAATGGATGGTTTCGTAAAACGACTCTTATGTTTTCGTCTAGCTCGAGCACAAGCCACAGGGTTTGAAATAGAGACGCGATTATTTCCTTGTGGGATTTGCATGGATTGGTCGACTTAAACGGCTGAGAGTGAAAAATAAGAGATGAAAACAGAGGAAACGGTAGTTGAGGGACGAGTATTGAAAGAAAGAAAGAAAAGAAAAACGGAAGACGCGCCTGAAATAAATAAATAAATAAAAAGATCATTTTTTTCGAAGTCATCTCAGTTGGTATATTTTGTGATTTGCATTTCCTTCCGGGATTTTTCTTTTTTTTTTTTTTTTTAAATTATAAAGCTTCGATATCTGCATTCTTTTAGCACTTTCTTCTAATTTATTCTTTAGCATTTTCTATTTCTTATTCTTTACTTTTCAACTGTTTCTCTTTCTTAGTTCTCAACTTCCCTCTCCTTTTTTTTTTTTTTACCAAAGATATTAGAACAGCTTGTTCTTTCTCTCTCTTGGTTTTCAATAAATGGAAGATGAATTCTAAGAACTTACTTTGTTTTCCTGAGATGGGAAGCTAGAAGATCATCCTCTCCCTCTCCCTCTCCCATCATTTGCAACCGTTTAACACAATAACGATCTTAGTTATAGAGAATCTCAGAATGGATTTGTGTATCATTCCATAAGGGTTAACTTATTTTTGTTAAAACATTTTTCTCAATAAAATCGAATGATCAAACATTAAGGTGTTTTTTTTTTTAATAGTTGTAATGTTATGGAATTTAAAAATGCAGTTTATAATTATCCACAACATGTCATAAAGTGAAACAGCGAACTTTCTAGAATATAGCGATTGGTCCTGTTATCATGCTTTAGTATCTCATTAGATCGTACCTGTTCCATGAAAAATCATCGAAGACCGTTTACTGAATGGCAATTCATCAAACGACAATTTAACGAATGGCAATTAATAGAAAAGCAATTCACCGAATAACAATTTGTCGAGCAACAATCTGTTGAACAATTGCAAAACAATTCTCTGATAATTTTCGATTAATTTCTATTATTATTCGTCCAAACATTTAAATTTTTCCTAAATATTGTGGTTAAGTTTATAACATGCAGATAACAACAGTAGGTGATCATCGAGAACTATAATCATTATTTTGTTGTATTTTAGAAAGGTTTTTCGACTAAAGTTGAGTTAGCCGGTCTCATACGGAGGTGGCGGTTTTTTCACCCAGAAACACGGATTTTTGGTCCCTCAGAACAGATAAACCGGCCCCGTGAACACACGCATCTACAGACATAGGACACCCTGTAATAAAGATTGACCGACCTATTCCGTGGGATTTTCGGTTTCGAATGCCTACACGGTGAAGTGTGGGCCTACGCGTGAGCGTAAATCGGAGAATTTAGAACGGTATTCTATAACGCACTACTTCACAGGATAAATGGTTCATCGTGTTAAATACTGATTTGATTTTGATTACGCATTCTATAAATAAAATATCTTTGTCTAATTTTTTCATATCAAATGGAAAATTGACGAAACCAAATTTGACAAATTTTAATAAATATCCTAACAAAGGAAATAATATACGTTAAATTCTCTTCAGCTAGAGTGAAATTATTAATATCCTTTTTTGCCAAATTGTTTCAATAAAAATGAACTGATTGTAACCGAAATTAGACAAAGTAAACAACTACTTCCTAAGAAGTCAGGATGGAATTATTGCAATCGATATTTTCAACGTGTTGCGATTTGCAAGCCCTGAAGATACAGTAGACTGAAAATCGAAATTGTTCGAGAAATTTTTATAAAGATTTCAAATATCAAATCTGAGTAAAATTAAAAATATTTAAAATTAAAAATTTTTAAATGTTATTAAAATTTGATCCATTATTAAACACTCGAAATGTAAGGATAAATAGTTCATGTAATACAAGTTAAGATTTTCCCAATATTTTTTGTTTGAGAAGGGAGGAGGAGAAAATGGCTACTACCCGACTGATCATTTGCATTCATTATTCCTCATAGAGTTGCATCATTCAATTATAACTTCGAAGTTTACCAGCGAAGTGATGTTATATTCAAGTACTCATATATAAAATTTAGTTTAGTTTTATTTGGATTTATGGCTGAAGCAACTCAGGATTTATAGCAGAGCGCAACTCAGCATTAATTGTTACGTTAGATGCAGCAGATGAGGATTCTGCTAATATCCAAGGCCTTGACTCTAACAAAGATGATTTGAATGCACCTATGTGTTGTATTTATATCCCCAATGCTGGTTTAAGCATGTCTCTATGGATCCGAGCAATAAATGCTGAGGTTTATACTTAGCGTGACATCGTTATATTTGATTGTGACGTAGATGACGACGGCAATAATAAGAATGAAATTAAAAATGTGAATCGATCTGCTTTAACTGAGAAGGATAATGAAAGCTGATTGTAACTCACTATTATATTGTTTAGGGGGTCAAATAATCCATTTGTTTTTCATTGATTAGAATCTTCACTGGCCTATTTGAAGTTCTAGAAACAAAAACACTCATAACTGAAGTTTACTTTTCCCTTTTTTTTTAAATTATTTTAATATAATTTCTTCATACTTCGTATAATGAATTTTGCTCTCAGCGGATGCGTGCAAAACATCACTAAATTAAAATAATCGAGACTGATCTCACCGACTCCTAATTGCCAGCGTGTTCCCTTGGAATTGCTAACAATTTGCTTAGATATGAAACTAAAGTTAGAATTATATAAATCAAAGCGTTTATGCTATTGGTACTTTAGATGGCTTTGTGTCTTCTGGGGATAGGTTGAAAATAAAAGATAAATCCTCTATTCCCTTAATCATCATCATCATCATAATAATAATAATAAATCTCCTACTCTTTTAGTATTTTTGTAAGGGATTACGCGGTACTCCAATTTTATTGGACGTCAGTTGATTGCTATCAGATAATTGCTATCATCTCATATTCTTAATTTTATCTAGCATTATCCATGTTTGTGTCATGTGAGATCTACGGCTGGTTTATCGGAACTGCGAAGTTAAAAACCCGAGTTTTTTTCTCGAAGGAAAAAAAAAACTTACTTGCGCCAAAGATCGACTAACTCAGAATCGGCTGAAAGAAAAAAAAAAAAGTCCTCAAAAAGAGAATCGAAACGAACAGGCTTTCTTCTACTTCACGGAAATTATTTGTCTGTTTTATAGCAATGAATCGAAGTATGCATCCAATTGAAAATGAACATTACACCATACTAATAACGGGTTTTGAATTATTAGATTTTACGATATCCCTTTAAGTTTTTTTTTTTTTTAATTTTTAATTATTTTACAGAAATTGCGGAATTAAATGGTAATTTGTTATTTTTTATTTTAAAAGGTGTTTAGGCATATTTTAATTTTTTTTCAATAGTTTTATTATGTACTTAATATTTTTGAAACTATTAATAATATATTTAAATACCTAAACAAATTAAATAAAAAAGGTTATAATAATAGTTATTAAGAGTCCAAATTCTACATAGAATATCTTTATGAAACTTTGTGTGTGTGTGTGTGTGTGTGTGTGTGTGTGTGTGTGTGTGTGTGTGTGCGGATTTATTCTTGAAGCACTTTACCTGATTGTAATTTGAAAATAGCTTCGGTTATTCCCCCTCCCACAATACGGGACTAATTAAAAGATTTTTATTTTTATTTATTTATTATTTTTTTTTCCAGTTTTAGAGATGCTTACAAGTCTATACAGTTTCACCAAGAGTCACGTGGCTGCTTTCATCGTATGGCGAAGCCTCGTTAGCTCAGTGAGTGATAATCTCGTTTCAAAGAGATGGTATGGGTTTTTCGTTGGGGGAAGAGAACTCGTTTTTTTTTTTTTTTTTTTTCATTTCATCATGCGAACCCAGACAAACAGACCTAAACCCCAATAAACAGCCATAACCCATTGGTCTCGTTGTCTTCTTTGCATCGACTGCAATTCCAATCAGCAACGACAACGTATAGAAAACATCATGATGTACCAAAACTATTTTTTGGTACGATAACAGTAATAATAATAATAATAACAACAACAACAAAAATAATAAAATAAAGAAATAATTCTTTATTTCACACACTCCAATGAAACATCTGAGAGGGAATGTGGAGCAAAGGCATTCAGATGATGATGGAATACATTCAACAGCTAGTGCCAAAAATACATAGTTTGGTCCTTTGGGAGGATGTGACGTCACCAAAGGAGCCGGTGTACTCAGTAGTCAAAGAAAAATAGTAATGTGACTGGAGAGTTTTGGGGATTTTAGCATTTTTTTATTTAAATGTTTGACTCGTATCCCAAATCAGATTCCAAGAAGTGAAAAGTTGACCTTGAATTTCCCAAAGAGAAATGCCATCCGTACATGAAGTGTATCCGAGGGAGTAAATCAGATGCCTCTAAAGTGTGGGCTGAATACACTGAATAGGCTGATAACATGAGCAATGAAAAAGAGTGGTCTCCAGCTAACGCTATCACTATTTTAGTTTGCTGTTGCCTAGTGCAGTTCACGTAGAAATCTGAACAAGCTCTACTTGTTGAGAATAGGAGTAGGAGATGATGGCATGTCGCTCAAAGTGGGCTGTCACCTAGAAATTCCACTGAACCTTCGAAATGATTTTGTTCTCATCCAACCACTTATTAGTACTAAGGCGGTTTGGGTTGATCCACTTGATTTGTAAGTTCAAATAGTTTAATGCACACTCTAAAGACAATATTTCGTTTGTTGAAGCTTTCTTCCCGAGGAACAGCGAGCATCGGCTCATTTTGATGTTAAACATTTCAACATGTGTTGAACTTTCGTAAGTCGATGAAGCATACAATATCGAAAGATTCAAATTAGGAAGGCGATTTGAAGAACAAGTTCCTCTTTATGCTTCAGACACGAACATTTAACCCCACGTTCTTTGTGAATTAAAGCAACATCATATTGTAAGATATCCAACTAAGAAGGAAAGAAGTTCAGCATCATCTGAAGTAGATAACATAAACCGATGTTGAATAATCGTCTGATGTGATGCGATGTAATGTTTCCATGGTAACCATCGGTTCTACTTTTACTAGCTCAGTTAGGTGCTTGCTACTATTTCGCAAACTGGTCAAAAGAAAAGAAATAAATCCGTATACTGCACAAAAGGCTATTGTTTTGAAAACCTCCCATCTTATCCAGAGGGTAGGTAGATAAGAGCAGAGTTTTTCAGCATAAAGATGTGTGGTTGTTAGATCCTGGCTTATGGCACCCTATTAGTGTTAACTAATTAAAAAACGGACATCAATCCGTTTTATTTTATAATTGTTTTCAATAAAACATCTTGTTTGTATTCATGTTCATTTTTTGTACGTTACACTCTTTAATAAGCGAAATAATTAAAATAAAAATAATAAAAAGAAAATATAAATTAATATTTTATCAATATTTTAATATTATTAAAATATTAATTAATATAAATCAATAATAATATTTATTAATTATATAAATATATTAATAATATTAAATATACATTAATATTTTATGGTGTCCATCATTTGGTTAGATACCAAGCCATTTAGCAAAAATAACAAACTCGGTTTGAATCATATCTGATTATCGGGATATATTGTAACATAATATAATAGCTCACAAACTAATTTGCAATAAAATACCACAAATAATAATAATAATAATAATAATAACATATCGACTCTTTTTAATATAAATTTAAACAGTTACCAAATGAATATGCTGACAATGAGTTTTTGAGATCCTTCATTCCGACAGTTGCAAACGAATTATTGGCCTTTGCTAAGTTAATTTAATTATTGAAATATTTCTAATGACTAACTGAAAACATATATTTTCAAAATAATATCAGAAAACATAACACTGAAACTATGTTTTATAAAGCATTATAGCATTCATATGGATAAATAATAGAGTTCCACATTTTATAATTCTGCCAAAGCAGTTTTACTAGAGAAATTAACTTACCATATTTTAGTGCTAATAAATAATCTATAAGATGGTGCCTCAGAGAAGAGATAGGAAGTAAACTCCACTTCAATGAGTATATTGATTTTAATCCTGTAAAATAATTAATAAAATAGGTCTTAATGATATTTTTTATTATTATATTTATATTTTTGCATTATGGTCGCTAAATAATACTAAAATGATAACACAGATCTTGAAATTTCCTTTTCAAAGAAATTAAGAATTATGGAAATAATTATTAATTTTTATTTCTTAGAAGAAACGCAGTTGATTAAAAATTCAAATTTAGGCAGAAAGCCTTATAGTCATAACTTCAAAGGGCGAAGCAAGAATGCTTTTCATCTTCCCCGTTATCTGTAGAGGACAGTGTAGGGATAAGGTGTTATTGAGCTATTAAAGCTCTGATCATGGTAGGAGGGTGACAGCAATAGCCGAGCCTCGGTTAGAACTTCATTGGCTACAGCATTGCCATCCATTACCCTCCACGGGTACCCATTTTAGTCACCTCGTACGACATGCATCAGCTACATTGGGGCTATTCTTATCCCGGCCACCACACGGGAAAAATGCGTCATTAGATTTCATATTTAAATTTAATATAAATAAAACATTTCGGTGTTCCTGCATAGCTTTCTATAATGATCGGCAAAATAAATATTTAATTTTACAGAAAAATTAATTGAATTAAAATAAAATTTAGTTCAATTTTATATTTAATTTTTAATTTTAGTCACCGACTACAAAAATATTTTTTATTTCTTAGTCGATTTCAAAGATGGGTGAATTTTTTTCAAGTTTATCTCCTTGAAAAAAAAAATTAGCAAAATCACTCACAGAACACACTAATGCGTAAAAATAAATAGTAGTTAGTAATAGGCACATCAGATGGCGGCAGTCGCCACCTTTCACCTATTCCTTTAACTACATTCCAGCTTATTTTTATTCCAAATTCGGAATTAGGGATTAAAAAAAAGGAATAATATTCTTTGTTGCATTCCCACCTAAAAATTGTAAACGTATAGCACTACAACCCACCTTGGACGTTAAAATTGTAGTGGTGGGCTAAGGGCAAGATAATCCAGGACCATCTTATTGAAAGTTTCAAGCCACTTGAGGCCTCTCATAAGCAGGATGTCTTGTATTACTCTTTGAGATATAAATTAATGAGAGGTTCTCAAACATAAATTACTCGTTAGGTTAAGCCTACCGATTATACCGCCACCTAGCAGAATAATTATTAAAGCAGTCACTGTTCAGAAAACCAATTACATTGCCAAAACTTAGTAAAATTTTGATAAAATAAATATTGATTTAGAACATAATTTAAGACCTTAGCAATGAGAATTTTATTTATTTATGTATTTTTAAATTCCATTTCATTACAGTATCGTTCATTTAAAGTTAATCGGATTTTATTTTATTTTTATCCATCGACCAATGGAAAACAAGACCACATAAATTTATAAGATGGTTTCACTATATTAAGTTTGATCGATAAAAAATTGTAATGGCTAGAATATTTAGCCATTCTTTCATTCATTCAGCATTTTAAATAATTCTAGCCTTGCAACATGACTTGCTTGTCTTAACAAATGACTGCAGTCATTGTTGAGACAAAAACCAAAATCGTGAAACATGGTTCAACAATGACCGCTAGGTGGCGTTTAATCAATGCTCGTACAGAACGCGGATTTACAGAATATGTCGTAAAATGTAAAATTTCTATTCTGAAAAAAAAAAAAAAAAAAAGATAAGACTGAGTTGTTTTTCATTCATTCTATTTTAGAATTCTGCAAAGATAGGTTGGTGATCTGTTTTATTCTAAACTGATCGTTCGCTTATTTTTTTAATACAATTACTGTTTAAACTTGTAACGAGTATGAAGCATATTTCGAACTAACTGCTACCACTTCAGATATGGCCAATTAAGTAGATTAGGTTGTTTTTACCTTAGTAACCAGATATCACTACGAGAGATCCCATTTTGGCTGATATTCAAAGAATCTTTACAACCATTTTCAGCGTTCGTGTGGACTATTTTTATCTAAATTTATTCACACACCATTCATAGTCTAATATGTTTTACGCTTAAGTTCATTTTTTTCATAATTTTTTTTATTTATTTTTTTCCCCTCACTTTTAACAACTTGCGCTGACAGCGTCCTTGTTTTCTCTCGTCAACACACTAAATGACACCTTTACCTGAAGCTTTTGCCTCATCTTCTCCGTCATTAACTACGTAATATTTCCCGGTGGGGTAAGATTAATGATATATGAATGTATAGACGCCATTAAATAGAAAGAGCTACTTTGAACTAGATGAGGTGAGTAAAACGAGATTCACCATGCGTGGAGACCAGCCAGGGGTGAAATTAGTAGAAAGGGAAATCAGATGAAATATCCAACATATGCGCGCGCACGCACACACATAAAGAGCAGGGGAAAATATGTTATTTTTAACTGTAAGGATTTAGCGTGTGGATTATATAGAAGTGTGATGATAACCGATGAATATTTTTACCAATAAACAGAAATTAAGGGGAAATTCTTACCCCCGTAAAGTGAAAGAGGTTTGATTTAGCAAAGAGAGGGAAGATTATAGCAGAAATTAACTTTTGTGTTCCATTTTTTCCCCCTTTTCCTTATTGCGATATGAATTGCGAATGATTATTAGTATTTGGGAAGATGTCTTTTCCGTATCGGATATTTCGCACAAATTATGTCATCACTTTTTTGCCTTGGATGATTTTCACAGACAAGATACCGTATAATGATAGCATCTGTAAAACCAAACGACATAAATATACGTCCTTTGAAAGACATTTTTAATCCCTACTTTCAATTCATGTCTTTTAAGTTGTTTGCCATGCGCAGATGAAGCCGGTTTGAGGCGTAGTTTGCGCAAATCCTCCACCGCCTTGTTGCTACTGGCTGTGAATGCCCACCTACTGGATTGCTACTTGAGAATAAATAATTCAAGGGGTGTTTAATGCAATTAATTAAATCGGGCGAGTGTCTGTTAAGATCCTTAGAAGTTTTGGTTAGGAAAAGAAGTAAACAATTAGAATATTATACATAATTTATGAATTTTCTAAGAAAAAAAGACAGAAAATGAAAATCAGAAGAAAGGAAAAATGATGTGCTGACGTAAAACGTGTGAAACAAACACACACACACACACACACACACACACACACACACACACAGAGATTTATAGGAATGAAGAATAGGCGAAGAACAGGAAGGAAAAAAAAGAAAGAAAAGATAAGAAATGTACGGAAAAATTAAAAAGGAAGAAAAGAATGAAAGAGAGAGAAATTATACGGTACTTGTTTATTATATTTACCAATGTATTTTAAAAAATGTATCGATAAATAGCTTCATGAAGTAATTTTTGAAAGTTTCCCTTATAAACTTATTTCGGAGATTTACATCTCCTTTATTGTAGTATAAACACCGCCAATTAAGGGAATGTCGGCAAATAAAAACCCAGGTTGGAGTCAAACCCACTTACAACACAAAACAAAACCATCAGAATGAGCCATCTGAATCCAATTTTGAATCTCATAGTACTGTTTGTAAGAAACGTTTTCAGTGAAGAAATCAATTGTTCAATTGAATAGTAAAATGGTGAAGTCAGCAGGTGTTACTTTTCGATTTGTTTGTAACCAAGCGCTTTAGAAAATAATAATAAATCGACAGCTGAAGCTAGTGTGTTATTTTGTAAACGGAGTGCGTTCTTTTTGTCCTTTTTTTTTTTTTTTTTTTTTTTTTTTTTTGTTCTGTGAAATGAGAAATCCAAAATCCGATATTTCGGAGGCAAAATTCTGAGCCGTATAATTGTACGGCAGTGGATAATTACTGCTGGAATCCATCCCCAGTTCTATTTCAATCGAAGGATATAGTCATTTACAGACCAATTCCATATTTGTTGTCGGTCTGTAAACTGAATGCTGCACTATACTGTTGGAAGTAGCACGTTAAGTAAAATAGGAAGTTATCTCTTTCTAGAAATAACAATTGCTAGGTGATACGAAACTCTCAAATTGTATAACAAGAATACATGGAGAGTTTTTTTTTTTTTTGTTACTTCGTGATTTTCTGCATTTATAAATATGACTATTTTATATTTATACCAAAAGACTGTGAATTTCGCATTTTTTTGAAGCCCCATCCTGGAAATTTTTGTAGAATAATTTATTGATTAAAAGATATTTATATAAATCGTATAAAATTTATTAGAATCAATTAAAGTAAAATAAAATCTTCTTTCTATTTTTTAAATTGATTTCTTTTCTTTCTTATTATATATCATATATAAAACACCTAATAGTTTTTAAATTAATTTAATTATTAATAGGAAACATCTAAAAGTACATTATTATATATGTGTTTATTATATGTGTTTAATCAGGTGTTTAAGTAAATTTTCAATACATACGAAGACTTATAGTTTTCATAAAGAAAATAATTATTTAATCAAGTATTTTGTCAAGTAGTTACCAGCAGAAGAGAATAACGTATTAAAATAAATGTCAAAATGATGACCGTTTTGTAAGCTAGATCCGTGAATGGAATAGGAGACTGAGTTGGTCTTTAGCAAAACGAATGCATTTAGATAATGTGGAATGTGAACTTGAGAACCAGATGGAAGGAGATAAGATTCAACTTTTTTTTTTTTTTTTTAAGTACGTTACCATTCTCCTGCATCCGACTAGAGAACTAACTTGATTCATTATGACACTCAGGAGTCTATTGGAATACTTCATGTGAATTATCACATTAGGATTAAACAGAGAGGATAGTGATACGTTCTAAATATTTAATTATCTAACAAATTTAACCATTTAGCAAACAAGTTAAATCGTAATTGAGACCAATTCAATATACAAATCGTACGGTTTATCAGAAAAGAAAAAAAAAAACGCTGTTAGCGTCCTCTCACTTAGCTAGTGAAAATGCAGTAAAAATTTGGGTATGACCGATTCTCACAAATAGAAAACAATATCAAAATCAAGGCATAAAATATTTCCCCTTTTGCCAATACTGTTGAATTATATGTGAAATATTAATACATAATTCTTTAAGTAACCAAGATATAAGAATTCTGCATTGTAGTATAGTATTAATAATAAAATAATAGAACAGATAAATACTTGTAAATATTTTGAACGTGAAATATCATCGGCAAAATGTCACTGTCTACATTGCATGGAAACGAACATACGGGTATTAATACAAAGTAAAGAAAAACAATGAATATGTATTAAAAGAATAAGCGTAAAATCAGCTGAAAAAAAAATAACATCAAAATAAACAGGAATTAAAATTTTGCTTTCCTTCTTTGAAAATACATCCTAACCGGTTTGTTTGGAGAAATTCTGTAAAGAAACCACAAATCACAAACTGTTAATTAAATTTATTGAGGGACGTCCATCTACGGAGTGAACACCATTTTATACATTAAATGAGACAAACTGTTCACAACGACAGACAGAGATTTGATTCAAAAACCAAACACAACAAATCCGATACGATGTCTCAAGTGGAATATTACAAACCGTAAAGCTAGTGACATACATATGGAAAGAAATCGAACAGTTAAAAAGCTTATAAAGACATATTTGAACGAAATTAGCGTTTCTGGAATTTTCGATAAAATGTTATTTTCATTGGTTGCGCCGTTTATCGCCACTAGGTGGAGTTGAAGAGACGTTCAAAAGTATTTAATGCATCGTTATTGTTAGTTATAGATGGTCAATGAACGAGAGATGTTCAATTTGAATTTTCCATTGCTTAATATTTTCTTTCTATCTTCTTAATATCTTTTAAGATATCCGAAATTAAGATTTATCACAACCTTAGAAACAAAACTCTCGAGGGTAATGAAGATTATGGTGACATTTTCAGCCACTCAGATTCTGTTAGTGTTTCCTTGCAGCGTTTGGATTTGTTGATTTTGATTTACTATAACTAAGCCTTTCAGGGGATTCTTAAATATTTTCTGATATAATTCGTGATTTAACTTAGAATTAGTTTTTCTTAAAATACTCGATACATAGACGAGTATATGAATAAACTATTTCAAAGAAGAGCTAAAGTTCTGTAGCTTATTTGGTCTACGAGCAAAACATAAAAGTGTTTTGCTCTGTTGCAACCTTATCAAAGTGTAAGAGAGCGTACTTTAATGAGGAGGCTGCAGATAGAGCCAAAGCATGTTGGAGTAATGGATGACCCATGTTGAGTAAAAGCTTCCCTTTTGGACAAGTGCGTAGCCTCACCTCTCCCTCACTTAAAGCACTATGTGATAGCTTTATGGTTTGATAAGCCAGAAACTCGCAAGAACGGTTTTATGTTTTGCTATCAGCCGGAATAAAGTTAAGGACTTTTGTCCGGCTTTAATCTTAATGCTGTCATTAAGAAGCGAGGATATTAGTGACCTAAAAGGTAAAAATATAAATTTAAACGTGTGATAATTCTGATAGTAGTTTTAAAACAAGCACTTTCATAATTAGGATGGCGCAAAATTGCATTCAGATATAAAATACAACCATGGACAGAAAAAAAAAAAAAATTAGTAACAACTACTAAAATTTTAAGTGCCGCTGCTTGTCAAAAGTAGGAAAACTATGGTCGTGGCCCCTAAAATAAGATACAAAAATAATAAAATACGGCCCCAAATTGATTTTGTTTCCTCCCTCAGCTAGTATCCAGCAGCTCAAGAAAATTTTGTAATCATCAATTGTACTTTTTTCATTTAAATATTTATTTATTTAATATCAGTATATCAAGCGTACATCAATGCTTCCATTCTGTTTGACACATGTACAAATAATCATGTAACGAATTAATATCTATACAATCATTTACTGCTCATTTTCCATTGTTATGGGAAGCAAACAATAAATGGTTTAGAAAGGTATTACAAGAAAATTATGTGTATGCATTTTAATTCTAACTTTTATCAAAATTTAAATATAATTTATTATAAAATATAATTAGATATTTAATAATAAATAAAATATTTAAAAATTTTATTAAAAAAATAATTTAAATTAGAATTTAAACTAACATCTTTTTTTATCTAAAAGAAAATAATATAATAGATCACCTTGTATTCATTTTTATTTTTAAAAAATGAAAAGTTAGAGACGGAGGTTAGCCAATGAAGTTTTAACTGAAGCTCGGCTATTGCCGTTACCCAGCCATGACTAGAGCTTTTTTAGCTCACTAACACTCCATCCACACAGATTTTCTTCATTCAGATGACGGGATAAAGAGTCAAGGACTCAGTCCATCGCCCAGTTCTTATAAGAACTATAAGAACTATTTTTATTTTTAAAAAATGAAAAGTTGAGACGAAGGTTAGCTAATGATGTAGCCAATGAAGTTTTAACTGAAGCTCGGCTATTCCGTTACCACGCCATGACCACAGCTTATAGCTCAATAACACCTTATCCATACATTTTCTTCTAAATAACGGGGAATATGAAAAGAATTCTTGCTTCACCCATCTAGCCAATTTTTTTTTATATAATTATAATTAAATAGCCTACCGTTTACTCAAATTTAATGTTGTCGTGTGGGTTCCACCAATTTTCATCATCTGTCTCAAAGGACAGGTTAAGACCTCCAGTGAGCGGTTTTAAGTATGTATTTTTGACTGTAGATCCGTGTGTGTTCACGGGCCGGTTCACAGGACGAAAAAACCCCTCTACCTCCGTATGAGACCAGCTAACTCACCTTTAGTCGAACGTACCAGATAAAGTTTCCTCACGTCACTGACGGAAATCGAACCCAGCTCTTTCCGACCAAAGGACTTCGTCTCTACCGACTGAGCTACGGAAACTCTCCTCAAATTTAATATGACGAGTATACTAGTTCATCTAATATCAATTAATAAAATTATATATAGAATAACATAATATTTAATAATGAACAATATACTTGTTCATCTTTTTGAATAATAAAAAAGAATAATGCAATATTCAAGAAAGACTGTCGATTGATGGATTCGAAGTTCTAAAATATATTTTGTGTAGTAACAAGAATTTTATAGTGATTTTTATTAACTTAATAATGTTTTACTACGATACTAAAGTTTTTGCTCTTTCTACTAGGTGGCGCTTTTCCGATACTAATGATTTCTGTTATTGGTTTTTATTAATCGCCTTTTCAGTTCATATTATGAGTGACCTCTCTAGAGAGAGGGTGAGCACTGAAAAAAAAAACTATTATTGTGTACTTCAAAGCTACGTGAAGGATTTTAAAACCTTCTTTAATTAACTATCGTTTTATTTATATTTTAGTCGATCTCTAGCGTGTTTGAGTGATTAAAATAAACGTATAACTCATCATCCCCTGCGTGGAGGTGCTTCTGCTCAACCATTCACAATTATTGAAGTTCTGTAAAGCAATTCACCGTTTTTAATAAGATTTCCATCAAGTCCCAACCCATCCGAATGCAGTAATCTTAATATTCACCGATGAGGCACTTCCATTGTTTGCACTTGGTTGTCCATTGAGTTTCTCCATTGTAACTTTCTCCACTTCGGATAGCCAGTAACATTTAACATGCGATATTTCATTTTTCTGTTTTGTTTTTCAAACACGCTGTCTAATTAATTTTTTTTCCCTTCGTTCTAAACTCCCCCGTTATTATTTTACGTCCTGCTAACGAACAACTGTCTGATAAAAGCAAGTGCCCCATTCTTTATAAGTTTTTTGTGGCACGCCAAATCCCTTTCTCATAATATTGCAGTAATTAGCTGTCCACATTATTTTGTTCACCTTGTAACTGAGGGAGGAAAGTAAAAAAAAAAAAAAAAAAGAGAGAGAACGATTCACTGTGTGTGTGTGTGTGTGTGTGTTGTGTGCGGGAGCAAATCTATCAGGCTCCTTCCTACCTGATGGCAGCATTATAGGTTTGCGAGACCGCGCGAGAATCTTAGGCACCTCGCTGGCTGTGACAGGTCGCTAATTCTTCTGGTACGCCAACAAATCCCTTAGTGAAGGGGAGAAAAACTTTCATATTTTTCTCCTCCGTGTTGCTCGAAGATTCATGACCCTACCGCTAGAGGGCAGTACGACGGCGAGCTGTCAGTCGCTTGATAATCAAGATGGATGGGACGATTGCTCCGTAATACCTGGGGTGTGGGCTGGGCTAGATTGGGCTATAATTGGTTCCATCTTTTGTTATTCCATCCGACAGACCTGCTAGCCGCTGCCCACAGCTATGTTTATGTTATGGTTCGATGAACAACCGTCTCCTGTTGGGCTTTGGCAAGCTAAAGCGACCTCTAGGTACATTACATAGTTGTTTGTTTGTATGTAAAGTATTACTCTTTCCTCAAGTCTCGGCTCCATAGAAAACTGATAAATGTCTAAGGCTTACGCAAATATTACCTGCATGATGTACATCATGTATCGCAAGGAAAAAAGTGAATATACAAACCTCCCTGTCTTTTTTTTCCCCCTTTTAATATTTTGTTCTTGTGGTTTTGACGGTTGTTAATGTGTTGGCTGAGCTCTTCTCGCTGTTGTTTTAAATCTCCTTTCCCCCTATTGAACTTTAATACCCCCCCCAAATCATTCTAGTAGTGCATTCAATACGTGTCTATTCGCATATATTACTCAATTGATCTTGCCTTGAAGTTGCAGTTTATCCTTTCCAAAAACATATATGGAAGACTCGCTCTCACTCGCTCCCCCCCCCCCCCACACTAAACAGGCAATATGGACTGGCAGCTAACCCTTAGTTGTATTTGTCATAATTCAACCAATACTGAGTCTATATTTTACTTTTAACAGTATCTCTGAAGCCGTGTTTAATACAACAGGCATTCTGGCTTGCAGTAGAAATTGATCTACTATGACTCAACAGAGTCTCACATAATGCAAAGTACGCATGCTCATAAAAACAAGATTGTAACCACATCACTTCCTTCAGGATTGCTTAGTTAGCCACATCTCCATTATCTTCTAGATCGCGTCATCATTGTTTAGATGATTGTTTGAGACCGTGGACAGTTGACGACTTAAAGCTGGAAAGTCGCAGGCAAAGGTGGCACGTTAATTTAACGTGTAACGAAGTGTCGAAACCCTCTGCGGATGCAGTTTTAGGGGAGAGAGAGAGAGAGAGAAGGAGCCATTACAAGAAGAGTTTGCCAAGGTCGCTCGAGGGCTACGTCAATCAGAACAGACTAATATCTGGTTCAAACAGCAAGACGAAACCCTATGATGGCCTATCAGTCTCTTGATGTTGCCGCAGCCTCATTTCAATAGAAACTTGAAGTCATAACAAATGAGGGTACACTTCTGTTCTCTGATGAGTCCGTTTTAGTCTACAAACGATTCAGTTTGATCTGCAGAAATGTGGTGACATCCTCTCAACATCCTAAAAGGAGAAATGGTGGAGGCAGTGTTCTTGTGTGGGGACAGGGTTCTCTTGAAACTGAAAATATCCAACAACTGTCCTGGATGGTACATATTCACCAGATTTAAATCCGATTGAACATGTGCGGGATGCCCTTGGGCATCAAAATGCACGCCGAACAGACAGCCACCGGCTATGTCATTTTGTAAGCTAAAGCTGGTCTTGTGGAAGAATGAGAATTTTTGCCACGGAATCTTATAGACGCCCTTATATCGAGCACGGTCCACCACTGTCGGGCCTGTTTAGCCGTTGAAGAGGAGGGAAACTTATTATGTTACTGATGTCATGTGTCCATATTTTCAAACATAGTGTCGACTTCTGTAATGTGATCTATTTGGTAATTCTTATATAATGTCCTTTTATACCTGTCAGATTTCTCGCTTGTCTCCCCAGTTCATCGTTATTCTATCGTACACCATCATCCCAAATTTTGTCCTGCTTCGTTGCAAACCACGAGTTACACATTTTCTAAGTGCTTTGTTAATTTTGTCGAGCAATGTGGCTATCAAGAGAACATCCAAATATTCATATTCCATTCAAATGTCACTTATAAAGCTATCAAGAGGAGATCTATTTCATCCAAACATCCCTTGTATTCAAATCAAATATTCCTTTCCTTATTCAATCCACATGTCGTCATAAACAATGACAGATTTTATTTTGCCTTGTTATGTACATAAAACTCAGCAAGTACAGATGGTTTCTAAGTGCATGAAAAGCAGTCAAATTCACTTCCAACCGAAAGCGACTAAAATTATTATAACATAACTCTCAAATTATTGTAATATTGTGATTCAGAATATTTAAAGGTATATGATTTATTTGTGATTATTATAAAATGATTTAAATTACTTAAAAAATTAATTTCTAATTAAATGTAAAATATAAGTTACATTATTGTTTTTAAGATAAATAAAATAATTAAATAACATTCCTGTGTGAAAAATAGTATAAACAAGACGTACTTGAAAACTATTATTTTGTTCACATATCTCCCTATCTATTCATTTGTTTTTTTAAAAAGAATTTAATTAAATAAAATGTAATTAAAAAAAACTAAGTACAATTCTGAAATTTTTCTGAAGCTAAGCTCGGGAAACCCATTCTCATAAGAAATTATGCCGATCTTTCACTGCTTGGTTACGTATTGAAATATTACGGGGGAAAAAACATTTTAATTATATAGTTAAACTGGCGATTGTAGACAATCAAAATTGGGTCACTGATCAATAACAGAAATCACAAATTCCATTTAACCAATGAGTAAACTATTATTTGTGGTTTGAATCATTTTGCCAAATGTTTCAATTCCGATTAGCTTAGAAAAGTCATATATTAGTTTTTCTCATTATCGGAAAATTTATTATTAAACAAAAGAATTTAAATAAACGAAAGAGCTTTTTAATGTTTAATCTGTTTCTTGTTATTTAGGAGTAGCCTCGATTTGTAATGGAAACAACTTTATTACAACAACATTTGTGCGATACTGTTAGAATCTCTCTGAATTTTGAGTCGTGAGGATGATGCAACATTGGTCTTGCTGTTGGACACAACTGGGTTCGAATCCTGTCTGGAACGTGAGGAATAGATTTAATTGGTTTAACCAATTGTTGGATTCTTGTGAATATGTTTAAGTATAAATGATTTTTTAAGAGAGAAGATCTCTGATTACTCAACTTAGCGAATATCTGGTTCTCACCCATGTTATTCTTCTACATTTAGATGTCCTCCGACTGATTTCTAGACCATGCACATCTGCATTTGAAAACGGCGAATTCCCAAATAAAAGTCGTAGAATGGTTAGCGTATCTGCTTTCCAACAAACACGTTGTAGGTTAGAATCCAGCAATGGACTTGAATGTTTGTAAATGTCTTTAAGTGAGAGGTAGAGTTCATCGTCCAGTATAAGACCACTTCCCTGCTTATTGGAGACATGAAGTGGCTTACAAAGTTCCATGTTCAATCTAATCATCAAGGAAAGTTTTGATCTCAAGGGATATACCAGGACTGGCCTGATCAGCATCTTGTATAACAGCAGTTTAAGTTCTGTTTAGCCAGTTACGACGATTCGTTACGGGTATAGCTTCCTCATTGTCCTGTTCTCTTTTGAGCAAACATGATCTTGAGTTGTAAAGTGAAGCCATTTATCTAATTGTACCCCCTAAGGATTTGGGGGAATCCTCATTCCATGACAATCAGTAGCCAAATCGAACACTTAACGAACACAACTTTGAAGCGAAGTTGGCGCAGTAACAGGGAGGCTGGTATCGACACAGACAGTACGAAATCGTGTTCATGCCATAGGTGTATATGCTCGAAGGCCAATCGTTTGCATTCCACTTGCTGCAAATCACAAAAGAGCCCGCAGAATTCGGGCACAGGAACATCGCAATTGATCAAATGAGGATTGGGCTCGTGTACTTTTTAGTGACGAGTCCAGGTTCAGTCTGCAACCTGATAACCGACTTACTTCATATGGCGTGAAAGTGGAACAAGAAATAATCCACAGTTTCATCGTGAAAGACCCCAACATCAAGGTGGGAGTTTGATGGTATGGGCTGGAATAAGTAAAGGTGGACACTGTGATCTTTATTTTATCAGAAAGGGTTCCTTAACAGCCCAAAGGTATCGCGATGAGATTTTGGAACCTATAATTCGTCCATATACTGCTGCAATTGGCCAAGAATTCATTTTTATGGATGACAATGCTCGTTTACACCGTGCAAATTTCGTACAAGAGTGGTTTTGAGGAAGAAGGTATTGAACGAATGGACTGGCCTGCCTGTTCACCGGATTGTAATCCAATCGAACATGCCTGGGATGCTTTAGGTAGGCGCGTTTCTGCTCGACTGGTGCCACCACGATCGCTTCAAGAGCTCGAAATTGCTCTCACAGAAGAGTGGGCAAATATCCCACAAGAACTGTTTGGTCATCTTATCCGGTCCATGCAATCAAGATGAACCGCTATTTTGGCTGTTAATGGAGACCATACGCCCTATTAAAAATTAACAAAAGCGTTTTTGGCTATTCTTGTTAAAATTATTTCACGCTAATATTTATAATTTGTTAAATTTGTAAAAAATATTTATTAATGTATAAAGTACCAAATAGTTATAATTATTTGCAGCAATTTATAATTATCCGACAGAAACTAAAATATCCCTACACATATAGATACTTATAGTCCTTATAAGGACTGGCTTAAAGGGGCGAAGCAAGAATGCTTTTCATCTTCCCCGTTATCTGTAGAGGACAGTGTAGGGATAAAGTGTTATTGAGCAATTAAAGCTCTGATCATGGCAGGAGGGAAACAGCAATATCATGACAGGAGGGTAACAGCAATAGCCGAGCCTCAGTTAGAACTTCATTGGCTACAGCATTGCCATCCATTACCCTCCACGGGTATTATTCACCGCATCTCACGGTCGATTTCTCACATATAGATATGGATACCTACACAGTATATTTAATTATAGATGATATTAATAATTAATAAAACGGTGTTTACAGTTTATTATGACTAATAACAGTAATCTTTATTCAAATTAAATATTATTAAAAATTTGAATACTCTATCATTTTGTTTATTATTTTGATAATATGTTGAAACTTTTCAAAGATTCTACAAAACAATTCTTAATAACACATTACGATTAGCTCAACTTATCCGTATAGCAAGAGATATAGGCTTATATCTCTTGCTATTGCAATCAGTGATAATTTCGATAAATTATGTTAAATTTTATGGAAAACTTTAAACTAATTTATAATTTTAAGAGCATTTTTTATAAAATCTTATTATAAATGCTTCTATGATATTACAAACCATCTTTTTAATTATATTTTAAAAATATATTTGATGTATTTAAACTTAAAGATGTCCAACTGAGTATTGGTAAGTCCTTTTTAGGACTTCCAAGGTAACGAATGGCAATGCTGTAGCCAATGAAGTTTTAACTGAGGCTCGGCTATTGCCGTTACCCAGCCATGACTACAGCTTTTAGCTCAATAACTCCCCATCCAAGCAGATTTTCTTCATTCAGATGACGGGATAAAGAGTCAAGGACTCAGTCCATCGCCCAGTTCTTTTAAGAGCTTTAAGAAAGATGTCCAACTCAGGTGACACCTTCCTGTTTAACACCAGATTTCCTTGGAAAACAGAAATCAGATACCTTGGTGTACTACTGGACAAAAGACTAACCTTCAACCACCACACCAAGGACTCATGTGCAAAGGCATCAAAAGCCATCGCCCAGCTCCATCCCCTAACAAACAGAAACAGTAAATTCCACACCAGAATCAAACTGCTCCTCTACAAACTGATGATTCGTCCAATAATCACATATGCTTCGCCAGCATGGAACCACAACGTTGATACTAATATCCTCAAACTGCACCGAGTGCAAAACAAGTGCCTTCGTATGATTCTGAACGCCCCATGGTTTGTCAGAGATGTTCGACTTCATCGGGACACCGACATCCTTTATATCTACTCCTTCTTTCAGTCTCTTGCAGCAAAGTATTTCCTAAAAACGTCTACACATCCCAATCCACTGGTGCAACAAGCTGCTGACTATGATAAAACGGATCTGTACAAACACAAAAGACCTAAAGCCATCCTGATTTTAAGAAATGATCTATAATCCCCTTGCCCTCTCAGGGCGAGCATATTGCTCATAAACTTTTTTATTCACTGTATCCATTCAGACAGCGGGGAATATGAAAAGCATCTTCCTTCACTCTTAGAGTCAGTAAAGTTGAAATTGTAGATGTCCAACTACCCGGTGTGGTGGCCGGTATAAGAATAGTCTCACTGTAGCCCATGCATGTCGTACGAGGTACTTAAATGGGTACCCAGGGGAGGGTAACGGATGGCAATGCTGTAGCCAATGAAGTCTTAACTGAGGCTCGGCTATTGCTGTTACCCTCCTGCCATGACCAGAGCTTATATCTCTATATTACCCCATCCATACATTTTCTTCTACAGATGAAGGGGGAATATGAAAAGCATTCTTGCTTCGCCCATCTAGCAAAAAAAAAAAAAAAAAAAAGATGTCCAACATAGTATCGATTTATATTTTAATTATATTATATTATATTTGAAACACTTAAATATTAAGGTGCCTAAAATATATATCACTAATATTATCTTTAAAATTAAAATATATTTAATTTTTTCAATATTAAAATAACTAAAAGTTCAGTTACTTGTTATTTACGTACTACATAGATATACTGTATATACTAAAAACATGCAATATTTACTTTTTTTTAAATTTAATTTTCTTCCCATAACCAATTAATTTTGTCTTTCGTTTGATCCCCAAATTTTTATGATTACGTAAAGGATTAAACACTGGGTTTCTCTGTAATGTTATGCATTGGGAATGAATTGTTAAGAAGATAAACAAGTCCTGTGAACTGTGTTTGCATTGTTTCAGCAGATTTGTGGCTCACTCACTAGCTCTTCTTGGTATTTTTGCTTCTTTGTTGCCTGCCTGGTAAACATTTAATTCGGTGCATGCACATCATATGCGTGAATCATTATGTCTAGGATAAGCCATTGGGATTTAGCGAGTGTTGTACTCGGCAAACACATCCGCGCAGAGACAAACAAATGATCTTTCAAGGCAGGCAAGAACGAGTAATTAAAGCCAGGAAAGATGGTGGTGCTATAAATAATGCACTTCGCTAATTGCACCTTATAAACAGAGACCGCTAGGCAAGGTACTCTCTCCCTCACTCACACACACATACACACACACACACACACACACACACATAATAATTAATTTATATCTGATTTGGTCGGCCATTAACTCACGCTAAATTGAAGCAAGGCAAGTATCTCTTTTCTTTCATTTTCTTTGAGCAGAAGCGGAATGTTTAAGACACACGCTCTAATGCAAATAACCGAGCCAGTTGCTAAGAATTTCATGAGCTTATGTTAATGATACTTAATGAACATATTTAGACACACGCGCAAGCACCGCGTGCTAGTTAAACATTCAAAAACCTGTTTAGATAGGCCCTTTGCCTTCTGGAAGTCACAAAGAGCTAGATAAAGAAAAAAAGTATAATAAGTTGTTTTTTTTAAAGGAAACACTCGAAATCCGCTTTGTTAAAGAAGTACCTACCATTATTAAGATTATGGTAACCAGTTTTGGATGATCCCAGGTTCGAACTCTTATATATATCACAAAAATCGCTGATGTTTAAGTAAAGGCGAACTCTAAAAAATCGGACGATCCCTAGACCACTCCATAGTGGCCGAAAGACCGTCCATATCTCAGCGTTGGTTCCACTCAGTGACGGGCTTCTCCACCACCGAGCAGAACCGCTCATATTCCGAAGAAAAGCATTCACCGACAAAGCCCCTCACTGGGCCGTGCCGGAGAACACTTTCCCCGGAGATTCAAATTGCTCCCTTAAGGCAAAAAACCTTAAGAGAGCGTACTCATAATATTATATTATTATATTAGCCGAGCCTCAGCTAGCGCTTCATTGGCTACAGCATTGCCATCCGTTACCCTCCAAGGGTATTAATCACCGCATCTCACGGTCGATTTCCATCCTCATCCGCGGAACTTCTTTATCAGGCACTAAAAACATCGCCCATCACTGTAGTGAAAATTTTTGAAATAACAGACAGTTATATTGTTAAAAGTGTAAGGTGTACAAAAAAAGAAGGAATTATTGGGGTAAAAAATAAGATATTAATTAGAATATCATATTTTCTCAACTTATTATTATATTTTAAAAATTATTCTATAAGCAAAATTTATTTAAATATGGTATTATCTGGATTTTTCATAACGACAGTTTATTAAAAATGATTAACTTAGCTCTACACTATATATTCTTAAATACAGTTTATTCAGGTATTAAAAAAAGTTATTTCCCGTAGTTTTTGACAACACAGTGACACAAACAATTACAGCAAGATGGAGAGCCTTTTAAAGTTAGCACACCAGATATGGCTGCAATTTATTCCATGTCGCATTATGTAGGTTACTTAGGGCGATTAAGCTTACAAAATGATTAAGTTACCATTAGCTAAGGGCAATTAATTCCACAGACTGTTCGATCGCAAGTGTAAGCAATTAACCGATTACAGGTGATGTCTGGAATAGGTGATGGATGCAGGCGAATGTCTTCCAAACATCTCAAATGACAATGAAGCCATCTCGCTAATAGCTATTGCACAACATGAAAGCATTTTTAATGGGGTGTGTATATAGGAAGCATTAGGAAGGTTCAACCACCCTCTTCTTTACGGGGATAAGTACAAGTAGTTGAAAAGGGGTGGGGGTAGAGAATAGCAAGCCGCTGTAAGGTCAACTGCTGATGGATTTCACTAGAAATTGTTTATATGCATTTACCAAGTAGAGTGAAAATGTGGCATAGTTCGATATTTTTTTTTACAAAAGATACAAATTATTATCAATATATAGCTTCCATATGCATTTGTCATAAATATTTCTCCTTTTCTATTTTCTTGTATCGATTATGAAATTAAAAGCTTTCTGAATCAGTTGCTATTTGAGTTATTCAAAATTGGACAGTGATTTTAATAGTTAGAACAGTTGAATATTTTTGATTTATTTGATTAAAAAGAATCTCTTTAACATTTTTGATTTATTTGAAAAAGAAACGATTTAATATTTTTGATTTATTAAAAAAAAGAAATTTAATTTTTTAGATTTATTTAAAAAAAGGGAACGATTTAATATTTTTTAATTTATTGAAAAAAGAAATTTAATTTTTGATTTATTTGAAATTTTTTTTTTAATTTGAAAAAAAAAGATTAATTGTGATTAATTTGAAAAAAAAAAAAGAACGGTTATATTTAAAATTTTTGATTTATTTAAAATAATGGTATCTTTAATTTATTTCAAAAATCTTAGTAGTGGTGCTCTTGATTTTGAGAAAAAAATATTAATTTTAATATTTTATTTCCAATTTATTTATAGTATCAACTATTTAGATTTTTAAAAATAAGACTTCATATGCATTAAATATTTGTTTTTTATTCCATACATACGACAATATGTGGAATTTTTCACATTATTTAGTAATAAACAAAGCTGTTCTACTGGGAATTTCATTATAAGGTTGTTTTGTGGATCCAACTGATTTCTATCCCAGCATTCTCCTCTTCTCCTGAAAAACACTAATCTCTTACCTTCTTCAGGCGATTATTTTTTTGAAAAAACCTGACATCTTAAGTATGTAATCCATCTCCCTACCTGCTGATTGCAAGGCATTGGCCATGCTGCAAAAAAGAGCGGACATGCTGTGCTTCCAGTTTTATCCTAACTAAATATTACTGCAACATATCCTCACATTCTGCCATCATCCTGTTTCTGATTATAAGGGCGGACGGGTAATTCGTAGTGGAGTCGGGTGATAATTTGCCTTCAAGTAGACACCCCTCCCCGTACAAAAATGTGGCTCTCTGAAGCCCTTTTATCAGACTTAACAGCCCATGAACACTATTACACTTTAAACCCTGTGATGTGAGTCATATTCGGGTTTTTTTTTTATCATCATGTTTTTCTTCGCACATTTTGGTTGTTAACAACCCATTCGCTTCTAAACTTTAGACGTTTTAGGATAATTCTTCCCTCAGGAAACGCAATGGATCATGTTATTTAGAAGGTAGTCGTATAGAAACCACTTCTGATGATCATTGACCTCCATGTCTACCGTGGGCTAAAATATGTTTTTTTTTGTTTTGTTTTTCGGTATTTGAAATATTTGCATTGAGTGTATTTTATTGAAGAGGATGGAAATTAATGATAAGAATTTAATGTCAAAAATAAATAATATATCCCTAACAGAAGGCCTTTAGATTATGTTGATTCTTTCCAAGCATAGGTTTTGTCTTCTAACTTTCTGTATGAATCACTAGAGCGTACCTGATGATGGAGGTGTGTGGAGGAGAGTAGGCAGTGGGGGAGTAAAGAGGCGGTCAACCTCGAAAAAATTCCACCCGTTTGGGCACTCCTATTAAATGGCCATTAACATTCACAAGTACAAGTTGAATATCATCAATCAATCACCTTACCACATCCACTGACAACACGAGACAGCAGGTCATGTGCCTGTGACGTAACAATACAGAAGTTAAACGCTTCCGTGTAGATTTCATCTATCAATCCAGGTTTCATTTTTTTTTACATTAAAATGGAGATTTTTTTTTCTTTTTCATTTGAACACAGATAATGCCATCTGGTGACGTTTATGATCATTAGTGGTAATCATTATTTATGGAACAATGGCGCCACTTATGTTGTTAATAAAGTTAAATAAACTACACTAAACGCCATCTGGTGATTGCTCAGAAAATCAATTTAATTATTTAGAAAAATGTCAACTTCAATTATTTTTATACCAGATAGCGAAAATTATGTTGTATTCCTGTCCTATATAACAGTCTGGTACGCGGTAATTTCCTTTTTTTTTTTAAATTTTTTTTCTCTCATGATATTCATTAGCTTTTCACAAAAGATTTGCAGATCTTGGCCTTCATAGACCTGTTAGAAGTGTTTTGGAATGTTCAGTCAAACAAAGGCTCATACAACACTAAGTTGCTTATCTCTGATGAGTTGAAAAACTAGCCGAGTTTTTTTTATTCGATCCAGAGCGTTAGAAGAAATATTATTTACGTTGTCATCACCTATAACAGGACTTGACTGATCACCGCTATCTGGCTAGCTTCAGAGAACACTTCTTGCTATTATTGAGTCATTTTTTTTACGTTCGTTATTTTTTTTTTATCCTTCATTCTTCCATATTCAAGACTACGGAGCATTATATTGCTACCGGTACTATGGGAAAGAAAAGGCCTCAATTCGTTGGCCTAACTTTGTCATATACAAGACAGCAGGGTGTGTTCTAAGATTTTAATTTTCATAAAGAGTCTTCGCTTCTTATTTATACATGGAGAAATTAGAAACATCGGCTCCGCCCTAGTCGCGTTCGTTTGGAGTACGCTATTCTTTCTGCATCTCCCCCCCCCCCCCTCTTTCCTTCCATACAACGGAATCAAGGCAAGTATACACGGAAGGCAGTGAACCTATAAAGATGTTAGGGCCAATTTTGGCGCAACTGCTTCTTCCTCTTTGCAAGCCCATTTGGTCTAGTCACAATTCATCATCATTGCTCAACAGCTGTCAACTTGAAGAACGAGTTTGAAGCCGAATTTCAAAGCATCGCCTTTGTCTTGAGCGCTCTCTCTTTCTCTCTAACTTGTCCCCCGCCTCTCATACCCCCCCCCTCTCCAAGTTTCTTTTACTTACGTTTTCTTCCTATCCGTGCATGGTCCACTTTTGATCCCCCCCTTCCAACTTTTTTTTTTTTTTTAACTCTCGGCCTTTTCAAAACGAATACAACTAACGCCATCTAGTAGTAAGTGTCAAATGTCTGTTTGCTTCATTGGCAGAAGTTAAATAGAAGCGATACAAAGTTGATTATAACTAATTTGTAGAGCAACAAAAGCTCCGGGATGCTAAACAATTCTGATAGAAAAGCTACCAGGATCTTGAGACATGTTTTCTGAACTTATCTAAGTGGGGAGGAGGTGAACAAATAGTGAACCACCCGGTCTTTGACTGTTTCTCAGGATCTGTCAGTAGAGGTTTTTTTTTTTTTTTTTTACTCTCCTGATTATCAAAGGAAGAATAGTGCATTGAAAGATTTCTACTCACAATATACATTCATAGAACTACAATATAGTTATTTAAATGCATGCGCAGCATGTAGATTATGTAATCTGCATGTTTTTTTTTTATTTGTTGTTTTTACATTACTGCGAAAGCAACTAAAGCTATGAGACAGGCTTTGAGACCTATGTATTATGTCTATTAATTGGATGCGTTCTTTCTGATCGGTGTTCTGTTTTTCGAGATGAAAAACCCGATTTTTCGAATATAGAGAAACCCTTCTAACACTGCATTAGATCGGCTAACTCACCTTAAGTTAAGAAAAAGAATTATAATAAAATTACGTAATGGTTTTAAGAGATACTCTCCAAATATTGTTGACAATAACGTCATCATTAGTTGAGTCACGTTCGCTAGCTCTGCTAACACGATCCGGGCTTTGAATTATTTGAAAATCCATCAGATTTTCTTTTCCATGAAATAGACAGATGAATAGAGTGATAGATAGAGAAACAAGAAGACCATGAAAACAGAATCACTGCACTACACACGCGATATCCCCCCCCCAAGGTTTAATTAGGGGGTTAATGACAAACTTGCATGTCTCTGTGCTGGATGAAGGAAACATCGGTGCCATAATCCACAGCACACATAGAAGCAAAACTGCGACCTTCGTTTCCGCCCTCTCGCTCTTAGCGTAGCCTGTCGATCGCGTTGGTCATTAGTGGAAAGTCTCCTGAACCCGATTGTCTCCTCGGATTACTCTGATTGCAACCATTCGCACCCAACATCCCACCACACCTACAACCCTTTTCTCCATACGCCAAGCGACCGGCGACTTTCTTATAAAGACTAAGCGAACGCTAACATATTATTAACGACCCTGCTGCGTCTCTGGCTAATAACACGTTCGGCTGGCAAATGTGTGGACTGTTGCGCTAGGGATACTGAAATGACTCCCCCCCTTACTCTTCCCCTCATTTTTTTTTTTCCTAAGTCACTCATACGTAAAGAGTGCAGCTACTTTGCCTTTAAACCCCCACCCACTGTCGATATCTGCACCAAGCCATCAAAAGTAGTAAAATAAAAAAAAAATCTTGATAACACCCTCTCATTTTTTTTTTTTATCTCATCGAAATTAACCGTTTCATGTTACTCCAAGCTCTAAACACAGTTTTCATATTTCATTCATATTCTATAAATAATATGGTGTCTCAATTTTTCTCTTCTAAAAGTTGATATAATATTTTAATTGAGTTAAATAATAATTAAAATTAATTTCTCATTTATTTTATATATCCTTACTAATTTTAATTTCAATTTCTTTAAATATTAAATTTTAAAATTTTAAATTATTCTATTCCTAATAAATATTACTTTTACAAATTATAATTAATATTTATAAATTTTTAAGTACTGTACATTTCTGAAGATAATTTGCCTTTTATATTTACATAACATACATTACATGATCAATACTTTAAAATGTTTAATACTTAAATTGCTTTTGTTAACATCTTAATCCTAAATTAATTAAATTTTTATTTAATAATTTTGAAATCACATTTTTGGTTTAGTTTCTTTTCTTATCGATAGGGGGCGGATTAAGTAGTGTAACCGTCATTCATTATTTTGTTTTTAATATCGCTAACTTGATGAATCTTTGTAAATGATAAACTCTACTGAATATAAATCGTAATTTGTTAGATACTTCATTGATTTGTGATTTTTAACTTACATTGCATGATTTTGAATATAAGTTATAACAGGCACTTGTTCAATCTGTATGAAATTTGATCTTTTATTTTATTTTTTTATTCCCCCCCCCTATTTGCAGTTTATCGTAATTAAAACAATAATGGAAGATAAACTCATCGAGGGAGAAAAAATTAAAAAATGCAAAAGCAAAGAAAAGTTTCTTAAAGAAGGAGAAAAATGAAAAAATAAATCACATCTTAATCGACTAAAAATATTTATTATTCCCATTACACTTGACGCGAAACTCCTTGACTTAAAATGACATCAAATAGATTGAAACACTCAAGTGGATTCTCGTGAATATTTTCACACCATAAAAATCTGTTAGAAGATATTAACATCGTTGCTAAGGTAACCATAAAATCGACTCAATTTCTGGATACTTTTTGATTAACGTTAGGCAGAACTTTGTTCATATGAAAACCCTTTTTAAAACATTTATAACAACATTAGCTGCTAGAAATCTGATTAAAACGGCAGTCTATATATTGTTTTTCAATCAACTCTCTCTCTCCTTCTGTCTCTTATGATAGGAAAATCACACAAGCTAACCCCCCTTTTCTACCACACACTACCCTCTTACAAAAGAACTAAAAAGCCCACCTTATGAGAAAACTGTTTATAGGGGGATAAAAAAAACCGAAGGCAGCTAAGACACTTATAAAAAATGGATCTGAGAATTTTTGCGTGGCAAAAATGATTAAGTAAAGGGGGGGAAGGGCATAAAACCTTCAATAGACGTGTCCAAAATCCATTAGACCAGGCTTTTAATTAATATCGGCAGAAAGATAGCGAACCCAGTGGATACAGGAAGAATGGGAAGACAGGATCGATCCGGTTAAGGTGTACTTCTTTAATTAGAAAATAAAGCAGTAAATGGCTGCCTACGCAAAGTGAGATAAGTTTTGTGGGATAGAAAGTAAAGGGAAAAAAATATGTGTCGACAACAGACAAAAAACGTGAATTTCTACTGAAAAGGGATGGATTAAATGCGTAGAAAGACGCATAAAGAAAGTCCGTCAAAGAAAAAAAAAACTTTAGACGTTATATTAAAAACATGATAACAGCACACGGTAGCTGGAGGCTTCTCCGCCCATCAGGTAAAGAACACATCCCTAATTGCTCCTTAGGAGGCAGTTTTCCAACTCTTTCTTTTATTTTTTTTATTTTTACTTTATTTTTTTCATCTAGGAGAAATTTCAAAGCGAGATGCCACGCACGTAAGTGTATGTGTGTGAGCGCGCGCGCGCGCGTCTCAAATTGGACGTCAGTTTAGATTATTGTTTATGAATCTAAATTTAAATCCTCTCATCGGAGGTGACTGCCTTAATTTTGAAATGCTTAGTGTGTGTGTGTGTGTGTTGCGTTTCTAATTATCTTTAATTTATGCTTGACGAGGTTTCCTAGCAGTATAATCATGTAGCAGTAAAAACGTCTGCACTCTCCCTCCCCCTCCTCAACCACTATTTCCCATTCTTTCACCAACTGTGAAGTTGGTCTTCTTTATATTAACAACTTTCCAAATGCATCTTCAGACGAAAGACTTTTTTTTTTGTTAATTTTGTTGGCTTCCAATGCAATGTTCCCAAATGTGATTATGTCACAAGAATTTAATCAAGTTGGAGTAACTCATTATGTTTCAGAAGACAATTTTCTTATATTTTTACTTCTGACTGACTGTTCAAATGAGAAAAAAAACAACAAAACAAAATGGTTCACGTATTGTATATGAAATTAAGGAACTATTTGTGGTTGACATGTACGACAAATGCATGTAGGAAGATGTTATATAGCGAGTTGGAGGTAAAAGTCACCAGTGCGAACAGTGGACGCATAAAATATAAACCAGTATACAATTAAATCGATGACAGTGAAACTTACCAAGTATAGGAAATAGTAGAAAGGTTATGAGTTCAAAATTTATGAAAAAATAAAACAGAATTTTTTTATGAAAATAAAAGAAACGTGTAAAAAGAGGGAAGAAAGTATGAGGAAACAAAATAAGCCAATGGAATAGAAGAGGGAACATGAGAGAGAGAGAAATATTGATAAATGTGTTTAATTCGAACCCTTCGCTCTTTTTAAAGAGTGCAAAAGTCACTTTAATTACCGCCTTTTATTTGAGATGCGATCGGTAGAGAAGTGAGAATTGGTTGGAGGAGAAACTAATGATTAATTCACCTCATCAATAATAAATTCTCCCGAAGCTCAGGGAGATTTTGTTTTCTTTCTGGAGTTAAGTGCTGTGTTATTCACCTGGAGATTCTTTCTCTTAATGGTGAATGTTACATTCAATAGAGAAACGCCTACGAAGACAAGAATTAAACGTGAAACGAATACCGTTAAGAAATTGTTTGTATACATAAAATATGTTGCGCACATTGCAATTAGGATAAGGAAACGAATACTGTCGTCCTAAATAGAATTATTTATGTAAAAAAAAAAAAAGATGAAAATTGGACACATTTAATCAGGAACATCGGGATCAAAATTGTTGCCAGTGGAGAACATTCATCGTTTATGAAGTCTTGGGGATGGTGGAAGATTTTTTTTCATTTTTATCACTACATTATTTACTCCCCCCCCACCCATTTTTTAGTAACGTCGCTGACTACAACAATAAAAACACAAATTTTTCGTAATGTTTTACAGGAGTGGAATTTTTGCAGTTTTTCTGCACGTTATGTTTATCAGCAGACCCCACACTTCCCATAGAGTGTTGGTGGTATTTACAAAATCCCATACAGCGAGGTAACATGACAAATTACAGTCTCATTAAGAGTGTGTTTTATATATTTTTTTTTTGTCCGTTTAATGTTTCTCGCGGTTGCTATGGGAATGTTTGAAATAGCTGTATGTATGAGATCGTAGCGTGCAGCCTGTCTCTCCTTGGGGAAGTTTGTGTTAATTGCTTTTTCTAATACTCATTATTTTCATGTGCAGGGAACTTTAATTAGCCATGCTAGAAGAAGAAAAAAAAGGAGCAAAAAAAAAAAAAAACGGTCGCTCACTTGTGGCGGAGGCAACCATTCTCTTTCGCTGCGTCTTTTGTTTAAAAAATCTGCCGGGTTCACAGTGCGCAGACAGACGCTGCGATGAAGTTTCTAACTCTCAAGTTCTACAGAAATTTTAATAATTAAGATGCATAACAATACAACGCCTGTGGGGTATTTTGGATGTAACCACTGAACAAAACAGTAGCGTTTAGAATAGCTCAAGATGGGCTATTGTTTGTTTCCTTTTCTGTGCTTTTTTTTTTTTTTTAATGCCTAATTTGTTCGTTTGCCTATTTTACTGTATAGGTGTGCGTAGTTATGAGTGTTTGTCATTCTGTGTCCTTCTTTCTATCACATTCACTTCTCGTTTTTCACTGAATTTATTATCTCATGTGTATATAATTAGAGATTGCTTCACGTAAAAACATACGACTAAAAGTCGAATGTAAATAACTACCGCTAGAGGACCTAAATTCATTTTAGCGTGATGTATTTATTTTTTAGTATAGGACAAAACTTTGCTACTATATATTACATGCAGAAAGGTGTGCTAAAGCTATAAAACGTTGTAATTGGCATGTGATTTTTAAATGTAAAATATTCTCATAACTAGAAACAGAAACGAATTGTCAACTTTATAATTTTCCAAGATCTTCGTATGTCGTGCAGGTAATATTAACCACATGTCTAAAATATCTACCAATCTTTATATCATCTTGTTGTGTGCTCAAAGCAAAAATAATTAATTTTTTGAACTTAGAAAAGTACTATAAGACAAGAAAATATAATTTATAGTTCATTAACATTACTAGTATATAACCAAATAAAAAATTTATCGAGATCAATGACCAAAATTCAGACAAGAGTTTTAGTGAGAAATTTTGTTTTTTTATTAAAAAAAAAACCTATCGGAACAGATTTTAAAATAAACGCTTCACAAGACTAATCAAGCAAACATGTTCACGGTTATGTCCACTAGCAGCTCGTTTAATAGTAAATATCTACTGTTTTCATCATACATACCAAGCATCCCAGTTTATTAGGTAAACCAACCTAATAGCGGCTATTCCTTCCCACCTTTAGTCTCAGAAGTGTCTAAATTTTTTGGACATGGACCCACTGAGTGGTTATGTTTCACTGAAATACAGGTCCACTCAGATTCGATCCATCTCTCAGCCGCTTCAGATTCGTTCCGCGTTATTCTGGAGATAGGCAACCGAAGTGAGTTAAGATCCAGTGTATGGCAGTGAAATCCAGGCTCTCTGAACAGGAGATTAATTTAACGTTTATTGAGCGATCTCTGTCTTATGACATGATACATTTGTCTTGAAGTAATCGTTACCAGATGGATAAACTGTGAGTATGAAAGAAAGAATGCATATGGTCAGCGACAATGTTCAAGTATACCGTGACATCCAGATATCTCACCATGGATATCAGAGATCTAACGTGTGCTACAACCAGGGCCGGATTTAGACGTGCTGAGACCCTAAGCTATACAAAACCCAGAGGCCCCCTACTGTTTTAAATTACATCATCTGGTCTTTTTGTTTTTTTATTTGAGGCCCCGGCAGATTGCGAGGCCCTAAGCTGTAGCTTTTTTAGCTTATACGTAAATCCGGCACTGGCTACAACACCCCCCCCCCCCCCCAACACTGCATAATCACCAGATGAATCATTGATTCGTGAAGATGTCACCATATCTCATTTGACATCAGCGTGGAAAAACTAAAACAAAAATTCATCTGTCCAGAAGACCAATTTTTTCAAACTCATCAATTGCTCATTGTCGATGTATCGTCTACTGCTATAACCTAATCCGACGCACTGTGCAGATCGCTTCTTTGCAGATCACTAATACGCTGTTTTCTAAACCAATTGTGGCTGATCTGTTACACTACGCGATTCTTGTGACTTTCTCTCTCTCTCTCTCTCTTTGGTTTTACCCACTAATTAACTATCTGTGGCCACAGGCTGAATGTTTTCTGGCTGCTATACCATGCTGGGTATCCTCTAGATCAGTGGTTTCCAGTTATCAGTCAAGAGAATGAAAAGTCTATAAGAATTGACAGCAAAAAAAATAATAATAATAATAATAATTTTTCATGATTCACTTGATAACTACCCCCTTTTTTGAATGAACTAAAAATAATACATATTAAAATATAATGCTATATTTACTTTACAGATTAATAGTTTTTTTCAGCCATAGTCATACGTTTATCGTATTTTATTAAGAAAAATTCCCAATTAAAGTTTACTTAGCAATTAGACGGTTGTGAGCCTTCAGAACGGTCCTATACCCAGGGCATCGATACCAAGAGCTTCCAGAAGCATTTTCTAGGTAAATATGTTGAATTATCCATATGTCACCACGCTCTTATATGTCACCATCGTAGAAAGGCAACAGTTTTTGCGATACTTTTAACGGTTCAACTCGCTATCTTTACTCATTATCCCACTCACTTGAACGCACATATTGTCACGGAGGCAGACGACTGTCTATTTACAGCCAGTGCACATGTGCTGTAAGTATCGTAAATTATATGTACAGCAAAATGAATAAAAAAAAAATTTAAAAAATTCACAAACAAATGGATATAAGAACCCATGAACCAATTGTGTTAAGTTATAATAATTTCCTTATTTTTCACTTTCATGAAAATTTCCATAGAATCTAATACCAAGGGAAACATGAGTTGGGTCACATAACTAAGTATAATTTATTTATTTATGCGTGTAATATATTGGATTGTACCAGTATTATGACTCACCATAATAACATAATGACGTTACAAAGAAAATAAAATAAGTAGCAAGATACCCATCGATTTACGAGTATCTTGGGAGACTAAATACCAAAAGAAACGACCTTTTTTTATTTCACTCAATAGGTGGCGCTATTCTCGCGTTAATTCTACGAGCAGTAATGATAAGTAATAAGCGTCAACGTAAATAAAGATTTTTAGCTACGTTCCGGAACCTCCTAGACATGTAACATTTCCAACTGTAATGTTTATTAGCGCGTGGCAACAAGAAACGAATTCATTTTAAATTACAAACTACTCGAAATGCGTCCGGTAAGCACAAGCTAAGTTCTCTAGTTGACGGGAGCAGATCGATAAAAAGGTTATTTTATTAAAATAAGCGCAAAAGGGTGTTTGTTCAAAGGACCATCGTGCTTTGAACTCCGACGCAAAAGATGAGGATGTGTAGTCAGCATTCTTGACTTTCTCTTTTACAGGAATATATTAAGAATTTCGATTCATTCACCATTACAAGTCTAATGCGTCGCTTAATGCAAGGCTTGATATTGGTTGCCGTCTGCCAGAGAAGAGCGCGTTGCACACGTGTTAGAATTTAGAGAGAGAGAGAAAAGTGGAAGGTGGGAGACGGTAGGAGGGGGGGGGTTACACAACTATTTACAAGTAAAATAAAGTGATAAGAAGGGGGAAATGGCTTTTATGGTCGACTGTCAATAATGACGATAAGCAAGCTTCGATGTGTGAGTGCTCATTTGCATAATAACTGGGTCCATTCTGTACGTGGAATTATCACACCTTCCAGGGATTCACCATCTGGCCGACTTGTTAATTTTAATGAACCAATTTTTCACCGCATCTTCTTAATTTCTGACCCTTTTAATTTTTTTTTTCCTTTCCCCGAACATAGTCACGTCTGCATTTTCAGATTAGAACACATTAAAATCATCTGAAAAGTTGCATTTGCCGTCTAATTTCCAAGTGCGAAAAGTTATCACGAAGGTCTTACCGAGTTTTCCAATTGACCAAGCATATTTGTTTCGACGTACAGACAATTAAAAAAAATAAATAAATTAAATAAAAAATTAAATAAAAAATTAAATAATAGTTTCATCTAATAGTCGTTAGATGGCGCTTTAAAATTAAAAGTGAAATTTTTTTTTTTTTAAATTATAGTCTATTTTATAAATATAAACCGATAGAGCCAAAGGCTGCATTAATGCAATACGTATCGGTCAAAAATATATACACATACGGGTCATTGGACAACGTGAAAATTTCCGATTTCGTTTTTTTTTTTTCCTTTCTTTCTTTTTTCTTTGTTTCAAAATAATATTTGCAATCAGGGACGTAACTAGGTAGGTGCAACGGGTGCACAGACCAGAGATCCAGGACGAAAGGGGCCCTTAGGGGGACGTGTGGGGGCCGATTCGTAAGCATATAATATTTATAAACAAAATTTCTATTTCTGTCGTATTTGTTTTTTTTTATTTTATTTTTCTTCCAAAAAAGGGGGGGGCAAAAATAAAATCTTGCACAGGGCCCTTTGTCGACTGTCTATTTACAGCCAGTGCACACCATGTTATGGCACTGTTTGTGATACAAATTAAATATCAACGCAGAACATTTGAAAATAAATTATAGGGCGCATACCAAAACAGTGAAAATAACAGAGCAAAAGTAACATATCTCTACAAAATTGAAATATGCATCACTGTTGTCATGGAAACATTACATCACTAATCTCTGGAAGCAAAAGAAACTTTATATATCGAGAGATGTAGTCTGTTTGCGAAATGGAAAGTGGAGATAAACAATGGTATGCAGAAAATCAAGTGCTTATGTGATTTGACTGGTCTCAATACCGGCACTAGTAGCAAAGTGGATTCACAAAGAAGAGTATTTATTTATTTATTTATTTTTGTCGCTTATGATTGATGTTATTTCTTTCTTACTCTCTCTCTCGATTGAGGAAATCTTAAATTTAAAAATTATCGAACGAGATCAACAAATACAAGTTTTTTTTTTTAATAATGTAGATTTTATAATATAAAAAGGAAATAAAAATTAATTTTTATATAATTTTTATTAATAATAATTTTATTTATAATAATATAATATAATATGTAATTAACATAAAATTTTCAAGAACTCTTAAGTTATCTAAGGAGATTTATAAACATACCTTTTTGTTTATACAATTATTAAAATATAATTATTTTATACAAATTTTATTAATATAATATATAGGAAGGATCGATCGACCGTGAGATGCGGTGATTGATTCATTCAATCCAATACCCTTGGAGGATAATGGATGGCAATGCTGTAGCCAATGAAGTTCTAACTGAGGCTCGGCTATTGCTGTTACCCTCCTGCCATGATTAGAGCTTTCATTGCTCAATAACACCTTATCCCTACACTGTCCTCTACAGATAACGGAGAAAATGAAAAGCATTCGTGTTTCGCCCCTTTAAGCCAGTCCTTATATATAAGCCAGTCCTTATATATATATATATTAATATATATATATGTTAAAGATACCAAGCTATTTTAAACCTAGTTTTACTCCATTTCCCAAGTGGGCAAACAGACAAATAAGTCAAGATTGCGCCTGCACGCAATGCAAGTCTAGCTGACCCTGCAGGTAGTGCAAGACCAAGGTAACTCATGGTAAAAGTGGAATAAGCTCTGATCACTAATCTTAATATTTACCCATAATGCAAAGCACATATATCTGTGTGGTGGCCGGGATAAGAATAGTCCTAACGTAAATCCATGCGTGTCGTAAAAGGTGACTAAAATGAACGCTGAGCTTCAAGAGTTCGCTCTCTCAGGTTTCTTCCGAAATTTTGCTCCCGGTGAGGGGGGGGGTTTGTCCTGAGAGAGCATTTTCAGTCTCTGGGGAGGATATTCTCCGGCGTGGCCTGTGAGGAGCCATGTCGGTGGATGCTTTTCCTTGGAATATGAGCGGTTCTGCTAGGTGGTGGTGGTGGTGGTGGGGGGACCTGTCACAGAGTGGAGCCAACGCTGAGTTGGACGATCTTTCGACCATTATTAAGTGGTCTAGGGATCGTTCTAATTTTTATACATGGCTTTATTTACGTATCAGCCCCAATGTAGCTCATGCATGTCGTACGAGGCGACTAAAATGGGTACCCTGGGAGGGTAATAGATGACAATGCTGTAGCCAATGAAGTTCTAACTGAGGCTCGGCTATTGCTGTTACCCTCCTGCCCATGATCAGAGCTTTAATAGCTCAATAACACCTTATCCCTACACTGTCCTCTACAGATAACGGGGAAGATGAAAAGCATTCTTGCTTCTCCCCTTTAAGCCAGTCCTTATAAGGACTATAAGGCGGTGGCATAGGAAGGACATAAAAAGAAGAGAGGGTAATGGATAGCAATGCTGTATCCAATGAAGTTTAACTGAGGTTTGGCTGTTGCTGTTATCCCCTTGGGCGATGAGATTCGAGAGTTTTGAGTTCGCTCTCTTAAGGTTCTTGCCTTAAGGAAGCAATTTGAGTCTCCGGGGTAAGTGTTCTCCGGTACGGCCCGCTGAGGGGCTTTGTCGGTGAATGCTTTTCTTCGGATTATGAGCGGTTCTGCTCGGTGGTGGTGGAGAGTGGAAAGCCATCATTGAGTGGAGCCAACGCTGAGATGAGATGGACGGTCTTTCGCCCACGATTGAGTGGCCTAGGGATCGTCCGAATTTTTAGAGACGGCTTTACCTTTAAATATGGCAATGCTGTAGCCAACGAAGTTCTAACTGAGGCTCGGCTATTGCTGTTGCCCTCCTGCCATGATCAGAGCTTTAATAGCTCAATAATACCTTATCCCTACACTGTCCTTTACAGATAACGGGAAAGGTGAAAATCATCTTGCTTCGCCCCTTTAATCTAGTCCTTATAAGGACTATAAGGAGGTGACATAGCATTGTGTGTCATCGTCATTTGTGGTGGGAGTATTGTTGATGGTTGGTTTATCATAAATTGTGCATTGTTTCATTTTTTTATATTGGCATTGATCTGAATACGAAAGTTTGTAATTTTGCTTCCATTCTAATCTCTGTCTTCATGCATTCTCTCTCTCTCTATCTTTCTTAGCTTAATTTTCTCTGAGGGTTCGAATGCAAAGAAGAAATGTCTTTACATTGCTATTGATCACATGGTTTTAAATTCAGTGAACAATAATGGAGTGTATTGAGAAGAAAAAAAAAAGGCACGATTGATGTGTGGCAGAGCGTTATGTGTCACCTATCGAATAAATTTCCGAGATTTCTTTCGGAATGAGGCGCAGTACGCGTTAAATAGCAATAAATATATTTCTCTAGCTTAAATCGTTAGCGGAGGGAAGTGGAAATTTCTTTCTTTTAATTCTTCGTTGCACAGAGTCTAATAATGAACAGCTGCGCGTTTGTAATTAGGTTCCGGGATGTCCAATACTTGCCTCGCTTCTAGTAGGGAACGTAGCAAAAAAGATTTTCAGTTCACAACATTCCACTAGAAGAGGCCTCGGGCCACTAATTAATACCATTCGTCGCGTTCCGAAAAGCCCCTGACACGGGACTCTTCATTACTTTTCATTAAGTACAAAAAGTCTAATGGGAGAGTGAAAAAAAAGCCATCCTAATGTTTTCCAACGTTGATCAACAATCCCCGCCTCTATCCTTCCTTCTCCCCTCCCTCTTTCCCTGTCTGTTTCCTTGGTGTCTGAATGGCCCCCATATTCAATCATGCCCCAGACTCCCTTGCAAACATTGCCAGAACTTTATTTGAGTTTGCGACACAAATTTTCTTGATAATTACTTTCTTTTTTTTTCCTTCTCTCTTTTTTCAATTTTTAAAGAAACCGAAAAAATGAGAGAATAAGTTTTTCTCACTTTTTTCGTATTCTCTTCTTTCTTTCTTTTTTCTTGCATACTTTCCTTTAATTTTTTTTCGCTTTATTTCTTACCATTTTGGATTTTTTTTTTTTACATTTTATTTTCTCTTTCTGTTTTTTTTTTTAATAACATAAAATTTGACTTATTTTCTTATAATTATTTCCTCATTTGTCTACAAGTCATCAATCGCTACTTTTCACGACTTTTCCTACATTTCCATTTTTAATTAATTCATTTTTTTTCTATTTAAAAATCCAGCATCTGTGGTCTGAATATGCAGAGGGACTTTTTCCAGACGACAAATTAAAAAAAAAATAATAATAATAAACAAGGCGCCAAATTCGAGTTTGTTCCAGTCAGCAGGAGACCAAGCATCGAATTCGACCATATTACATGTTCGCTTTGATTTTGTATTTTATTATTCATCTTCAATTGTATTTATTCCTCTACATTTCCATGGAACATTCAGAATAACAATACGTATTGTGTCCTTGGTTTAGGCATAACTTTGGCTTAATTCCTGTCAGAAAAGTGACAAACATATTTTAGACCTCTTCAATTGAGAGAATCCCTTCCCAGACAAACTAGCCGACGAACACATGCAGTAAGTAGACTTTATGATAACTTCTTACCGTGTTGGTTGCTTTGGAGTTCGTTACTGACAACCGAATTGAAATTTAGCCAGCTCCCTTACATTCTGTAACATGTGAAAAGATGGTGGAATACAGAAAATCGGGACAATTTTCAGTATTAAGAGTACAAAATACATCTCAGAATGTTGAGATCCTACGCCAGCTTTATAAATTACGCCAGCTGCGTAATTTATAAAGCAATTTTATATTTTATTGGAATATTCATTACTGGTTTATTTACGTTAACAATTATAACTAAAATCACATTAGTTATGATTATGAAAAATTGATGGTTATCTAACCAGTACTGGCTTTTTTTTTTATTCCTAATTACATTAACCAATCTTAATTTAATTCCTAACTTGTACCATTAGTTCGACTCTCTCTTTACGGAAAAAAAAATAAATAATAAAAATAAAAAATAATAATTAAATAAAATAAAAACCTACATCGTATAATAATTTACGTTGAATTGTTTGAATTTTTGTTTCTATTTGTTCAGAGTATACTACGAGATAATTGTTAAAAAATATTATTTCTTTATATCCGGGTCTCTATCTACTGGTTTGATCACTTTAAGTAGGTCACGAGTCTACGATCTACTTACCGTTTTAATTCGTATGTCTAACTCTGATTGGTCTTTTGCCATGCTCTCTTATTTCTTACTATTTTTACGTTCTTTCCAGATGCTGTTTCTACTTCACTTTATCTACTCCATCTCTCCACCATTTCTCTCTCTGTATATTTTATGCATTCTCTCTCTCTCTCCTGTTAACTGGGATCTTGCAAATATTTTGACATTTAGTGTTAACAAAAGTGTAACTGCCTATTGATGTGAAAGTAACCGAACACACACACACACACACACACACACACACACACACACACACACACACACACACACACACACACACACACACACACACACACACACACACACACACAGTTTAGTGAAATTACGTCATAATACGGTCCAGGTGAAAGCAGAGAACTATTCATTCTGCGCTTTGAACCTCTCTGACACCTCAATCTTACGTAATAAGAGCTGACACTAATTTCACTCTGTTGATGGCGTTGCCGACCGATCAGACCATCTACTTATGCAAATAACACCGCGCCATGCAGGCTTTCGTAAAATAATGATCCCAGAGGTAATAGAAGCAGGGCTATTTTTCTGTGGGGGTTTATCGGTCGACTGCAGAATACACGGGTTGCTATAGCTTCTTGTTACATCCCGGCAGCAGAAAAAAAGGGGGGAAAAGGGGGGGGGGAGGGTGGAATGTAAGAGAAAAAAGCGGCTCGGGTGCAGGGGGGGAGGAAATGGATGATGAGTAAAGAATGTAAATTACTTTGCTCCTCAGTTCGTGCATCTCTCGTTACCTGAGCAACGCAGAAGCTTGTCTAAGAGCGTGTGTGTGTGTGTGTGTGTGTGTGTGTGTGTGTGTGTGTGTGTGTGTGTGTGTGTGTGTGTGTGTGTGTGTGTGTGTGTGTGTGTGTGAGCGCGTCGGAGGGGGGGGTAGGAGTGGAACCGAAGCAAACAAAAAAAAAGTGACTGTTGCAGATAGACCGGAGAAGAATAGTTCGACACAACTCCTATAGATGGCGCTTTTTTTTTTTTTTTTTTTTTTTTTTTTTTTTAACCTTAGCAGATGTATGTGTTGGAGAAGGCATGCAAGCATTTATCACCCCGATGTGCGGCCTGTACGGTGACATTTACTACTTTGCCAAATGATCATTACCCACGTGCAACACAGTCTCACCTTCCACTTTCCTGATTGCTAGTACGGAATAACTACCGAAGAAGAGGCAGGGGGTGGAATAAGTAATGACCACCCCTTGTCCATGCAAATGGAACATTAAAGGTTCCTGTGTGTGTGTGCGTCTGTTTCGTGGCTTGAATGTTCCATTAGATATTTGTCAAAAAGGCGTCTGTATGCGGGATGAGAGGTGGCAGAGATAATTCTTTTAGACTTCCATACATTCCTGCTTGGGATTATATTACAGGCTCTTTCGGTATGGGCAGGTGCGAGTTATGAAGAGAGAGACCAACAAGTCGAGGAGTCGTTAGCGGCGTGAAAAATAGCCTTAGGGTATGATTCGTCGAGTTAATGAAATAAATATAGCAAATAAATGAATACTTCAAGGATCATTAAGCAACCCCTATGACAAATGAACGTGCTTTGAAATTGTAAGTAGCGTGGCGATAAGTTAGAGCCACTATGACAGGAATACATAGAGGGATATGTATTACATGCTGTCGATAAATAATATCCGAAGGAATTTCAATACTCGGAAATGAAAAATGGACACAAATGCTTGTCAGGCTTGCAAATAGTCCCCCTTCTCTCCGACACTCATCTCGTATAATACATAGCATATTTGCACCAAATAGAGAGAGAGAGAGAAAGAATGTTGAAAAAAAATAATAAATTTTTTAAAAAAAAATATGTGAAATGAGAGGAAGTGAAAAAAAATACACAAACAAAAGAATCGAAGAAAGAGCGAAAGGCAAAAATATTATATACTGGAGTAAAAATAATAGTGAAAATTACTATGAAACCAGAAGGGACCATTTGAAGCAATAAGGGCTTGTCCATAAATTACGCAATGCTATTCTTTAGTTTTTCAGACCTTATCTGCTTTTCTGATGTGAGGGTTTCTATATTCTTCAAGTGTCATCCCCTAGAAGGAGGTTGGCAACCATTCACGGAACGTTTTTCTTTATTTTGCTGCTCTGGAACATTTATGGTAATTCAAGTCAGTCCAGTCCTTAATGTCTTCAAACCACATTCTCCTGGGTCTATCTCTCCCTCTTTTTCTGTTCAGTTTTTCCTTTTTAATATTAATTTCTGAATGCCTTCTTGTCTAGTTAGATGTCCAAAATATTTAAGTTTTCGTTCTTTAATCATTTTCATTAATGTTCTTTTCATTTTTGCTTTGTATAAAACATCTTTCAAATATTCTAGGTCATATTACCCAGCCAGTTTCTATATGACCTTCCGCTAATATAGAAAAGCCAACTATCACAAAAAGACTCTCCTTCCCCACAAATAAATGAATTTTAACTGAAGCAATGAAGAAAGAGGAAAAGATGAGAGGAGAAATTATCTTAGAAAATTATTGATAAAATAAATAAACCATGCATTAATTGTAGATGTAAATCCTAGAAATAGGAAATAAAAAAGTTTGCATCAAATATAGACACGTTTCGAGACTGTATACAGGGTAAACTGTAGTCCACATTCTTCTTCTTCTTTTTCAATACGGTCTCCGACAATTGTCTCCATTCCATCCTCTTTTCTCATCCATTGCATTTCAACAATCTTAACAATGTCATCTTTCCACCGGTCTTGTCTTTTGCCTATTGACATCCATTTCTGTTACGCCATCTGTGTGGTTACATCGCCACGTATCCAGTCCATTTCCGTTTTGAATCTTTGATGTAACTGATAACGTATACTGACGATTATAAACTCCTGGGTCTGCCATTTTTGACATTTTCTTTTTAACGTTTTTTCATTTTTTGTAAATATTTATTACGAATGTGTTGGTCCATCGTTCGAAAACGTTTTCCTGTTTTAAACAAAGTGTAAAGAGTCTTACCAAGTAATCAGCCACTGTCTCCTCTCCAAATTTCAACAATTCCACTACTTCTACTGCAATAAGTTAAAAAGTATAAATATTATTATTTATATTTATATTTATTTATTTATATAATTTTCTATGTATTAAAAGGTATTAGGCGATTGTATGGGCAAAATAGACGTTTCGAGTTTTGCCGTCTTCAGTTTTGAATCACTGATCAAAAGGAAGACAGCCAATCTATTAAGTTTCTAAACTATACTTTTGTGTATTTCGTTAACTGCGGTTGACCACAACATAGAAAAGATTTATAACTCCCCTCTAACTTTTTTTTTATTACGTTTGAAATTGGGAAGATAATCTGTGAACGTCCTTTATGTGTATAAAAGACAGTTAAGTTTCCTCAATTTAATTTTGTGTGCGTGAATGAAGGGCTATCTACAAACTTTAGAGCCGTCAGACCAATATGTGGAGCTACAAAGGAAGCAAAGTTGCATCTTAATTTATCTAAATAAGATACTTATTTGAAGGGAAAGGCAGAGAAACACGAAGAACTGGAGGCCAATCAACGCCAGTTCATTTAACAGAACGGGAGTTGCCATGACAAAACTAGACACATTTCTTTAATACTAAGTCCACAACACACTACAGCGTCAATTACTCGTTGCTTTCACGTCTGTTTACCCTCATTGTATCTAATTGGATCGAATCTTCATTCTCATCTTTTTTTTTTCCGATTAAAAAAAGAAAAAAACACTCTTGTTTTAAAGCAGTCAACTCTGAAATTGTCTGACACTTTTACATGTGACATTACTGTATTTTTGCCTTAATAAGTAAAGAAAATCGTGCTAGGAGTGCCCTCTATGACCTTGTGTAACTATAAAATCGTTATCAGTGAAATCAGCCATTTTAATCCCGAATAATAAAAAAAAAATCAGACAAATAAACAAAAAAAAAAAACTTTTCGAAAAGAGTTTTGTGATTAATGAACTTCGACAATTAACCTGTTTTCGAGTCTCAGCACGCGATTAATGACGCGTGAGGTAAAGCGTTAGATGATAACATTAATTAGGTGTCAACTATAGGGTTGTTTTAGCATATCAAAGGTAAATGTTTTAAATATTAACTTTCGATGTATATAAAATGCATTAGTTCAAGGAAGCCTTGCGGCATTTCGATATAAGCGAGACACTTAGTTATGTATTTAGCCTTGTGCACGCTGCAATTAGTCTTTAACGGCCACATCCTTAATTAGTATTAAAGTGTCGGACATTCCACATGAGATGTTGACCCTGGTTGCAAACTGAGTGTCACTTCGTATAATTTTTTTAATGATTTCCTGTTAGAAGCAACATTATTTTCTTAGTATAGAGATTTCATCGAAATGTAGGCTAAGGAAATAACAAAAGTGAGAAATATAATTGCATATGCTACGCCAACAAATGTTAGAAAATGGCTTTTAAATATAAATATTTAGCGTAGACGGTGCACACTATCTGGTGCTTTTCTTCTCGGCGGTGTATTAGGCGATGTATACTATCTGATACTTTTTGTTAGGCAGTGTACATTATCCTATATTTTTGTTAGGCGAGTTACTGTCTGAAACTTAACTTTTTTTAGGTAGTGTACACACTATCTGATACTTTTGTTAGGAGAGTTATACTGTCTGATACTTTGTGTTAGGCAGTGTACACTATCTGATACTTTTTTAGGTGATGTATATACTGTCTCTGATCTTTTCAAAAAGATGAGAGAACTAACAGGGAAGTTTAGTGCTAAGGTGACCATATTAAAAAGTAAACACAAAGGATATCATCTTACAGAAGCTGCAGACATCAAAGAAAGATGGAAAGATATACAGAAGCCCTTTACAGAAACGTCTGCAAAATTACTGGGAAATTTGAAGAACAGGATTATACACAGGAGCCAGTACCACTGGAGAGTGAAGTGAGGTGAGCACTGCAACAGCTATCCTGTAAGAAAGCACCAGGAGGAGATGGAATACCCATTGAGCTGCTCAAAGCCCTGGGAGAAGAGGTAGTTACAATTTTAACAGCTCTATGTCAGCGAATTTGGATCACAACTTCATGGCCAGGGAATGGAAAAAATCAGTTTATATACCTTTACTGAAGAAAGGCGATGCAAGAGAGTGCGAAAATTGCAGTAGCACATACAAGTAAAGTCTTACTTAAGATCAGAACAATAGAAAGAGCACAGGAATATCAAAAGAATGTGACCATAGCAGGGCTTTTCACTATGTGGATAATGTGAAACTGTGGAATGTGTTAAGAACAATAGGAGTCCCACGGCATTTCATTATCCTTCTGAGGAATCTTTATTATGAACAAGAAGTTACTGTCCGAACAGATCTTGGAGAAATTGAGTATTTCACAATAGGTAAAGGGGTACGACTGAGGATGTATTTTATCTCCGTACCTGTTTAATTTGTACAGCGAATACATTTTAAGAATGGCAGGGCTGGAGGAGTCTTCAGTTGGAATTAAAATTGGTGGAAGAAATATTAATATTTGAACTATGCAGATGATAACCCCCTTGCTAGCAGAATGCAAAGAAGATTTGGAGGAACTTATTATGAAAGTTAAAGAAGAAAGTGCTAAATATGGTCTTAAACTTAACCTCAAAAAGACAAAGGTTATGGCAACATGTGAACTTAATGATTTTGAAGTAGATGGGGAGAAAATGGAAGCAGTTAACAATTTTGTGCTCCTAGGATCCCGAATTGATAAAGATGGGTATTGTACTGAAGAAGTTAGAAGAAGATTATTACTCGGAAAGAAAGCAATGACAAATTTAAGCAAGATCTTTAAAGATAAAGATATTAGCCACGCAACAAAAATCAGAATCGTGAAAGCAATGGTATTCCCTGTGGTACTGTATGAATGTGAAAGTTGGATCCTGAGAAAGAGTGAAAGAAGGAAGATAGATGCATTTGAATTATGGGTTTGGAGACGCTTACTAAGAATACCATGGACTGCAAAGCAAACCAATAAATCAGTGATAGACAGAATAAGGCTAGATTGCTCCCTCGAAGCTATGATCATTAAGCAAAAATTGTCATATTTCGGACATATTATGCGAGCAAATGACAGTCTGGAGAAGATGGCGATGTTTGCTAAAGTAGATGGAAGTTAGAGAAGAGGAAGATCAAGAATTAGATGGGTGGATGGAGTTAAAGAAGTAACTGGAATGCGCTTGGAAATTCTGAAAGATATGGCCAGGGACAGATCTGAATGGGAAATGTATGTTTATTGGATCCAGGAGTCGAAAAGGACTCAATAGAACATAACAACAATACTGTCTGATACTTTTGTACACTATCTAGTACTATTTTTATGGCTATTTAGCCTATTTTTGTTTAGGAGTATCCTTCAGGGATACTCCTAAACAAAAATAGGCTAAATAGCCATAAACATGATATTTACTTAGAGGAGTAACATGGGAATTTTCCTAGAAATAATTCCTATAATAACTAATACTTTTTTGTTAGGCGAGTTATACTGTCTGAAACTTTACTTTTTTGTTCAGCAGTGTACACTATCTTATACTTTTGTTAGGCGATGTCTAATACTTTTGTACACTATCTAATACTTTTTTGTTAGGCGGTGTATACTATTTGATATACTTTTGTTAGTCCACGTTTTTCAAATGATGACAAAATATTTTCATCATTTTCATCTTATTTTGAAAATTTACAGGAACTGATAAATTAGGAAAAATTAAAATAAAAGTAAAGCGAATTCTTCCTGAACAGAACTTAATTTTTTACTTCAATCATTTCTATTATTTGGCTTCTGACGACTAGCCTCTAACCCAATGGATATAGACTCGGTATAAATGATCAGGTGGTTTTTTTTATCTTGAGCCAAAAAAGCCACTTCTACCAGAGACAACGAACATTATACAAATCGAACATCGAGCTTTTATGTATTGAAATATAAAATACTCCTAGTGGAAAGGCGGATGATTATTGTACAGTGGGAGATAGGAGCGAGTTTACAAGGGAAAACCAACCCTCTTTAACACACTGTTATTGCTTGATTTGTTTAGCCATAATGGACTGTTTCATTCTTTAAAAAATAACCCAGGATTTCTGATAGTACAGTCTATAGAGCCCTGCTGAGTTCAAGAAAATCTTCAAGAAACCAGAGAAAGGAATTCACTGACTTAAGACATCAGCTAATTATTTCGGTCATTAGCTCTGAAAAAAGGCAGTTTTTCAGCACGCGGTGATTAAGGAAAACATCTTAAGTTTCCTTTTTTTCTCCATCGCCAGTCTAACCCCTAATAAAGAAATCCGAGTCTCCTTCGTACGTCTTACGGTCTGCTGATGCGAGATACAGCGCAACAAATTAAGCATCCCACCACGTGCCGGAACTCAGCGAGGGTCGTGTGCATATTAATCACGTGGGCAACGAGAGCCTGTTAACCCTTTCGCTACAATCGTCAGTTGCTATCGCACGGCAAAACTCCTCCGAACAGGCGAACAAAAGGGTTTCGTGTGCACCCTTCTGAGAAAGAAGGGGGGGCCGTTGGGGCTAATGGAGCCTCGCGATGTGACAAATAGCTGAACTAAGGGGGCATTATCTGGCCTTCATTTTAACCTTTTTCTACGGTAATCGGACTGTAATTACGCATGCTTAACCCTTTGAGCACGCTGCGAGTGAGATTCACGCACAAATGGGTAAGCAAACCGAAGAGCGTACTCGTGTGTTCCCACGGAGCATTCCCCCCCCCCCCGCACATCATCCCCGTTAATGATCGATCGCCAGTGTTGCCAGCAGGCATGCTTTTTCCGGGATGATTGCAGAAAGTATTTATCAGTTAAACACTTCGGCCACAGTTTGAGTTTTTGCACAACTGAAGAGTGGAATTTGATGGAAAATGGGCGCGAGTATGCACGCACGCACACATACACAACCTGGCTTCCCCCCTCGTCACACTTTTGTAAGACTATGAATACTGGAAAAAAGAAAGCAGTGAAACAATGTTTATTTAACTGTATCGCAAGTAGGAGTTTTTATGCAGTACTTGGAACATGTACAGGCTGGGCTGTGTATGTAGACAGAAAAATAGAAATAGTTAGGGATAATACATGTTGAAACGTGCAATATATGGAGTGTACACATATAGCTAATTGCCGAGAAGAATTCACAGAATTTTGATAAAAACATTAATCAAACTACAAGAGAAGACTTCCATGAGTTAAGGAAAAAAAAAAAAAGATCACATTTGACGTCCGTAGACGCCGTATGGTCACTGCCGTACTTCACATGGTTTTGGCAATGATGTCTTCTGCTAAACTAAGTGATAGGGTCGGATATATTCTATTTATACACAAAGATTTTAGGACAATCACACACCTCCATGCCCACGGCGGGATTCGAACCCACAGCCTTTTCGCTGGAGAGCAGACACGCGAACCACTCGGCCAACCAGGCCAGCATGAGTTTAAGCGAGTTAAAATTGTTAGGAGGGCGTCCTTTTCTGGGTTGACATTCATTTCGAAAGTATTAGTTGGGCAAAGAAACAAGGAAAGGAAGATATCAACAAAGAGCAAGAGTGAGCAGAAGCGTACAGTCCATCAGGGTGAAGCAAGAGAATTAGTCAGGATTGAATGATCTAAAAGGAGAAAAAAAAAAAAGAACAGTACATGAGGGGCGTACAGAGTTCAATACAACTTAACCTGAGTTAATCATAAATACCTGTATTGTTTAACACTATCCAAATAAATTTTGCAAGCGAAATATGATAATCGGGTGGCTATCGATAAATTGTTCTTTATGTCAATGCTACTTCCAATTTTTTTAACTAACTCCCCTATATTTGAAAATATAATTAAATAGGCATACTAATGAGATCGAATAAGATCTTTGTTTTAATGAAAAATAAGGTTGCGATTAACTTAGACCAAGATATAAAAAGTATTTAACTTCAAAGAAACTAATATACAACTTAAATATTTAGATGACTGTTTTATTTTTATTTGTTTTATGTATTTATTTATTGAAATACCACGTGACACTCTTTAACTATTTGGTAGTTTATTGCTTACCACAAAGCATACACCGATTGTTTTCCAGTGGATTCAAAGACTTCGACAATCAGAACTTGCAACCCTCTTTCCTTGGGTAGACAGTCGATGCAAATATGGCATTACAGATTGTTGAAAAAAATAAATAAATAAAATCGGACACCTAAATGTTAGCAGTACACGGAATACAATAAATTCCGGTTGCCTTATATGCCTGAAGAATCCCTTCATCATATTTTCTTAAATCGTAATCTAATAATTGGATCATGGCGTGATAACCCACTTATTACAGTTCATACGACTCCTCGAAGAATTGAAATATCTTGAAGGAAGGAAAAGAAGGAGAGGGGGGGGTTGTGCTTCCCCCCTTCCTTTAGGCAGTTATATACACTCGACTTTTCAGCCAGTTCTGGCGCAACATAAACGATTGCGAACCCATTTGAAGAGTGCACCTCATTAGTTGTTTGGCGGACGTCTGTTCACCTTGTACGGGATCGTTGAGATTAGCGTCCGACATGTCTTATACGTGACTAACCGATTATCTCCAACTCCAAGTGACAGAAACGCATTTTTACTGGTTTCGAGGCAGAGAGTGTCTGCCACAAGGGTGTTCAAAGCAGAGGCAAGCATGCATGCATAACTAGACATTCTGCAGGAAGCTCTCCATTTGTCCCTCGCATCTGCGGCTTCTTTTCTGGCGACCCCACGAGTGGCTTGTTCGACTACAATGCAGGGTGGTTACAACTCATGCATGCAAAAATGACAGCTCAACCAGTGGTTGCTATTTTCAGCCAGACAAATCGAGTTCTTTCTTGCTCCCCCTTTACTATTCCCCCCCCCCTTCATTCTGTTTCCCCTTTCTTACTCTTTCCTCCCTTGCCTTGTGAGTATCTCTGGTTTTTCAAGAATTAAATTGCCTTAGGCAGCACTGCCTATAATAAAGCAATCCCGTTTCTATATCATCTTTTTCTTTCTTTCTTTTTATCGCTTCATTTCTCTTGCTTTTTTTTTTTTTTTTGCTTTGCATTCTTTCTTTGATTCTTATATACCCCTCCTTTATTTCTAATTCCGATTCTTTTCTTCTTTCTTTCTTTCTTTCTTTCTTTCTTTCTTTCTCTCTCTCTCATTCTCTTTTACTGCATTTTCATATTTCCATTTCACGAGTTTCATTTTCTTTTTGTTTTTTTTAGGGCCTTTAAGAACGAAAATAAATAAGGAAAAAAAAATTCCCCTTATTTGCTCTTTCGTTCTTTCTTTATCCTATTTCTTACTTGTTACGATATTTTTCATTTTATTTCAGATTAGTTTATTCATCCTGAAAACAGACAAACTAGCCTGGGAACGCACATCATTAACAAACATAAGAGACACCGGTTTGAGTTGCTGTGGTTTATTCCTATAAGCCACATCGATATTTTTCTTTCTTTTTTTTCATCTTTGCTTTTCTTTTTCACATTTCTTTTGTTTCTGTTTTTATTTTTTTTTCTTACAGTTTTATTGTTTTTACTTTTCGATCTCTGTTTCTTTCGATCCTTTTATTCTCTTTTTTTTTCTTCGTTTATCCTTTATTTTTTTTTCCTTCGTTCTATTTTGCATTCATTTCTTCTTTCCTTTCGATATCTGTGAATAACATTCTGTGAAATTTAGGGATAATTCTAAGATACGTTCAAATTAAGATACAGGGGAGGGGGGAAGAGGAGGAATATTCTAGAATGACGGTTTTTCTTCATTGACACTTATAACCGACATAAAGTAAATGAATTTGAAGAAGGAAAGAGAAAGTCTTGAAATCGAACGGAGATTTACAGTTATTGTCACCACAACGAGAACAACCACTAAGAAAAGAAAGTAAAAAGAAGGGATTCTTTTGCAACAGTCTTGAAGGTTTCATAGACACATCAGTGGATCTATGAGAGGAAAAAAGGGCGGTAGGCGGACAAATAGTTCGTGACAAATAACTCTTTTGGTGTTCTTCGAAGAAATGGGCCGAGAAGAAGCACCTTTGTCTTGTCACTGGGAATAGATGACTCGATCCTGTTTCTGTGGACCATGAATTAACTAGAAGGATTACAAAGTATCCGCCTAGTGAAGTTCCGATAGCTTCAACAGAGTGATTTTTAAAAGGGCTCTTCAAAGGAGAGAGCTCTTCATTTTCAAACTTGAATAATTCATAAATGCAATGAATACAGTCTTGAGATCGATGCGCCACTCACCACTTCGCTAATAAGAATTGATTAACAGAGAGACAACATTAGGATAAATATACAGACAACCATGAGAACATCAAAAGAACGACAAGGAACGATTAAAGTAGAGAGAGAGAGAGAGAGAGAGAGAGAGAGAGAGAATAATATCACTCGATAGACAAAGTTGAAATTTTTATAGTCTTGTTAAGAAAAAAAAAGTTGTATTATACGAGAATTGTTGAGCTTACTAATACCGTATGTGGATGAAGGAGAAATAGATTAACCCTTCGATTTCAATTACTTGGATAAAATTTACCGAAAAACACAAACACACACGCACGAGTATATACAAATAAATACTAGTTAGGATTAAGACAAATCGCTTGTCATTCAGCACGCCGTAGGAATGCACTCAACTCTGACGATGATGAGAGGTTTTGACCGACTACCTACCTATTTTCAAAATGTTAAGACTTAAAAGAAGAATTCCGCATACTCTCTAGAGATGATGAAGAGGCTATCTATATAGCCTTTCTCTCTCTCTCTCGGAGTCAGGGTCTTTAAGAACATCGCCTTAGATATTGTCTGATTAAGCAGATATGTGTTTCTATTGGGTTATTAATTGTTCGGAAATTTCTTATTATTAACCAACATTCATAAAACCCTTCATTTGGTATTAAAACTGACTGAAGAAAGGATTAAATTATCCATAAGTTATAAATAAGCAGTAAAACTATTTGTACTATTAAGCCTCCAGATATTTCGCAAAGTAATTGATAATACAAACTCATTCATCTTTCAGTATGGGTAGGGCCGGCTCAGACGTCGTTTTTCGGGCCTCAGACCGAGACTCCGCGCTCAAAAGGGGCCCCGCACTTTCTAATTTATAAGAAAATTCGATAATAGAATTTTTATTGATACGGGAAATATTTTAGTATATAACTATATGTATTTAATGCTTGTAAATTATGTTTAATAAAATTATATGATTTTTTGATAAAAAAATTCTTTTTTGCAAATGGTTTGGGACCCTACTAATAACTTTTTCCGGAGGCCCCACAAAACCTCCGGCCCTGAGTATGAGTGCCTCAGCATTGTATTACATAAAAATGCACGATCTTCAATGAATCATCATCAATAAATGTACACCAATATTTATACAGTCAATAAATTTTAATCTACTGTTTACCAATCGGACACACCAATCAGAGAACTTTTAGATTTCCGTAGGCATTTTGCAATATCGACAACGCACACTAAACAGAAATTCGATTATAAATTTACACTCGTAACATCACTTTTTTTTTGTAATAAGTTCAATATTAATATGACGTCACAAAGAGGTGCCCTCACCGAGAGTAACAATTAGGAATTTATTCGCTAATATACCATTGAGAATTACCAAGATGCAGAATATGTCAATTATTTTTTTTAATATGAAAAAAATATAATACCTTCTTGTAAACTATAACATAGTTAAACATAGACACGAACCTTTCCATGGCAATCTCATTTTCAGAGTTTAAGCAGAGTCGCAAAGGAGGATGGAAAAACGACACATGGAGAGAATTACAATTACATACACCGAAGAATAATTGACAGACGGGACTAGATTGATAGTACGATATATCTCACATAAACAGATTAACAGAGAGAGAGAGAGAGAGAGAGAGAATTAAACGCATATTCAAACCAGACAACGTGGAATGATAGAATCTAACATAACATAGTTCAATAGACAGAAAAAAAAATTGTTTTCTTTATGTTCCGTACGCTGCTTCATCTTGTAAAGATAATTAAAAGTTGTATAACAAAAGAGCCTTTTTTTCCTCTTTTGCAAAATATCCGAATTCTGAATAGATGTCTAAAATCTCTTTGAAATATGCAGATGTTTTGTATAACAAGTCATTTGGAAAAGTTTATATTCTTTTCGTCTTTTCAAAGGCTAATGTACAATATGTAAATTGTTCCTGAAACCTCTAGCATGTGACATTATTGGCATGGAATTCTTGATCAACCTGCTGCTGTAAGCACAGAACTCCCATTCAAGAGCACCACTGGAAAGCCCAAAATTTTGCTGTCAATCTTCCGGTCTCGCATCACAAATGAGCAAAAGATACAAAACCTACTCTAATGTGAATGATTTATTTGCTTCGGTCTAACAATGCAACTATTCTTGATGGTTCGTATTTAACGATGTTCTGGCATTCTATTCCAGGCCCACTTGAACATCGTTAGCTTGTGGGCTTTCTAACAACCGCTTAGAGCGTTAGATGGCGCATAGAAGCGTTACCTTGGAGTATTTATCGGTTAGAAAAAACTCATAAATCCAATAGGCGTTCTATAGAAATTCGTTCATCCGTACTGTTTTCTAAGCTTCAATTATACATTTTGGTTCCCCTTTAAATGCATATCGCGTTTGTTGTAATTTTTTACATGTCTTTGGAAACTATTATGTCGGCAGCAAAAAGGAATGTCGTCGAACTTCTAGTTATTTGAAAACGTGGCATCATAAAACACACTTTTATGGTATATGAATTGGTTTTTATTTCCTCTTAAGTCACTTAAATGTGAAAAGAAGAAAATGGACGTAGGAGCATGCGCAAACTTATCCGGAGTTGGTATCCTCTATCGAAGTGTCTCTATTGGTTACACGTGGATAGTTTTGGGTTCGACTAACACATCGGTAATGCATGCGAACATTACATAAGACACGTTATAGAACTTTCCGAGTGACTTTTTATCAAGCCAATCGTCAAGAGAATAATATTTCAAGAGCAACTTTTTTTTTCTTCATTTTAAAATTAATAGTACTTTACAATTACCTCCTTTACAATTGCTGTTTCGTCTATTCGCATTACAATAGATGCTGTGGATTTCTAGGCTCCACGATTACAGATGTTCTGTCCTATTCTTCGTTGACGCTATAGTTAATTCCAAAATTTTATTATGATCTCTTCCTATAATTATAGGCTCTAGCATTGTTATAACGCATTTAACAGAACCAAGAACATTTACAATCAGAAAAACTGTTTCCTAGTAATGAAAGCCCGATCACCAAGTTTTCCGTACTCATATATATAAATCATTAGACTACTTAAAAAGCTATTAACCACCGGAAGCTACCTAACTTTGATCGCTACTCATAGTTTACTCATTAGTGCTGTTCTGCTCTCTGACAATGTTATTTTTATACTGTCATCTAGAAGGGAAAGATGTTCCCGAAAGGAATAAAAAAGAAAAAAAAAGTGGATACCACAAAACAGCTATTAAAACTCAAACATAAAAGTTAACGGGATAAAAACTACATTCATCCAACCACTCGGTATCACGCAATGTAAATTTTTTTTTATAGTTAGCCATGCCACAAAACAGAAGTAGCAACCTGCTTGTAAATCGAAACCTACAGGAATGTGCTGATATTTTCTTAGAATTTAAGATACATTATTAGAATTTACGATACGTTCAATTTAAGATGTACTCTTGGAATTTAAGACAAATTCAAATTAAAATACATTTTTCGAATTTTTTTTTTTTTTAATTCAGTATCACTCTAAGAATTTAAGATACATTCAGATTAAGATATATTCTTTGAAATAGAATACGATACTTTCAATTTAAGATACATTCTTAAAATTTAAGTCACGCGCAGAACTGATCATTATTCTTATGGTAAAAGCGCTGTATAATTACCCAAAATCAGATTAACGGATGATCGTAGATATTGTTCAAATTATGTTGATCCTAGAGAGAGAGAGAGAGAGAGAGAGAGAGAGAAAGAGAGAGTGCGAGATTAATCAAATTGTCTATTCTTATTAACTTCAAGGGTCGTCAATCCCAGTCGCGCTAAAGAGCTCAAACAATTGCCCACGTGTGGAAAATCAACAATAACCCCCTAAGAAAAAGTAGGGCTTAAATCTAGAATAATATTTCTTTTGTTACTAAGGGTTCTTAATCCTCGTTATACCCTACTTTTTTGTTCAACCTTTCATTAGTGAAAGAACTAATGGAACTCGATAAAAAAAAAAAAAAAAAAAAAAAACGAAGCGAGGTTGTAAAAATCCAACTACACGCCTCTGAAAAGCACTTACAATATATTAAATGTCTGTATTAATATCTTCTGCCAAGCTGTATAATTGTTGGTTCATAGCAAACGCATTGACAAACTTGTGCACTAGGATTACTTCAGATAAGGACAAATGACTGTCTTCCACTTTTCAGACACGTTCGCAGATTTTTGAGACCGAGATTAAAAGAGAGAAAAAAAAAAGGCAACTTCTAATCCCACCTTAATTCCAGAGCGCAAGGCGAGACTGCCAACCACAAATTGATGGTGTTTTTACCGGTTAAAATTAGTTTTTTTTTTTTTTTTTTTGCTCTGACAGTTTTTACATCGTCGTTCACCAAGCGGAAGTTGGCGTGGGGGAGAACTATAATTACCCTCGTCTGCCTCAGGGGTGGTGGTGATGGTGGTGTTGGAAGAAGAAGGAGAAGAAGAGGAGGAAGAAGAAGAAGAAGAAATTCATCGGACGAACGTTGAAGACAGCTTAAATACTGATATTAGTTTCTCGGTGACGAACATAAGCGACATCTAGTGGTACTGTGTAAAAATTGGCTTCATAGAAAATTAGAAAAACGGGCACATTTTAATTTGTGGTTGGATAGTTTTAATCAAAGAGGATCCCAGTGGGGAAGAGAGGGGTCTTATTCTTTAGGTGGTCGTTGTTTCATTTTGTAGATGCAATTTAATATCAGTTGGCACTGGAAGAAGGTTGAACATCTTAAATTAGATTTTAGGGCGAAAAAATGAATTGGAGTGAAAAAGTTATGTGAAATATTGTAATACACACACACACACACACACACATGTAGCACGAAACATAACGGGGATGAACAGATAAAGATACATATAACAGCATAAAGACAATAATAAAAATCTACAAATAAATCGAGAGAGAGAGAGAGAGAGAGAGAGAGAGAGAGAGAGAGATGAAAAGAATAATAATGGTAGTATTTTTTTTTCCAATATAAACTTTAAAAGGTTGTTAATTAACAAGAATCTATTTTCTCCACCCTCAACCTCCATCGAAATGACATTTCTCAATAACTTACGACATATTGCATGCATAATTAAGACAAAATTCTTTCTAATTTGCTACCTGTAGGATAAAGATAGAAGCTGTTAATTAGGCGTGAAAGCAGGTACATAGTTAACGACTGTAGGAAGTGACGTCACAAACCGATGCTTAAAAATTAGGGTGGTGTTAACTCTTAAATCAAAACGACTGCAGTTCAAATATAAAAAAAAAAAAATAAGGGCCAAATTAATTTTTCTGTTAAGCTATAGCATTAAGTTAATCTTCTTGGGCATTAAAAAAAAAAAAGGTAAAGTGTTAATCTTGGGAGGTCATTACCCCCATTTACGGAACGTTTAATTAACTAAAGTAGCTACAGGTAAGTCTTGCAGTGAACGGCCACACAATGAAAACATCTCAGGGACAAAAGATAACAATTCCCAAGGTTGTTCTTGAAAAACCTTATCTCAATAAAATCGAAGGAGCTTACGAAAAACGAAACTTGGTAATCGACGACACTAACTTTGCATGCACCATTAAGGCAACTTTAATTTCTCTGCCGTACGGGAGATTGGCGGCAGGCGGCGCTAATTAGGCATGGAAACACACTGACTAACGTACCAAAATGAGACTTACAGAAACAAGTTGTGACGTCAGTTTTGAGTGTTCGGTCATTGGAGTATGGACAAGCAAGAGAGTGGAAAGTCCTCCCCCCCGTGCACATCCAGAACATCCCAATAGAAAGGATGAACAGTGCTTTGTATTATGTTGTACAACATAATACGGTGAAAACTGCTTGTTTCTGCTAATAGCAATAATCGGTATTAGCAGAGTATTCAATAATGACAGTCTAATATATACGAATACAGTTGACAAGATCTCAACAATAGAACAACAACAAAAAAAAAATGAGTTTCAGTGGTATAACGTAATGTTAAGGTAACTTCGTAGGCTAATACTGTTTTTTTTTCCCCGATTTCTGTTGCAGTTAAACTGAAAATAATAATAAAAAAGCAGAGATTGAGGAGCGCTAGGTTACAGATGAAACATTTAGTGAAGACTATTACATGTGTTCTTGTGGCCAGCTGTCGAATGAAAAATCCTCAAATTTCTTCACTTTCCAAACGGGATTCGATCCCAGGTCTTTCCAACACGCAGAAGATCAACGAATATGGTATAAACAGTAGTAGACAAGATGGAAATGAAGTGGCTGGTATGGTAGAGCTATTTGAGACGAACAGAACCTGATGGCTAAAGAAAGTCGTGAGAGTTATCCAATGAGGAAGAAGAGATCCAACGCAAAGAGATGTATAACAGTTTAGTGTGTGACCTATAGATGGCGCTGGCACTCGGATTTTAATTCTAATGATTAACCTTTTTATTACAAGAAAAAATATTAATGATTAGATTATAGCCAAAATGTTCACTGTAAGGACAATGGTAGCCAAAATGTCTAAACTTTAGCTTTAGTTACTGCAACCATTGATGGCCAACTTTTGGCTGTCAATGGTTTTGGCATAACGCAAATAAATTGAGTGATCTAGTAGCGTGCCACTAGTAAACAACTTCATTACATTTTAATTAAATATGTGCTGTTTGCTTCAATATCTAAGTAGTACTGAAAATACAATGTGTATACTGAATACAATAACAAATCCACCACTGAACCGCGGACTTTGTATTACGGAAACTCAAAGAATAAACAGGAAACCCATCTTACAATGCAATAAATGGAGAAGAGAATGCCTGAATTGTATTCCGGGTTTTGTATGAAAATCATTCCGTGTGTTCAAGAAGCATTTCTTTGATGTCAGTAACGATCGTTTTATTAATTATAGGTTTACGTGTCATTTGAAGTTCTTAAGCAAAAGCTAACGATTTTATCTCCTCCCCCGTGGTTACTAACATGCCGCTTCTGACGTCATCGCCTGCAACTTGGACGATTAGACGCGAGCAGAAATAGCGTGGAAGATGCCCGACGCCACCATCACGATGCCATAATAGTAGTAATAGGACTAAATAAAGTACGGGGTTCCCGTGACTCGCTTAATCACAGTTGGCTCTCTTTGGCTTTCTCGAGTTGCGAGGAACTTCTTGGGGATGTAAGGCATTAGTCTTAATGTTTAATAATGACAGTCTCGGCACTTTCTTGTGAAACTCACCTTTGCCTACCAGGATGTAGTCTTGGATTTCTGTAAAAGTGCTCATTTTTAATTTTTTTTTTGTCACTTTTAACAACTTTTATATACAGGTCCCTGTCAAAAGAATGGGGGACACCGATTATAGGCACTTCCTGGTTCGAGAATAGCAAGATGTCGTGTTCTACTCTGGGATTAGGGCTAGTGATTCGGTTATCCTTTGTGTTTATTTTAAGATTAGAAACAATACTTCAATTATCCTGTAAAATATTATTACGAGATAGGTTCAGCTCCGATAGGTTCAGCTCCGAGATAGGTTCAGCTCCGAAACACACTCTGCGAATTAATTAAAAGATTTCGGAACTTACTTTCACATCTGTGACTTAATGCATCAAGTTATTATGCATTAAGTCACAGATGTGAAAGTAAGTTCCGAAATCTTTTAATTAATTCGCAGAGTGTGTTTTTCGACAACTGATGAAGCAGTTTTTTCTCTTTTTTATGTGAATATCACCCATGCGTTAAGGGTTAGATGGAGACTCAACATGGAACCTTTTTTTCAACCCGTTTCAGGATCACAGTGGAGTCTCGACGGGCGATGTAATTCATCTACCACCTAAAGACATTCAAAATCATCCCAGCCAATGGTGCAATCTGAACCCACGACCTATTGATTGAAGAACCGAGATGCTATCCACTCGATCAACCAAGTTGGCAGTAAGCCAAACTATTACAAATACTTACAAATAGCAACTCACTCTTGGAATGTTTATACAAACATACAAATTTCATTACGCATTTTGTGACTTTGTTCCCTCTGTTGCATCATCTCAAATGAATCTCAGTAAAATAAACTCAAAATTTAAAATCGTCCAAATCGGATATAAAACTGAATCATTCTTCTGATTGTATATGTAAATTGGCATCTATTAAAATATGTTATATTGCTGCAATGGAGAAAAGAGTGACAGAGGACTACTAGTCCGAGGTACTTTCCTTTAGGATATCGTTGGTACACGCTTGCTAAAGTGGTGGGGCGTTAATTATACGCACGGAAGACAAATGGCAACGGATACGGAAATATTTGTTAAAATTGGAGACAGATATTACGAACGATGGATTGAGGATTCGAATGGATATCATATAGTAAATGAAATACTCTTACAAGAGGTAATACGGTGTAGTTTTCGAACTTTATCTGCCGTGTCAATGATCCCTTCTTGTGCACATTTTATTCATTTTCTTTGTACTTCTGCGGTAAAAGGCAATTATTTCTCGCTTAAGAGACAAACGTGGTATCGAAAATAGTCTTAAGTTCAGTCGTAGAGGGACTATAAGAACACCGTTGACGTAGAGGTTCCAACAGGAGAAGTAAAGGGGATGTTGGTTGTTCTTACTGAAATAGATGGTGCGCCTTTCAGCCTAGACATGCCATTCGCTATCAAACGATTCCACGTTTCAGTTGGTCCTGAATTTGTAATGGCCAGCAACAAATCGGAGTAGAAAAAGCAACATGTATACGTTCCTGACATGTGCAGTTTTGTTATGACTTTTATCATGGGAGGTCATCGCCTCACATTTTGAAAGCGCAGATGTGTTAATGATTACGGAATTAAAATAAAAAACTACCCCCCCCTCCTGCGAAAAAATACTTTATATTATTTTTGTAAAAGAAAATGGGGAGTTGCCTTTTCTTTTAGTTATTGCAAAGGCACGGGACACATGTTTTTTTTTTTTTTTTTTTTTTTAAATCAGTCCCACCTATGAATAGTTATAAATTATAGTACATTAGTGCCATCGGTGTACTAAAAGATACATTTCTGTTTCGAGGAAAACATTCATAGAAAATTCTTGGAGAGAAAATTATGATAATGAAATACGCGCAAAATATTTTATTCACGCAAACATATGATACATAATATTACAAATAATAAAGCAACACACATACTCTTGAAATAAGTCAATTTATAAAAAAATTGACGCACTAATTGCAATCTTAATGAGACATATGAGCTTGCATCGAACGGCATCAATTATGCTTGATGTAATGTTTGGTAGAGACAGTCTTGAAGAAGGAGTCAAATTCAACCTATTTTGATGTTTCAGTAGGATGTTCAAATGACTAGAATCGAATTTCGAATAAGTAAATTGAAGGAAATGGAGTAGGATCCTAATTTCAGTTTAAAGAACTATATTTACTACAAATTTTCACCCAAAATTTATCAATGATAAATTGTAGTTAAAATTGCTATGTAGGATCGTATTTAGGTTTATTTCTTTTCACCCATGGAGGAGAATGATATTTATATACATTTCTCCTTCTAGTTGCAGTAGTTATATTTATACTTAGGACGTTTGTTGATGGTGTGTTATGTTCGGTAGTGTCAGTACTAAGAAATTTAATAAATAATTACAGTAATATTAATGATCTCAATGCGCCTTGCTAATAATAATAACTATCCCTTAGTAACGATAAAGACACCCCCCCCACACACACACGGTTTTTCTAAATAATATTTTCCTCATTCGATGAATATTTTTTGTATCTAATACAAATTATAAACGTCTGTAGACTCTCCGGGAATCTGTATACTAGTTTTCGCGGAGCCCTAGGATTCCACGAAACACAATTTAAGAAACATTGGTCCAGAGTCGAAGCACGGTATTTTTTTCATGTCAGTCTCAAATAAGTAAAGTGGTGGTCTCACACCCGGTGATGAAAATCATCACCCACCTTTAAAGGCGTTCACAAATATCCAGGTTCCATACTGGGCACAGATAGTGTGCCTATGTTCGAATCCATAAATCTAATTTTAGGTTCTAATTTCGCTTGTTGTGTGAAGAGTGGAGAAGCTCTCTAGTTAAACACGAAAATAATAAAACACATAAATAAAAATTGTTAGCATATCATCCATACTAAATAAGAGTGGATATGTTCGGGGAATGGAGTGTCCAAATGTTTTGAAAAGAATTTATGATTGAATGGGAGAGATAAGTTTAAGTTAGTCAGAATTATGGACAAAACAATGCGGCTATGAGTTCAGTATATATATTATATCTGTTAATATCAACTAATTTATCTTGATTTGTAAATCCCTAGTAAAGGTTTTTGAATCCCTCAATAAAACTTAAATGTGGATCATTCAACGGGAGAAAATCTGCGATTACACTATGGAGGCATAAAGAATTCTCACCAAACAGTACATAATATAAAACAAATCAGCTTCAATAACAGTTATTCAAACATTTAATGTGAACGAATACTCACGGCAGTACAATATTAATATTGATATCAGCTACAGACCACCCAGCACAAATATTTTGCACTAACTTATGCAAGAAAAAGGTCTGGAAAAAAAAGTACTAAATTTTAATTTGCTTTCGTTTCATTCTCTCTATTTAGGACATTTTACAATATTACTAACTTAATGTAACTTAATGTAAGACGACCTCAATGTAAAACCGCCAAATTAACACATGTACGACAATACGAAAAGAAAAAAAGTCAAACCTCACCTCACTGTATCATCCATGAGTCCAAGAGCTGCAGTTGTCAATCATCATAACAGAAGTTCCGATTATAACTGTAGCACTTCACATGTGTATTAATTTACCATATAATTTTTAGTCTCATTTTAGGGTTTAAAATAATGTAACATTAAATTTTCATTTATTTAATATGCTATTTACATATATATATAGAGGTTCCCACCCACAAGAAAAACACCGGAAGTATTTATTCATTATTTTTATCAGATTTTGCTAAATTAGTTAACTCTTCAGAAATAGTAAAATCTGCAGCTGATGAATGTTTCCATTTTTCTTTTGTCAAAAGGAGTCCATTCACCAAAGGAGGTTTTTTTTGAGATTTCATTGCGTGAATCTACAGCCAACCCATTTTTTATAAGACAGTTACATTTAGTGCGTCCACACTTATTTGCTTAGCAATTTCTCTATCAGGAGCAATTATTTTCAATGGAGTTGGAAGAGTATCCATAAGCCACAAAAGCAGATTGTGTTCGGCATCCAGGGCCATTCCGTGAGTGTAAAATTTTTGTGCCCCCCCCATTAAAAATTAAAGGATCCCGAAATACAATAACACGTTAAGAATCATTTTATTATAGTGCACATTAAGAGGAATGTATATTAAAATAAAGAAAAACCACAAATAGTAAAAAAAAACAACTTATTTTTATATAATAAACAAACATACTCCTGTAATGCAACATGGAACACAACAAGAAAAGAAGAGACTCTCAGAATAACTCAGCGTGCAATAGAAGGAAGGATTTGTAACATCGGCAAATGGAACATGTTATAAACACGGAACTAAGAAAGAGATCAGGCATAAAAGATGTGGTAGCTGCAGTATATGAAAGCTGGATGAGATAGGCAGGTCACATAGCCAGACTCAGGAATAACAGATGGACATATAGAATATTCAACTGGCAACAAGAAAGAGAAAGCTAGGAAGACCACCTATAAGATGAGAAGATCCACTAGTGAAATCTATGGGTATAACATGGAAGAGAGAGAGAGAGTCTCAAGATCGAGGTCGTTGGAGGCATCTTTGTAACCTGCACTCATGGAGAAATCCTGAGTGAAACACAGGTCCATCAAGAAGAAAACTTAAGAAATTCCTAGAATGTTTGTTCAGTGTTCTGAGAGCAATGATTAAAGTAAGTTGTGTTGAAGCTCGTACCATTTATTTAACTACCCAGCGACTCAGCCCCTCACTGAAATCTCTCACATTGGAAGGTTACAAATATGCACAAACACTTCAGTGTATTATTCATTCCCTATTTTTTATGAACGTGTTCGATTATACCCCCTAAATTGTGCCGCCTGGGTTCATTGCGTCCTTTGCACCCCGGTACGAAAGGGGCCTGTCTGCATCATATGCACATAATCTTAAATTCTGCCTCTTTAATTTGTTTTTCCGACTGGTATTTGGAACTGGATTTAAACAACGACATTTATACCTAGTGTGCTTCTTTTAGATTCTACATTCTGCTAGTGTTTTGGAGTGTTTGCATAACGAATCAACAGACATTTGCTATCATTAACGCTTATATCACAAAATTTACAATCAGCAGTGTCTCCTTTACTTTTACCTGAACTGATTCAGGATTTAAGAATGGGATCCTCCAACCATTCTTCTTTGAATTTTTTGCTTATATGATTTTTTCATCTTTTTAGATGAACCTTGTAAACCTGAATTTGAATCATAACTATTATCACTTTCTCTTTTATCTGAATTACCTGAGTCAGAAGTGGTTTCTTGTGAGTGGGAAGGGCTGGCATTGAGAGCTTCACTTTCAATGGCTCGTTTATGTCCTTTACTGACTCATGCACTACACATTTTCCCCTGAGATTTAGAATCACATTTAAATTTAGAAAGTTTTTCTTGCCACTTGTCCATTTAAAAGGAAAATCTAAATAATTAAACAAGTTTTTGTTAATAAAAACACTGGACTTTTTATAACGCGCGAGAAGTGTTTGAACAGCGAAGAATATATTTTCATTGGCCTAATGCCAGTCGGTTGCGTGAGTACGGGATTGGGGGGGGGGAAAGAAGGTTAGCGAACAGTGAGAAGGGTAGGAAAAAAGAGAAATCATATTCTTGTGTAGCTGAATGTGACATATGGAGAGGTGGAAGAAGAGAAAAATATTAAACTCATATGTCTAACTCTCATGTTGTTATTGTTATTATTATTCGGAAGGGAAAAAGTACTAGACCTGTTGGTGAATAAGGACTGGCTTAAAGGGGCGAAGCAAAAATGCTTTTCATCTTCCCCGTTATCTGTAGAGGACAGTGTGTCCTTTACTTTACTATTAGGGATAAGGTGTTATTGAGCTATTAAAGCTCTGATCATGGCAGGAGGGTAACAGCAATAGCCGAGCCTCAGTTAGAACTTCGTTGGCTACAGCATTGCCATATTTAAAGGTAAAGCCATCTCTAAAAATTCGGACGATCCCTAGGCCACTCAATCGCGGGCGAAAGACCGTCCATCTCAGCGTTGGCTCCACTCAGTGATAGCCTTCCACCCACATGCCACCACCGAGCAGAACCGCTCAAATTCCGAAGAAAAGCATTCACCGACAAAGCCCCTCAGCGGGTCGTGCCGGAGAACACTTTCTCCGGAGACTCAAATTGTTCCCTTAAGGCAAAAACCTTAAGAGAGCGAACTCTAATTCTCGAATGTCTGCGCCCCAGGGAGTCACAGCAACAGCCGAACCTCAGTTAAACTTCATTGGCTACAACATTACCATCCAATGGTTTTTCTTCTCCAACAAATGTGTTCATATTCATTATATGATGAGAACTTACATGCTGTTCCAACACATGTATTTTGGTATAATTTAATTGTAATATTAAAGTGATGTAAACTAATTAAAGGTGTATAATATAATTTTAAATATTTAAAAAAATTTTAAATATTTAAAAAAATTTTTAAAAATTTTAAAAATTAAAATTTACATTATTATATTTAAAAAGAATTAATCAATTCATATATCAAAGAGTATAAAGTTTGCATGTAACCACTTTCATCTCATTTTATTAAACAAACAATAGAGATATAAATTCCACCTTATTTCAATGGTCAAATAAAACCTTTTGGCTCTCTTTTTCAATAATTATATATATGACGGATTTGAATCCGCTGCCTGTTGGTTGGAGACTGGATATGTCATCCACTCTCCAACATTAATAAGTATAGATCATTTTTTTGAAAAAAAAAAAACTTACAGTATTTATTGTCTCTTCGTTCTTTAGGATTTTGCGGTCTGACACCTAGAAAAAAACAAGATATAATATTGTTAACTCCCTCCTATCATTCTTCGTATTCCATGTGGCAAAGTAATATCAACTATTACAGGAAACAAAGAATATTTAAAAATTGTCAAATGATAATTTTAGCTTGTGATAACTATTATTTAATAGTTCTATTTAATTATTAAATAATCGTTCTATTTTTTAATATTTAATTATTTAAAATCTTTATCATTCTATATATAGATTTTTTGTGGATGTGTATACTTTTGTCCGCGGAGACATGTATATAATATAGTATGTGCATATCTTCTTCTTGTATACATTTCTTATTGAAATACAGATAGTAGACAATTTCTATTGTGTCGTGGGACTGCATCCAAATAACCGATGGCAAAGGGAGAAGAAATTCTCAATGCATCAGTTTGCTGGTCACCTCTGTAGCCGTGCTGAGAGTGTCGAAAGAGAGAAGATGACTGTGCGATTGTCACCGCAAAGATCCGTGTGTGTGTGTGTGTGTGTGTGTGTGTGTGGTGCATTATACTTGTGGCCAAATTTCCGATACTTTGAATCTATCTGTTTCCAGACGGCGAAGTTCAAATAAAAAAAAAAAAAACGTCGCTGCCTATTTCGGTTGATGCTGACAGATAATGTTTATTGCGCTATGCATGCACATATTTACACGTTCGCTCACTCATAGAAAACATCTGTTCGAGCAGTAGTGTCGTGTCGGCATGCACACTGGAGGGCCGATACTAAACCAATAGCGCCCACAATCTGCATGTGCGCGGATGGTGGCAGTGGGCTGCATATTCAATAGGGCTCACAAAGGATCTCTTCCAGTAATCGGAGAACGAAGGGAGGGCCACGCTTTTATTATTCAGACCGCATTAGATGGAGGTTGGGAAACTTATGATTCGGCAGTCTTCGATCGCGTCGGCGGTGTCCTTTGAACGGATCTTAGTTTACGTTACGGAGACTTGTTATTAAGGGAGATGTTATCTGCTGCTCATTACTCGGGGGCGGGGAGCAAGGAAATGAAATAATGGTAAAGGAAATGAAAAGATCTCTCGTTTTCGGTTTCCATTTATTCCTTCATTTTCTCCTATTTCGCTCATTCTAACTCTTTTTATATTTCGACTTTTTCTCATCCTTCCCTTTCCCTTTTCCCATTATTCTGTTTTGTTCATCTGGTTCAATCTCATCTCTCTCTCTCTCTCTCTCTCTCTGTCTGTTTCTCACATTTTTTTCAATTTTTCTAACACTTTCTATTCTTCAATTTCGAGTCTTTCTCTCATTCCTTCTTTGTTCATTTTGCTTTCTTTCCTAATTTTTCTGTTTGATCCTATTTTCTCTTTTCTGTTATTTCTCTATTTTTATATCTCTACTTTTTCCCCATTTTTCTGAATTATTGATTTTTCTGAATTATTGATTTATCTTTATAGTATGTTTTCTATCAGTTTACTGTTATTCTGATTTATTTCTATATTCTTCTGTAATTTCTTTATCTATTTTCTATTCTTCTTTATTTCTTTCTCTATTTTCCATCCTTCCTTAATTTCTTTCTCTAATTTATAGTCCTCACTAATTTCTGTTATTCACATATTTATTTCGCTCTTTTCTATGACGTATCTGTTTTTTATCTTCTTTATTTTTCTATTAGTCGATTAATAGAAAAATATATATTTTTTATCTTCTTTATTTTTCATTAATTGATTGTTTATTTGTATTCTTTATTTTTCTATTAGTTGACTATGTTTCGTCCGCGCGGTTAGCCTAGTGGTACAATCCAAAATGTACATTATACTGTAAATGTATAATGTACAATCCAAAATGTTTACAGTCCAAATGTAAAAGTGTCAAGTCAAACATAACAAAGGGCTATAAAGAAGTGTCTCCGAAAGAATAATTATATGTATTATAAGTAAAACAGTCATATGCATAGAAGACGTATTATATGTAAAATAGTAATAGGTATATATGTATATGTGTGGATATGTACATACATGTATAAATATGTACATTTATATATGAATATTGTCAGATTAGTTAACAATATAAAATCCATTGTTGTGCATTTTAAAACAAACCTTACATAGGTTTAAGGAAATGTGTCTTTTATAGGAATTTCATTATAAAAAGGAAATATGAATTATGGAAATAGAAATGTGATGACTGGTAACTTAAATTCATAATACAGAATTCCATGGATAGTAAAGTTATGTTACATTAAAAGAAAAATACTGCTCAATTCATGTAAAAAGGACTGTAGGAAGAAGCAGACACTGAGCAGATTATTGATGTTAAAAATAAGGAAAAATAAATTGTACATAATATATATTATTAAGATCAAGAAATGTAAATCAAAATGCCAATTAGAATAAGCATTCTATGTACAAATGTATATATATTTATTTGGATTGTACGTAGATGCTTTATGGTTAATAAAATATACCTAGTGGCTTTGCGCTTCGCAACCATATGCCTGGGGAAGGGGTGTCCTAGGTTCGATTCCCGTAGACGACGTGAGGAGCTTAAGGCTCTGCCATAGCCAAGCTAGCCGATCTTGGGCGTTTACAGCAGGGTTTTTTTCACCAGTTTATCTGGGGTTTTCATCCCACAAGCAAGCAAGCAAACCGGCCCCGTGAACACATACGGATACAGTCATAAATATTGCGCTTAGGGGATACAGCACAGGAGTGGCGAACAACCGGCTGCATTAATAGGTCCGTAACCCCTCATTAGGAGGGGGACTCAACCCGTCCTAGACGGATGAGAAGGATAGGACTATGTTTCTATCTTCTTTATATTATTCTTTTTCTCAGTTTATATAGTCTTTGACACGGTTTGATGTTTTCTCTTATTACCCTTACTCCTAATTTCTTATTTCTCTATTTGTTCTTCATTATTGAGGATTTTTCTATTTTTATTTCATTGCTTTCATATCTTTCTATTATTTTTCCCCATTTTTCTATCGTTCCTTCTGTTTTTTTACTGTCTCTTCTCTTTTCTATTTTTAGCTATATTTTCTTTATTTTTTATTTTTTATATTTTGAATTATTTCTCTATTCTTTTTCTGCTTTTTTATTTCATGTATATTTTCAACTGTTTTTCGTTTTTCTTTTTTCCTTCTTTTTCTTGTTTAACTTTCTTTCTTCTTTCTCTTTTAATTTTTTAATTTCTTCTCTTTTCCTTCCCCCCCACTTTTTATATTCTTTATCTTTCTTATCTCCTTTCTACATTTCGATCTATCTCTCCAGCTACTAACTAACAAACGAAATTTTTTTCGATTATTTTTTTTGCCATTGTTATAATCTCCCTCAAACTTTGTATCAACTTTTTGTTACTCTTTCAGCAGACTCGGTGAGCGAAACTTGGAAGAAACCGGAAGCCCTTTGCTGCTGCGCACGTATTGAGCCAAATAGCTTTAATTGTTACGTCACTACTGTGTCCATGGAGAATTTCTCCACGTCCAATTGATCTTGGCCGGAAAATCGCTGCTGTACAAATCGACGGTTTGCTCCAAGCACGACCTAAAAGGGTGATTACAGAGGTGGGCAATGGCTCCCAAATGACCTCTTAGTGACCAGCGCAGTGGTTTAACCAATTGACCGCTATCAGGTTGATTCAATTGCCAGACAGGAGAGAAGAAGAAGAAGAGCAAAAGAGAGAAAAGGGAAACGTAGTAAGTCTAGACATTCTAGATATCGTTTTCACACCACCACAACCCTTCATTCTTCTTTTTTTTCCCGATTTTTCTCAGCTACTGCTCCTAGAAATAAACATTCCTTCAAATGATTCGATAAAAGGGCTGTTCTTGTCTTAATAAATGAAAAAAAAAATTGGAAACACTCAATTCCATGCAATTGACCAATTTATACGTTTTTGTTTTCTTTGAAATCCCATACGAAAAAATAAACACGTGAGCATGCGCAATCGTTTGAAATCGACTATCAAAAGTTGTATATTTTTATGATTACATAAAATGACATCACAATGACTATTGATGTTTAGAAATTTTCTGCTATCTACGTATGTATGTAATTAAAAATTAAATATTTCTGTTTAAAAATATATTATCTTTTATATACTGAAACATATCTGAGATTTGATTTTAAAAAAATGCGTTCAAATATTGATTGGGGATTACTGAGAGGTCGTTATTGCATGCAAAACTGCTGTAATTGAGTTAGGAAATGAGGTAAATGAGAAATACTTCCTTGAATCATTGCAACATAAAAAAAATCAACCTGAAAAACTCACTCCGTGCGGAAAATGGACCCGCCTTATTGTAGATTAAGTTATCGTTGTCAGAGCCACGATTACATTTCCATCAAAATGATGAGCCCCCAGGAAAGTTTTACAAATGTATTCATAAAATGAAATGCCATCTGATTCACATATATAAACTTTAAGATGAGAATTCCCTTTCAAACTTCTCCATTTCCGAGATCTGCAAGAATAAAAGTAAACAACGAAGTACTTAAGGAGTAGCAAGATGAAATAGGCGTTTAGACATATCATATTGATGGAAGAATCATTACCAGTACAATATTATGTGATTATGTGCGTCTTTTCCCCCAACTATCATTGCATGTTGGAGAGAGAGAGAGAGAGAGAGAGAGAATCTACTTGTCATCCAAAACGAAATTAGCATGATATACTGAGCATGCGTCCCTATTTATTCATGCCGAGCTATCAGAGTTTCCCGTGTTTTAAAGCGAAGAGACATTTACAGGGGCAAAAAGGTTACAAGAGTAATGATACCCACAAATATTACCAAGTAAATTGAGGGTTTTTTTTTTTCCCCCGACCATTCTACCCATGATTGTCTACCATACCTTTGGGCACTTAAAGTAGATTTTACGTGTTCTTGCAAGTAATATAAAACGTTTGGATCTGGATATTAGAAAGAGGGGAAAAAAACAAGACCCAAGCCAAATTTAACTAGCAAATATTAAGAATTGTCTTCAAGAAAAAAAATTTTTTTTTTCTCTTTCGGGATTTTACATTAGTGCAAATGTTTTCTGCATTGTAATGAAGTAAAGAAGAGGGGAAATTAACATGACCTGCGTTTTTGTTAATAGTTTTGTTATTTAAAATTTTAAGATCGGTATTCAGATAATGAAATTTTGTTTTACAATTACACCACTATAAGACCACAAGAGATTAAAAACCTTCTTTGAAATATTTGGCTGCAAAATGAAATAAATGAGGAATCAAAATATAATAGACTATGAAACGAGTCTCTCTGTTATCTTTTTACGTTCAAATTGAAATAAAAAATCATCTTATTATCGTGTTTGGTGTTTGCACTTCAAGCGGAGAAAATTAGAATCTTAAAATATGACGTTTTGTATTTTAGTTCAATTGATTGTCTTATAGATGCTGTAAATAGATTAAGATAAGAGTGAATTACTTTTTATACTCAGAATTAGCGCATTTATCTACATTATAAAACAGAAATCTAGTATTTGTCCGTCCACGGTTGCAAGTAGTTTCATGGAATAAATCAACAACATAATTTTGAAAAAAAGATTTTTAAGAAAATTTAAATATCCATCACAGTCGAAACAGAGAAATCTATTCTGAAAAATGGAAAATAAATTTTGTTACCTACGATGGTTTAAAGATGCAACATTTGCAACCTTTGAAGAATGGCTAGCAAAAAAGCAGTGATCAGAAAACATCTGCTGATTTTTATCATAATTTTAGATTTCTTTCAAATAAAATATGAAATATTTCGTACGCCTGTTATTGTGACATTTTTAATAAAAATTAGTTTAATCAATATCTATGGTTGTTTCAATATTTTCTAATATAAAACATTTTTATTTAAAAACGACAACTGAATAACATATACTTAAAATATCATTAAAAACGAAATCTGTATTTACATGCTATTAAAGTGGGGTTAGCTTTGGCATTGCACAATTAAAATCAAACCTATCCTATTTCGACTTGGTAATGTAATGATCTTATTATTTTTATTCGTTTATAGTTGTCTTATTCTTTTGTAGTGTAAGATTCTGGTTGTGTTTCATATTTTTAGGATTAATTTACAAAATATCTATAATTTCTTTTCTGTTGTTTTTTAGATGCAAAAAGTGGTTATGTAGAGTTTAGAATATGATAATAATTGATTTTAAGATAAAAATGGTAATGTAGAGTTAATAACAGTACAATAATTTATTTTAAAGCCAAAATGTGGTCATGTAGAGTTCACAACAAAATAATAATTGATTTGAAAGCTAAAAATGGTTATATAGAGTTCAGAACAAACTGATAATAGATTTTATAGCCAACAATAGTAATGCAGAGTTAATAACAAAAATATTAATTAATTTGAAAGCCAAAAAAGGGGTTATGTTGAGTCTACAACCAAATAATAATTGATTTTAAAGAAGCAAAATCGTTATGCAGAGTTCAGAACAAAACAGTAATTGATTTGAAAGCTAAAAATGGTTATGTAGAGTTCAGAACAAAATAGTAATGGATTTCATAGCCAAAAATAGTAATAGTAATGCAGAGTTCATAACAAAACAAAATATTAACTGATTTGAAAGCCAAAAAATAGTTATACAACAAAATAATAATTGATTTTAAAGCTACAAAATCATTATGTAGAGTTCAGAACAAAATAATAATTCATTTGTAAGTTAAAAGTTTAATGAAGAGCTCACAACAAAATAATAACTGATTTTTATCACAAAATATCTTTTAAAAAATGATATTTTAAATTTGCATCAAATACTTTGCACTAAATTTTGCAACGTAAATTGTTCAGATATTCAAGTTGTTCAAATTTGCATTAAATTGTACAATTTGCATTTAAATTTAGAACTCCTCTAAGAGCAATATTCAATAGATAATGGGCCCTCCATTGCTGCTATTCCCTTCATAAAGCAGCAAAGGAGTTATGGGTATTCACTATTTTCAGAGACGCTGTAACACAATGAATTTTCCACCTCGCCGAGTTTTGCAGAAAAGCCAAGGGAGGAGTGGGGGGGGGAAAGAGAGTAGAAGAGGGAGTAGATTTACGAGGATGTTGGGATGTTATTCTCCTGCCCAGGTTGGATATAAGCACTTGGCAAATAGCACTGATAACAGACACCAGCTCTTTTCGGAAGCGTAAAGTAAAATAAATACCAGCCGGTAGTTAATCTTCGCTAATGTTTAGTTATTTTGAATATATGTTAATAATGTACACACATAACTCAATGTTATTTCTGTGTTAAGGAAGAGCAAGATCTTCCGTAGATAAAAAAAAAAAAATAACGCGGTATACTTTAATCATACTGTCCAACCAGAACATCAAAAGCTGTAGCGCAGAACACGCCACCTATCTTCCAACACTCGCGCACATACACACATTGTAAGACAGTTTAACTCCACAACCCTTATGGCTATCCATTAATATCAATTACCGAGAAGAGAAGACGGCCAAAAAGCTAATGCTTGTATCATCATCAGAAAATAGATTATCTTTTCTCATCCCCCTCCCCTCTTCAACGTCCCCAAAACCAGTATGGCTACACACGTGGACTTTGGAGAATTAAAAAAAAATTAAAATAAATGCTCATAAAAAGCCAAGTAGCGGTGAAAAAGTGAAGAGACTAATAAAATGTTCTCTTTTTTCTTTCCCAGTTCACATCTCGGATATGTGTTTTCACTGACATCGTTGAATAGTTTAATGTATATAGATATGTGTAGTCAATCATGCGACTACATCGGGAGGCATTACAGGCAAGCTTTTCGTATAATGCGTTGTAACTTAGAAGCTCATCATAAAATAAACAATGTGCAGTTGTTCTGACTTTCAACCGAGGTGTGCTTTTTCTTTATTACCATTTGGCATTTGTCCAGAGAATAGCTGAGTCACATTTTCTGCTTTTGTTTCTGTCTTCCATGTTTTCATTGGTAGTTTATGATTTGGTATGTCTTTGGGTGGTCGCGATCAGTTATGAATATAAAAAAAAAAGGTTCAGAAATAGTTACTGGATCAGTATATTTAGACGGTATTTCTCTCTTCTGTCCCTCTGTGTGTGTATCATCTACACCCTCAAGTATCGTAGTATCCTTCATACCCACAAGGGATAAACAGCGTACTATGATAGTACTACTTGAAATGTTTACATTATTACGAACTTTCTATGTACAATTTAATAATCAACTACGTTAATGAAAGATCTTAACACGATGCGTTAAATGCATTTCACACACACACTCGTTATAGAATATAGTGATGTTTGTTTTGACACTCGAAGTAGGAGACATTGACTCATGATTGCAGATAATGTTCTCATATCGCAACGTAAGAGGCATGTTTTGGCACACAAAGGAAAAGACAAATGTAGAAGACTTATTTTAAGAGGACATCGTCTATATTTGAATTTACACTGATTAACACTTTATAATTTTTGAAAACACGTACTAGGAGATGAAGTTGTATTTATAACAAATAACTAGAGGGATGCATGGCGAATATCTTTTCTATTTTTCTCTCATACGGCTTTAAATCTTCCCATCCCCCTTTTTTTTTCTGCATTGACGTTGATGTTTTAAATTTTCCGAAGTGAAACACAAACAAGTGTACTTCTGACACGAAAGAGGGAGGGGAGAAGAATGGGGAAGGAATGACAAGTTATCGACGACGGGTGTAGCGATACAATTGTGACAGCGTCTGGCGTGATGTATGTTCCGGGATGTAGTGTAATCTGGGAAATGTACTCTACAGAAAGGAATCTAGAGATCAACACAGGCACTTTGAGATGAAGTCATAATGGCGATGATACTGGTACATCTCCCCCCCTTCCCCTTATTATAAAGTTGACTGATAGTCTTGCTTGTAAGGATTTCTTGCAGTCTAAGGTTGATTTAGTTATATCAAAAAGAGCTATGCCATCGTCTGCTTATAATATAATACAATAGTCATTATAAGGAGTGGCTTAAAGGGGCGAAGCAAGAATGCTTTATGCTATATTCCCCGTTGTCTGTAGAGGACAGTGTAAGGTGTTATTGAGCTATTAAAGTTCTGATCATGGCAAGTGGGTAACAGTAACAGCAAAAGGGTATCCCGGCAACCACTCGGGGATAATACAATAATCCATATAAGGACTGACTTAAAGGGGCGAAGCAAGAATGCTTTTCATCTTCCCCGTTATCTGTAGAGGAGAGTGTAGGGATAAGGTGTTATTGAGCTCTTAAAGCTCTGATCATGGCAAGAGAGTAACAGCAATAGCCGAGCCTCAGTTAGAATTCATTGGCTACAGCATTGCCCTCCATTACCCTCCTAGGGTATTAATCACCGCATCTCACGGTCGATTCTCTTCTCCCCTCAGTCTTATAATGTCTTATAATATAATACAATAAATATGTGTTGCATATTATAAAGAAAATTATATATTCTAATATTTGGTGTCTTTTTTCACTTTCATTTTCTTTTCTTTTTTTAATAAATTTCCTTTTTTTAGTGTTTCATATTTATATTTCTTTTTTATACTCTAATATAAACATAGTTTTTAATCTTAATTGAATTAGCAATGAGTTTTTTTTTTTTTTTTTTGCAGATTCATATTTCTTTCGGCACTCAAGCATATTGTATTGGCTAAAATATCGTCGAAAACGAGATGGGGGGGGGGAAGAAAGTAATGGACTTCTAATGACATGACAACTTAATCCATAATAGAATATAAATAAAAGTTGCCATACTGAATCGTAAGTGTTTGGCCAGTAGCAAGCAAGAACAATTTTCACAGTTCCACTAACATGTTTATGACAGAAAGCGTATACGAAGTCAAAAATTGATTGAACAATGCAAAAAACTAGGGGAGGGCAGTAGCCAACATGTACCGCTATTGGACCCGAGACTGGAAAGGGCAGGACAAGTCAACATACTCGATCACTAGACAGGGGAGGTTACAGAGAGCGCGCGTCTACTTTATGAAGATGGATTTTTTTGAAATTCTATCGAGGGGCTTGTTAGCATTTGCTTTTTTTTTTTTTTATTCGAGTGAGTACCGTAGAGGCAGACAAGAACCCGTAATCAGCATCCTTGTCGTCTTGACAACGGGGTTAAGATAGTCGGAGCCCTGCTCCCTGCACCCTTTCATTATGCTCTAGCCAAGTTCCGTATGAAATGCGGCTAGTGTGAATTCTAGTGACAGATACAATTCATCAGACCCGATGAGCATTTTCGCCCGTGTGTGCGCGCGCGTGTGTGTGTGTGTGTGTTCTATCGGCACCACCTCGCGCCACTCTCTGTCTCTTCTCTTTCTTTCTCATCCCTATTTGCTCTCATGCTGAACTTGCATCGCTACCGAGGCTCGGCGATGGTTTCCCGGCTGACTTTGCTCCGTTTTCTAACCCCCTCGACACTCATTATCCAATCGGAAGACAGCGAGGCATTCATTTTAAGCTTTTTGAATGATTGTTATTGTGTTTTTTTTTTCCTCCTCTCCTTTAGCTAATGCTACCCCCCGGCTCGCGACTTTAGCGATGGGAGGGGGGGGAAGAAAGAGAAAAAAAACGGAGAAAGAGAGAGAGAGAGAGAGTGTATTGGAGCGATGATATATTGTGTTTCGTTGATGGCTTCTTCGGATAGAACAAGGCCCGCTTTGCGTCCTCCTCTTGATGTGCTGTCGTTGTCATGGGCGCCCCAAGTCACAACTACAGATGTGGCGAACGAACCATTTTCTTATTTAAATACGTTTCTTTTGTTATTTTGTTTGTCGAGTGCGGGAGGGCACTGGATCTAACATTATTCAAGTGACGACGCTCAGTAAATGAAAAAAAAAAAAATCTCTACTGTTGTAGACGGAGTGTTTTTGGAGTCTGAAATTTTCCGACATTGTGATGAAATGGAAAGTACTTCGTGATGAAGTAAGTGGAGGTTGAAATCGTTGTAGCTTCTAAAAAGAAGCTTAACTTAGCTCAATAGGGATCGGAGACATATTTGATGGAGAGGAAAGGTTTATTTCATTTGTTGTTTGACTGATGAACGTGCAACTATAGATATAGTAGGAGACTCAAATCTACACACTTAGCTGATCATCTCTGCACTATTCAGAGAGAGAGAGAAAAAGGAAAAAAGAAAAATATAACCTTATGTAAAAGAAATAAATATAAAAAAGAAATCCATTTCTGAAATTGAAAAATTTTATGAGAATTTGAAATATTTAGTAACATAAAATTTAAACAACACCCTATAAAACTTTCAATAATGTTAATATAAATTATACGTGTAAGAATTTCCATAATATTGACTTTCTAATGTATCGCATTATTAAAATAAGTGCACAATTCGTACATGGTATGGAGAGTTTTGTTTACGACATTTAATCATTTAGGGATGTAGTTGGTTGCTATGACAATCCAGCTGTGAATTATATGCGCCATTATTGATGTATGTGAAGTATTGGTACATTCCATTGTTGTAAGTTTTATGTTTCAATAATAAATATTATCACGTTCTTCGTTACACTCTAATATTATAATAAAAAGAACTGAATAAACAAAGAGAATTTATTTGTACAGTTGATCCTTGAAGAACGCGGGGATTAGGGAAGCCGACCCCCCCCCCCCCGCGTTGTTCGAAAATTCGCGTATAACTTGATTCCCCAAAAACTTAACTACTAATAGCCTACTGTTGACCGGAAGCCTTACCGATAACATAAACAGTCAATTAACACATATTTTGAATGGTATGTATGTATTATATACTATATTCTTATAATAAAGTCAGCTAGAGAAAAGAAAATCACAAGGAAGTGAAAATACATTTACAGTACTGTACTGTATTTATCGATACCGTAAGTTTACGTCGTCTGTTTACAAGATGAATCGTATGTCTGTCAGTACCTAAATCAGTATTGTCTTATATGATACAAAACGTTGTAGATGTTATACGTATTACTAACACTAGACATCAAAAATGAAACGATAATGTGAAAAAGAAGTTCATATTTATTTACAGGTATAACGATTCATGCATTGATAAGGAAGAAGCAGTAATATAATTGCTTTATGGTGGCTTAGTGCAATCGATACGACCTGCTTCGCAGTAGCCTAGTCTATACACTAAAATGAATAAATCGTTATAAAATTTTTATTTTATTTTAATTAATTAACTAATTAATAACAGTTAATTTTATGCAGTTAGATTTCTATAGGCTGCAAATGGCCATGTACAGTCTGTAAATGTTTTTCTGTGCGTAAGTTTTGATCAATTTTAACTTTTTATAATAGATCTGTGCATATTTCATGGTAGTAAATGATAAAATAGATGATCAAATGATAAACTATTCATGAAAACCGGGTGCAAGTAGATCCGCGCAGTTCAAACCCGCGTTCTTCAACGGTCAACTGTATTATATGTTTATACATTCCGCGTCCATTGAATGATCATCATCAATTGTTCCTGTTAAGAGATCATTTAGACATTTAAAGGAATTAGAAGGACTTACGGTAGAGTCAATACTAATGATAATTTTTATCACACCAGTTGGAGCATTTTTGGAGCCAAAGGGTTGTTTTTCTTTTGAAGGTAATGTGATTTCTGTGTCAAACAGCGTAACAACCTGTTACATACGTAGTAAAAACAGGAGGAGACGAAAGAATGCTGGATGAAAAGAAATAAATAAATTCACTGTTATGTTGATATAAATCACTGTCAGAAGAAGCTGGACACACGCCAATTACGTTACTGCTAGTAGAGTTGAAGAAAGAAAAGATGGTTCCACTTCAAAAAATGCGAACACAAGTGGAGAAGGTTTAGACTGAGATTAGAGCCAAAAAATTGAGTAATAAAAAGGCATAAAAAGGTCTAATCTTGGCCCTGATTTCTATTAGAATGAATGGCATTCTTATAGGAATGCATAACACCACACACACACACACACACACACACACACACGAGAGAGAGAGAGAGAGAGAGAGAGAGTAATGAAATAGGCACTCAGACAAAAAAAGATTAAGTCGTATGCCTGTTTTTTTTAAATAACAAAATATTCAGTTTAAAATCAACTTTCCCGTATATTCAATAACGCCATATTCAGTCAATAATTGTTCGCTAATAAGAATCATCATTGAACACGTGTCTAGAAATGATGGTCACAGTTGAGTAGCATTTCAAACAACACTCCAAAGATCAATGGAGATTTTTATTTATAGACGTCCATGCTCAAATATTCGTAAACTTATATTACATTGTTACCGTGGACAGGCTAAGAATATTTTTAATAATTTTGTTTGTATTTTTATTTTATTTTTCTATATTCTTAAAATTTTGCATTAAAATTCAGATAAAATAATCCTTAAATAAATAGAGCAAAGTTCTTACACCTTTTAAGGAAATTCATCTTCTGTTTGAAAAATTTCACGCAGAATCTTGATCAATGCCTGATTTTAAAAGGGATCGCTATATAATTTTTAAGTCGCTAAGTTGCTATTTGTAAAATGTGAATCCTGTACTATTACACAATCATAAATCAAAAAGGAAGATATATAAACATTATGTATAGACAGTTGCGCCATCTTTAGCAATTTTTTTTAATGCAAGACTAGTTAGACCCTTTAACACTGTGTTAATTTTTCGAGCAATAAGAGCAACAACATATGAAAAAGAATACGTTCAACTTAAAATTAATAAATAAATTTAATAAACACATTTTGATGAAGAGATGTAGAGCTATAATCTAAGGAAAGAAGGGAAGAATTCAAAGAAAGGATCCCGAAAAAGAAAGAATCAAATAATTAAAACTGTTATTTGTACTTCATAAATACTAAACTTTGCTTCAAAAATGAATTGGATTGTTGAAGATTAACCCTCATGCAACTAAACCCAAGTCACTCCTTCCCGAGTGACTTGGGTTTAGTTGCAAAAAAAAAAAATCTTCAGAAATAACTAACAATTCCCATAAGAATGAAGCAATTGCAATTCATTCTGCACATTTATCTTCAAATAGATGACGTTATGCGTATTTTTAAGTCATAAAACAATTCCCCTTTCCCTGAAAAATCTACTGTTTCCACCAGTGCCCTCTAGAGGTGGATTTCGACACTATAATTACCTAACGATGATTTTGGGATTACAACAGCACTTTTCTTTTGACCAATGCAAGAAGAATTTTAAGTTACAAGTTAAGGTTTCTAAAGTGTTCATAAAAACGGCTTTATCTACTCTTATCTATAAGGCATGAGGACATTTATCTCGTTAAATTCTTCCGATTTAAAGAATCATCTTGAGTTGTATTCACTTATCCTTGTAACGTAGTTACAGCTGGACAGATTCATGTCTGTAATGCGTCGTTGATCACATGGGGATACGAAACCAGGAAAAATGTCAATGTTTGTATTATCCCTCATATATCACAGAACTATCATACAAAACCCACTTCTATGAGCTCTTAATACATCTCCCCCCCCCAACGTTCCTAAATCAATTTCAATTTGCTGTCAAGTGAATACCTCCTTTCTTCCCCCCCCCCCTAGACGGAGTGTCCTAAGAGGTATTATATATTGGCTGTTAACTTTCGAAGACTATTAAAATATTGATGATGTCGATAGATAGCAAAGAAGGTAAAAAAATGCCACGTTGGCACCGATCCAGGTTTGAAGGTCAAAAATGCCAGAACACATCTGCAAAGATGCCATTAAAACTAATCTTTTTTTTTTATTTTGCTCTATTCTTACACATTTCTACGATGGTAGGCATGCTTTATTCATGTGATTTCTACCAGTTGGCCCACTCAAGGTTACTTTTCATAATGTAAAGACTTTTTTGATTAATCGCAGCACTATTGAAAAACCTATACACATTCATACATACATTTTGCATTCAGTTTCCTATTTGTCATTCTATACTTACCGTGCATACTTTGTTATTAATGTCCACGGCTAAAATCTCACATCATATACATACAGCGAGTGTAGTCAATTTCTAGTGTACACATTCCTGTTAAAAATACAGTTAATATGATATAAAAAGCGGGGAAATTATATTTCTTTTCTATTAAAAATATGTACATGATCCATCACATTTTTGGTAATGAAACAACTTCGATTTTATAGGAAAACTGTTCTTGTTGGTACCAAATAATGATGTTGATTTATTCTAAAAGAATATAAATAATGTTTTGATAACTTCTTAAGATAATTAAGACTATATTACCATATAATACTCTTTAATCGAGTTGATAAAAAGGATAGTATAGCATGTTTTTCATATCAAGTTATAATAAGAAAAATATGGCGTCGACAATTATAGAAGTTAAATAAAGCGATGGTATTAAAAACAGAAAAATGAGCGAGACGAAGTAGAAGGAAAAGACAGGGCCGGAATTACGGTTGCTATGACTTTTAACCTATAACCTTTAAAAGTCCTTCTGTAAATGAGTAAATTTTATGTTTAATAGCTTTCGGAGATGCGTAAATCCAGCCATGAGAAAGAAGTTCAGACGAAAACTAGATTAAAAATAAAAAGAGATAAGGGATAGCGAGAGGAAGACGAAAAAAAAAAATAAACACACACGATAGTAGGAAGATGGGTTGTGTTCTAAGCCGGTAACTAATTAATAGAGGAGGTGTGTGTGTGTGTGTGTGTGTGTGTGTGTGTGTGTGTGTGTGTGTGTGTGTGTGTGTGTGTGTGTGTGTGTGTGTGTGTGTTGAGAATGAGAATATATTAACTGTGTGTATTCATTAGCCAATTTATTTTTTTTTTCAATTTATATATATATATATATATATATATATATGGGGGGGAGAGGAATAAGAAAGAAATATATGTTATTGGTGGAGAAGAATGGAAAGGGATCACACACGAGAGAGAGAGAAGACAGAATTGCGAAAAACATTCACAGAAAGAAGAGCACTTTGTATTTGTGTGTATATGTGCAAGAGAGAGAGAGAGAGAGAGATAGATAAGCAAGGAAATAAATAAATGAAATTATAAACAAATAATTAAAGAACAAAGGAAAAGATAAAAACCAGAGTAACATTCGGGCAAAAAAGAAAGCACACGTGCTAAAACAGCAACGTAAAAAAAAAAAGTAAGAATAAAACGTACCACACCATCAGACAAGAAAATGAAGTTCGTAAAAATTGCTCCCATGCAAGAACAGTACCATTTAATTCCTACCCTTCATGAAGGAAAATGATTTTTACAGCGCAACACTCATTTTCATTGGTTATCACTGCTCATAAAAGAGCGCAAGCTAAAAAAAAAAAAAAAAGATAGGCCCAGAGTGAGAGAAAATATGGTTAGGAATGAAAGAAAGGCACAGAAAATTAGACGTCTACTACATTATCCCAACAGTGAGATGAGACGAACAATGGTAAGCACCGCAGCTGCTACTTGTTTATTCCAACAAGTCCCTACCAAGTACATACTAATAAGAGCATCACCATTACCCAGGAGAATAGAACAGCCCGCTCTAGAAGAGATATAATCATTCTTCAGTTACGCGCTAGCACGAGACTTGAATTTCTGCTTGTAGAACATTAAAGCTGCAACAATAATGACTATCTCTAATTATTCTGAAAATTAGAGTCCCGCCATGCTTTTATTTCCCTCATTTACAACGGCTCGTACCATTTAGAAACCTTTGTTATTATCGCATAAATAAAACTAGGCAAAGTAGACAATTAATTGCTACGTACATTTCGTGTGATACATCAAACGTACATTGTTACGTATCACGTGTCTCAATGAAATGTGCAACGTGATGTAAAAATCACGTGGCTTATTAAAATGTGCATTGTTAGCAAGAATCGCATGTTGGATTGAAATGTGCAACGTGATGTTAAAATCACGTGGCTTATTAAAATGTACATTGTTATCGAGAGTCGCATGCCTCGATGAAAAGTGCAACGTATGTAAAAAATCACGTGCCTTATTAAAATGTATATTGTTAACAAAAATCACGCATCTTCTTGAAATGTACATTCCACGAGACACGTTGATCTATACATTGTTACATCACAATCGCGTCATTTCATTAACATAAGTGGCTTCACATGTAAAATAAAACCTTGGAACTTTTCTTAGCCAGAAGCGGATTCAATTTTTACACCAATTCAATCGTAAAGAATGAGAACTACCTATTGAAAGGGTCCCTGTTGCATCATTTGGCTCACAAGATCAACCATTACGAGTGGCGATAGTTCATTAGAAGTGCGCTGTTTATCTTTCTCATGGTTGCCTCTGACTAGCTTGCAGTTCCTTAATATTTTTATTTGATTCTTAAATGGATACATTTATCAGGAACAAAATAGCCCGCTTCCCTTTGATTGCGAAAATCAATATGCAAATTTACCATTTTAAAAAATGCTTTCAGACGAATTCGCTTTCTTTTATCCTACAATATCTCCGGAACACAATTCTCCGATGACACAGTTATAATTTTTTTTCCTTCTCTTCTCTCTCACCTTAGTATCGATATGTACCCACAATTTTTTTTCCTCTTTCCTTTTTTTTTAACGTGGGTTATGAGTTTAGTTTGGACTCAAATACTTAGGTCCATTCTAGTGGGAGAATTTTTATAACGCACGCACGGTAGTATATAAAAAAATAAAAGGTGGGAACTGCAGCCATCGACTCGATCAATAATCACACACATCGCTGATGCCCTGGGGGGAGAACGGGAAAAAATGACTTAGAAACGCTCCGAAAGTATGGGGACAGGGAAAAAGAACGGAAAAAAAAAGATCTCAATTAGTGCAGACTTGGGTTCCACTATACGGACTAGTGGTCAAGGATATAATCCCTCTTTTACATTATAGGAGAATGGAAAAGTTGGGAAATAAAAAAAAAGTAGGGGGAAAAGAGGAAAAATAAAAAAAGAAGATGGAGATGAGTTTTTTTTCCCTTTTAACTTCAATTTTGGCAAAGAGACATTAGCAGCAAAATTATTTAAATTAAGAATTAAATAAAATGAGATATGAAAATAAAAATGGTGTATTAATGTACATCTTTTTTAATCAAAATTATAAAATTTCTCGAGCTAAATACTTTTTATTATATCAAATTTTATCGTTTTTTTAAGGTTTAATATGAATTTTAAAGAACTAATAAGGTTACTTGGAGATATCTTCCATGACGTTAACTTTCTCGATTTGTCTTTGCCAACTAGTTTTTTTAGCATGAGATAGCAATTAAAACCGACGTGCTTTCTCCTATGATCGCGTGAGTGTTTTTATGTCTCTCCCTTCCCCTTCACTAACGCCATCTACGAAAGTGGAATACCGGTAATGTTCGTTGTTGATCAAGTTTGCAGTTTTCTAGTTCACTTAAATGTAAGACACGATAGATAACGTGATTTCACCAGAAGTAAACAAAAAAAAAAATTCTTAAACAAATATTTCTGTCTCGATTAGTGAGTCAAGCAACTCATGATAATACTTTTTTCCCAGTATAAATAACGAAAAGACTCAAAAATGGTTTCATTTTTATTTATTTGTAGCATTAGTTGTTATCTGATGATGACCATGCGGAGTGAGTCGAAACGTCATCATATAATCGACTCATTCGAAGCGTTCTTTAAATTACAATTGTTACCAAATAAATGTCGAGTAACTCCACATTAAGGATTTTGCTCTTCATTAAATTTCCATTTCAAATACCTTTTGAGGGCTTCGAACAAGAATGCAAGCAGAAGAGTCATCTTCCCATTAAAACAATCAAGTTCCTTTACAGGGTACTGTTTCATTATTCAACACTGGATACGCAAAGAGACAGTAAGCAGCTTGGTAGAATAAATATTTAACGACTTCTTGCTTCATTTTGTTCTTCTTCTTCTTTATGTTCCCTCTGGTATGTTAACGTGGTAGGTACGGAAGGCTGTGTGTGTGAATAGAGAAAAGTGGGTTGTAAGGAATAAACCGGGCCTTGCCACTTAAGACATTTTTTTTTACAGAGACATCAGAGGTTGCAAATTTTTAATGACATTTCACACGCCTTTCATAGTCTCTTGTGATCCCCGAAGTAGTGCATTATATCGAGTTGCACAAAACTGCGCTCCCATGTGGTGCAAACAAGCACTTGTTACACAAGTATGCACTAATAGCAAGTGTGATTTATTTCAGTTGTCTCCGACACACACTTTAATTACCTTACAGTCGTGGTGGAAAAATATAGGGATGTTGGAATGTAGCATTCGAGTAAAATCTACTCCCAACTCGAATATGTCACAGAGAAAGAATAAATAATAAAAGAAAAAACCGAGAAACACACTGAGAGAGAGAGAGAGAGAGAGAGAAGAAGAAGAAGAAGAAAATAAAGAAGTGGTAAATTGATAAACTGGAAATGAAAAAGAAAGAAAGGCAAAAAAAAAAAATAAAGTGAAATACATAGAAAAGCTTAGTTGGTATATTTGGTTCGAATCCCGTTCAAAAGCTTGCTTTTGTACAGAACGCCTTCACTTTTTAAAAATAAGAGAGAGAGAGATTAAGAGAAAGAGAGAGAGAGAGAGCTGGAGATAGGTTGAGAGAGAGAGAGAGATTAAGAGAAAGAGAGAGAGAGAGATGGAGATAGGTTGAGAGAGAGAGAGAGAGAGAGATGGAGATCGCTTGAAAGAGATAGAGATAGATAGATAGATTGAGAGAGAGAGATAGAGAGATGGAGATAGCTAGATAGATTGAGAGAGAGAGAGAGAGATTAAGAGAAAGAGAGAGAGAGAGAGATGGAGATAGGTTGAGAGAGAGAGAGAGAGAGAGAGAGAGAGAGAGAGATGGAGATCGCTTGAAAGAGATAGAGCTAGATAGATAGATAGATAGAGAGAGAGAGAGAGAGAGAGAGAGAGAGATGGAGATCGCTTGAAAGAGATAGAGATAGATAGATAGATTGAGAGAGAGAGAGATAGAGAGATGGAGATAGCTAGATAGATTGAGAGAGAGAGAGAGAGAGATTAAGAGAAAGAGATAGGAAAAAAGAAGAGTTTCTCGGTTTAGAGTGTGCAACAAACATATTCAAAGATAATATCCGAAATTCTTATAACGAACTTTTATTATAACAAAAACCTATTCTAAAAATAATTCATAATCACATTTTACATCGCACAATTAATGTAATTTAAAAGTCATGAAAAAGAATTAAATAAATTACCAACTATTGGATCGTAAAGGCTTAAGAGTGTTACATATTTGATTTTATTTTTATGATTCGATAGTATACTTCATGTTCTTTTCATATCAGTGGCGCAGAATATCAACCAAGAGATCTGGACATCAAAGAAGGATGTACACCTTTCTCTTTCATATCCGCTGGTTCATCTATAGCATGTTTATTGCAAGTTCATCTTTGAAAAATTATCAAAATTAACGAAATCAGGCTAAAATAGCTGTATAAATAATATCAAAATTAACTATTAATTATTTGGATGAAGGATTTCAAAAGTACAAGATTTTTGTATTTAAAAATATATTTCGCAGATGATGTTAGTCAAGAACGTAATAAACAGTAACAAATACTGTATTTCCATTGAAAAAGAATAAGCATCAGTTTTTTACGAGAATGAATATAAAGTTCATTTATTTATTTATTATTATTTATAGATTCTCCATACAAATCCATCCATTAGTAATTTCATTGCTTACATCTCAGTGAATCCATTGGAATTATCTGTTCCGAAACCGAAGGATTAGTTCTTAATCGCTAAGCTAAAACACATAGCAGTTTTATTATGTAAATAATCTTCATACCTCGAAAGATGCCGTTAAGCTTACGAAAGTTAATCCACAAACCTCGAGTTATTTTTATTCGATATTTTTAAAAATAAAAACTATTTCAATCAGGCTTCATGAATCTTCCTTCCAGTAGAAGTAGAAACAGGATGTAAACCAATTATTATAAACCAATAATAAACACGTGATACTTGATTAAATTGTTGAAAGAGCATTGTTGAACAACCTACAACGTTTTCTAGTGAGTGACGTCATTGAAATTTACAACTTATTCTTTATCTGCGTGCTTATTGTTATACGTGAAACTTTAATTCTCTAGTTGAATATTCATTGTTAAATCTACAACAAATCCTGCAGTTGCTTACTGATTATTAAACTGCAAATCTATTTTATAGTTCAGTGCCATTATTAATCAGGCATCTGCCTGCACATAGTTAAAATCTATTAGTTCGTAAATAAACTGACTACTGTATTTTCATTCTGGATATTTTTAATTGCAGTGTCATACATAAACTAATTGGAGGATATCTCCCATACTATTTTTTCATTAACTTGCAAGTTTTACGGAAGACTAGTTGAATTCAAGCCTATTATTATCTGTTGGTCGTTTTACGTTTCTCAATCATTTTCCCCAAGTTCACAACCATTAAGGCGTAACATATGGAGAGTGTTGAGTAGAGTACACCCTTCCCCTCATTCTCTACCCCTCCCCCTCATCCGGCCGAATTCAGAGATATACAATAACGACCCCTGTTGTACAAAAGTAAAATAAAATTCACTGTCTCGCTGATAACGCCAGAATAAATTACATTAACCGTAGCAGCAACGTACACTAGAAAAACGGAAGACATTTGTGACACAGTCAGGTCTTTTATGTCTGGCCGGGATTGCTAGAACGTTATGGTTGGTGACCACATCAAGGGAGGCAGGCAGGGATCACTGACGTCCACTTGGCTCCCGGCCAAACTCTCCCCCATGACTTTGATGACCGTTCACTGTATCTATTTTACACAGAAAAGCAGCCACGTTAAAGATAGTAATATTTTTCTTCCTTCTCTCTCTCTCTCTCTCTCTCTCTCTCTCTCTCTTCATTTTCTGTGCCTCGCTGCGTTTTCTTAGATTGCAAACTTACTTTACCCTGGCTTCAACTTTAATCTTGATTTCTTCCCCACTCCCCTGCAGGAAAAGAACTTATTTTCGGAAAAGTGAATTAGTTTTTTTTTTTTTTTTCGTGTTCCTTTCTATCTTCTCTTGTTCTTTTTTTTTCTTGTCTTCCATGACACATTTTGAGGTGCGTATAAGGGCGACAAAGACACTAGACAAAAATTTCCCATTTTCAAAAAAAGGAAAAAAGAAAGAATGAACGAAAAGAAAAAAAAAAGAGCAATTTAAATTTATATGGATTTTATTTTATTTCTATTTTATACTGACGTATTTTGAAATTAATTTCTCCCATGACTGTTAATTTAACATTAATTGCGAAGTCTATGTATATGTTTAACTCTGAATTTTTTTTTTTTTTTAAATTTCTAATATACAGTATTCTAGAAAACATCAGACTTTCTTTATCAAGGTTTATTAATAATGATTATCCGTTGACTCATCTCGAATGGTGTACTCTATTTAATCCAAGGCAAATATTGAGATGCAAGTGCTACGAAATGTTTACGTTTTCAAACAATATTATATTTAACTGTCTAGGAAATCAAGTTCCTTGTTACAATATAAGAATATCTGACTTTTGATTAGCATCTTTGATTTCCCAGGTATCGAATTTAAATGCAGTTGAAATAATACAACTCGTTGTCCATAATGACTGATCATTACTTTTTTGCTGTAGTGCATAACATAAATTTCCTTGTTATGTTTAATCATGTGTAGAATATATAAAAAGAGAAGTAAATGAAAATCAGTTCATCACTAAGAAAAACCAGTGATAGTTCGACACACTTTTACTTTATTTAATAAGAATATGTTCCAATGAAATAATCACCTGACGGTTTTTTTTTTGTTATATGAGTCAACCAAACTGTATAACAATTAGTAAGATATCATACTGTAATAGTTTAAAATAATAATGAATGATTATTGATTGGCCACAGTTGGAAAAGGTGAATAGCATCTCTTGCTTCGTTTCTGATTGATGTTTCCGTGTTTTTTACTTACTTTCAGAGCATTTACAGAAGTTTTACACCTTCATGTTTACTGCTGTAAAAAAATAGAAAGACCAATGCCATTTCAGAATAAAACCAAGGACGTATTTATAAGCGAAGAAGAACTAAAATAGAAACCAAAATAAAGAAAATGGAGAGAATAGTAATAGAGACGGTAGGATAGATCTCTATTATGGGGACTAGAAACGTGAAAAACATTGTACCTGTTGTACAGAGAAAAAAAAGTGAAATTGGCAAAGTGACAATTGATTGGATTCATCTGTAGAAATTCATCTCTTCCTAAAGAAAAGAGAAACCCAACTTATTGTATGTCGAAGCTGTTACAAAAGTGACGTGTTTACGTCAAACAGATACCTGATGTTATCTTTATTCTGAGGGGATAATTTTGTTCTCAATTTTTTTACAGAACTCAATGTCTCTTATATAATAAAGTACTTTTGCTTAGTTGACAAGTAACATAAGGTATAACGTACTGTTTCCATGGAAATGGTAAGTTCTCTTTAGTAAAGTTTTCTTCTTCAGTAGGTGAGGTGTGGTTGAAAGTAACAGATGCACACGTTCTACATTCGTGTTCGATTTACCTCACAAATATTCTTTTGAATAAAAAAAAAATCAATAATTTTGCGCATTGCGCGTACATCAAAAGTTACTTACTAAATATAAGACGAAACATAGTTTACCTGTAGATCAAGCATTTGCTCTCTTTAAATCGAACGTATTCATTTTGCATCAAGTCTATCAAAAGAATAACTTTATCCGGTTAAGACCATTGTTGCTTGTCGACTGTTATTATAATTCTTACTGCAATCTGTTGCATATTGTTGAAGTTATCGATGTATCAAACGACCCAATGTTGTCAACCTTCTTCAATCTTTATTTCATCTATCCAGAGAACAATCATAAAAATGTGTGCATGAGATCAGTAATAAACATTTTTTAAATTTATTTTTGCAATTATCTAGTACCTGCTCTTCTATTATTTTAATCAATAATTGGCTTCCTCCTTTCTCCCTTATAGATATACAGTAAGTATTAATGATTTTATTGTTTGTTTTGGCTATCTCTTTAAGCTACTGTTCTTTCCATTTTTATTATTAATTTTATTTTCCATAATCTGTTGTTTTTAGCCAGCCTTTTAACATTTCTATATCTTCTATTGTAGTCCATTTTTTTTCTATTGTTGTAACAATGGAGTTTTAATTTTTATTTTGTAGTAACATCGGAATTTTGTTGAATTTTATTATCCTCTTCTATTGTTATAATAACTCAGTTTCATTTTCCTATTGTTTCCCCTCCACCTTTAACTTTTCTAGTTTCTTCTTCAATAGTACTTGATCGGCATCCAAATCAAACTAACCTGTAACCATCGAAATCGCTTACTTTTCTTAACGCAATGTTAACAGGAAAAGATAATTGCCTAAGCCATTACCCGGTTTAACTAATTTTGCATCAATGTTTAGCAAAATTTTAAGAACAATATCCTACCGCCTCCATTTCAGACTAATTAACAGGTATTTCAACCGCTATTTCTTTATGATATCATTGAATTTTCTAATTGTTAGAACTATTTTAATTGTTGAGACTTCCATTGTTGTTTTATGTTGAATTCTATTTTTTATCCCTTTAAGCTAATAATTTCGCTTTTAAAGATAATTTAATTTTTCCTGATACCTTCTTGATATGAATATTTATTTCTTGCCATGCAATCAATTATTTTATCTCTAGGAAAAGTATCGGAACCATTCATCTTGTTATCTTTTGAATATTTCCCCAGATATTCAGGCCTCCAATTCTGCATCGATTTTGGATATAACTTCAAATAGCCAATTCTTGGCTCTTTGGAGTTATGTCCAAATATATATTCACGGTAATGAAATCAGTAATAAACATTTCAGATAAATAAATGTAATAAGTAAAATTTACGGTAGAGTCGTGGAAGCTATTAAGTATGCAATGTGATAGCATTACGTCATTGAAAATTAAATAACCGCTAAACCGAATTTCATACTTCAGAATGGCGGTTATCTCTATATACTTAGAATGAATTTTATAAATCATTTAATACTATATATATAGTATTATATGGTTATACATTTTTATACCATATATTTATATACACACCTCTTATATATTCTGATCTTAGAAATACATTAAATAATAAACGCAGGGTTATAGTGTTAAATACCAAAGCGTTTAAAAATTATCATTTGTAATTCCATATGTATTTAATGAACGAAATCTTTTTACATGGTTTAACTATAGCAGATTTGTCAACTTCTTGCATGTTTATACAAGACTCAAAATAATAATAATAATAAAAAAAACAAACAAACAGCAATTTAGGAATTTTTGGATGCATTTGTTTCTGCACTAGTCTTATTGCCCATGTTATTAATTCCCAAATGCTTCATCCCCCCCACCTCCCAATATAACAATGAATTTAATGCCTGTTTTTTCTCTTCCTATAACAATGAATTTCCCTAATAATGTTCCAAATCATTACGTATAAACTTATTTCAGTACTTAAATCATACTCTCTCTCTCTCTCTCTCTCTCTCTCTCTCACCCCTTCGTATCACTGACTGGTTGATTCAGTTGCACGCGAAGCAGAAGTGTGCTTTGCAATAGAGCCATTTATTCTTCGGGTCGTGGGATTCCTCAGTGTGGTTTCTTTACTTAAAATGTGTCCCCGTTACACGTTGTATAAAATTTGTTATTGTGAATTGTTCATCTCTAAGGAGAACTTCTAGTTATTTATCTTGTATAAATGTCTAGGAAAATACTAGAGAATCCATTAAACAAATGCAGAGGAGGTCTCTTCATCGCTGTCACTCTAGTAATCACAAAAAAAAGAGAGGATAAAAAATGTCAGATGCAAATATGCAGATCTTCCGCTACTATCATTGGTTGAGTAGTTGTTCACCTTTCCTAGGATTGGGTGTTGAAATCAGGATTACGAACGATGTGATTGGCTGCCTTTCACTGCAGTTTTAACCCTTTCTCTTCCACTCGAGGACGCGCACTGTATTGAACGATGGGGATGTGAAGGAGAGGAGGATGCTTCGCTCTGACGACCAACCTCCGTTGCTTGGGCTATCGAACAAAAAAGGAAACCGCTCCAACACACTTCGCTCCCGTCATCTTTTTTTTTTTCTTCTTTTTTTAAGTTCCGGAGAGAGTTGAATAACGAGACCGGATTGGACGTCGCGTGTGGAGTGGAGAAAGATCGATCAGTCATGGCCAGAGTGCAGTGGCCAGGACACACTCACACATCTCTAAAGAGCTCGTGGCTAGTCTTTCGGCCATATTCGCATTCTCTGTATATGCATGAAAGATTCAGCCATTACTTTTTGATATTGAAAAGGTTTCGATTAAAAAAACATTAAGGTGTTAAAGAGAATTCTTAAATAATACAAAAATTTAAAAAAAAAACATTAATAAACTGCATGAATTTCATTTAAATATTAATTTAACATAATTGTTATATACTAATATTTTAAAACTAACGAAAGTAATATATAAATGTGATATTTAAGTAACAGGATCATAGTGAAATGTTGTACCTCTCAGTGTCAATGATATGCAACACCGCCGTGGATCTCGTATAATATAATCTATCCATATGGTGAGAAATTATGCAAATTTTCTTTCTGTAATTTACTATTTCATTATCATACAAGCTGGCCCGTAGGAAACTCTCAAATGCACCATTGAACTTTTATTTCGTTTCATTAAATATATCTATATTACCGTTTTTATATATCATTCAGCAATTTAATGAAGTTCCAGTTTAATAATAAATTAAAAATTATAATTCTAATCGCAGCCTGGAGGAAGCTATACTTATCTATACTAAATCTAATTCTCATAGAGAAATAACACTAAGAACACACTAAATAATAAATTAACTTCATTTATTTATTATAAATCACCATAATGAAATTAAATGATCACTAGTGGTCACGTAATACATAAAATAAAACGCATTCCTATCAGAATAGGAATAATTTGTACGTATTACTTTTATCTATACTTTTATACCCACTTTAAGTATGAGATCAGTTATTCTGGTTCTCTAAACTTGGGCATATTTGTACAAAGAATATTCTGGGGGGGGGGGGAATAAACACACCTTCACATTAGGATTAACAGTTCTGTAGCACTAACATAGTTTGCATAACCAAAGGATCTTCCAAACACAAATAAATATATTACTGGACCTAAAGGTTCCATTATAGTCTTTATATACATGTAAGATTAAAGAATGTTTACAGACTCTGATGGAGAGGAATAATGGAAGAGAAAATATACAGGTGGTTGAAAATTACAATTTAAAAAACACATAACTGCTTAAAACCCAATTTCTTCAGTCTTTGAGATTGCTACAACCGCGATTGAGAAAAAGAATCATATAACGGTACTATAGGTTTTTTTTTTTTTGCTAGATGGGTGAAGCAAGAATGCTTTTCATATTCCCCCTTCATCTGTAGAAGAAAATGTATGGATGGTGTAATATAGAGTTATAAGCCTTGATCATGCCAGGAGGGGTAACAGTAATAGCCGACCCTCAGTCAAAACTTCATTGGCTACAGCATTGCCATCCATTACCCTATGAATTGTTTTCACATCTTTCAGCACCATACAAACTCTTAAATCCTTAAAAGGACTGGCTAGATGAGCGAAGCAAGAATGCTTTTCATATTTCCCGTTATCTGTAGAGGACAGTGTAAGGATAAGGTGTTATTGAGCTATATAATATAAAGCTCTGATCATGGCAGGAGGGTAACAGCAATAGCCGAGCCTCAGTTAGAACTTCATTGGCTACAGCATTGCCATTCATTACCCTCCCTGGATATCATTTAAGTCGCCTCGTGCGACATGCATGACCAACATTGTTGGTGCTATTCTTATCCCGGCAACCACACGGGGAGTATAAACTCTCCTTATAAGGACTGGCTTAAAGGGGCGAAGCAAGAATGCTTTTCATCTTCCCCGTTATCTGTAGAGGACAGTGTAGGGATAAGGTGTTACTGAGCAATTAAAGCTCCGATCATGGCAGGAGAGTAACAGCAATAGCTGAGCCTCAGTTAGAACTTCATTGGCTACAGCATTGCCATACATTACCCTCCAAGGATATTGGATTGAATGAATCAATCACCGCATCTCACGGTCGATTGTCCTGAGTACAAACTCTTACATTGCAGGAATTTATTTAAATAGAATTGTTATATACAGAAAGAGGTGTATTAGAAATTTTATTTTCATTTAGAAAAAAAATGAAAAAAATAAATAAAAATTTAAAATTTTATGTAATATATAACTCTACTTATTATTTCATATAAATAATTATTAAAATATTTAAAAAATAAGTTAAAATAGAAATAGACATATCAGATCTTTAAAAACTCTTAAAACCTTTTGTTTATATAAAGAGAGGACTCATGGTAAAATATGTTTTATTCCAAAACGGTTATTAGTGACAGTTCGTTTTTTTTTTTTTTCTGGCAAGGAGATAAAAATATTTGTGGTGTTTTGCACAGAAAAATCATTATTTTAAAAGGCTGAGAAATAATAAAAGTATCCAAATTGAAAACATGCTTTACATAATTGTATTGCAAATGAAGAACCAAAGCCATACTAATCATTTAAATAGCAAACAGTACCAATAGGAACATGACGTTTTAAGTGACGTCAGCACAGTCCGCGAAAAAAAATAAAGATTAGTTTATTTCAACTATTAAATTGTGCATATGATGATTGTAAATGACACGTGCATACGAAAAATTTAACCTTAGTCATTTTAAAAGTATTATTAAATTTTATACGAAATTTTGTAAAGTGATTTTCCAGACTCATTCTAACAGTAATTTTTAATTGGAACTCATTCATATTTAAACATAGATTGAACGCGAACGCTTTTATCTAACTCTAATAATTATTGATATTATTTTCTAGTTTATTTTCCGAACGTATGACTTTTAGCGATAACACTACAGTTATTTATTGCTGTGGTGTAAGCATATTTAAGATAAAATAATCCATAACGATAAATTTCAAACCAGAAGTGTCTGTCATATAATCAATTTTTTTTTGTTATTGTCTTGAGATGTTCAGATATTTATGGCAGGTGATACATTAATATTTTTTAACCGGATTAAAGTATATTTCGTCGCAATGAATAAAGCGTGATTTTCGGCACTAAATATTACCAAATGCTTTTAAGGTTGGCGTTTATGATGTTTGGAGAAAGTTCACAAATAGATTTTGTCCCCTTTTTTTTTCTGTTTTTAAGATAAAAGTGTAATTTTCTCTTAGGGATTTAAAAGAAGTGGTTACGTATGCAAATTAATGTGATCAGAAATTTTGTCGACATCATCAGACGAGCACATATATAATTCAGCTAGCAGGTATGCAGGTGACGATCTCTCAGGTTCCCAAGAGTCGAGAGAGCTCGATAGATGTGCGCGTGTGTCAGGTGTTATTGTATCCAGGAAAGTTGCGCCGTTCTCTGCTTCCTTTTCCGTTAGAATATTTGAGAAAGAGCAAAATATTTTCCAAAGTCAAACACGATAGAAAACAAATGACGAGATAGAGAGAAAAAAAAAAAAGAGAAAAAGATGAGGAGCATGAAGCGAATTCCAAATATGATCTTATGCTAAATTCATTCTTGGCAGCAGCTGTTAAAATTGCCAGTTGATCCAATCCCACATAAGATCAGACAACTTAATAGATGTGGATTTGATAAAGATTGTTATTAAAAAAAATCTCGTAAACTCATCTTGTCGCTAAACGATAAAAAAAAAATGTATACAAGGGAAGCGCCAACGTGAACATTATTCGGCCTATAAGACCTTAGTCAAAGGATAGAATATTGCAAGGTGGGATTGTCAGAGTTGACAATAATCGTTACTTTGAATTTATGAGTGGTTTGGCTACAGTTTGCCGTCAAGCGGTTGAGTGTATTTCGCTTTTTATTCTATGAGTTACACTCAACCGCTTGATATCTTTCTAGGAGTTAAGCATCTTTAGAAAAAGAAGTTTTTAAATGTTTAAAAGATCGAAATTATATTTTAAGACAAGCAATGGAGCTATATAAGTTCGTCCAGAAAACGCTTGCAAATATCGATACTTTATGCGAAATTCGAACCTGCAGCCTTTGCTAAAAACAGGAAGTGACTTTTACAAACTAAGTTGCGCAATGCAAGATTAAGAAAACATTTAAGAACACAAAAAACATTTCATTCATTGAATGATTATATTAAATTTGCTTTCATATCGATCCTTCGGAGTTTTGCTAAAATATGCGAGTTGAACCTCGGGAGTTACAAAATATGAAAATGCAAGTAGATTAACTTTTGCATGTTTTCAGTGTGGACAAAAATTAATATTCAGTGATTTTTTTTACTACATTCATAAGTAAGAGTAAAACCATAAAACTGATATATTCTTTATTAGCTCTGTAATCTACACATACCTCTTAGGTAACCCCATTTATCTCAGTTATGTTTCATCCTACTGTGTTATATTCTACACATACCGGCCACTGAATTACAAACCTTTTGCAGGTGTACGTTAACGTCACTTACGCAGCATATATGCAAAATACTTGGTCAAGTGCGTCATCGCATGTTTAAGAATGCTGCTGGTCAGTAATCGTCAACAGTGTTCATCACAATGGGGAAAAACAAAGGAGCTTTCGGAGTTCGATCTGGCTGGAGCTACGATTGTGAAAACAGTTAATTGGTTTCTCAAAAGGTGAGATATGCCGGGTTATTAACCAGAGCACAAATAACCTACATCGCTTGTCTATGAGGCAAGTCTTAAGACAATCTGTCAGAAACGAGATCGCCGTCGTCTGTGAAGATTTGTACAGACAAACAGAACTTCCTGTGTGTGTGTGTGTGTGCAGCAACTGACCGAAGCATTTAATGAAGGTTGTTCTCAACCCATATCTCAGGGAATTGAAGAGGATCGATATTGGCAGTCCCACCTATACGGAAACCATTGATTTCAGCGAAGAATCGGAAAGGTCGTCTCTACAATGATCAGGAACACTGAAATATTGGAAAAAAGTCATGTGGTCTGACAAGTCACTGTACACCTTGTTCTGTGCTGACGATAGGCAAAGAGTTTAGTGGGATTCCCATGGAGCAATAAACTCACCTTGCCTTGTAAACGCAACTCAAAGTTCTGGAGGTGGTATTATGGTGTTGGGCATGTTCTATTGAAATATCTGAACATTGTTACCGATCAAGTCCATCCTGCAATGCTCACGTTTTATTCAGCAGGTTTCGTGGATAACAATGCTATTATCAATCGCGCAAGAATTGTTCAGCAATGGTTCAGCGAGCATGACAGAAACTTTCACCATATTCCCTGACTATCACATCACAAAGCCCGGATCTGAACTCCATTGAGAATGTATCGGACATGTTAGAAAAACAGATCCGGGAACAAAGTCCTCTTCCGAATCTAAGCGAGTTAAAGGATTGTCTGGTGAACGCCTGGTATGCTGTAGATGTAATCGAACACCTTGTGGAATCTGTGCCAAACTGCATGTGTGCTGTAACTGGGGCTAAAGCGGGTTCAACACATTATTAAATAAAAGTTTCTAATTCAGACGCCGGTATCTAAACATAAGATATTTATTAAATACATGATTCCAAGCTGATGGTTGGTCGTTTTTTTTTTCTTTTTTTTTTTTTTTCGCATGATTTTTTTCCCCAGTTGTTATTATCTGGAAACATTATGTTTGCTGCCAAAATAACATCCCTTTGCTAATAAATCTTAAAAACAATACTTCCAGAGTTCTTTTACTTGCAGCGCGACTAAACCATCACGATCCACTGTTTGAATTTCTATAAAATACTTTTGCACTAAAATATATGTTGCTTGCTTGAGACGGATGCGGTTGTTGTTGTTATTAGGACTACGGCCGAACCAGTGTCTTTGTGTTTGCTGTGAAAACAAACTGGAAAATGCAAAACCAGATACGCTCACTAGTGTACTTTGAAGAAACAAAACAACAACAACAACAAAAAAAAAACATTTAATAAATAATTGCATGACTAATATAGTAAAATATGAGGAGTATAAAAATAAGCAATTAAATAAACAAAAATACTAAGACTCAAAGCGAAAATATTGAGTTTAGTCTAAACAACTGGACCCCACAAAAAAAAGAAATTTGTGAATACATAAATATATCAGTAGTGGTCGGCGGTAGATGGCGTTGGTGTGGATGATAAAGGTAGTTGGTGGAGACGGAGAGTTGTAGAGCAGATGCCCTCTCTCGATGAGTCTTTGGACTCCCTGGAGGTGTTAGGTAATAATAATAATAATAATCATAGACAGCAAAGTCCGCGCGGTTAGCCTAGTGGCTTTGCGCTTCGCAACCATATGCGTGGGGAAGGAGTGTCCTAGGTTCGATTCCCGTCGGAGACGTGAGGAGCTGAAGGATCTTCCTCAGCCATAGCCAAGTTAGCCAGTCTTGGGCGCGGGCAGTAGGGTTTTTTCCGCCAGTTTATCTGGTGTTTTTCATCCCGCAAGCAGGCAAACCGGCCCTTGAACACACAGGGATACAGCCAAGAATACCTTGAGGCATAGGAGTGACCATTCTATCCTCGTATTTCGGTTACGAAATCCAAGCATGCTTGGAAGGTTGTGGGCCTTAAAGGCCTGTTAAAGCCATTGGGATAGATAGATAGACAGCAAACAGTAGAAAAAACTACATACAAAGGTGAAGAAAAAATAAAAACGTCTGACATACTACAGGCAGAAAACACAGATGATAGTGAAATAAATAATACTTTAATAGATAAAAAAAGCAATAGAATTTAAGAAATCAATTTAAAGAAGGCTTTTAACAGACTGCAAGATGTCCTAACATCAAGAAAAATATCTTTATAAATTATTGAAATGATCAATGATATATACACAAAATAAAGAATGTGTGATAACATATCGAACACAAATGCACAGAAAATCCATATAAGGAAAGAGATCAGAAAGGGAAATTCTTTAAGGTTCGTGTTTATTTAACATAATTATGGACGCAATGATAACAGAAATTAAGACTGCAAATAAATGAAAGAAAACTAAACAAAATGTAATATTCATTGAATATGTAAAATGTCGTGCTTGCAAAAAATTATCTCTGAAATCAGTTATTCAAATTCCAATAAATATTTAGGAGATTTTTAACCTCAAAATATCAATGGAGAAAACAAAAGCAAAAAAAAAATCGTAAAAGAACCAATAATGTTTAGAATTAAATAGCAAAATACTGGAACAGTAATTAAATGTAAATACTGCACTTAAGAATACTGTGAAAGTAAAAAAAAAAAAATCACCAGAGGCTACAAAAGGAAGAATCTATAAATCAAATCAATAGTCCAACCAATATTAACTTATACATTGAGAAGTAAGAATAGAAATGTCACTAATACAAGATATAAATACTACATGTAATATAAAAACGCTCAGCAAAACATAGTTAACAAAATTTGAGAAAACAAAAAATATTTGATTAAATGAAAAGACTTGACGAATATCAATTACAATGCATAAACGAACGGATAAAAAAAAGAGAAGATTAGAATGAAATAAACGTAACAGAATAGACGCAAAAGCGAATACTTAAATTAGTAAAAAAAAACTGGAAGCCAAATGTAAAAGGTCAGTTGTTAGATCAAGAAAACGACGGACAGATCCTACATTGAAGACGCAACAAGCTGAAACTGAAAGCAAAAAGTGGTGGTTCCGGTTACTTGATTTATGTCGAATAGTTCGAATCGCCATAAAAGATCACATGAGCATGGAATTCTGTGTAATCAGGACTTGACAAGTGACACTTTCTTTTTCTTTTTTTTTATAAAAAAATTGAAGGTGGTTAACGAGCAAAAGAGAAGAAAGTGAGAATATCGCACTTTCGTATGATATGAGAACTTGTTTCGGAAAAACCATGAACATAAATGGATATTAACTCGATTTTTATTCTCAAGAGAGTTAATTTTGATGCTCTTACAGGTACTGTTAATGTTATTAAGAAACTTCGAATTTAAAATTCATTTAACAACGAATTTTGTACAACATTACCTCTAGTATATTCGTGGATCAAAACCAATCTGAATTTGATTCAAGTTCGACGAAATAAAGAGTTCATATATATATATATATACTATATAAATTTTAAAAACTATATATATATATTTTTTAAACTATATATATATATAGTTTTTAAAAATATACAGTAAACTGATTTTAATTAAAAATAATCCAAACATACTTGCGAATGCTTTGTAGAAATAATGTGAACATGATTCAAATTTGTCCTTATAAGGACTGGCTTAAAGTGGCGAAGCAAGAATGCTTTTCATCTTCCCCGTTATATGTAGAGGACAGTGTAGGGATAAGGTGTTATTGAGCTATTAAAGCTCTGATCATGGAAGGAGCGTAACAGCAATAGCCGATTCTCAGTTTGAACTTCATTGGCTACAGCATTGCCATCCATTACCCTCCAAGGGTATTGATAAACAATGTGCACAACACAAACTCTTTTCTCCCACTCAAATTATTAATCGAAATAAAGTTCTTTTATATATAGTGTCCAAAAGATATACAATAAATGGTGTTTTAAAAGTAATCCAATTATATAATTATTTTTAAAAATATAAAAAAAATTCTAAAATATATTATTTTAAATATTATATTAATTAATATTATATACTAATATTTGATAATAATTGTAAAAATAACATGAAACAAGATCTTTTATCTTTGGAGGTAGGCATGAACTGTTTCTAGCAACGTCCCATATGCGTGAAGCAATCCTTGAACCACAAGTATTCGTTTAGGATCGCGTTTAGTTCTTCCTTCACATTTTCATTAAAGGATACTTTAAATATCGTTTCTTTCAGGAGAAATTCTCAATTGTGGGAACAATAAAAAGTCGTAAGAAGATCAGCTTTTTTGTCGATTAAAAAAATAAAATCCTGATATCGCGGAGTATACGATTTTGCCTCTGATCTGCTATGAGATTCTCAGAAACGAAATTTCTTAAAGAATCATAGAAAAGATGTCGATTGTGACGCTATCCGAATGGTAATTTTTAACATCCTCTTTGGACATTCCAAAAATTTTAACCAAAGGGAAAACAGGTTTTACATGAAATTTCCACACACACACACACACACACACACACACACACACAATTCCATAATTCTCTCATACTACAACGAATTAGAATTCTCTTCTTTTGTCTTGCCCAATCATTTTACATTTCTAGTACGCTAATCAATTCTTTAATTTCTTTTCTTAAAGCTTATTATGTCAGGCGTTTATTAAGAAACTTGTAATAATATTGTTTGGTGACATTCATATCTGATTTGTTATGAAGCAACTAAAAAACGCGAGAATGATTTTTTCTTTATAATGAATAATCATAAAGATAATATCGTAATTAAAGAATAATATAATTTATTATATTATTAAATAATAATATTTGGTTTACCGATCAAGTGTTGATCAATTTTATTAACTGAACCAACTAGTTTCGCCACACTTATCTGTTGGCATCTTCAGGGCACTCACATATAGGTTTAAACAATCTCACAATTATGCGTAACTGCAAAACTGACAAGAATAAAAAACTGACTAGAATAATTACAAATAAAATAGTATCGAACGTGAGTGAAACACGTATCGCGTGTACAAGATCAGCTAGCTGTTGCCGAGGAACTTTCTGTAAATATCTATATTAAAAATATCTATCAATATATAAAAACGATTGCAATTCCGTTTGTAAGTGGCATCTCCAACAAGATTGCCACTCTCCTCAAACAACACAAAATAAGAGTAACATTTAAACGAATAGAATCTATTCGTAAACTACTAAGATCTCTAAAAGACAACCATCCTTTCTATAAATATGCTGGAGTTTATAATATTCCATGCTCATGTGGCTCTAGTTACATCGGACAGACTTCGAGAAGCTTCGAAATCAGGAAAAAGGAGCACATTGGCTATGTCAAAAACAACAGACAGGACATTTCTGGTCCATCGTCTCATTTCTCTACAACTAACCATGTCATCGAGTGGGACAAAAGCTGTTACCCTTACATAGCGGATGATTACCATTCAAGAATTTTCAAAGAAGCAGCCACAGTCGCCCATTCTACTGTCAACCTTAACAGAAATCAAGGCCTAATACTATTTTATTTGTAATTATTCTAGTTAGTTTTTTATTCTTGTCAGTTTTGCAGTTAATTGTGAGATTGTTTAACACTTTCATTGCCAAGCTGAAAATTGGAATTTCGTGTGGTGGCCAATTTTTTTTATTTTTATTTTTATTTAGTTAACGACGTCCACGCGATAACGCGTGATCGGCCGTTTGGTGAGAACTCGCGTCGCGCGATATCGCGTGGTTGGCAATGAACGTGTTAAACCCATATGTAAGTGCCCTGAAGATGCCAACAGATAAGTGTAGCGAAACTTATTAACTAGTTGGTTCCGTTAATAAAATTGATCAACACTTGATCGGTAAACCAAATATTATTATTTACTAATTTATGATCAAGAAAATAACCTTCATGATTATTATATTATTATTGCGAATTTATCGTAAACTGTCCATTGTTGGTATATGTCAAGAAAAGTTTCCCTCCTACTATAGCATTTAACATGAAATCTTCAGTATTTGTAATCTTCAGAAAATATATCTTGTCGACTGCGATATAATTGTTGTTGTTGTTTTTTTTTTCCAAAAAAAATATTACGACTTTCTTAGCACCCTTAAAAATCAAATAAAAAAAATGGAGAATTTTTTTTACTAAATTTGATACGGATCAATAATGTTTCAATGGGAAAAAAAGAAATTAATATAATTACGTACGCAAAATAAATATTAAATCTAACATTATTTCAAAACCGAATGTTTGTAGAAACCATAAAAGCTTCGTAAGTTGACCTTAGAGCTTGCGAGAATACAATCCTCGGCATATCCGAGTTGTCTTAGCTTGGAATACTTAAAAGGCATGAGCTTTTAAGTTCGAAACAGGCCTGTGAAACCTTTATCAAATGCACTAATAAAAGTCGAATATATGGACTCTTGGGCAGCGCCCATGTCTTTTAAGTAATCCAAGCTAAGGCAACTCGGGGATGAAGAGGATTATATTCTCGTAAGCTCTCAGGTCAACTTATGAAACTTTCATTGTTTCTACAAACATTCGACTTTGAAATAATGTTGGATTTAATATCCACTCTGCCTATGTAATTTTACATCACAGAAATGAAACCTCTCGGCTCTTTGTTTAGGAGTGATTAATATAAATTTTGGTTTGCAACTTAAAATATCACTATTCAATTAAAGCATAGTGCCTTGGCTAAGCGAACAACTCTTTACAATGGGCTTTTAATACACTGAGTACCGGAAGAGAATTGAAGTTAAATATAGAAATGACATTAATCAAGGGAAAAAAAAAATTAAAACCACTTCAAGCCTCAAATTTTTATTTTAATTAATCGTGAAGGGTATTTGACGTACATTTTGCCTCATAGAAGTGTCTGTTTTTGCCTATCTCTCTTTCCCTACGATGTACAATTGACTGTTCCACAAGACGAATTTCTACCCGCCATGGTTATGTTGCATTTCCTTTCTTTGCATTCTCAAACACTTTCTTCCAACTAGACTTCCTCGATATTTATCGACCTTCGAACCATTTATCATATCATTACACATGCGTATGCTATTGGATAATGCCTTTTTGTAACTCTGCCAGAAGCGCGTGCTGTCATAAATTTTGGTCCACTTCTAGTAAACATTCTTTGCTGTTTTTTTTTTTTTTTATGTATGGGATATTACAATATTAATACAATCCTTTCCTGTTTGCTTAACTACGTATAAACTCTTAAGATAACTATAAGACAAAGTAACCGGTGCAATCAGCTTCTAACGTCACGTGACTCGCGTAGAGGATGCTCCAGTATGTCCATTTCTTTCAAGTTCCTAGTTGTGTATTTCCTTCAACAATAGTGTCTAACACTGTCTATGACATATCACACTTCATTGTGAAATATATCACTGAGCGTGCGTGGTGTGACGTAATCACTAGAGCAATCTACGCGTATTCAGTTGAGATTTCTGTTGGAACGTCAAAGGAACTGTAAATTGTTATGAATTAAAGTAATTTAACTTGTTTTTGTCCTCTTGTCACTTAAAAAATATATGAGTAATACCAGTCGCTTCTGGAATTCGTGTAGATTATCTCCCGGCACAGTTTCTCACAAGAACCTTTATTCTTGCTGCAAAGAAGAAGAAGAAAGTAGGAAAGGTAATTTATCCTAGCGCTTCTTGCTTGATAAACAATTCATCCAAGCAATCCACGCTACTTTCTGTGATCGAAAGCTTTCTCTGATCCCCTGTAAATCTTTAAATGCTTTAAAAGGTTTAATGCTGAACAGCAGCAGAAAGATAGCTGTTGTTTCTCACTTCTTAATCATTTCTTCAGGTATAACTTTGAAAATTCAACATACGTTCTGGTTTGTTTACAAAAGAAAAAGTATATATATTTTCATAAACGAAAAAAATCAAAATGAAAAAAAGAAGAAAACAAAATGAAAAAATAAAATAAAATGTACATGTGTGCGTGTGCGTGCGTCATCCAGTAGCACAAATACCGTAATTAATTTTCTTCATTTACTTGTAATTAGCATTTCCAGCAACAAACAAATAAACATATCTTTTATTGACTATATCCTGCAAATGACATCGTTCCTTGGTTACTTGCGCAAGCTGAATCTATTGTCGTCATGGAAACAAGGAAGCATAACATCACATTCCCTTTTTCCAACAAAAGAACAAATATTTCATTATATATAGCGATTAGTTGTGAGGCTTTACTTTGGATAATGTTTCAGCGTAGTTGCCATTTTATATTATTCTCGTAATAACATTTTAAATGATTTTTACCGCTTTTGAAGAGACGTCATCCAGAATAGGTATTGTTTACAATATGTGGGTTACATCAATTTAGATGTCATTAAATCTGCATCACTGATTACGCTTGTGTTTATTAATAGTGGTGTCATTAGCACATAAAAAGGTGTTATTGTATTTTTTTGAACACTGTTTTGAAAATGGCAAACAGATAACATAAGTAGAGTATGTAAGTACGAATACAGCAACCGTAGATTTTTTCAGAACTTGTACTGCGTTCATTGAAAATATAATAATAATAAAGGAAAAAAACATAATTTTACGGTAAACTCTTCTCTTAATATAATCCCAAAAGCTTCATAAAATGGCCAGATTTAGCGAACTGTTATGTTAAGTCATCAAAGAAGTTAAAATATTAGGCTTAAGGCAAATCCTGCAGTTTCTTATACTGAAATAGGGAAGTCACACAAAAGTGGTTGGTTGTAGGTAAAGCAGGTTAGCTGGCCTGGTTTGCCGAGTGGATAGCGTACCCACTCTCTAACCAACAGGTCGCGGGTTCATCTCACCTTGGGTGTGTTTCTAGAGGCCTGCTCTTCTTGATTTCATAAAGCTTGTCTTTAAAAAACAAATCCAACTATGAGATCGTCAATTGTTATAAGACTGTCAGTCTTTTCGAGATGCTAATTTATCCTAGATCAGCTACAGCTTTGAATTTTTCGTTTTTCCCGAATTAAATCGAAATCGTTATTTAAAGAAGCTTTCTATCAATAATGAGATACAAGAATTATAAAGTAGGAAGGCAAAACGGTCGATGACCGTGAAAATCTGAATTGGATTATACCCACGATAAAAATACCAGGCCGAAATTACTGCCATCTTTTTTTATCTTGTATTTCACATCCTTTCCTTTATTCATTATTTTTTAATACTTAGCATTTTGCGAAAAAAAATCTGCCTGCTTAGTTATTGTCCATACCATCCGGTGTCAGCTCACAGTAAAGATATTTGCAATTCCATAACTTATTGCTTTAATGCACAGAGAGAGAGAGAGAGAGAGAGCACAAACAGAGATTATTATAAGGAGCAAAGAGTCGACAATGAACACGTCAGCATTTCTACATTTCTTTATTAAATCCCGCCCGCACTTACATCTCGTCATCCTTCATCTCCTCTCTTCCTGCTTTTCCATTGCTTCTGTACATCCTCTTCCGTCCTTTTGTAATGGGCGGTGTGGGAGCCGTTGTCGCAGGTTGGTCGAGCCACTCTTCATCTAATTAGCATTTTTAATGAGGCTTTACTCTAAATGATTACGCCTACATTATTTGCTTTTTTATTCCAGGGATGCAGCTTAAGTCCGCTAAAGTATTTGGAACTCCATCCGGGTATCCTATTACACATTAATTCCTAAATATTAAGAAGTTCATTTTACACTTAAATTAATCTTGTAATGAGTTTTTCAGGAACTTTGCTATTTTTTTTTAATTTTCTACTTTAGATTTATTCTTAAGAAATTAAAAAAAACCACTAACATTTATTAGAGTTTGAATTTTCCTTTCTTTTTGTTTTTAAATCTCCTCTATTAAAAGTTTCTACCTTTCATCATTTTCTTTTATTTCAGAAAATATATTTGTTATACCCTCATTTTAGATGGTAAAATATTTCCATTTATCCTCCATAAATCTTTCCGGTCAACATATAAAAAAAATAAAAGCTAATGAAAAGTTTTTTTAGGATTTTTTAAATAATATTTTTATCTTTCTTCTTTTTTTGCCCTTCTTTATTTTATTAGTTGTATATGATTAAGAATTATTTATTAACTAATAATTTATTTTCTTTTATATAATCAAAATATTTATTTCTTATGAATTACTTAATTTTAAATTATTTTATTTAATTAGCTAATCAGATTTCCATCATCCATTGATACAGTTCTTCTGGACCAATGACAGCCAAACATTAGTCACCGAGCCACCTAGTGGCCAATCCTTGTGAAACTGATCAAACCATTGATGTATTATGTACTCTAATGGAATCTATATTTCGAGTTCAAGTTTAACATGCATTTAAATTTAAGTTTTTTTTTTTTTTTTTTTTTCAATTTTGATGAAAGTTTCACGTAACAATAATGTGCCTCTATTCGGGATTTTTTGTTTTGCTCATTTAAGAAATGTTTTCCTCTTTATACGATACGTGTACATTCGTATTTTATAAAAGTTATACTAATAATTATTTGTAAACTATTTTAATTTTAAAACAATTAAAGTCTATATATATATAACACACTTGTAACTCTTAAATGTAAATGAATTTTTTCTAGATTTTAAAATATTTTTAAATTATTAAAATTAAATAAATAAACTACTAAAACACCTGTTAGAAACTAGCATAGTAGGTAAATTTTTAACATTCAATGAGTACGATGTAGTGTTTGGGAGAGTTCGAAGACTTTGGCGTTGAATCAATCGACCGTGAGATGCGGTGATTGATTCATTCAATCCAATACTCTTGGAGGGTAATGGATGGCAATGCTGTAGCCAATGAAGTTCTAACTGAGGCTCGGCTATTGCTGTTACCCTCCTGCCATGATCAGAGCTTTAATTGCTCAATAACACCTTATCCCTACACTGTACTCTACAGATAACGGGGAATATGAAAAGCATTTTTGCTTCGCCCCTTTAAGCCAGTCCTTATAAGGACTATATAAGGATGTAGTGTTTGTGGTAGATGGCGGTGATTAATACCCTTGGAGGGTAATGGATGGCAATGCTGTAGCCAATGAAGTTCTAACTGAGGCCCGGCTATTGCTTATTGCTATTACCCTCCTGCCATGATCAGAGCCTTAATAGCTTAATAACACCTTATCCCTACAGATAACGGGGAAATTAAAAGCATTCTTGCTTCGCCCCTTTAAGCCAGTCCTTATAAGGATATAGTGTTTGTTTCAATTTCCCTTAAACAAGACATCTTCCTACTTAATACAAAAATTCCTTGGAAATCAGAAGTTAAATATTTCGGTGTACTGTTGGACAGAAGATTATCCTTTAGCCCTCATATCAAAGCCTCATGTGCAAAGGCATCCAGAGTCATCGCGCAGCTCTATCCTCTAATTAACAGGAACAGCGATATAGGCACCGAAATCAAATTGCTTCTGTACTTGATGATCCGTCCCATAATTAATATGCCTCTCCCGCCTGGAGCCATACAACCTACACCAATATTCTCAAACTGCAAAGAGTACAAAACAGGTGCTTACTTATGATCCTGAATGCGCCATGGTATGTAAGAGTCGTTCAACTTCACAAATATCCCTTATATCTACTCTTTCCTGCAATCTTTAGCAGCAAAGTTCTTTACAAAATCGACTATTCACCGAAATGAATTAGTTCAGCAAGCAGCAAATTACGATGAAACGGATTTCACCAAACACAAAAGACCAAAAGCCATCTTAGTACCAATCAACGACCTTCACCTACTCGGGGCCGAGCAATTAGCTCATAAATTTTCTTCTTCACAGTATCCTTATTAGATAGCAGGGGATTATAAAAGCTTTATGCTTCGCCCTTGTAGGCAGTAATGTTATGCGATGTAGTGTTTAAGATGGATGAGCACGTTAAGAAGCGTATTCTCTGGACGTTGTAATGTTTATTAGATAATGATAACTTATATTTTCATTAAATATTTGGATATCTTAATTTTTATTTGTGTTGTGTTAGGTCAAGAAATTTATGTTTGCATATTAGATTAGATCGGCAACAGAGAAATAAAATTTTTATCCGACAATATTAATAATTTTTATAGTATACTGGATGACAGGTACTTTTTAAAATCAAACAGTAATGATTTAGTAGTTCATATTAAATCGGACAGCACAACTTTTAATCGAACAATTAGATATATTAGAAATTAGTGATGACAGATGCCCGCGTGGTTAGCGTATCCGTTTTCCAATCAATAGTCTATGGATTCGAATCCTGGCGTGTTAGATGCTTGTGATTGTCTTTTGGGAGATGAATTTTTTCACCCGGTGTGAGACCACCTCCCCACAAGCCACTTGGCTTGTGAAGTGGCTTGAAAAAGTTCCACGTTTGGTCTGTAGAGAGTTAATTTTAAAAAAATCCGCAGTCCACGGTACTAATATATTGACTATAGTTTTTCAACCTTTCGTGGGTGGAAGTCATAATTTTTTCGATCAATCAATAATAATTTCGTAGTTTGCATTAGATAGATCAGCGTTTTCTAAATGGTGGGTAACGACCCGGCACCGGATCACGAAAGCTAAATGTCGGGTCGCCTAAAAAACTCTTGAAAACCTAGGTGTTTCGTTTTGGGTTTTCTTTTTTTCACGAAACTCTAAAATATAAGTAAATAGTGTTTAATCGGGACTATTAAAGAAATTATTTCTATATTATTATAGAAAAAGCGATAAAATTTCTAATGCCTTTTGTCACAAGTGTGAAACAGGCTTTTCAACACTGGTTTTTCTAAAAAATTTTCTCTCAAAATATCCTCTCAAAAAATTTTCTTTACTGAAGAAGCCGATAATGAGATTTATTCAATTCTGGAAACAAGCAAACTAAACATATAGAAGTCTTACATATTACAGTAAAAACTTCAGTATACATGGAATCCTACAAAGGAGTAAGAATGTATAAATAATCATTGAAAGGACTTCCATAACTCAAGCAATAGCGACCATATGAAAGCGAATTAGCTGATTTAATACGAAGGTAGTAGGGTTTTTTTCATGCTGCAAACTCAAATTATTTCATCCCCCAAAATGTCTCTTTCATGACAAAAACATTCAATCAAGATCTCACTTGGCCAATTTCTTTGTTCTCTGCCAATCCTCGGAAGTACTTCCTTTGAGTAGCTGCCGTTTTGTTCGATTCTTCTTCGAACAAGCCTCAACGAACGTTCATATTTAATGGTAAAGAGACTTTTGTTCTGCAATAAAAGATAATAAACAACTAAAGTTGCTCACAATACTATTCATCACTGGCATTTTGTTTGTTGACTAAAATCCATCTTAAGCTTGCTACAAGCTGTATTATAAAAAGTCCTTTCGGACCTCAATTTTCCGTAGATTAGAACGAAATGGAGTTTTGCTGTTACAAGACATTCACTATCAACAATTGCTAAGCAGCTACTTATCTATTCAATATCTTGACTCCCCTCCTCGAATAAAACAGGGAATACAATTTTATCCTAGGGATTCTTTTCCATGTAATGTATTCTCTGGCCTCGTCTTAACCAATAAAATGATGCAAGCCATTATCTATTCATAGAAATATGGGAAAACTGAGAGAAACTGAAGTATGCAAAATTTATCTAGGCAGCTACAAAATATCAGCTGATCACTTTCATTGATTTTTTTTTTTTTGACATGCATAACGTACACTACTGCACAAAATATTAGCAACGGCACTATGCTTCTTTTCACGCTAAAAAAAAAAGAGAATTGAATGTAACTTTGTGGAATATCTTTAGTAGTGAAGTTTCCGTTATTGAACTAAATCAGTGAACAATGAGTTTTTTAGCTTATTTGTTAAGTGGGATAGTTTCTGAATCTCCAGAATAGCTTTTCTATTGAGATATCGCTCTTCATGTAACAGTATAGCAGCTGTGATTCTCATTTAAGGCGAGCGAATGACAAAATATTTCGCTATGAATGGTAAATATAGGATGAGTCATAGAGACCTGATGATTTAATCTCTAATGTTAGCTACTTTAGACGTACAAAAGTCTTTCATTAGCTACTTCATATTGTGGATGTTTTCATTATTTATTTCAATAGTTCGTATTGCCTGTTATATATAATTAGACCATGATGGCCATTAACTACATGTTTAACAGTCATATAAATACAAGGTGTTTCGTTCTAATTTGGGAGCAGAAACAAACCAGTATCATACAACAAAGAGAAATAGCTTTCCAGCTAAAGCAGCAAGAAACCTTAACACATCTGCAAATCATCGTATCACTGAATGTGGATATGTTACGCAGAAGCTAGCATGTACTTGGATAAGTCTTGATAGTTGCCGTAGTAATTAGAGATATATCCATGGAATAAAAAGTCACGTATATTTCTAACTTGCAACACTTGAAATAAAAAGTAGACATACCTACTAAGTGGTGTTCGAGTGTTTACAATAATCCTTGAAGATGCTTTGCGTTCGAACACAAAATCATTTTTTCTTAAAAGTAATTAGGCAGTTAATTTATTATCTCTATAATAACGAAATAATATCTTTATGAACATACAAGTGCAGAAACGTATAATAAATTTGTTCGTATGTAGAGTGATTTATATTATTTAATTTTTTATTTTACTTTTATTTTATTTTACATTCAGAGTTGTCTGTTCTTCATATTACGCTCTGAAAGTGTTGGGTATTTTCAAACCTTTAATTTTTTAATTTAAATTTTAAATTAAAAACAGTATGCTTTTAATAATACAAGAAAGAGGGCAAACTCGATTACATAATCCTTGCCGTTAAATTTGTTTTCCAATTCAGAAAAAGGAAAAAAAAAGGTTTATTACATTTAAAAGATGGAATGTATAGCAGTAACTCCAATCTACATCAATCGAATCCCAAAAGGATGTTTTTATATTAATTAAATTGAATAACTTCTTTACTATTTCGAACTGTTATTTATGATTTAGTATTTTTTTATTATTTTCAATATTTTTTCTTAGAAGATCAACGATTCTTTCTGAAGTGTTGAACATAGGACATGTTTGAGGATAAACCTATTTTCGCAAAGGAAAAAAAAAATTCCATATGGCATGTTTGCTTTCCTCTATTTATTATGTAAATATTTTTCCCGGTAGGGATTTAGTTCTGCAGTAGATTGTTGCTAATGAAAATGAACAGTGAATAATAATCTTTCCGACATACTGAGTGAACTATATACGTTAGTTTTATTCTGCATTTAAGCTGTTACTTGTCATCAAATTTGTTTCTTCAATGAATAAATGTAACAAAAATCTTTTAAAAGATAAATTTAAGAAATTCAATTAAACAAAAATATGTAAAAAGTAAACATATATGTTATTAATTTATTAAAGTATAAAATATATTTAAACTTTTTAATATTTTTAACTTTTTTAAATACACCAATATAAACTTTTAATCAAATAAATTGAAAAACTGCGTTAAAGATTGTTTGCGAGTATTGGAATATTGGAATAAAAATAACACTTATTAGAATAAAAATCTATTCTGTGACATATTTGTTGAAGACATTAGCCAAATCACCACTGAACAAGTACAGCTAGCCATGGACATAGACGAGGAGGCAGCATCGGCGTTCTTCATAGCTCTCTCCAAATTAGACATGGCCAAGGGAAGTGAGGTGGCTCAAAGAATAATGACTGCCCACAAAAAGCGACAGTCACAATAACCATCCCATGGTTTCCTGTCCACAGCAATAGTTCTCTAGTTCCAACAGGTGGGGGGGGGGGCCCTGAGAATCTGAGCGGCGAAGGCCTACAGCGAGGCGGTGCAGCTTCTTGAGAGCTGCATCACTTAAGCCAGACCCTTTTCCCCCCACCTTTCTTTCTATATAGTTTTATTTTCTCTGTACTTCATGTTTTTGTTTTTGTTCCATGTTTCCTTTTTAGGATTTTTCCTTTTCTTCTAAATTGAAAAATCAACGACCGTTTTAGAATCGCCCCTGGGGGGCAAACAGCTAAAACAGGTCAACTGAGGCCTCTTTTACCTACCCTACTACTATGCACTCTATCTTTATTTCCTCTCCTACTATCTGCTGAATCTAAGTCTATCTTACTCTACAGGCCGAACTCACAAATTATTATTATTAATAAAAATCTAGGCCAATGATGAAGTTTGTTGAACTCACAAAATATATAATACTATATTTATTGGAATGTATTATATATTATATTTATTTATTGGAATAAAAATACTATTCATACCCTCAAACTTGGAATTAAAATGTCTTAAATTATATACTATTTATTTATTTATTAGAATAAAAATACTATTTATAACGCTTATAAAATGTCTTAAATTAACTTATAAATTATATTATATTATTCAAACGTGTTGGAATGTTAACATATAAAACGAAATTACTGAAAATATTTTAAATGGGTATTTTTATTTGAAAAGTTTGTAAAAGAGATGCTAAAACTATGGTCCTTCACGTAGTAACCAATCATTTTATAATATCAATCACAATTTCCAAAAAACAGACTTTACAAACCATCGACATGAATGAATGCCATATTAGGTAATGAAATACTTATTATTGTAAGCTTTATAATTATTTACTCTTTTCGAAACTATTCTCACATGCTCAAAGTTATAAAAATATTTTAATGAAATTTAAATTGATAACAATATTACTGTGGGATAGTTGTTTGGTTATTAATCTAGATTTTGCACACTCTTCTATATGGAAGAAGATCAAGTGAAAGGGCTCATCAGCAAGTTCAGTACTTTAACGTTTCTTAGGCAATCAGGATATTTTTTACTCGAATTTTTTTTCTTTTGTTCATCATAGGTAAAGGAGAATAGAATAGTAACTTATAGAAAGCTTGTGAGCAATTCAAGAGACTCATAATATCCAGGAACTGTGTGACGAAATGAAGAAAACAAATACGATGCTAGATCGCGTTGTTCTAGCAACAGATTTTTTTTTTTTATTATTTGCATTGCAGATGGGCTAACAGTTACATAATTGGGAAGAACCTCTCGAGAGAGACCAAACGGAACTTTTTCAAAATATTCCTGACCACCCTCCTATTAAGTAATGTGATTTCACACTGGATGATGAAATTCATGTACTGTCTAATCTTGACAAAAATCCATCCCCACAATTGTATACTAGCCATTATCAAAAAAGTATTTTATGTCTACAAGGAATACCATTATACACTAAATTTACCTACTAAAGCATGGATTACTATTGGTTAAAAGAACAAAAGGGAAGGCTCCAAGAAAGAAGTTAGCCTCAAAAACTGCTAGGAAGTTTTTGAAATTCGTCGTTATCAAAAGACAACAGAATTGCTGATCAGAAAGATCCCATTCCAGCGCTTGATCCGTGAAATTGTACAAAAATTCAAGACTGATCTGAGAAGGCAGTGAAGCCTATTTGGTGTCTTTATATTTGAAGATGCTAACTTGTGTGCAATTCATGCCAAGCGGGCGAATATTATGCCTAAAGATGTTAATTTGGCTACACGTGTTCGTGGAGAACGTGATTAAAATATTTAAATATATTATAATAATTTGTGAGTTCAGTCTCTCATCATTGGCCTTTGGAGTAAACAAGATACTGAGATTCAGCGGGTAATAGGAGAGGAAGATAAAAAATAGAGGTATATAGTGTTAGAGGAGAGAAAGAGGCCTCAGCTGATCAGTTTTATCTGTTGACCCCCCCCCTGGGGTACTTCTAAAACGGTCGTTGACTTTTCACTTTTAAAAAGGAAAAATCCCAAAAGAAAAAATAAATAAACTAGAAATGACTTAACATGAGTAAATGAAAAGGACTATGAAAGGTACTCAAAGTATAAAAAACTCTAGAATATAACCAACAGACAAAAAAAAAACTAAAAGGAGTAATAAAACCGGTGAACAAAAAAAGAGAGGACCTGGCACTGGAGACCCCGCCCTGAAAAGGGCTTGGAACCACCTCGATGTTGGCCTTCGCAACCCGGGTTTGTTCAGAATGAAGAAGTTTGAATGAAGAACAAACCCGCAGCCCGGGTTTGTTCTTCATTCCCTACATGGGAATGAAGAAACCTTGAACTAGGAAGAACTTAAATTTGGATATAAAATAGAAGCTGAATTAAAAGAAGGTTCTAGCTACAGTGGTGTTACAAGTGTACACAGATCTGGCATATGGTTGGTGGCTTGCACCATCTCCTTAGGAACCGCTCTTCGCCTAGAAGGTACCTTTAATGCTCCAAGAATCGACGGAGAGACAGCTCCTAATTCTATGGTAGACGCGGTCTCAATAAGAAGATGTTCGTTTCAGTATTTTCCATACGTGGTATTTTATTACGTTTATCAGGAAAATTAGGTGTTTCTTGTTTTTGGTCACCGGTGGGGGGAACTGCAGGAGGATCACTTCAGCAAAAGTGATCGCAAACACCTCAGCCAGCCTTCGCCAAATACGCTGTACTGGTTGGCAATGGTAGAAGAGATGCCCTACAGTTTCGACTGCACGGCAGACAACGCAAAAGGGGTCACAAGGTCGCGAACTATATCTTGACTTACTAATTTCATCGGGAGTCTGCCGTAAGCGATTCTCTATGCCAGGTCCCGGTGAAAAGGTTGTCCCCAGCAGTTTTGAATGTTGGCGAAGAGCACATCTTCATTCGTGCCCAGATCGGGCTTTTCTCAGCCAAAAACATCAAAGAATTTCCAATAGCTTGTTTGGGCTCAACTGAAGTACCCGAACTCCATCTGTTATGAATCTTTTTACCGTTTTGCATACTGTGTAATAACACTCTGGCGCTATCTCCTACCATACCCGAAGTAAGGTAGGAAATGTCCTATGAAATATCTAATTAGATTCCCCTATGTTTGATGCCAATGCTTTTCGTATAGTTTGAAGTTTGAACGGTGTTGGTGAGGTAGCAGTGTTTGAGGATAGGCAGGGCAAACCTTCCTTGCGTGAGGGGAAGATGGAGGAAAACCCTGCGTACCTCGTGTTTCCAGAAAAAGTCGATGAAATGTCTGTAAATAACGTTGTCTTGTGTGTCTGTGATGCTTGTTAGGTTGATTGTGTGTAGAAGCATCGGTTTTAGAATTGTATGCCAAAAAAGATGTAGATGGAATCGGAATCTCGTAGGGTTCCTACAATATCATTAGCATACACGACACTCTTGCTCTGTTTGGAGCTTATGGGCAGCGATTTCCTCTAACTGCATGTGAGTCGTTGATTTTATTTAAAATAGTGAACCTATTTTACTAGTACTAGAGAGAAAGTATAAGATAAGAACAGAAGAGAAAGAGTAGAATATATATATATAAATATATAAATATATGCCTTCTGACGTTGAAATTACCTTATAAGAACTGGCTTAAAGGAGCGAAGCAAGAATACTTTTCATCTTCCCCGTTATCTGTAGAGGACAGTGTAGGGATAAGGTGTTATTGAGCTATTAAAGCTCTGATCATGGCAAGAGAGTAAGCACGAGGATAAACTATCAATCACCGCACCTCACTGTCGATTGATTCATCCAAAACGATTCGTCCTATTCGAATTGTACTCTTATGATGTAGAATGATTAGAGGTATATTTTACATTTTGGAATGTTATAAAAAGTTTATGTAAAAATTTCTAAATTTAAATTTAAAATTAAGTTTTATTTAATATTTAATATTAAAATTTAAATAAATTTCCATAATATTTCTAAATTTAATAATACTATAAGAGAGATAGGTCAGATTATGCTGTTACAATATGCTGCATTACAGAAGTTTATAATGAAGTCATTCCTGCACATGCGCAGTTCATCGCGTTTTAGCTGTTTGCAGTGTTTCCGTCAAGACAATATAGGCAACGGCAACGCCAAATAGCAATCATCTTTTGAATAGAATATGTAAAAATTGATTTACTAATTTAAGTTTTAATTAGTTTTAAAGATATCATTAATTGCCTATAATTTTGTTGATTTACTAATTTTATGTTTTGGATCTGTTTCAGTTAAGATAATTCAAATTATTTTGTTCATTTGTTTGTTATTTAGAACTATTTTTCTTATTAGCGCCCTTTGTTTAAATAATATAATTTAATAATTATGTAATTTATTTGGAAGTAAATCATTATACATACTTTACTGCAAGGTTATACCTAAATTATTATCATAAGCGTAAATTTCTTTTATCTAAAAATACTATCATATTACAATATGAATCTTATAATATAACATTAGCGAAATATAATATAATAATATAATAATGCAATATTAGCGAAATATATTAATATTAATTACATTATCGATCGCTTCTCGGACTTTGATCTTGGCTAAGATCAAAGTGCACTATCTGTTTGAGGTCCAGTTCCCCTGCAAGTGCGTCTACAGTCCGGTTGGTAAGATCATTTATGTTTATCGTTGCTTTTTGTAGTTTAGCTGGGTCTTGGTTTTTTTTTTTTTTTGTCAGTCTTCCGCCTCTAGTAGGAGATTTCTGCTGACGGGGAACGCTTGGCGTTTTTTGAATGTCCATCTATTTTGAAATTTTTATCTGCTTGCGGTAAAAATTCCAAATTTTTATCGCAAGCAATTCTAATTATGGCGTCTTTTCTGCCCAGAGTCAAAACCATTGGATTTGAAATTGACTCAAAGGTGGAAAAACGTTCGGGTCACGAAAGTTCTAATAGCATGTGTAGGATCGGAATGTATATATGGTTTTACTCCTTATGGGGTACGAAGATACGAAGTGATTGTGAAGGACATAGAAACCCGAAATAAACTACTTGAAGGTTTCAAATGCCGCGATGAAAAAATTTATCTCGTCATGATAGGGAGTATCTTGAGAACTTTAAAGATCGACAGATTCCCGCTAGAATGCATCGAAAACGGCAAAAGTTATTCGTAATGTGTTTTCAAAGTGGGGTGTCGTCCGTGACGTAAAAATATCCAACAACATCGACAACTCAGACTAGAAGTCTGGAGAAGTGATAATCTCGATGGAGATGAAATCACCTGTCCCCAACTTTGTTTGCGTGTGCTCCGCTAGGGTAATGATTAATTACCCTGGAGTTAGAAGACGATGTTTTAGATGTGGATCATTCGAACATCTGGGTGCAGACTGGTCAAAGAATAAATGCTGAAACTGCCTGGTAACAGGGCACGCACTGGAGCAGTGTCAGTCATCCTGTTTAAAATGTGGAAACAAGGATCACAAAGTAGACACCTGCCCATACACCCATGCGGAAAGGTTGAGATGTGCTATAAAACCAGCTATAGCCATACCAGTAGACAAGTCCGAGACCACAACAGGAAGATTTCCCAGTCCTTCAACCCCCACCTTTCGCGACAACAACAACAGAAAATCAAGCCGCCGTCAAGAAAACTTCACTACGGAAAACAAAGAAGAAGAATCGCAACGCAAATAAAGAAACTCCTATCAGTGAGACGGCAGAAACAACAGAGGAAGCAGAAGACAGAACAGAGGAAGAAATAGAAAGCAGTAGCGCTACAACAAAACGCCCAAGAGACCTAGAAAGAGGAGACACCAAAAAACCAAAATCGGTCAACATAATCCCATCAGAACTATCCGAGGACAACAGTATCCCTACCAATCACTGCATAAAAGGTGGAGCTATAATAATAAGATCCTTTACCGGACCCCCAGAAACCTTAGAGAAACTCCTAACGGCAATAGACAAACTAGGGGAACCGATATTCCAGTTTTCTAATGGGAACGATTCTGATTTCTGCAACATAGGGTGGGGACCTCAACATCGAAGACATAAATACATCCACTCCAGAACAGCTAAAGGGTTTTTTAAACCGGAACGAGGAAGAAATTGTAGCGCTGTATAGCACTTTAGACAAACTAGCAAAAGATGAAATATTACGTTTCTACGCAAGGGTTTCGCACACAGGAGGGGGTCGGCCTGATTAAACCCGAGCTGCCAAGGCTTACATCGAGGCGGTGCAGCTCCATGTGAGCTGCATCACTCGGGCCAGGTTCTTCCCCTATCTTTTTTCAATTTACTTGGTTCCTTTTCAATATTTATCACAGTTCTCCTTCGGTTATTCCAGTCTTTTTTTTAGATTTATCTAGTCGGTCAAATTAAGTTTTTTTTATTTTTAGGACAGTGTGAGGAGATGACATCTACGGACCATTTAGCCACAACCTCTAGGTTACACAGCTAAACAGGTCGATTGAGGCCTCTTTATTATCTCCTACTATCATGCTCTACCTTTCTATTTCTTCCCCTCTCACTACTTGCTGACTCTCAGCACTCTTTTATACTCCAAAGGCCGATGATGAGAGACATGAACTCCCAAAATATCATATTAATATTAATAATATACCTAAATTATTATCATATCAATAATATAATAGTAGCGGAACATATTAATATTAATCATATTAATATTAATAATAATAATAATATACCTAAATTATTATCATAAGCTTAAATTTCTTTTATCTACCATATTATAATAAGAATCTTACAGTATAACACATTAGCGAAATATATTAATATTAATCATATTAATATTAATAATATTATTAATCATTTTATCTTATCTGCCGTTTATTTCTATTTTATTTTATTTCTATCTGCCGTTTATTGGAGATAAGTTGAATCATTTATTGTTATTCACTATGAAAACAAGTGCTTAATTCGGATCATCATATAGGTAATAATTTAACTTGCAGCGGAATTAACAGCTGTGTTAAGAAATCCAAAAAAAAAAAATAATAATAATAAATAATGAAACACTGTAAACATTTAAAAAAATGAACTTATATAAACTGAGTTATATATACTACGCAAGTAACGTCGGTTTTTCTAAGTTCAGAAAGGATGATCATATGTCCGCATGTAACGCATGCGCATTAACGACTCTATCACTAGCGAATGAGACTAAACAGAGAAAGACAAAAGAACAAACTTATTTTAAATTGTATAATTTGCAGTTTTTATTCCATTGACCAATAGTGTCTGCTGACAGAATCAGGTAATGAAAGTTTCATAACAGCTTTTAATTATATGAGAAGCGATATTGCATCCTTAAAAACAGATTCTGTTCAGCAGTGTTATACAGCCCTAATCTATAAATATTATTGATTATTATCAGTTATTTTGAATCACTTGACGTGTAAATGGTTGCAGTTACGCATGTAAACCAATTTTTCCCCCCTGTTTTATGATTTAAGATGACTTTAAAGAAACTCCACTCGACATGTATTCGGCTAGGAAACACTTATTTTGTTATACTTTTAAATATATTACTGGCCATTTTCTGTAGCATTTATTACTATTTCAGATAAATTTTTCCCAAAAATTAAGAGGGCCTGTTATATTCGTTCTTGTTTACCCTTTTCCGTACGCTTATAATACGCGTAATATAACAACACTGGTCCAGTTTGGTCCCTATAGACTGGATGGACGTATATTCTTGAATTTGGTGGGTGGGATTGTATTAATTTTCGATTTATTTTCAATTTTGATTTAAATTTTATATGTTAGTGTCAATGAGTAAATAAAACGATTGTAAACTACAAAAGTTTATATAACAAATGGCAATAAATAAATATACTGTTAATAAATAAACAGTACATAATCCAGATAATAATAATCTGGATTCATTTGCTATGAATAATAAATAACGTTATTATGCAAGGATGCTAATAATTGGTGCGGTTGCGTCACATTATATACGTCATTCCTTTTTATGTACTCCTTTTAAAATTATAGTTAGGGAGGTTAAAATATGATATTTTATAGGTTCTCCACACAGTGAACAAATACTGTTACTAGTAGTCTTATCGATGGATCTGAGTCTAATAGTGCAATACCGAATGAATTTTTTAAAACTGATAAGAGTGTCAATTTGTATAACAGACTCATATGCATCGCCAAATAGTTTATGTACTACAGCGACCCAGTTGAGCTGGTTGGAAATATGGCAGTTAAGTGTATTATGTGTGTTCCTTGTGTTCTCCAGTTAGTTTGTGCGATAAAACCTTCGGTATTACAGTAGCTCCGTCCCTTTTTTGCTAGCCGAAGAGATTTATCGTTTCTTCAGTGGATCGTATATAACAAAACCCCACTGGCGACATTAACAGAGATCTCATTCCGATCAGTGGTTTCAAATTAAGGACATCAATGTTGTTATATGCTATTTTTTTGTTTTCCCTAATTTGTAAACTTATTATTATTGGTCTAATACAAAGTTTTAGAGGAATTGCGACGACTGATCTCTTAAAATCAAAGAAATGAGTTATAAGAATTAGGAGCCCGTCACCTTTTAACAAATCGGCATGTCAATATATCAGAGATGTATTGATGTCTTCCAGCAATCTGTGATTCGATCTCAGCAAGTTACATTCATAAATATGCAGTCGGGACTGCCAATGGTTGTAATTAAAAAAAAAAATTAAAAAGAAGTAAACTATCCAAGATGAATAACTTGTTATTTAATCAAATTGAATAAAAACAAACAAACAAATAATAATAATAATAATAATAGCTAAGTTTGTGTGTACCATTGATGTATATGTTAAACAGTGTGGGTGTAATATTGCTCCTTGAGGGACTCCAGTGCTGTAGCTGTATTCCGGCTATGCTGTGTGCCTATTTTTTGTTACTTTTGTCCTGTCTCTAAGATAATTCCCAAGCCAGGTATGCAGTGTCCCTCTTATTCCGACTGAGTACAGTTTGGTGAGCACTATTTCACGATGAAATGTGTCAAAATAGATCAAGAAGTATGAAGATAGCAAATTTATTTTTATCAAGAGCTTTATTTAGCGTGTTTTTAATGTCCTCTAATAACATGGTTGTGCTTTTGTCTTACTGCTTTTGTGAGATGATGTTATATTTCTGTAAGTAGGTTTGCAGTATTGTGTGTGTCTGTGTGTGTGTATATTACTTTTTCAAGACGTTTAGAGATGACAGACAAATTAGCTATAAGTCTGTCATTTCTTTTTCCCTGTTTGTAAATAGGTAACTATTACGGTTTTTAGTTGCATGGGAATTGTGTTGGTGTGAAATGTCATGTTCACAAGCAGAAGTACAGGATTTAGTTGTTCAAAATGTGCTAAGAGATCTGCGAGTCGAATTTTGTCAATTCCTGGACTGGTTTTTCGCTTTAGTTGTGAGAGAGCATCTTGCAGTTCTAATTTGGAGAAAAATACATGGTTTGTTGTTGATTTTGGGTTGATATTGTGTTAGGCCTAATTGGAAAAGTACCCCCCTCCCCCCACCTTTTGAGTGTATGATATCGTTTGTGAAGAATAGTTCAGCAATTCTGTGAGTTCACTCTGGTTCTTCTCTTGAACGAAGTTTTTGGTGAAAATCTTGTTGGAAGATTTTCCCTTTTTTTGGCTTAATAGTTCATTAAGTGTCTCCCCCCCCCCAGTTTAGTCGTTAGTTGGTCTTGATATTTGTAGGTGAATGTTCTGGGATTACTTGTTTACTCTTTTCCATAGTATGTATTTTATTGCAATATTGCTAAGGATGTCCTCATTTATCTAGGGATTATTTAGTGCTTGTCTCCTGTTTCTTGGGTGTTTTACTGCCTTTCTGTATATTTCTCTAAACAGGATATCTGAGGCTTTATAAAGATATTGGATCATTTATATTAAGTAGTGTTCCAGTTTGTGTTTTTTATAAGATTATCAGCGATGTTTTTTACCATGATAGTAAAATACAATTTACGTGGTGGGTTTTTGCAGCGTATGGGGAATTTAAAGATGGTTTTGTGGAATGAAGTCGGGATAAAGTAGTGGTCAGTGATTTTGATGGCGATTACTGATGACTTGTATATGTATTAATAGGAGCCCGTATGTTGATGTGATCTATGCATGAATGCGTTTTTCTTCTTCTGAGTTTATGGTCGGGTTTATGCTGTACTGGCTTAGTATGTCAAAATATGTGTTAGTAGTTGGAGAGCTACGGTCATTGGATCATTCACTATATTCACTAAAAATGCCATTAGATGTATTTAAGCTAATATCACCTATTAGGATGAATGTGTGTTGTGCTATTGTCGATGTCATTTAGCCATGTTTCTAATTCTTCAATTAAGCTGAGTGAATTTGTATTTGGGCGTATATTGTGTTCATCGTGTGGTTGTGACCATCGTAGTACTGATTTCCAACAGTAATGTTTTTTTTTTTGCATGTTCGAAAGAGGTTTCGGTATCGGTGCTGTTCATTTATGAACTGCATAATACCACGTCCTCTTTTTCGTGGTCTACATAAGGTGTGGAACTGGTAATGTTGTACGCAGACTCTTATATCATTTTAGAAACTTCTGTCACGATTAGCGCATCGATATTTATCAGGATGTTATTGAGCAGTGTTAAGAGAATACGGCAGTATTTTTAATGCTTTTTATATTAGTGTATAGTATGGTAAGTTCAGAATTTGTATACAAATTGTCTACCCAGTTATGTAAAAATTCGAAAACAACACAGTTAACATTTTCCTGCTGAATATATTCGCCAAGATTTATTGTAACCTGAGACTACCTGAAAGATCAGGTAGTGTCAGAATTATTATCTAATGGGGGGGGGGGGGACACTACACTCGGAGACTGGTTAGGTCGGATTTACACGAGATACCATAAATGCGGGTATTTTCATCCGTTCTCTTAAAGAAATCTGAGTACTTATACTTTCTTCTTCCTGTTTTTGTTTTCTTTGCTAGGTACAATATGTTTCTGATAGGGTCCAGTGTTCTGTCACGGAGATTGGAGTTGAGGGTTGCGTATTATTGAGAATAAACTCTACTTTAATGCGGCGTTATTAAAATATTTATCGATTTAATTGAGATCAGATAAACAATTTTAATAATAACAAAAATATAAGTTAATATCAAAAACACCAAATAAAGTAATGCATATTAAAAGATAGTTTTCATTAATGTTGCTTGGTTTCATTATCAGCGATCCCAAGATAAACCACTGGCCACGCCGGACCATGTGCGGAGACGGTGCCACAGTGGCTACACAATGTGCAAATTTTCCAAAAAATGGCAACGGATGGAGTTCGAGTACTTCAGCTCACCCAAACAAGTTGTACTGGAAATTATTTGACAACTTTGACTGGGAAAAGCCCGATCTGGGCACAAACGAAGAGGTGCTATTCACCAACATAAAAAACAGCTGGGGACAACCATTTCACCGGGACTTAGCCTGGAGAATCGCCTACGGCAGACTCCCGGTGAAACTGGTAAAATCAGCCTACAGCTCGCGACCGTGCAACCCCTTCTGCGACGTCTGTGGTGCGGTAGAAACCATAGGGCACCTCTTCTTTCACTGCCCGCCAGTACAGCGTGTTTGGCACAGACTGGCTGAGGTGCTTGCGATCCCAGCGTTCACATTCGCCGAAGTACTCTTGCTACAGTTTCCTCCCCTAGTAACCAAAAACAAGAAACACTTGATTTTCCTAATAAATGTGATTAAACACCACATTTGGAAAATCAGGAAAAAACACCTTAACGAGGAGGATCGCATCTATCTCCGTGTTAAGAACTGTCCCTCAGCCTACCTCCGTCGCTTCCTGGAGCAGGAAGGGTACTTACGGGGTGAAGAGCGGTTCCTGAGGAGATGGTGCGACCCACCAACCCATCTACCAGATCATACAGGGGGGAATCCGGTGGTGTCTGCACCTATAACACTTTCAAGTTGTAGGTGTTGACGCTATCTCGATCTTCCTTCCTGATCAACGTTTAACCTACAGGTATCTCTAGTCCTTTCGCGGTTGAAAGTTTTTCTGTCCCCAGGTTGGGGTTGACCTGAAAAAACCCGGACTGCGAAGGCCAACATCGAGGTGGTCCCAAGCCCTTTTCAGGGCAGGGTCTTCCGGGCCATGTCATCTCCCTTCTTTTTCCTGGTTATACTGTTCTTGTTTTGCTCGGCAAACTCATTTCTCTCTAGAAGTGCCTTCCACATAGTCTTTAGATATATTTACACTTGTTAAATTTGCTTAGTCTCTCCTTTTTTTTCCTTTTCAGGATTTTTCCTTTTTAAAAGTGAACAGATTTTTTTTAAAAGTAAAAGAAGCACCTCTGGGGGATCAACAGCTAAAACTGGTCAGCTGAGGCCTCTTTTACCTACTCTACTACAATGCACTCTATCTTTATTTCCTCTCCTACTATCTGCTGAATCTCAGCCTATCTTACTCCACAGGCCAATGAAGAGATATGTTGAACTCACAAATTATTATTATCTAAGTTGCGATATTTCAGGTTTTAACTAGGGAATAATAATCGCTCAGAGATAATAATAAGATGACTCTAGGAAAGACTGCGTGAATCATGACCTATAAAAGATAACTTTTGTTTCGCTAAAAATGCCAATAAGAATTATCTAAAAGCTTTATTCTCTGCATAAAATTACTTTAAGATTGGTCATATCGGATACAGGATTCGTATTTTATTAATGATCAAATATCGGTTTCAAAATATATGTTTAATGTGAAATAAACGAAATTAAAGCTTTTAGTTTGAGGAACTTTCTCCACCTTTGCTACGAATTGCCTGATTATGTACCACTATCCATAAAAGATACGAACATAGACTATATTTGTTTCTCTAATGTCCTTTTTCTTTCAGTAATAATTTTACTTTATCCACTAGCTTCATTACCCCTCACTGTAGTTATTTGACTGAACGTTCAGCTTTAATGAACTCATTAACACTCTACTAGTCTATACATACCGAAGATTTAAATTTTGTACAGTGTGAAAGTAAGCCTTATGCTTTCATTTTCTTTCTTTCTTTTTTTTTTACAGTATATAGATATTGCATTCAATTTGATTTGAATGTGCCACCTTTCTTTTGTTTGTTTGTTTTCAGTTAAAATAAATTTTGATTGAATGTACAAACTCCTCTCCTCCCTCAAACATATCCTTTCCTTTCAATCCCTCTCTCCCTCATTTCATGGGAAGAAATAGACGAGAAAGAGGGTCGAAATGGACTGAAAAATAAACCCAGTGCTCTAATTATGCATAACTATTGGAATTAAAACAATAATAAATAATACACCATTTATTCCCCACGTTGAAGTAAAATTTGAAACTCCAAACTCATGTCTTTAATTATGGTAATTCTAAACGAAAATGATTGTTTGTAAGCTCATGCTTTCCATTAATGTTCGCTTAAATCTTCTCTTAGATGGACCAGAGAAATGCTGTTAAAGCAAAGGTTGGGGGGGGGGGGGAATCATTGCAATATGCATAGGCAAAGAAGTCATGAAGACAATATATTATATTAATAAATGATAATAAAACAAATTTTATCATAATTAACAATAAGAAACAACAGTTTTTTTTATATTTTTTTATTTATTCACATTTTTTAAAAGAAAATTTTAATTCGAGAAGACCAAAATAATATTTTTAAGCCACTTTTTCGAGAATTCTCTATGCAAATAAAACCCTCACTACGCATGCGCTAACTAATGAACCAATACGGTTAGGCATAACAGCAAATTTTTAATTCCGATAAATTTACGAAAAGCTAAATACTGAACCCGATAAACAACAGTCCATGAAAGACAGCATATCAAGATAGAATAATATAAAAATTATTTTTTTAAAAAAAAAAAAAAAAGGATTATACGTTCAGCGTCAAAAACAAAAATGTTTTGGCAAGTCACGAATCTCTATTTTAGATAAACCAAGAAACTGCATATGATCGTTTTTAAAGGTTTTATGCTTCTAAAATATTGTTTTTCTAATATTTCTTGGAATAAACTATACTTTGATACGTCGTTATTAAAATATTTATCGATTTAATTGAGACCGGATCAACAATTTTAATAATAACAAAAATATAATTTAATATCAATAACACCAAATAAAGTCATGCATATTAGATATACATAAAATAATTTTTATTATTGTGGTTTGGTTTCAAGGTGAAGAGATCCATGTTTAGTGCTGTCTTATCTTTTGTTGAACTCACAAATTATTATTATTATCATCATCGATCCCATAATCCAGGTTTCATGCTCAAAGAAATTTGTAACTACATTTCAGAATAATGACTATGATAAAAAAGACCGTTTTCAAACATTTATTCTATTCCCCAAAACACATGTGATTGATTGACGAAATGAAAGGTCATGTACATTAGTTCCATTTCAGCTATGCTAGCAAAAATTCTCAAGAAATAGAAAATTCGAACCACCTTCACATCTCTAACCAAACTATGATCTCCGCTTCATCAAGTAAAAACAAAACACAGATGCTTAAAATATCCTGATGTTTATCTTCATTAGCGTGATTATAATATCCCTTATTACGGACAAACAGAAAAATCCACAGAACTTAGTACTGAGGAGCATGTTGCATATGGAAGATCCAGGGCCTTAGCTCTCTATCTACTCATGTTCCAAATAGAATTTATGCAAATCATACACAACCCTGATCATATGAATGTTAATCTCAGCTACAACTTAACGGATTATTACTATATATGGTTCGTATTTCTAATTGATATTAACTATTTTCATATATCAGGTGTAATGAACATGCAGTTATTCATATCTCATTATTTTCAGTAATACCTATAATAGAGATTGTCTTTATCTCTAGAATGGCTATTACTGAAAATGAAATATTTTTAGTAATTGTATCATTTTTTATCATAACTCCGATGTTTCACTAATATTTTTTTCTGATCTTTTACTCTGAATTGTATATTTTAAGTTATAATACTATTTGAAACGTGAATTATCTTAAATGGTAGTCGCATCATTGATTGGATAGTAATCCAAACGTCATGTTGTCATGGTTATAACTGATATCGCTCGTGTGCATTTCATCCCCCCCCCCCATTATACTTGTTGGGGAATTCTACTGTTCAAAATGTGGTTTTCATTGCTTGTTACGTGCCATTAAACCTGTGGAAATGTTATTATTGATATTTAAACTGAAATTTAAATGATATTTTTTTAAATTATCACAGAGTTCTTTATATTTATTTGTTTTGATATTCATTTTATTGTTCATTATGGTGCTTCTGAAGTGTATTTGTTATTTCGAGTTTACGTTTACCATGTTTATCACGTACTACGAAATTTTATAATTATCTACATAGAAGATTTTGTTGTTATTAACACAGGAGCACGTGTCTGTACATTTTATTGTTGATGTTTTGCTTTTTTTTTTGTTTGCGAATAAGGCAACAATGTTACTTCCTGTTAAAGCGAACTAAATGCTCTTAACATTGACATTGAACTTAGAAATGGATTGTTTTGATAAAATTAAAGTTATTTATTATATCCAATTGTGTTTCTTTTTCTTTTACTTTTTTTTTTATCATACGCTTCTCGATGATGAGAGGTGTCTTTATTATACCATTGCAGGCATTATATAATCCGGCGACATAAACATTCAAATATCTCATTTAAGACTTCACTCACTGGTCTGTAGTCATCCACGGAAGACAGAAGAAAGAAGAGCTAGAGGGAATCGTGGGAAGGGGATGTTCTTTCCTAATCCGATTGCACCCTTTCATCACTCTCCAATTCATTTCCGTGGTTTCTCTGCTAAACGGATTAAGTATAGGCTTCGATAGTTTGGCTTTCTCACGGTATCGTAAAGGGGTACTGCTAGATTAGATAAAGCCATTACAGGTAGATAACCGGTTAAGTCCCTTGGTGTCGCTTATGCGAACCCTCTGGCACAGTCTTCCCTTCAGCGAGAGTTTCAAGTGCGATCGAATAAAAAATATGAATTCTTTCGCCACCGAAAAAAAAAAAAAAAAGCTTTTCGTTGAAATTTATGAAATATTTCAATGTTATTAATATTTGTAAACGATTGGCTTATTAGTAAAGTACAGAAATATTTTTTATTAAATACACTTCTTTTAATAATTAATTCATAAATTAGCATTATAATTATAAAAATATTAAGAGTTTATATCTGTATTTTATTAATATTTATAATTACGGTCATGTTTAAAATTAAAATTGATAGAAATAACATTTGAGAAACATTTATTATGCTACTCAAATTAAATGCAATACTGCTCAGAAATACTTTCATAACTAAAAGAATGCAGAAAAGCTGGTGTTATAAGAACAAATATATATGTATATGTATAGGTGGCGTTGGTTTATACATATACATATTGGTTTTATATATTAGAACAAATATATATGTATGTGTATAGGTGGCGTTGGTTTATACATATACATATTGGTTTTATATAATTGTATATATATATATATATATATATATATATAAGAACAAATATATATGTATATGTATAGGTGGCGTTGGTTTATACATATACATATTGGTTTTATATAATTGTATATATATATATATATATATATATATATATAGGTGGCGTTGGTTTTATACATATACATATATAATTATATATATCAGTTGTGAATTGCTGATGTTATTAAAAAAAATAGGTGGCGTTGGTTTATACATATGCTTATAATTGTATACGATATACATATATAATTGTATACGAACTGCTTTAGGAACTTTTGATACGCTTAGAGCAAAATGGAGGGATGATGGTAGCCAGCAACCATGAAAATACGTACTTCTAGAAAAGACAGAAGAAATTAAGTCGTCTATGAGAAAGTGAATAGAGTTAGTCCTTGACAGAAAGAGAGAGAGAGAGACTCTCTATTAAGTGGACTGCCCTTTTCTACTGTACATATTATCAATCATTTTTAGGGAAGTTTTTCATGCATCACCAAATGTGAAGCATGAAAATGATTGAGAATTGTATGATTGAAGTTTATATAATTAACATAGCGTTTGAAATCTTGTTAGCGAGTAGTGTTCCGAAGCAAAGAAGACAACATTTTAAGTTGAAGAGACTACGGATATGATACATTTGTGCTAGGAAAGGTCACAGTTGTAACTCATCCCGAGAAGATAAATCTGATCTTGTCTGGAAATACCCGTATTATCAAAAGGTAAGGAGAAGTGAAGTGGGATAAGTGAGGTCTTTCTCATAAGAAATAATACGGATTCTTCTCTGGAAATCTTGAGGACGACAACACAGGTTTCTTCAAATCATTCATGGCTTGTATCCAAAGGTGACTAGGAGATCTCGTGAAGGAATCTATCTAGTTCATCAATAATTAGGGAGGCTCTAGGTAGGGAAGCTGTTGATAATCCCATTGTTTTTTTTTGGGGGGGGGATGCTTTATGTATAAACCTGCTTCCAGCTATCTGTCAGATAGATGAGTACGAGAGCTTCGGACGATGCGGGATGGGTGTTAATTCTGAAATGAAACTTCTGAGCACAACTGGAGAAATACAATCTGAACCAGGCGACTCGTTTTCTGCATTTAGCCCATTCATTCAAAGTGATGATTGGAGTTCTTGCAACACACACACACACACACACACACACACACACACACACACACACACACACACACACACACACACACACACACACACACACACACACACAAATTTGGGCACCAATAAATTATCTAATCACCTCTGTTGATCCAATGTACCTTATCCAATCTAATAAGGTTATTATTACATTGGATAAAAGCAGGTTAACATATTCACGTGATACAAAATTGTTACGTATTAAAAAGTTGGGATGGAAGTGACGTCATGCCTACTACTTTTACACCGTTTACCAATAGAATTCACTTTGTAAAGAAATAATAGCATAAAATATTTTATTTTCCCTTATTTTAAACTATGTAAAATATAATTTCTAATTTTTATTTTTAAAATATTAAAAATATCAAGCATGCCTATAAATGTCATATATAAGAAAGTTACTAGTATTACTAAGAAGAATAGTTGTTATACACTGCAATGAAGATCAGAAGGGACAGAAACTAGACATTATTCGCTGTAATGCATTTCAAATTCACCGTTTCCATCACATTAAACAACAACTAAAAAAAAAGACATGCATCTGCAAATGAATATATATGTGTATAATTATGTTATATTTACATATATGTGTATAATTATATAATTATATGTATAATTATATAATTATATGTATAATTATAATTAAAGCTTTGTATGAATTTCAAAAAAAAAAAAAAAACTAATATAATAATAATGAATTTCACATCGAAAAACAACCCGATATCAGTAAACATTGTTATAGCTGAAAAGTTCATAGACATGTCTCAAATGCTTATTTCAGTGCAGAATATTTAACAATAATATCGCTTAAGCAAGAAACAATGAAATTTTCAAAATTGGTAACTATCCTTGCTCTTTCCCTCCCTTGATGCCATCGTTGCATATCATCACACTAATAAAATACAAAAATGCTAACCATTCAGTGGTTATCCAAATTATCTAATGGTAGCATACTGGCATCTTGAATTCAAACTTTTCCTTGTATGAAACTGCAAATATTCTTTTATATAAATATATAATCTTCAACAGTTCAAAGACAACTGTCTTGATATACTGAAGTGCGAACATCAATATTTACAACAGCATTTATTGTATTCCTTAGAAACGTATTCCATCATAATTTAATTATTATTATTTCCTAATAGGATTCATTTTGCTCAAGATACCAATATTTTTTTGGAGATGGACTGAGTCCTTCTCTTTATCCCTTCATCGGATTGAAGAAAATGTGTGGATGAGTGTTATTGAGCTAATAGCTCTGGTCATGGCAATAGCCGAACTTCAGTTAAAACTTCATCGGCTACAGCATTGCCATCCGTTATCCTGAAATCGTCTGCGAATCTTTTTTTTGTAGACCGTCGCCCAAGATACCAATATTCCTTATAAGGACTGGCTTAAAGAGGCGAAGCAAGAATGCTTTTTATCTTCCCCCTTATCTGTAGAGGAGAGTGTACGGATAAGGTGTTATTGAGCTATTAAAGCTGTGATCATGGCAGGAGGGTAACAGCAACAGCCGTGCCTCAGTTAAACTTCATTCGTACAGCATTGCCATCCATTACTCTCCAAGGAAATCAATCACCGCATCTCAGGGTGAATTCGATCCATCCAAGATATACCAATATTGGTCCTTATATCCTTATAAGAACTGGCTTAAAGGGGCGAAGCAAGAATGCTTTACATATTCCCTGTTATCTGTATAGGGATATAAGGTGTTATTGAGCTATTAAAGCTCTGATCATGGCAGGAGGGTAATAGCAATAGCCAAGCCTCAGTTAGAACTTCATTGGCTACAGCATTGCCAACGATTACCCTCTAAGGGTTTTTTTCCCCCTCATTTCCGGCAAATATCATCTACTTCACCAATATTGGTATCTTATTACTACGTTATATCCTTATACCTTATGATAATTTTGAAATGGTGTATTATTCTAACTGCAATTTTTCAGAGTGAATTGCTAAAACTTAATAGAAAAATAGATTTTTTCTAGTAATAATAAAATTTGTAATGATTTTGTTATCATATTATTTAAATAAATTTTATATCAAGCCATCGAAAAACTCTAACAGTGCTTTATATGCCTATTTTTTAAAAGAATGATCTTTCCATAATGTACAAATAACACACAAAAATATTCTTCCTTCCCAATTACTAAAACTTTATATATATATAATAAAATATGTAACATTTAGTTTAAGATTTTCAAATAATTACCATAAATGATCCAGATTGCATCCCATTTGATGTTTATTTAGAGGAGTATGGTGGAAAAAAAGGCCAGTAGCATCCTTACCTTATCATCTATCGGATGCAAACCAGAACAGTAATTTTTTATGATTTTATATAAGGGTATAAGAGCTACAGACTTATTTATATTCACTCGGTTGTTCATGTATTATGAGAGGTCACCGATAAAACTAGTTCGCTCTTTCTATCTGTCAATCTAAGTGAACGAAAATGCGTAACTGGATTTTTTTTTTTTTTTTTTTTTTTTTTACTGCCAGTTAAAGGGAATAAAAATGTCCGACAACATCTGCTAGGTTCTCCGATTTTATTTATTTTGCGTGTGCCGGCGAAATGTTCTGTTGTATACATACCGGTGGAAAGCACATAAACCTTGCCAAGTAGTGTCCATAACACAGATCCCAGTTAAATACCGTACCTATAAAATCGAGGAGGACACTAGCAACGTAATAAAGAAATACCCTTCATAATTTCATGGGCAGCTGTGCTACTTTTTTAATGTCCATCCAGCAAACACTCGTTCTATCACTCCAGCCCCCCCCCCCGCCCCTTATCCCAAATTCTTTCCGCTTCCGTCATTGGTGTCGGACAATATTAGTCGCTCTGTGTGTAATATCCAAAGCCAACAGGTGGATAGATTGTCCTTCCATTGCTGGTGACTGGTGGCCCGATAAAATACGAGAGGTAATAACGCCCTGGTGTGGCAGCAGTTCATGTCCTTTGCTGCTTTCTCAACAGCCTTTACAATGGCTCGGTGTGCGTGATTGCCCGCCATACTTCACTCCGAATGGGTCCTGAGATGTCTTTAATTCAAATAGCGCCTCTTTGCATAAATCTCCTGGTGACACCGACTTCGTGGAAGCAGCCGTAAAAAAAAAAAAAAGAAAAAAAAAAGAGAGTTGGGGGGAAAAGGAGCCATTCAAATATTTTCGCTGACTTCAACGGCAGATCAGCCTACAGCCACCCGTCACAAATGTGCGGAGATCACAGGATATTAATAGGACGACTTTATAAGACATTCTAGCTGAGACCTCGATGCTTCCGTATGGATGATTTATGCTAATAGCACATGACCCTCTTTTCCCCTCCATCTTTCCCCTTTTCCTTCTCTTACTCTAGCACAGAGTTCTTCCGCCATCATTTAATATCGTGTAAGATGTTGCTCACGCATCCTTCACAGCTGCTGCCGTCATGGTAACCGCATCTTTTTGCATGACCTTTGCCGGGGGGAAAAATGCTAATCGACGAATGTCGTTGTAAGAATGATTTGGCCTCCCGTACATAAAGACACGGGTTAATACTGCCCCTGTTTGCATGTCTGTCTGTCTGTCTATATGTCTGTTCGAGCGTGACGATCGGGACATTTTTGAATAGTACGGATGACTCGCGAGTGATAAGAGCTGGTCACTCGACATAATAAACCCAAACGGCTTGTCGTGCGGGATTTCTTAATAGACTCCTTCCACAACTCTCTTGCTTCAACGACGGTACTCAATTGTAATTTAAAGTGCCTCCATTGAGGAAACGAAAATACTTTGAAGACTTTTTTCTGGGTACTCCGACAAATATACGAGGATACCCTGAAAGTGGAGAGCATTTAAGTAATTTTTTTTCCCCCAGCCAAAACCTTGTACGTAAGGATCGAACAAGATACAGTGTTCAGTCGTATCTCGTGTGTACTAGACTCGCCAAAGTCTTAATTTGACTTTGCGTGGTGCCAACCTACACGAGTAAAAGTACATATTGTGTCACGCAATTATGTAGAAACATACGGAGAAAAGCAGTTGACGTGAGTTCATGTCTGCTACAAAGACATTTTGTAAGTTCTCTCTTGAGAGATTGCGATTTTTGTTTCTGTACAACGCTTCCGGTACTCACACACGATTTGGTTATAAACGAACCCCACACCTCAGTAATCTAGGACTTCGTTAACTAACATAGTCCCAAAAGTTTGATATTTTTTTTTCCTCATTTACATGTCAGTAATAACATTAGACATGTAGATTAGCTTTTTTAGTATTGATTTGTAATAATTATTCGAGATTTTTTTCTCCTCAAATATGGTTTTTCTTGCGTGAAAAATAGCTCATGCATACTAAGTTTACACAGCTTAATTAAATTATTTATTTTTCCTAAAATATAAATTAAATTATTTTTATTTAAATTTTAATATTAAAAAATTAAATATTTTAATTACTTTTTAAATTTCTAAAAAAATAGATCATACCTTTAAATGTTTCATATCATAATATTCTAATTAACAATTAACAAGTATTCCTTTTTAGGACTTCCAGGATAACGAATGGCAATGCTGTAGCCAATGAAGTTTTAACTGAGGCTCGGCTATTGCCGTTACCCCGCCATGACCAGAGTTTATAGCTCAATAATAGCCCATCCATACCTTTTCTTCTACAGATAACAGGAAATATGAAAAGCATTCTTGCCTCACCCATCTACCCCCCCCAAAAAAAAAGTCATAAGTCGAAGATTTACTGGATTAAAATTTTCTCTTCAGAAATGCTCCAATCCTTGTCCTTATAAGGACTGGCATAAAGGGGAAGAAAGAATGCTTTTCATCTTCCCCGTTATCTGTTAAGTGTAGGGATAATGTGTTATTGAGCTATTAAAGCTCTGATCATGGCAGGAGGGTAACAGCAATAGCCAAGCCTCAGTTAGAACTTCATTGGTTACTGCATTGTCCTCCAAGGGTATTAATCACGGTCCATACACACCCTGTCCAGCCAGAAATGCTTCAATTCAGTGAGTTAAATAATTAAAATATTATGATATGAAACATTTAAAGGTGTGTTTTATTTTTTTAGAAATTTGAAAATTAATTAAAATATTTAATTTTTTAATATTAAAATTTAAATAAAAATAATAATTTAATTTATATTTTAGGAAAAATAAATAATTTAATTAAGCTGTATAAACTTAATATGCATGAGATCTTTTCACTCAAGAAAAACCGTATTTGAGAAGAAAAAAAAATTCTCGAATAATTATTACAAATCAATACTAAAACACAAAGCACAAGTAAAGACAGTATTTTGAAAAACGCCATCGCAACTAGAATAAGACAAGCAGTCAGTAATTTCGTAATTTTTTTAGAAAAAAAAAGCACGTAAAATATAAAAAGATATATATAAAACAAATAAAAAATAATAAATATATAAAATGAAATAAATATAAAATTAAAAATTAAATATATAAAATAAAAAAATATATATAGCTAAGAGCCAAAACCAACCACAGTTGAAAGGTACGGTAATCATTCAGGTGCTGTTGGTAATCAATAGCGTTAATCTCCAGATCTAAATCCTTGTAAAATAACTGCAAGGTCAAGGGGGTGTCGGACAGGATTCATACACTATTAAAAAACTTTTTCGGGAATTTGATTTCCTGGAATATCGTGTAGGAAAAAAATAAATAAATAAAGGCAAACGAACAGACACAAATTGTATATACTTACCAAGTACTTGCATATAAACACGGGTAAAGATGTTTTTTTAGAAGAGAAAACACGTTAAAACACTAATAATACTCCAGTGCAAAATCAACAGAAGTTAATTCTGATTATAATTGGTGAGGATGAATTTTACGACAATGAAATACTGCACGTCTCTGATGTACATTTGCTCTGTCATATTAGTTAACTGGTTGCTTAAACTGCTTACCATGCTTATATTAATAAATTTAGCAATAATTTCTAAGCAGTCGAAATTTTTTTTCCGCAAGTAATTAGCAAAAGAAATCATTAAATGCTATACTCATGAGAATAACTCGGAATTGCACAGTCAGGAATTAAATTAGTTGACGACTAGCGATCTTAACAGTTTAAATATATTAATTAGATGCATTTAAATGAATAGGCTGTTGCTATTTCGAAAAAATAAATTAATGTAGTTATTAATCAGTTTGTTATAGATAAATGATACTGAATTTCATTATAATTACTTTAATAAGTTCTAATAATAATGTCAACAGTTCTTTAATAACTCGATTTATTGAAAAATATGCTTCATTTTATTGAAATATGGGCAAGAGGGCGATGAGCAATGTTATATATGGGTGCATGCTAAGCGTACTGAAATTCCAATTTTTTTAAAACTTTTTTTAGGGGATATTGTAGTTATAAATTCATAATTTTTAAACAGGTTCATTACTCTATCGTGCTATCTCTATGATTTTATTCTACAGTACAGTAACAATAAATAAGACTATTTCCAGTAAGTTCTCTCCAATTTCATAGAGGTCGCGGTGGATGTAGTGGCAGAAGTTCTCTCCAATTTCGTATTTACAAATATCATCAATATTACCAAAATCACCGTAAGAGGTCGCGGTGGATGAAACAAACAAAACAAAAAATAAAAATAAAAAAGAGACAATTTCTAGTATTTTTTGAAATGGAAAATCTAACGTCCTTTTTTTTTTTTTTTTTTTAAATTTGATTTCTGGTACCATCGTGCTGCCGGAATTCTTTTTCGATTGTTTATTTTGCTGTCAGTGAATCGATGTTCTTATTTTAATGAGTTGGGAACATCAAAAATGGTGTTTAATGTTGTTGCGAACGTGAATTTAAACAGTTTGTATAACGCGTACTGTCAAAGACAGAACAAACGGCGCACAATGTTCAGCGCGTGCAGCATCTAGATCCCGTCGTTTGATAAAAAAAAAAAAGTAAAAAAAAAAAAGAAATCGAACGAAGGAGTTAAAAATCATTATCGTAGACTGGGTGTCAGGGAATATATTTATGGAAAAGTGTTAGCGGTGAGAGACGAAACCAATCGACAGACAACTACGGAGATAACTGCGCTAAGAAAACGGGATCGGTAAAGAGACGATAATACGGACATCAAGAGCAGTGAGCGAGTATGAAAGGAGGCTGTTTTTTGTGTGCAGTTATTGGGAGAGTCATTAAAGAGAGAAAAGGGTTTTCGGAGAGATATGGCAAGCTATTATTCACCTACACCCACTGACTTGCACTCTTTCTTCGCGGAGGAAGTTAAAGGCCACCCGAATTATATCATGCGTGGCATATTATGCGAGATATGCAGATAAGAGAAAGACAAAGAGAAGATGGATAGACAGAAGAGAGGGAAAGAGAGAGAAATAGTAAGCGAGATAAAGAGGGGAAAGAATAGACAGAAGCAAATAGTGAGAAAGTTGGATAAATACAGATCCCCATGGCTCATTCTCTCTCTGTTACGAGGGATTTGTAGAGAGAGAGAGAGAGAGAAAGAATTTTTTGTTGGACAGATAGAGAGAAAAAGAGAGCATTAAAAGGTTACACTAAGTGGGACTAAATAAGAAACCGAATAAACTAGTAGATAACATGAAGAACAAATAATATTATTTATATAGATAGACAGATAAAGAACATTAAAATAATAAAATAAAAATATTGAAAGAGAGAAAAATACTGCGGAGAGGACGCCGAAGGGGCCTAGCAAAATAAATAAATAATAACAATAATAATTAAATAATTAATTACAAGAGCATTGGAAAGATGAATAGATAGAGAAAGAAAGAAAGAAAGACAGAAAGAAAGAAAGAAAAAGAGGCCATAATAATACTATTATTAAGAGGCGGTGCTAGAGGGGAAGAGAGAGAATGTTGAAAGAATATATAATTTTTTTATTCCACTTAACATATACATTTAATACACATTTCCATGGGTGTGAACAAATCATTGTTGATATTTTAAAACGGACTAAATCTTGATAAAGCAGCAAACTTCTAAATATAAAAACGAGTGAAAAATAAAGGGTGAATATGTGTATTTTCCTTGCGTGGAGTAAATTTCCGATCTATGTATGTGTTATTCCAAATTGTCTTCTCCAATTCAGAGGAAAGTATCGTTTGGATTCTGTTCTTTATTGAATAAAGCTCGTAACCTCCACATGGAGATTTTTTTTTCTTGGAGTCATTGCAATACTTAACAAAGGCGTTCTCTCTCTCTCTCTCTCTCTCTCTCTCTCTCTCTCTCTCTCAGTGTGTGTGTATGTGTGTAATAGAAAGTATACTAATAGCTTTAACGGCAATAAAGAAGACACATAGTGTCTTCTCTAGTCTGTACGGAGTAAATAACAGCGGCCTTCTTGGCTGGAAGGATTGTTAAATTCATGGGGATGTATTTCGGAGAAAGTTGAAATTCAGCTATGTTTCTCTTGAATTTCTGCAACAACTGACATGTCGTTCAGAAGCTTCCTAAAGAAATAGTATAATATCCAAATATAATATCGATATATATTACTATTATTATTATTTGCTACTTCACTATTATCTGCTAATCGCCTTGCTTGCAGACCAGTTTAGATTTTTGTGTACCCGAGTTTCCTGGCTAGATTATTCGCATGCACCCACATTCAGTGCTTAAATAGGAAGTATTCGCATAATTCTGTAATGTTTTGCTGCATTTTTGGCTATAACTAGTAGAGATATAAGATAATGTTCTTTTTACACAAGTTCTTAATGACTTGATGTGCAAAGAAAAATAAATCAACACAAAGACGATGTGCCGAAACAGAAAACGACACTCTACGATGTTCCGATGACACACACAATTATGTGTGTGTGTGTGTGTGAAATATTACTTTAATGATTTTATTCGAGTATATCTGTTTTACCCTTAAGCATAGACTAAAGCCAATGTTGGCTTTCAAAACTAGTTCAATCGGAATTCGGGTGGTTAAGCCTTATTTCCTTGTCTTCTATGTATGTTACGTGTGTCCTTATGGCCACTTTGCCGGTTTTGCGGGATAAAAAAAATCCTATTTTTCCGAGAGGAAAAACACCCTACCATCTCCATATACGACAGGTTAATTTGCCTTCAATTGAAAGGCTCTCATAAAGGTTCGTTGCGTCCAGAATTCGGTCTTTCTAACCGAAGGTTTTTATAAACAGGTTTATAAAAATCTTTCGTGGGTGGGAACCACATGAAAAAGTACGATCACACAACAAAGGAGAATATAGGTTCAGATAGTTGAAAACTAAGTTCAACAACTCAAGCTACACAACGTACAAGCAAACTTATCCATTATAAAAGCCTTTTAGGGAGATCAAATAGACTAAACAGAGAGAAAATATGGAATACGAGAGAGAGAGAGAGAGAGAGAGAGAGAGAGAGAGAGAGAGAGTAAAATAAAATTAATGTTTTCTGGGTGGATAAATAAACAAAGATGGCAAAGCGAAGCATTGACTTCGCCTCATACCGAACAGAGAGGAATACACCACAGTAAGCTGGCTAAAATTCCTTGGACGTAAATATGGGCATAAAAAGCTTCTCACATTTCTCCAGGCGTAGTTAATATTCCGGGAAGAACAGGACAGGCATGCGGAAAGCTCTGCTTATGTACACGAGTAAGTATTTGTCACCCTGCACGGAATAAGCAAGCCAGCCAAATGGCTACCGGTGAGCACGAATAATAGTTATATTTATTAGTATCCAGCCTTCTTTTAGCTTCTCTAATCCGTCATTAGTTTTAAAAAACTGCTGCGGTCCAGGACATGTGCTAAAACGCAAGAAGGCAACCAGCAACGAAATTGCTTCATCGCTGCCACTTTCGGCTGCCTGTCAAAATTCCCCATTTTTGTGCACTGCCATATTTAGCCAGGCTTGCTACCATAACTTGCTATAATGGAATCACTGCGTTCGTTAATGCTCTCTTCGGGCGCTTGATGGCGCGTGTTCACGTACACGCTCCTCAATTTGCGTGCTTAGCACGTGTGCGATGGAACAGCACGAAGGTTACATGAGAGAGAGAGAGGTTTATGAAATGAAATAAGAAATCATTTGGCTACAACCTTTTCATATAGATGTTTTTTTACTGGAAAAAAGGGTCTTTCAGATAGGTTAAAAGGCTTGTGGTTAATAAAATCGTTCTTTTTTTCCGAATGTATACCACAGTTTAGGTGATTTTTACCTTACATATTAATCTTTTTATATTTTCATTAAGATTTTATTAAGATATTCCTGCGATTTTAAATACATTTCTAATTGTTTTGATCAGTACACTACAAGAAATAATTTCGGTACCACCATGTATAATCTTTTTTTAAAAAAAGAGAGAAGGAAAAAAAAAGAGAAAAATGGGTTTGTTTGATAGTTTTAGATTATGAGAGAGATACAACATCGTGTTAAATTTACAAGATTTAATAATATAATTAATATATTTTGAAAGCAATAATAATGGAACTGATATTATTATTAAATTTTTAATTAATTAACAAAAATTTTACTTAAAAATTAAAAATAATTAGAAATATAAAAAAAAACACCTTTATATGTTTCGTATAATTTTATTTTATATAAATATCATGAAATTTTTATTTTTATGTTCTATATATGTTCTATATTTGGAAAAGCCAAAAGTCCATTTTTAGAACTTCCAGGGTAACAAATGGCAATGAAGTTTTAACTGAGGCTGGGCTATTGCCGTTACCCAGCCATGACTAGAGCTTTTTAGTTCATTAACACTCCATCCATACAGATGACGGGTATAAAGAGTCCAGGACTCAGTTCATCGCCCAGTTCTTTTAAGAACTTATTTTTATTTCATATGAAATGAAAATCGCTGAGACGGGCGTATCATCAATACTGCCAGGGATTAAGTAGTCAGATGTGTTGATATTACATGCCTTTATTTATTAGATACTGATTATTACTTCCCACCCCCGGGTAACTCAGTAGCGCAATCGGGAGGTTATATGTATCATCGGTGCTTTTTTTTTTTAATGTGAATCCTATTCACAAAAGATTGCATACCCATAGCACATTAATATCACGGGTGTTCCAAGGATCAAATAATCCGGCAACTCAACTGTACAAATTAAACGTCTTTTCTGGAGTAACTTAAGGCCTCTAATAAGAAAGATGATGGACTCACACTTGAAAAAAAAAATTCTGTACACATAAAGATATTCTAGTTTAGTCAGTATAGACGAAGCTCTTTGGTCGGAGAGACCTGAGTTCGATCCCCGACAGTGACGTGAGGAACCTTTACCTGGTCTCTTTCGACTAAAGGTGAGTTAGCCAGTCTCATATGGAGGTAGTCCCGCGATTAGCCTAGTGGCTATGCCCTTCGCAACCATATGCCTGGGGAAGGAGTGTCCTAGGTTCGATTCCCGTCGACGACGTAAGGAGCTTAAGGATCTTCCTCAGCTATAGCCAAGTTAGCCGGTCTTGGGCATGGACAGCAGGGTTTTCCCCCAGTTTATCTGGGGGGTTTCATCCCGCAAGCAGGCAAACCGGCCCCGTGAACACACACGGATACAGTCAGGAATACTTAAGACAATCCCTCCAGTCATAGGTCTGAATTGTCAGCTATGCCGGTCCCGAGCCAGGATTCACGGCCGTTGAATCACCATACGAAATGAAAATGAAAATATGGAGGTAGAGGGGTTTTTTCCACCCGGAAACTCGGGGTTTTCATCCCCAGAAAAGGCAAACCAACCCCGTAAATACACACACACACAGATTTACAGCCACTACTTACGACATTACGTGGAAGAGTCCTCACCACATGTTGTTACGCCCGTAGTTAACCATGAGTCATATCATGGTCGTCAACCTACTAGTTAGGACACGGCACATTAATTAAGAAGATTAAGAGAGCCAGAAGGTTAAAGAGGAGATCTATCTATTCTGTCAAGTAGGTCCACACGGAAAGATCTGAATTCTAATTTTCACGGAAGACCGAAGGTGCCGTCGGTTTCGTTTCCCCAGAAAACAGACAAACAAGAGCTAGAAAAAGCACGCAGTTCAGATGAATATGCTGTCCCAAGTTCTAACATGTCATAAATCGCTTCGGTCATGATTTTAATCAATGCTACTTACTTTGGTTTCTCAATTCCCTTCTGGAATGGCATTGCAATATGAATAAAGAATACTATTCTCTTCTTGGCATGCCTTCAGTCCACTGAACACTTATTTGTGTCTTTTTTTAAAAAAAATTCTCCTTCTCTTATCTCTCTTTCTTACGTTCTGTAGCCCTTATTTATAACGGTGCTTCCATATTATAGATTCTTCTTTTGTGTATGAAGTCCAACATGGGAAGGTACATAACCAATTACGGTTTGAACAAATGCATGATAAATATAAACTATAGAAATCATTGCAGACTGCCCTCTCTATGCAATTCCAACGAAAACAACTTTGTCACAGCGATAATTTAATAGCCCCCCGGCATTTAGCCAAGATTAATGACATCTACTTATCTGTAGGCTTTCCGACTTAATAAGTACCGTCTATAACCCATTGCTGTAAACTGTGTCTTGTCTAACAAGTCACACTGACACCATGTAACGAACTACTTTGGGTGTGCAATTACGTTTAGCAATTACATTCATATTTCTTGTGAGAACCCTGTAATTTTCTTATAAATACCACGATAATTAGAAGGAAGTTCCATATTGAAATACCTGTCTATATTTTGTCGATTATAAATAAATGAATTACAATTTCAGCAGGTGTCGCCCTAACAACATTTGACAAACCTGTGGCATATCGCTGTCATTGGTATGACGCATGCGTGGAGACATCAATTTGCAGAGACTGCGCAGATCTTATCTGATAACATAAATAACACAATCGGTTTTGTACAATTGCCTTTACGTTTATCCCATTTATAATAACAAAGGTATGATATTTAAACAATGGAAATATGATCACTAATAACTATTCTGTAATATAATATTAGTTAAAAAATAATACTATGCTAATTAATTATAACGTTAAATAAAAACTTTTGGTTACTTAAAGATTATTAAGATATATTTTAAAACACTTTATTTTTAATTCGATATATTAATTATAATCATTTCACAGTTTAGAGTAAGGGAAAATGAAGACACTCTTGGAGGGTAATGGATGGCAATGCTGTAGCCAATGAGGTTCTAACTGAGGCTTGGCTATTGCGGTTACCCTCCTGCCATGATCAGAGCTTTAATAGCTCAATAACACCTTATCCCTACACTGTTCTCTACAGATAACGGGGAAGATGAAAAGCATTCTTGCCTCGCCCCTTTAAGCCAGTCCTTATAAAGACTTTATATAAGGGAAAATGCATTGATTAATTTAAAGTGAATAAATTTCATTTTTAGTTAGAATTAACTAACTAGATAAGTACCATTAGTTCCAAGTAAACATGATTTCATAAAAACCTTGTTAATGCTAGCACATTTAATCCTATCTGCTAGCTTCGTGTACGTATTCACTATTCGGTTTGTTTGTCTTGCGAAATGAAAATCCCGAGTTTCTGGGAGGTAGAGATAAACCTACCACCATCTTAACTCACTTTCAGTTGAAAAGTTCTTATGAGGGTTCTTTGCGTTCTAGACGAGATTCGAATCCAGGTCATTCCAACCAAAGGACATTTTTGTTATCGACTGAGTTACGAAGGTTCTAAATTAAGTATAAAATTAGATGAACATATTAAATTAATCAGAATATTATATAAATCAACATTTTATTTGAATATATCTTAAGAACTAAAATTATTTATTTATCATATTCTTCATTCATGTTTTAAGTAAATGAATGTACATTATTAGATTGGCTAAGAGAACTTATCATTTATTATTATTAATTTTATTAAATGAAAATAGCTAATTCCGCTGAATACGATACAACTTTTCCTATATCTTTGATAGAATTAGTTGACAACCCAGAAAGGTCCTTATCATTTATTTATTATTATTAAATGAAAATGGCTAATTCTGCTGAATACGATACAACTTTTCCTATATATATATATATATATATGTTAAAGATACCAAGCAATTTTAAACTTTAAACCTGGTTTTACTCCATTTCCCAAGTAAGCAAACAGACTAAAAGTCAAGTTTGCGCCTGCAATTGATGCAAGTCTAACTGATCCCACAGGTAGTGCAGGATCAGGGCAACTCGTGGCAAAGGTGGAACAAGCTCCGATCACTAATCTTAATATTTACCCTTAATGCCAAAACACATCTCCAAGAAGGGGATGTATGATGTTTTGTATTAAAGGCAAGGAGCCACTACCCAGACCGGTTTCGACCTTTATTGAGGTCTCGTCAGTGGGAGCTAGGCTTTGAAATACCAAGATTTAGTAATGCAGAGCTTGTAAGTATTTCGCCAAAACAAGTTACCATAAACCATACTCCATACTTGGGAAATGGAGTAAAACCAGGTTTAAAGTTTAAAATTGCTTGGTATCTTTAACATATTTATACCCAAGGTAAAAATACTTTCTACATATATATATATATATATATATATATATATATATATATATATATATATATATATATATAGAGAGAGAGAGAGAGAGAGAGAGAGAGAGAGAGAGAGAGAGAGAGAGAGAGAGAGAGAGAGAGAGAGAGAGACAGTTGAAGATGTCCTCCCGCGATGAGTCTTCGGACTCCTTGGAGGTATCAGGAATAATAATAATATACATATATATATATATATATATATATATAAATATATAAATACGATACAACTTTTCCTATATATATATATATATATAAATATATAAATACGATACAACTTTTCCTATATATATATATATATGTCCTTGATAAAACTAGTTGACAACTTGACAACCGAAAGATTCCTTTTTTAAAAAAATTTATTTAATTCTTATGAATGCAATATTTATTTTAGGATATAATATATTCTTTCATTTGCTTTTAAAATAAATAAAATTTTCCAAAATATTAATTAAGTTAAGTTACTAATTACATATACATTAAAGTTTTATACTTAAAATTAATAATTAAAAATGAATAACATATTTAATGTTTATTGATTATGTTTATTAACAGCTTGAAATGCAGTTTTACAATAAATCCGTTTGACACTAATATATATATATATATATATATATATATATATATATATATATATATATATATATAGTTGCAGTAATTTTAAGGATTTTCGAAAAATCCTATTTATGGTTTCAACCCAAATTAAAAATCAAAATTACAGGAATTCTTTGAGAAGAAAAGTGATCGGATTATAGATTAGTACTGGGTTTTCTGCCATTATTAATTTATTTTGTTATATTAATTTAACAATGTATTATTAATAAATTTGTTAAATAATAATAACAAATATAGTATCTAAATTTAGATTTTTTTTTAAATAAACGCATAAGTGTTAAATTAATTCAAATTATTAAAATTATGAACTAAATAAAAAAATAGAATGTTCTAAATGTAGTTTGTTTTTCTCTTGTTCTAATTCCAAATAATATTTAAAAAATAAGCTGAGATTAAAACGCAATACTCTGTAAGTTATTCCTAGTTCTCTCAGTTTCCGGTATTGTTTGATGGTTTGAAATTACAGTGAACGAATTTAAATGGAGTATTATTTTACACGGAGACAACACAGAAGGTTAGACAAGCATTTCAAGATGATCGAACTGTTCTTTACGGCTCTCCTAGTCTGAACTTGAGACTCGCAGCAAAACAGCTCATCTAACCCATCAAGCGACACCAGACTAGAATGCCGACATAAATGACTGCTATGGTAGGTTTGTTATGGAAATTCCTGCCAAGTATCACTACATTGAAAATGTGTGACCTGAATTTTTATTAGGCTCTCTAATGCTTCCGGTTTGTGTGTTTCATTTACTTTACACGTACTGCCTCTTACCGCCACCTAGTAGAGACATTGGGAAACGAGACAAATGCTAGCAAAAGATAAAATACATATTGTTTGAAAATAATTTTATATTCTTGCAAATTTAAAACAACTTTTTTCATTTTCCTCCTAAACTAAGCATATAGCTCAAAAAGCAGTTTGTCGTGATTCGTTGATTATTTCACTTTGAAATGCTGAAGTTAATATTTAAAATAATAGGCGTACATAATCAAGTTCATTTGAAAAAAAAAAGCATCTATCCAAGCAATTGAACAACATATTAAAATATTTTTTTGTAAAAAAAATGTCAACTTAATTATAATATTGGTTACAGAAAAAAGAAAAAAAAAAATTATTTTCAATTACCGATGTCAAAATATATTTTTAGGCTACAAATATTGCTCGTTTCTATCCGATACAACAACAAAAAAAAAAACCCTCCGCCGCCAAAAAAATAAAATAAAATATCCCCCCCGCCATCGAATAGACAAGGTTGTACACTAATCGATAAGTTCATTATATATAATTCACTAATTCGTTTATCTGTGGTGTATAAGTATTTTTAATCACTTCTACGTCATATTAAGATCTTAAACTATATACACAGATCAAAATAAATAAACAAACCTAGTTATTTCTTAGAAAAAGCATTTAAAATTTCGAAATGGGTAATAGGAGACGCTATAAATATATTGGATTTTTCGATACTGCTACTTAGAATCACGACATTTGGAACGTGGTATTGGTATTTTACAACGACTGTTTAACTGGTCTAGATTTGGTAAATATATCAATTAAATGTTTTTAATTAATGAATAATACTTATTAATACCAAAATTTCCGTTTTTTGAAGTGGTTAACCAAGCCTTGAAAAATTGGTTAGTGTAAGGATTCAGGAATAAGTAGGCGATATGAAACTTAATGAGGAACATGGCTCTGTTAAGAGGCTCTCTTGTCTTAGTAATCTATCCGTATTTTATAATAATGATCATTAAGTGGAGGTAAAGGAAGGGACTACACGATGATAGTACTGGACTTTGCAAAGGTCTTTGACAGAATACCGCACTGTAGGTTATTACATACATTAGGACAGTTGGGTAATAATCTAGTGGCTTCATTAAGAGGGTCTCTGACAGATATCAAAGAGTATAGAGGAACAGAGTCAAAGAGAATGAAGATAAGTGGGATGCTACAGTACTCAGCCCTTAGGACACTGAAGCTTAATTTGTATATTAATACTGATCTGGAAGGTTTGAAGAAGAATACACAGTTGTTTGCTAGTAAGGCAAAAATTAGGAAGAGTTATAATGTAGCATGAGTTTAGGATTAATGAATGAAGGGTTAGATAGGTTTAATGGATACCTCAGAAATGTTTCTAGTTGATTTGCATTTTGGACGGAAGGGATTGTAGGCTGTGTATCATATTGCCCTTCAAGGTAATATGATACACAGCGTGGGTGCTAACGATTAAATAATTCTAATAATCTGAATAACAGATGTTTAAAAATGTATGTTTATATAAAGGCACGCATCAATTCAAACACTCCTAGCCTTGAAATTGCTTGCCACTCAGATATTAGTGTTATGCACACTTGGCTAGTCATTTAATTCAAACTTCCATTACATTGTCATCACACATTTGCAAGCAAACTTTTTTTTCTTGTATTTAATGGAAGAAATTTAAAAGCAGAAAAGGAATATCAGTGGTCATCTTCATTATTCTCTGCGAATATAGATATGGCATCTTTGGAGTAGAGTAGTTTTTTTTTTTTTTTTAATATCTTAAATATACAGCTCTGTAGTAAGAATTAAAGTCTGATGTCATTTTTGTGTAACAGATTGCCAATTTTCTTTAATTTGCCTCTTCTGTTTCCCTATTTTGAATGTGCATGACACGATCTCCTTGTCCCCAATCATCTTTCATTTATAACCTTGACATCATGTCTGAAAACTTCGGACATCACTACTCTAAACTAGCCTTGATTCGCTTGGTCTACCTTGTACTGATCAGATTGCCTGGGTTTGGAAAATACAAAAAAAGGGAAAAAGTGCACAGTAACTAAGATGATATCAAGATTATGGAATGTTGGCTATGACGATAGATTAAAGAGGTGTGGATTGCAGAGTTTGGTAAATATAAATTGAAAAGAGAGGGATTTTATTGGAGAGAATATTCAAATACATGTCAGGAGGGGAAAGAAAAAAAAGAAGGGTTATCTCCTGGAAGTTGAGTAGAGAGTATAATCAGCCAGGGGGTAAGCAGTGAATTTTTTTTTTTTTTTGCGTGGGAGGGGGGGATGAGTAGTTTAAAACTATCTCCTTTCTGAAGAAAGGGGAAAGTTTCGACGGCGAAATAACTTAAAGAAAAGTATGATATGCAATAGATGAGATCAACTGGTTCTCTCGCGATGAGTCTTAGGACTAGAAGGAGAACTAGAACATACTCCGCTAATAGTAATAATAAATATCAGCCAAGAATAATAAAAAACCTCATAAAAGATAATAAGCTAAAAATTAAATGGTAAATCAATACTGAAAATGCAACAATTTAAAAGTAAATTGTAATTGAACACATTATTCTATGAATGTATTTGAAATAATAAATAAAATCATTATAAAACAATCGGTAGAAGTTTGATTTCATGTTAATTAAAAAAAAAAACCTCAAATAAAGGAGAGATTTCTATAAGATAAAGCATAGCAAAAATAAGAATAGTAACGCAATAGATCAATAACTTATTGTTGATTTATTATTAATTAAATAAAAAGATCATAATCTTTTTATTGAGTAGAATAATATTATTATTAGTTAATAAAGAAACATTTTAAGATTAATTAGCAATATAAATTACAGTCGTTCTTTTTAATTGGACTTGTGCATATTACATTTTTTTCTTTTTCAGTAGCAGAGGATTTCACCGCGATTTTATATATTTATTACATCGTTGAAAGGGCAAATAAGACATCCTTTTGATCTGTCCTTATTTTCCCTTAAACTATAAGGTGGAAAGCTTTTTCGATGATGAACGTATGCAAAATCGGAGATGTTACTTAACTCTTTTCCTCTGAGTCGTTTGTGTGTAACAGAGAAAAAAAAAATGTTGTTCGTATCCAGCAGTCTGTCGACTTCAGAGTGAATAAATGTTGTCGAATCGAAAGATAAATGATCATTTCTCCCTTTCAAATAGTGCACAAGTTGAAAGAACATAAAACATTACTGTAGTTCGGAGGAGAAAGTACCTGCGTGTTAGCTTTGCCCGATATTGTAAAGGAGGCCTAACAGAAGTTGCAATAACTGGAGTTCGGCACAGGAGCATCTCTTATCTGTGCAGAGTGTGTTAGCGAATCAATTCTGCCGTCTCTCTCTCTCTCTCTCTCTCTGTAGCTGATTACTTTCCGTTATTGTCCCATTTATCGAGGTAAAACAAAAGACGTCGAATTTGCAGCAATGATAACAACTTCCTTTCTGCATTAGGAGCGGTTATCTAAAGCGACTGATAAGGGACAACAGAATCAAGCGCTACAGAATGAAATATAGCGTCACTTTCTTCGCTAATATACATGACAGAATTATTATTTACCACGGCATGAAATATAGTTCTGTGTTCGAGATTACAATCGTTACCCGTGACATTAATGTAATTAGCTAAACACACCTGACTGAGTCTGCAAATCCAAGTGTGGGTATTGATTAAAAAAAAAAAAAAAATGCGTATTTGTTACTAATTAATAATTTATATGTTTGTTTATTATCTTTTATTTATTTATTTCTGTTTGGGAATCGCAACGAAAACTTGTTTAGAAGATGGATTTAAATTCCATTTGAAAATGTATCGATAATGAATTAGCCAGCAATATCGGATTCCTTTAAATACCACAAAAAGTGCATTTGAGATGATGATGATAGTGAGATTCGAAGATAAACTTCACAGTGCATAAATAATTATGCATTTATTTGAATATCATATCGATGGGTTTTTTACTACTCGAAATTGAAACAACATACATTACATATTGAACACGACATTATTTATAGCGACAAGAATTAATCCTACTCTTAGAAGTATTCGGTAGTAATAATTATGAATTCATAGAATCAGCCAGTTTGTCTCAGTTCAAAGGAAAATTTTATTTAGAAAATCATACATTGATAAATTATTAATACTGCGCCTTCATAAATATATTATCCGTGATAGCATGGCCTCTAATATAGGCCGCTTTTTAATTTATATCTATAATTCTAATTATTGGTATTAAAATAGTTTTAAAATATAAATATATTTCAAGATTTTGGCCTCTAATCTAGAATTTAACTACTACGCCTTTTCTTTTTATTATATTTGTTAATAATAATTGACTTCAGTTGGGATAAAGATAAATTAATTATTTTATAAGTAATATAATTTATAATTTGGGAATAATTATGAATGAATAATAATAAATTTATAAAGTACTGTATATATTAAAATTTTTCATTTGCTTAGAAAATTCATTTGTGAAGTATCAAAAAGCAGAAATGAAGAGAATTTTTCCATAATATAATTTTGAGTTATATAAAATGATTTATAAAAAAAACGAAAATTAAAATTAATGCAACCTAAGAATTTTGGAAAATTAAAATATAATCTAAAAAAAACTAATACACCTTTATTTTCTTTTTATTATATCTGCAAATAATGATATAATATATTTAAAAAGCGCGTAAATGGGGAAGTGAAAACGAGAAAAGTCCTTTTCCGGACTTCCAGGGTAACGTATGGCAATGCCGTAGCCAATGAAGTTTTAACTGAGGTTCTGCTATTGCCGTTACCCAGCCATGACTAGGGCTTTTTAGCTCAACAACACTCCATCCACACAGATTTTCTTCATTCAGATGACGGGATAAAGAGTCAAGGACTCAGTCCATCTCCCAGTTCTTTTAAGAAAAAGTGCGTACAAAATTAATTTGTACAGAAAATTCGCTCGTTAAGTACCGAAAAGCAGGTTAATTTTTCCATACTATAAATTTTAGTTATAGAAAATTATTTATTTATAAAAAAAACTAATAGCAAAAATTAACACAACATAATAGGGCGAATAAAACTGATATCTAATGTAGAATGGGAGTTCATATCTCTTCATCATTGGCCTCTTTAGAGTCAAAAAAAGTTGTGCTGAGAGTCAGCTTGATAGTGAGAGAGGAGGAGAAAGATAGAGTGGATAGTAGTAGATAGTTAAAAGAGGCATCAGTCGATCTACTTGGCCTGACTTAAATGCCAGCACCAAGCAGATCTCCGACATTATCTCCCTCCATCCGTTCTTTTCACCTTTCCTCGGTCAGTCACCTCTTCAGATGACTGCCCGAGGAAAGTGGGGAAAAACAAATGAAAGAAGCAACACATGAAAAAGGAACTAGTAAATAACATAGTAAATAACAATAAAAAGTACATATAACAATTTGTAAGACAGAACCAAAGAAATAAACTAGGTGAATTTCGAAATTTCAAACTGAATGATCAGAAGAGCGGCGGAAGATCCTGGCCTGGGTGATGCAGCCCACAAGGAGCTGCACCGCCTCGATGTAGGCCTTCGCAGCCCAGGTTCTCAGGGTACCCCCTCCTGTGGAATAGACAAATACCTTTTCATAGCAAAAATTCTAATCTGAAAGGGAAAGAGAAAAATAAAAAAAAATCCCTTTCTTCTTCTTTTTTTTTCTCGAGTCTGGCAGCTCAATACGACGGATCTACTGACTTGTCCGCCTGTTAAGCAAGGTTTACATCCTCCTGCTTTCTGTTGTTGTGGGTTTTGAGGATGTGATCTGCTAACTTTTCTGCTATCTAATGTATAAAGCATGCCACTTAGTTCTAATTAAATGTCATAATCTCCTCAAGAAGACATTTCACTTTGTTATAATATATTTTATTTATCAAAAGGTGTATGAAGTTTTTATGAATGCTATATAATGAAATCTAAAGAAAAAGTTTAAATCTAGATCTTTTGATAACAGATATCAAATAGAACATTTCACAGACGTTTTAAAACAACATATTTATATGTGTTGACAGCCAGACTAAAACTTTTCAGTTGTAATGGTTTGCTATAGATGACATTCTTCTCTGTCATTTCCTGTATGCTGTTGGTAATACCTTACAAATTATATATTCAATTTGCTACTATTTTTCCCAGCAAATATAACAGAAGACAGGTGGGGTCCACCTTGTCATTACCATCCGGGGGTGGGCATCGAATTCCAATATTCTGGAAAAAATGAAATGTACAAGAATATCGAACGCACATGTTGCCGTAAGCCAGCGTCCGTCTAGAAAACGCGGTCAAACGGCCAGCGAAACGTGGATAAATGACCACAAAACATCGATGACGAGAATTCTCTCAATTTTCGTTTCTTTGTGCTTTCGTTGTAATCGATGTTTTCAAAAAACTGTGCTTTGCAACGTCTTAAGTCTTTTTAAGAAATAGCTCGCTGCTTTTCCTTTTTTTTTTTTTTTTTTTTTCAAAACCGGGGTTGGGTAAGTGGGAGAAATAGTTTCACCATTGCATTACTGGGGATGTTTGGTAGTCGACCAAGCCATGCACAGTTAAACATTATATACTTGTCGATAATGTGGTTGTAGATCTAAATAAAGTTTGCCTGGCAAACAATTTAAAACATGACTTCGACTCTATGTTTCTGGTACGGAAGTTCCACAAGGAAAGCCATTTCATTAATTAAAAAAAAAAAAAAGGAGGGAAGGGAAGGAAAAAAAAAGCATAAACTGGATTCGAATTAGTTTATTCAAAGTTTAATTTCATAGATACAGCGCAATCTTAGTTACGTTAATGTTAATCCGTATTCATCTATGACTTTATCAAAAAATTATGGAAACACTTTTAATTTCTCTGTTCTCAAACAGAGAAATTTTACTTCACTTTTTCCCATTAATAAAAGAAAAGCAATAATTTCTCAAGATTAATATTAACCTGTCGGAATCTATAGGACTAGGGAGACTTAGGCGTAGGTGGACCGCAATTGGAATCGTCTTAGATCAAATGATAAGATCTGACAATATTGAGGTCATGACAGATTACATATCTGCAGAAGAATTTTGATAGGAAGTTATTAATAATCTGAACTTTTCATACAATATTATCATAGTATCATGTACATATCAACGTATACTATGGATCATGAAAAGATTACAGCAGTGTTTCTCAACATGGACAATTTGAATATTTTGCGGGGCAACTAGAAAATGATGTTGCATTCGTCACCTCATCACTGATATACTCAAAACACTCACTATTGTCAGCGAGGGGGTGGGACATCAAAATCTTTGAGGCGAGGCATGATCCAAAAAACGTTGGGAAATACTGGATTAGAGGATAAAATGAGGGCTGTTAACACTCGGGAGGTCGCATCTGATCTGACAGAGAAATGCTAATTGTTAACATGAATATTCTTTAAACTATATATTGTATAGGTTGAAGGTCATAAGTAGCTGTGCATTCATATGTAACGAATGATATTCCGCACTCTATTTTTCCGCAAACCTTTACATAACATTTTAACACATGTTATGTAAAGGTTTATGATGTTTGACAGTAAATGTTATCTGAGAGATACCGCGACCTCCGATGTCGGTATAGTATAGTTTAGTTGTTTTTTTTTTTATTCTTTGTTTCAATAATTTCTAGATTGTAACTGAAAATAAATAAACCATTATGTATTACTGAAATAGAGAGCCAAAGGCTTATTTTTATCATACATGTCATATAGGAGATGTGCTTTACATTTATGGCAAATACTGAGGACAGTGCTCTGGAGCTTGCCTCACCTTTACTCCGAGTTGCCCAGTACGGTACTACTTATGCTTGCGACCGCCGAAACTTTTAGTTTCTATATTTTCGGCACGAAACTCTTGAAATAATGTTGGATTCAATATTTATCATACATATTTCTATCATACATATTCTCTAGGAGATGTGCTTTACATTTATGGAAAATACTAAGGAAAGTGGTCTGTAGCTTGTTCCACCTTTACTATGAGTTGCCCAACGTTGAACTACTTATGTTCCGCCAAAACATTTAGTTTCTATATGTATATATTTGGCTATGAAATAATGTTGGATTCAATATTCACTTAATTTGTACCATCATGAATTATATTTGCAGTGTTTGTTCTTTATTATTTTTTGCATTTTAGCACATACTAGTAATGAATGTTTTATCTCTCAGCTATACCGTGTCCTACGCTATAAAATTACCACCGCGTGTTAAGTTTAAGTATGACTTCCGGTTAAAAATATATATTAAAAAAAAAAAATATATATATATATATATATATATATATATATAAAAGGAGTGGCTTAAAGGGGCGAAGCAAGAATGCTTTTCATCTTCCCCGTTATCTGTAGAGGACAGTGTAGGGATAAGGGGTTATTGAGCTATTAAAGCTCTGATCATGGCAGCAGGGTAACAACAATAGCCGAGCCTCAGTTAGAACTTCATTGGCGACAGCATTGCCATCCATTACTCTCCAAGGGTATTAATCACCGCATCTTACGATCGATTCCATTTAGATTAAAAAAAAGTTCTTAAAAGAACTGGGAGATGGACTGAGTCCTTGACTCTTTATCCCGTCATCTGAATGAAGTAAATCTGTATGGATGGAGTGTTGTTGAGCTAAAAAGCTCTAGTCATGGCTGGGTAACGGCAATAGCCAAGCCTCAGTTAAAACTTCATTGGCTACAGCATCGCCATTTGTTACATTGGAAGTCCTAAAAAGGACTTTTGATTGGTATCAGGATTTCTAATCATTAAAAAAAAAAACAAAAAAAAACTACATGAATGAGTTAAGATATTAAGATGGTATATACATTAAGAAAAGGTGTAACTATCACACATAAAATAATTCTGTAATTTTTGTTTATTTTCCGCGAAGAAAGAAATAAAACTTTTCAATCTCAAAGATGCTCTCTTGTTTCGTGAACAACTTATAGCGCTATTGAATACAGTGTAACATTAAGAACCCTTAGTATGAATATTATTTGTGCTGGTTGGAATTATGGCCGAAGCAGCCAAGGCTACCGTTGTACCATAATCCTTGCTCTGTCCGCTTAGGCGAGTTTGGATGAAAAATCAAAGTTCCAGAAGAAAAAAAAAACTATTTTCGCATCCCTATGAGATTAGCTTATTCACATTCAGTCGAGAAGTCCTTAAAAAAGCCCTCGCGTCTTGGACGGGGTTCGAACCGGTCGTTTTCAAACCGAAAAGCGAATATCGGGTAGTTCTCTCAACTGTACTACGGAGAAGCTCATACACTTATTTCTTCGTCGTAGATTTCGCACATGTTTTTTCTGTTTCACGACAAAAAAAATATCTAACGAAATATATATATATATATATATATATATATATATATTAGTCTTCAAGTCTTCAAGCCTCCCAAAGCACAAAACACACGCAACTGATAGACACAATCCTATAGGCCAATGCGAGATCATCATCCTGCTTAAAAATAGGCATAAAATGGGCTTGAAAAAGTTCTGCTTTGTCTCCAAAACAGGGTTTCTAAATTATCTAAACCTTATCTCACTCACAGTATTAATACGCGATAGGTTTACGATCTTTTCTGGGTGGGATTTGCATAAACAAGTATCACACCTGCATCTTGAAATTGTTACATACAATATTATGCTATCTCTTGCTTAAACTTGTATGCATTTCATATGTTACAGAACTGTTTCTGAGACTACAATAACCGAAATCGTGCAACTCCTTAAAATATTACCTACATTATTATTATTTTCGTAATAATAATAATATGCTTAACAAAGAAAAAGAATTATTTAATTATAATTAAATATACATTACTTCAAAATGCTTACTGAAAATATAATAAACTGAACGATGGATCAGTAAATATTTATTAATATTTTTTATAATTCTCTCTCAAGAAAATTTGCACAAACATTAATGAAGACTAAACATAATATACCGCCACTTGGCATACAACTATTCTCTTGATTTTTTGAACTTTTTTTTACAGATAACGTCAAAGTCTGAAACAAATGTTACTTTAAAATCTATTTAAATCAGAAAAAATTAAGGAAAATATTTTTGGAAATTATTTCTATAATATAGTATTTTAAAAGATTATAAATATTTGTCAGTTAACACATTTGTGGCACATCCAATAACCAAATAGTAAGTAATAACGAAATAAATTTATAAAAGTCGTTATATTTTCAAGTATCAAAGACTGTTCTGCAATGGTATGTGGTACACTCTAAATTTGTTGTCTCTTACTTTATACTAATTTCCGTTTGTTAGGCATTAAAAGGTTGAAAAACGACCAAAAATATCTCATTCATAGCTAGGAATTAGAAAACATTTTCTCCACTATTCTGGCTCAAAATGAATTCACTAATAGCTGTGATTGGAAGGAACAAATTCAGATAATTTTCACATGCTTGTATTGTATATTTTGTATTATATACGATATTATATATACGATTTAGTGTTGCACATTTTTCATGATTGATATTTTGTATTATATTATATACGATATATACGATATTATATATATATATATATATATACGATTTAGTGTTGCACATTTTTCATGATTGATATATTTTGTATTATATTAAATTATATACGATTTAGTGTTTTACACATTTCTCATGATTGATGATGGAAAATTTGATGATTGACTTACATAAAAAGTATTAAATTTCTCTCTAATATATTAAGTATATTTATTTACTTTTAAGCTGTAAAAATTTATTTATTTATTTATTTCTAAGATTAAATTTAAAAGATATTTCAAGAAGTAATGTTCCAAAGTTTATTTTAAGTTTTATCATTTTTATTACTAAATTATAATTTATTAGGAAAATAATTTAAATATTTATGAATAATATTCAAAACAATCAAGTAATACGATAATTGACGATAGAATATTCGACACATGCGCAATACAGAATTTATCCAACTAATGCAAATGATGTGGTTCATTTATTTAACAAATGCAAGTTTATGTAATTCAACAAATACACGGATGCTGGATATCATTTTATATGGCATATGCAAGCATTGACAATATGCATATATCAATATGAAAGAATTTGTGTAAATAATTAATTTATTCATATTTATTTCAGGATGTGATTTGTTGTAAAAGTCTGCATTACTGAAATAAACGAAATGTAAATATGTAATAAGTTTATAAATCATTAGCAGACGATATATGTCACTATTGAAATGGAATGTAAAAAGCGAAGAACTTTAAACAAAACTAAAAAAAAAAAAAACGATAACTTGTTATGAAAGAAACCAACAAACTTATAAAAAATAAAAGTAACAGCCGTCAAAAATATTTTCACTTTAAAATCATTCACTAAAATTATTGGCACGCATTAATAGATAGGCAAATGCTGCAAATTCTCTCGCAGAATCCTGTTTACAACTGCTGTATGTCTTCGAAGGTGAATAGGCATTAATATTGTCCTGCGTTCGTCAGCCCTACAGTGGCTACTTACTCCGTCTCCATGGTAACTGCTTTCCACGTCACTCACCGCCTCTTCCTCTTTCTTCAAGAGCGGCTAAATATGAAGAGCGTTTTGTTGACAGGAATTTGCTCAATAATGGGGAGCATTTTCACGAACTCTGCATGTTCTCCGACAAGAGGGAAAATATTAATTCCGGTTTTTCATTCAAGCCAACCGAACAATCTTGGTAAAGCTCTCTTGTGTGTGAGAGAGAGGACTCCAACTACAAGAATTCTTTGGAGGACAAAAGAACAAGAAGCTGTCATGACGGCTTAAAAGGAAGATGTCGTCATTTATTCTTAATTATTTCTTCTCCGTACAGCGCAAAAGAGTGTGTGGTAATTGAAGCAGTATTAATCAAGATGTCTGACTTTCAGAAGAAAAAGTGAGAAAATAGATGTACGTAAGATGGATCGAGATGAGAGATTGAAAGTAGGAAAGAAAGTTCTGATGGGATTGTTTTTCAGCATATTTAGAAGTGAATTCACGGTCAATAGGATTAAAATAATTCTCAACGATCACCCGATTTTAAAAATTAATTTCCAATTTATTATTTTAACTATTCTTTATAGACTCGATTACCATTTTCGAATATTTGTACAATAAAGTCGAATCAGAAAACTTATATTTTTATTAGCAAAACTGGTCATGCAAATGTATTTTTATTACTAAAAACTGGTTAATGTGTATTTATTTAATTAAAAAAAAGTAAAGGCAATTAGCACTGTAAACAAGAAGTTGTAAGTTTATCATTATAGTTGAAATCCAATAAAAATTGCTGTTCTAACTTAACAATGAAACAATCGATTTTTTCGTTTAATTTGTTTACTCTACCATTTTTTAAGAACTTATAAAACAATACTAGAAGTGTGCGTTAAGGGGAAAAAAGTGCAGGAACTTGGTCTTTTCTTTTCCGACTGAAATAGAAGCAATAAAAAATCATAAAACAAAGAAAACTTCACTTGTAAAAGCGCACACTACCTGAACACATTTTCAACCAATCAAATCAGCGACACGCCTGCATATGCTAATGAAGTACATGCTAATGACCTACGTGGCGTTGGTGTCTCTGCTCTAACGAATCAGGGAGTTGGTTAACTAGCGAATGTTGCAGGAAGCTTGTTAGTGAATTCGGACAGTAAATACATTAAGGCCTCGTTTGCTACTTTTTTTTTTTTTTTTTTTTAAGAACTTCTGTTTCTGGTTTGACCAGTGAAGAATTAAAGATATCGTACTTTCTTTTAAATAATTCTGCCTTTGGTTATCTCTTTCGCTTTAATTTGCCCATAGAGTATACTGCCAAAAAAGAGATTTAAATAAAATAGGAGTTCAGCGTCTAAATAATCTGTTTAAATTGACAGCACGTATTGTTACTAGTAATTTCAAGATAGAAATTAATGAGTGCAATAATCAGTAAGCGCGATAATATCTAGAAAGAAAAAAATTACAATTCGCTCTAACGATGTGAAATAAATTTTGATTGTTCACTTGAATGGAATTCATTTTAAATTCATAAATCAAATTTATTCGTTGTTATCAATGCTATTTGTCCGCTCCTAAGAACACTACTAAACTCAACATAACCTTATAAGGACTGGCTTAAAGGGGCGAAGCAAGAATGCTTTTCATCTTCCCCGTTATCTGTAGAGGACAAAAGTGCAGGGATAAGGTGTTATTGAGCTATTAAAGCTCTGATCATGACAAGAGGGTAACAGCAATAGCCGAGCCTCAGTTAGAACTTCATTGGCTACAACATTGCCATCCGTTATCCACCGCCATCCAACCCATTTTGACTCGACATAACCTTTGAGAGACTTAGATGTACTAAAAAATTTATATTAATATAAAAAAGGTGTAAGTTTAAAATACTTATTATTTCTGAATATTTTTAAATATTTAAAATATTAACTGAAAATTTAAATTATATACACATTTGTATTTGTTTTATATAAAGTATTTAATTTTATTTATTGAATTAAATGTTAATTTACTTTTTTACAATTTTTTAAAAAATCAATCCACCTGTTTTTGAGTAAACGAAAAAAAGACGTGATTCGGGAAAAAAAAGTCGAATTTGTCTATGTTATATTCTATTACTAATTGTATGTACTTTTACTGGATAAATAAGCAGATGTCATTTCCTGCTATCTACATATTTATATGCATCGTAGAAGACCGGGATAGCTAAAAAAAAAGGTCTCATTTATCTTTAATTATTATTTCTCATATTGCGAAGAAGAGTACAGTAATTGACGCATTATTAATCAAAATGTCTGCCACTGAGAGAAAAGTGTGATATTTACTTTCATTATCTAATGCACATGCGCAGATAGCTAAAAGGCTTTCATTTTCATGAAGCGTGAAAATGCACTGAGATGGCTATTTATCTTCAACATTACTCAAGTGCACTAATGGAGCTTCCCCTTTCAACTTGTTTTTACTTGACATTCTGAATTGGCACGAGTTATAAATACTTTCCCCATAACTAATTTATTTCTTCTTAGTTGTAATCTTACTTCGAAATCTCGTTTGATCAAATAAAAAAAAAAGATTACAACTCATTGTTGTCCGCATTTGACTTTTACAATTCAGTACAATGCATTTTTTAAGCAGAACATTCCTAACCTAGAGTACGATAATGATTTTAGTTTCCCTTTTGAATTTTTTTATGTGAATTCTGCCCATAAAAGGTAAAGTTATCATACATATTTAGCAAGATGGCAAGTTAAGGCTAATCTTGATCCACTCTTGACCTTCAATAACGTGGTTATACATCGTGTCCGAGAAAAAGGTCTACAAAAAGATTTTCATAAATGGACTCCTCAACTCATAGATTAAAAATGGAGTAAAAATCCACTAAAGCCAAGATAAATTTTTATTTTTAAAATTGTTGATGACATTTCAACCATCTCAATTAATTCTAAAAGTATTAGTAACCTTGCTACAAAAAAAAAAATTTGGAGTGGGACGTGATTTTCTAAATATTAATTAAAATTTCAATTATAATCTAGAACTAAACAAAATTACTTAAAATATTTTATTTAAAATTATAATATTTAAAATTATAATATTTAAAATTATAATATTAAAATTATAATATTAAAATTATATTCAACAATGTAATTTCAAAAAAATTCAGTTAGATGTTAACTATGCGTGCCGAAGGAGAATGGATGGAGCATGTTAGTATAGTGAATAAAACTAAACATTATCATCATCACCTTGTTCTTCCTCCATTAATATGTTACATCCAATGGCGTGTTACAGCCAGGAATCGGTGTTTCATAAACCCAATTTTTAATATGCCGGTAGGACTTAATAAAAATTAGGTTGTACTAGCAAATTTAATCTTAACTCTAAGCCTGTCGTGTCTCTCTTTGTTTGTTCTCTGATTATGTGTTCCAAACACCTTTTATAATCACCCATTATCACTTACGCATCCCCAGCCTGGAGTCACACCTCAAGTACAAATATCCTCAAACTACAGAAAGTGCAAAACAAATGTCTCCGCATGATATTAAACGCACCATGGTACGTCAGAAATGTCCAACTTCACCGGGATACAAATATCCCCTACATCTATTCTTTCCTGCAGTCTTCAGCAGTGAAGTTCTTCTCAGTGTCCTCTTCACATCCAAATGAATTAGTGCAACAAGCAGCCAATTATGATGAAACAGACTTCTCAAAATATAGGAGACCGAAGGCCATCCTACTTCCAAATGAAGATCTCTGAATCGCACCCACTCAGGCAGAGCTCTTAGCTCATAAACTTTTTCTCACATAGTAATCCTTATCAGATAGCAGGGAATAAAAAAGTATTTTGCTTCGCCCTTATAGTCAGCAACGTCTTGCGTCAATATGAATAGGTGAATCAATCGACCGCGAGATGCGGTGATTGATTCATTCAATCCAATATCCTTGGGGGGTAATGGATGGCAATTCTGTAGCCAATGAAGTTCTAACTGAGGCTCAGCTATTGCTGTTATCCTCCTGCCATGATCAGAGCTTTAATTGCTCAATAACACCTTATCCATACACTGTCCTCTACAGATAACGGGGAAGATGAAAAGCATTCTTGCTTCGCCCCTTTAAGCCAGTCCTTATAAGGACAATATGAATATATGAATATGAATAGAATATTGGTATTCCTTCTTCATCAGTAAGTATACTCTACTTAATAAACAGAGTTGCGTGTGTGGAAACAGAATATTATTTATTTTTTTAAAAAAGGATACCAAATTGGCAGTTTTACTAATTCTCCTCTATTGGATTGGTGCACAGCTGTAGCTGCAATTCTGTTCAATAGTGGAATTCTCTTATCAATTGAATATCAAAATCAGATGGAATGTTTACAACTTTTTTTTAAAAAAATTAATCTCCAACTTCTTAAGTTATTCATCTGTAATCGAGGTGTTGTTTAACATCCATGTCACATGCCGTATTGAAATCCACTTTTCGTAGATCGACAACGGCTTTATTAAATGAACAATCGACGCTGGCTTATTCGCAGAAATAAAGTGATGAAAATCTTCCATTAAACTCGGTATTTTTAAACAGTTGATTTAGGATTCATAAGCGTTGGAGGGATTTTCGTAATTGGCACTTTGTCTTCTCTCTTGCTTATCAAAGAAGTCTGAGAGTAACATAACGTATATGATAAGGATGCTTTGAAATACGGATGAAGCAGCTAAGACTATAAAGTATATGAAACCTACAATATGTGTTCTCTGATCGCTATGTATGTTTTGTATGTTTTCTGGGAAAAAGTCTGCTACGTCTGTATGAGACCGACTAACTCACCTTCAGACGGGATTCAAACCTAGGTCTTTCCAACCAAAGGTCAAAGGTCTGTCTTCCGCATAACTGTGCATATTCCATATGCACAGTTATGCGGTAATACAAACTAGTTAACTAGTTTTTTTTTTTTTTGTGTGTGTGTGTGTTGAAAGTTTTTTTTTTTTTTTTTACCTTAATTCTATATGTTCGTGTGTTGAGGCTTAAGTGCTGTGAAGAATTCATGTTGGAGGTTTAATGGAATATTATCTGCACTGAGAAATCAGGAATCAACCTAATTTAAACAAATACGGTTGCATAAAACTTCTGAAAATTTGGGAAACATTAATTATAAGAGATCCCGCTTTACATCCTAGGCCACCTGCAAATTGCCATAGAGGGCGCACCACCTAGATAGGACTTTAGTTTCATTCACTGTTGTATTGTATTTGTGTGTGTTGTTACAAAAAGTTTTTTGTAATCCTGAAGATGCCTCTGTGACTGAGACGAAATATTGGAAGTATTAAAATTAGTCTTAATCCTTTCTCAGTGCGGATAATATTCCATTAAACCTCCAACATGAATACCTTAGTTCTACTATACGTTAAAGATACCAAGAAATTTTATACTTGGTTTTAATCCTTTACCCAAGGAAGCAAATCAATGTTTTGCGCGTGAAATTATATTCACGTCTGAGCTACTTGTATATAGAGGCTAATGAATTCACATCACTTTCCTTAGTATGTATCCCATAATGCAAAGCACGCACCCCCCCCCTTTCGGACGAGTATAATGTTATGCATAATGGGAAGGGCCACTATCCAGACGGGTTTCGACCTTTATTGAGTATGTTTGCATTACAACCTTGGTATCTCTCGTGGGTCTGGCTTCCACTGATGAGACTACAATAAAGGTCGAAACCAGTCTGGATAGTACTCCTTCCCATAATGCATAGCATTATACATACCCGTAAGGATATGTGCTTTGCATTATGGGATACCAAGGCAAGTGATGTGCAGTCATTAGCCTCTATATACAAGTAGCTCAGACGTGGATATAATTTCACGCGCAAAACATTGTTTCTTGGGCAAAGGATTAAAACCAAATATAATTAAATATATATCTAAGTATCGATTACAAAAACGAAAGTATCACTATGTTGTACAACACAAAATTTTCTCATTTATTTTTATGACATACTTTGGTTTTCATAAATTTAAATTATTAATACTTATGAAAATCAAATACAAATAATTAACTTGTTAAACATACATTTATTAATTACATTTGATTTTATTATTTAATGCATTTTAGTAGCGTGTTGAATAGGTAAATTATATTTTATATATGTACGGAAATTTGTACAGAATAAAAATGGAAATCGTATTCGATGATTGTTATTTATGAATGAATTATAAAACTTAGATTTTAATAACAGTGCTAAGAAACTTGAAATTTTGTGAAGAATGTGTTTAAATTATATTTTTAGTCTAGTGTGAAAGATACTGGAAAAACAATTAAAAAAAATACCGTCGTTCTAATTGGTAACAAGGAAACAGTCATTCAAAGATCTACTTTTATACATCCAGTTTCATTTCTTCAGTGTTCTCTCTCTCTCTTACTCCGGTCAAGCCAGGTAGCCATCTTGCTTCTCATCTTCTCGCTATTCGTACTAGAGAGAGAGAGAGAGAGAGAGAGAGAAAGAGAGAGAGCGCTACTCTCCTATCTTTTCTAGACAGGCAACGGAGAGTAGGTTTGGTCTAACGTCTGGCCTAAGGGTTAATACCAAGTGCTGATGTTGCTGAAGTGTGCTCGACGAAGCATAAGTTCAATTCCGGAGAGCAGATGCCTGGTGCGGCTGCCTTGTTACCAACTCCCGTTGAATAAACAGACATGCTCCAAATTTCACTTCTATACTCCGCTCCTGCCTCATGCTTACTCACCAAGCAAGAAAGGATTATTTTATTTTGCACAAGGTAATTGCTTCGAGCTTTACCGAATTTGCATCTTAACTTTTTTTTTTTTTAAGTAAGCATTAGTAGAAGATGAGTTTCTTTTAAATGTTTAACTCGTTTTCTGCTTCGCCACTGTAACTTAAATATTCTTACAATTGTACACTGCCAATGGTGCCTTTTAAATTGTGGTTAAGGGATCACTAAAGGAGACTTGGAATCCCTTAATTTCAATATTAGAGATTTGGGGATCATTATCGCAATATTAGGAGAGATATTGTTATTTAATAACAATATTTCTCTTGATTGAAATCCTTAGAGTCGTTTTAGGACAATTAGGAGATTCGGACTTACAAGAGAGAAAGTGATAAATGTTCTTAATAACAGTGCTAGAGGATTTGGAAAGAAAATCAGTAATATGAATAGTTCATGGGGATCATATCAACATTTTTATAACTTTCACAGACCAACGATCCTTAATAATATTTTTTTTTCTAGTTAGATGGCCACATTTCATTTGTAGATATTAACGTAGAGCTGACCGGAATTTATCACTTAGAAAATCAGACGATAGTTCTCACCTTTCTCCATCCATTGATCTCCTGCACTCTTGATAATCCATTAAACAAAAACAGAAAATAAAATTCAATATATCATCACAAATATCCTTATTGATTTAAGATCCTCAACATTCACAATTAATAATTAATCCATATTAGCTTAATCAGTAGAACGAACGACGACACAGTCTTGCCATACGTATCAAATACAGCCGTCAGTGACTGCTGAACCATCGTAGATAAGCCTCCGCGTCCAGTTGTCTAACTGGTCTATAGCAGTGTCCGCACAGCTCTGCAAACTACCCACCGAACAGTCTAAATCCCTGGACATCTGTGACGCATCTGGAAGCTTCCTCTTCTTTTGCCCTAGAGTCACGTGATACTACGTGGCCAGTGGTGACCAAAGCAACGCTTAACCTTCCACTCTTTCTCCACTCGTATCTGCCAGCAGTAGGTCACTAGCGCTCTACCCCTGTAAAGATGCATCCCCCACTGATCTACAGTGTTCTGAGAAAAACGCCACTCTCCGTGCATTTTTGCGATACCGTTAAAATACGTACATATCCTATAAAAACTTACTAACGGGCGTTATAGAAGTAAACACACATCTCTATGACACGTATACGTTATATTAATCTTCATAATTCGATAACAAACAAATCTAAGATAAAAAACGAACTACATTTCAATAAGAAAGAATAACATACAGAGCATCTCATTATAAAGTTTTCACACATTTCTTACTCTTTTGAAGAAAGATTAAAAATATTTTCTTAAAATAAATATATTTTAAAGTTAAAAATTAAAATAAATTGAAAAACGATTAATTGTAAAAAAATATCACGCTTCATTTCTAACACCATTTTTATTTTAGATAAGTAAAAAATAAATTTATACACAAAAATGAACAGAGAACCATGCATTGACTCAGTCGGTGCATTTTACACCTGATTTTTTAACAAAACAATAAAATGCATTTGAGCTTGAATAGAAATAGATAAATCCATTTTATTTTATGCAATTGCTAAGCAACACGACTTATCAAGCGGTGAAGTAATGCAAAATCATAAAAAATTTCTATCACTTGAGATGGTTAGATATATTTAAAACCTCTCCTCTCTTCTTATCGGCATTCTAAATCTCTTCTATTCTTCTGTCTCACTCACTCTGTAATCTAGCGACAAGATATGAAAGCAACAATATACTGCAGTTTTTAAATGGGAAAGGCAATAAACAGAATTCTAGAAATCCTTCGGGGTAATGCAATATCATTGAAAAGGTAATTACATAATTAAATATAGCTTATGAGAAGAGGAAATCTTAAATTACTAAGCTATATTGAAAGATTATGAAAGAAATATATTTTTGTGTTAACGTTATCAATATATACTGATCTAAAATGCATCTTCATTTGTTTCTACAGATGAATTTTTAACTAAACGTTAACATAAAAATAAAAATAATATATACATACTAAATGATACAACGTTGAAATGATGGTTGAAAGTAAATTTATATTAGTTTTATATTAAGGTGTGAGAGGTATAAAATTCTCAAAAACATAAATTGAAAATATTAAAATTTTTTCTTATGTAAATTTTTCTTTTATTTTTGATTACTTTAAAAATCTAGTAAACTTATCTCGTAAACTGATATACGTTTACAGAAAATTCGAGTATGCTAAAACCGTTCGACTGTTCTATGCATAAAAACATTCTCAGAGCCATCTATCGGCAAGCGAACTTAGTGCATAGGTCACTGGTGCTTATGGAGAAATATTTTTTAGTTCCACAGCAAAAACATATACCAACTCCCAATTTAAGTAAATTTTAATTGATTATTAAAATGTTGATAAGCTATTTTCTTTAGCTATTTCATAAGAGTGTATAATAACTGACTCTCTTATTTTGCTTCGATATGAGATGCAGCCGCCTAGAAAAGCTATATTGAAAAAAAAAGCTATACTAAAAAAGGCACGGATTTAATTTGTGAATTAAATTCGGGCTAAAATTACAAATATGATGTAGGAAAGGACGAAACAAAAATAAACAATTCAATCTAAGATTAGTTCATTCTTTAAATTAACAATCTTATAGGTTGATATTCCGAGAAAAAATAATAAAGTCCACAATATAATAAGATAATAAGGAAGAAAGAATTACTAAACCACTAGGATGAAAGGAATGTGAGAAAGGCGGAGAGAGAGAGAGAGAGAGAGAGAGAGAGAGAGAGAGAGAGAGAGAGAGAGAGAGAGAGAGAGAGAATGGTGGGAAGTGAAAAGAAAGAAAGACACAATCACAGAAAATTGAAACATTTCCCCATCTAAAATAGGTTATACTTCACTGCATTTTTCAATACAATACAAAACATTTATTATACCTTCAGATCCACAAAAAAGTCTGTAAGAAAAATGATCAAATGCCTAGGGAGTAATTGAGGTACATATAAGCAAAAAGGTTACTTCTAAATTCACAAAAATGTAGAAAAGATGTATTTGATGTGAATAACGTATCCAGTAAGCTGTCTTGAAGCTGTCAAACTGCTGCGCAAATGCATCAGAAGAGGTTACTCGTATTCACAATTCAATACATCGAACAGCTTTAAAGTCCAACCATGTATGCATTTATTCTATCCAAGTTCTGAAATAGCCTACGGAAATAAGTATAATATTGCATTAGGTATTTGATATTTTATTGTTTAGCGTGCATTATACGACAATAAAACATCAAATATTTGTATGCAGTGTTTATTATACTTATTATTATGCGTAATAAAATATTCAGTGATATCTAACATGGATTTTTATAACGAATTTGCTAATAACTTTATATAAAGTAATTCATTTTAGGAAACCGGCTGCCATTAGTAACATGAGTACTTTTCTATGCATTCTGCGCATCTTCATTAGCATATAGACGGAATGCGCTTGCGCAGAAATTGACTTGTGATTTCTTTGTAAGTAGTTAAATACAAATTGCTCAGTTTGAAGCTATTTTTAACATTATGTTTTCATCAGAATTCATAGTAAATGCATAAATATAAATCATTAATATAATCCTTTAGTAAATTTATAAATATTTCTAAAACTAAGTTATTTTTACAATAAAGTTATATAAATATATATAAATTATAAATATAAATTGATATATAAATATATATCAATTAGTTCTTAAAGTTCTTAAAAGAACTGGGCGATGGACTGAGTCCTTGACTCTTTATCCCGTCATCTGAATGAAGAAAATCTGTGTGGATGGGGTGTTATCGAGCTAAAAAGCTCTAGTCATGACTGGGTAACGGCAATAGCCGAGCCTCAGTTAAAACTTCATGGGCTACAGCATTGCCATTTGTTACCCTGGAAGTCCTAAAAAGGACTAAGATCTTCGGATTTCATAATCTCTCTTATATATCAATTACTAATACTTATAATCATTCTATAACGAAGTTATATATAAATTAGAAAAGTGTAAGAGCATATTGTCGTAATTTTACGAAATATATATGTAGATAGATGCGTGGTTGATTTATGAGTAAACAAATACTTTATTATTATTAGATATTTAAATTTCTAGCATATGAAATTTTGGTGTTTAGTAGCCGGTAACCCTGAAGAGAGCAACATGAGTTACCGGTAGAATTCCTTATACCAAGCCAGATGTTAAGCTACAGTTTTAGTAGCACTCACTGGGGAAAAGATGAGATCTAAGCTTAAGTTAATCTTAACTCCTAAAGTTTTCTATGCCTGTTTGAAAAGCATTCTTATTTTATTTTCACAAAAACTTTCTTTCTATCGATTTTTTTTTTCTAGAACGGTCTGTCCCCTCTGTTACTGCAAGAAAAAGCAATCATTTTTTGACCAAAAATAACAAAATCTATTGCGAAGATTTACACAAAGAAATATGGACAAACAAATGCTACCGATCCAAACTGAATAATCCAATACCTCGATTGTTGTGAAAAGATTTTCCAAGTTCTCCCTTTTGAAGAATAACAGTTCCTGTTATTGTTTCCTTAGATTGTTATCCTCTAACACTCTCAAACTAAAACGCAAGGAATTTTCGAATGATAGTGAGAAAAATACGTTTGAAAACGGCATGGATTATTTTCAATAAATTTATATTTATTCTTTAAGGATGTTAATGATTCATTGCAATGAATCTATTCTACTGGAACGAAAATTGTCCTAAATGACTTCATCTTGAGAATTATAGTTAAACATTTGAGCGAAGAATAATGAAATACCTATTTGCGATTAGTCAAGTAACAACAAAACTGTCTTTGGTGTATGGTGTAGTACGTGAATATGCGATTAAGGCGGACTGCATTTCTCCTTTGTTTAAAACGTTTATGCCCTGACGGCCAATGTTTCGAATTTCTTTGGTTAATCATCAGGAGATGAACAGAAGTCCAAAATACCCTATGGAAGATCGTCTCAAAAATTACTCGTTTTATCTAGCTGGATAAAATTGTCTTCTACTCTGTTATCTATTGTGTACGTTCAATTTTCACCTCTTCTCTATATTATATATTATTCAGAATATTATTTTGATCTGTACAAGATCAAAACGTATCCTACAGTTGCAAGAACAGTCATCTAATTAATCGAAGTAAAAAGCCAACTATAAGCATAACGTAGTATGCATTAAACATGTCAGTACATACTCTAGTCACTTCATACATACACATCAACTGGAATAAAAAAAAAAAACGCTGATAAATGAATGTTTTTGAGACGTTTTAATTTTCACTTGGAAATTAAAGCCAATGGCGGTTTCCCATACTCATTCTAGATATACATTTTAGTAAATTCATTCCTACGTGCTCATTTTATAAGGTACAAAAAGACATTGAGTATGTGTCACTTTTAAATCGATTAGGGAATAACACGATTTTTTTTGTTGCTTACTTTAGAAAGACAGAAAGTAATAATTGAGTTTCGTTTGCTCACAAGAGACAGTCTTTATTGAATACTGGAAAGCTGTGATGATAATAACCCATCTGAGCATTTTAAACTCCTCCCAATTCGATATGAAAAACTGCATACGAATGCTCATTAATTTGATGAAGATGACTCATTAAATCATAACACAGAAAGCATAAAAGGGATATTTTCACTGTGCTACGCTTTGCAATTTGAAAAACATTAGAATAGAACACTATTTATAGGAATGAAAAATCATGAATATACTCAATAAGACTTCTTTTTTGGGTTTTGAGGGTGCTATTCAATGAAATCTCAGACGGGGGGGGGTCTTGAGGCGAGTACCGCATTTGACAATTTTACATGTTTATTCGTGGACAATTTAGATATTGAACATCCTTTCTAGTTCACTCAGCATTTACTATCATTGTAAACCTGCTGATTTAAGAGCCGTATTCTTATTTTTTTTTATTTCTAGGCGTTTTTAAGGTTGAAATTATCTGCAATTTTTTTAAAATCTCAATGGTGTTATTAATTTGTTTGTTTTAACCAGAGGAAATCGAAACTGATACTAAAATGTCTGTAATTAGTAATTGTTGCAAATAAAAGATGGTACAATCTTACTTTTTATTATATTTTAAAAGAAAATCAACTAATCCCAATTAAGATAGTCTCTTTTTTATTTATTTGTATCAAACTGTTTTGTTTGATTTCTTTCCTTCCATCCTTCACCCACTACAGATAGGATATTTTAATTTTTTTTTCCTTTGATTACTTAAGCGATTATCAAAAAAAATCAAAGAAAAAGCAGTAAAATAGAGACATTATTTTCCTGCATTCGACAATTAACATGCCGTTGGACACGAATTATAAGAGAAAAAGCATAATCAAGATAAAAAAAGAATAAAAAAAAGATAGTCAACTGGTAGCTACATCGTTCAAAAAACAAAACAAAACAAAAAATAGACAAAATGACGCAAGTTAGATCACATACAAACGTATACGATTTAATTTCTAAATATAATAAAAAACTATGCTCGTATAAGCGTTACTATTTATTTCCGCTAAATAATTACTAATCACAGACATTTCTCTATAGCAATTATAGCTAAATTTACCATTAAAACATTCAGAAACAAATTGATGAGCCTTAGGCAATGCGTTTAAGGAGGCTGTTAATTGTTGTGTAGTTATCAAGTTAGATATTAGCATAGCAGAATCACTTTATTGTATATTATAAATTAGCACGATGTCTACCGTCCTGGACGCTAAAGTTTTTCATTAAGTATAATTATATTGTTCTATTTAGGTTGGAGCAGGTTTATAATATCAGTTACCTCTTTGACACATCTCAGATCAATGATGTAAATATCTTTCATGTGTAACAGTTTCGAAATATTAAAGGCATCTTTAGACTTACACAAAAGCATCTATTGATTCTTTGACCTTTTTTGGGAAATTTATTCATTCCGTTTTAATGCAGAAAATCCCATCACTGATGAGAATTTTAAACCAGAAGACAAGTATATTATGTATTTAAATTAAGTGTGTTGTTTTACATGTTGTGCAGGAAATGGTACCATAAATTAAGAGAGGAAAAGTTCCGCTACCTCCGGCTGAGATCATCTCACTCTTCCGCTGAAAATATTCTTTTATTACGAAGACGTGAACCAAACCCGGATCAATTCCAAGCAAAGGGCATATTGCGACATGTGATCAGATGGAATCAAAAATGTCACATGCAAGATCAAAGAAGAGCGAACACTAATCATGTGGAACAGGCAGTCACGTCACACTTCCTACATATAAAATTAACTAGCTTTAATTTTTAACTGCCTTTAACTTTAAAGCGAACTTCTTCATAAACGTTAAAAAAAAGTTAAATTTCCACTAACTTATTCCAATCTAATTAGGAAGGATGGAATGATACTAAATGACATATTTCTGTTATTCATAAATTTAGAAATTTTAATTATACGACATATTCGAACCTAGTGTGGTAATGTGCTTGAATATGTATAACTGATAATCTTATTAGTTTTTTTAATTTTTTTTTAAACCTGAGCATCTTATGCCTGAGGAAGTGTTTTGAAACTGCCAGCGAAACAGAAAATAGAAATTCAGACAGGGTAAGAAGAAAAGAATAGGGCTAAATGCGAAGGCAGGAGATAAAGTAAAAAAAGAAATCACACACACACAGAGAAAGAGAGAGAGAGAGAGAGAGAGAGAGAGAGAGAGATGAGGAAAAGCTTGTAGGGTGAGAGTAAAATATAATTCAAAAGTCTAAAATTTAAATTAAAAATCGAGCGCAAAAACTCGAAAAATTATATAAAAATGGAAACAAACGAAACATTTATTGGAATTATAATCATTTGAGTTCGTAACCACTATCACACTGCATCTCAAAGACGAGAAAACGCATCGAAGAAACCACTAAACACGGATCAATTATATCATTCAAATGCATTGATCGTATTTCTCGTTCGTTGCAAATAACATTAAAACTTCCAGCTCCAGTACATCCTTTACTGTAAATGAAACACATAAAGAATCCACTTGGCTACCTTCAATGATGGCTACACATCCTATTATCTCAAACAAGTGCATTGCAATTCTCACGGCGCCCATTGTAATAAGAACCAGCACGGTAGATAGGGAAGCTAAATTATTAATATCAGTTAAATTTCTCCCAACAGAATCAGCCAATTAAAGAAAGGTGTCAGGTATCTTCTTCCTTAATCTTCATTTCCAATTAAAGAAAGAAAAGAAACGATAGAATTTTATATACTAAATTTTCTCCTTTTTTTGTTTTATTAGAAAGAGGGTGGAAGAGTAGAGCTATTTAATTCAAAACGCGCAGCTTTTAACGATCGGGGAGAGAAGTACATATTTTTGAATCGTCGTGGAAAAATATCTATTGCAGAATAAAAGAATTAGTCAATTACAGAAGCAAGAACATTTAGATTTTTTATCTCTTCCTCATTATTACGCAAGGCATTTGAATCGATAAAATTAAATTAGATCAATGATGAACTAAGAGATGAGTTACATTAAACGTGTGCATTTTTTTTATTTCTAGGGTGTTTCTGGAATATTTTTGGAATTGAAAAAAATTTCTAATTACTGGTAATCTACTTGGCATACGTCTGTTTAGTAGCAAGTTTTAGAAGAAACATAAAAAATTTTTAAAATTGTTATTCTTGCATGCAGTAGAATTTTGTTTAGTTTTATCAGTGAAGTATTAGCATTTTAATTATACTCAACAAGGTATTATTAGCCTTAGTAATTGTAAAGCAATATTATTCCGTCATTGGCAATTACCTCTAAGGAGTTATTATTAGTCTAAAAATGTTTAAGTCTGTGTTTTTGTTGTAGAGGATTGATAATTACACTCACAAAATAGCCTTAAAATGCTAAGGATAACATTGTACGGTCATTGAGAATTGTATCATCAACATTGTTGCAATTAAATTCTGAAAATGTTACGGATAACACTGTACAGTCATTGACAGTTACACTTAAAACTTAGTTAGCCTTACAGTGCTAAAGATAATCTGTCCGTTCATTGTTATTCAAAAAGATATTGTTAGCCTTAAAGTGCCAAGGTTAACACGTATGATTCTTGACAGTTTACACTCACTAAGACATCGTTAGCTTCAAAATGCTAAGGGTAACATTATACGGTCACTAATAGTTATATTCAATAAGGCAATTGTTAGCCTTACTGTGCAAAGGATAGCACTGTACTGTCATTGAGAACTGTACCACCAACATTGTTGCAATTAACATGCTACGGATAACATTGAACGGTTACTGACAGTTACACTTAAGACATAGTTAGCCTTAAAGTGCTAAGGATAACTTGTTCGGTCATTGTTATTCAAAAGGATATTCTTAACCTTAATGTACAAAGGATAACATTGTATGGCCATTTACAGTTGCCCTTAAGATATAGTTAGCCTCAAATGCTAAGGATAACGTGTTCGGTCATTGCTGTTCAAAAGGATATTATTAGCCTTAATGTGTAAAGAATAACATTATATGGTCATTTACAGTTACACTTAAGATATAGTTAGCCTTAAAATACTAAGGGTCCGCGCGGTTAGCCTAGTGGCTATGCGCTTCGCAATCATATGACTGGGAAAGGAGTGTCCTAGGTTCGATTCCCGTCGCCGACGTGAGGAGCTTAAGGATCTTTCTCAGCCATAGCCTAGTTAGCCGGTCTTGGACGTGGACAGCAGAGTTTTTTCCCCAGTTTATCTGGGAGGTTTTTCATCCCGCAAGCAGGCAAACCGGCCTCGTGAACACACAGGCTACAGTCACAGGATATAGTATGGCAAGGAAGGCAACTGGAAGTCACCTTGCTCATAATCATTTCCCTAGATGGTGGCATATATTAGCTACCTCCAGACAGCCGTAAGGCTAAATATTATATAAAACGCTAAGGATAACGTGTTCGGTCATTATTATTCAAAAGATATTGTTAGCCTTAAAATGCCAATGTTAACACTTATGATTCTTGATAGTTTACACTTGCTAAGAAATCGTTAGCTTCAAAATGCTAAAGGGTAACATTGACAGTTGCATCCAAGAAAATATTGCTAGCTTTAAAATGCTAAGAATAGCACTATAGTCTTTGACAAATGCACCCAACAAAACATTGTTAGCATTAACAACGCTGAGATAATATTACCCCATCAATGACAATTTCGGTAACCGTATAAAAATCTAAACAAGAAATATCAGTGACATTATTTCAACTAATGTTTTCTGTATTTAAGATTTCATATGTATACATTATTCATATAATAGAATAATGAAGAAAACAGAAGAATAAAAAAAACATTAGACAGCAAAGAATAAAAAAATAGAGAGAGAGAGAGAGAGAGACTGTATATTGATAAAAATCTTGAATATGTAGACTACATCTCGGCTTCATAAATGAATTGTACTAAACAATTGTCCAAATAAATATAATTCAAACGCAAAAGCAAGGGTTTTCTAATAAATACAATTACAGTAAAGAAAACTGTCAGTAGAAGCAGGCTTCTTTAGATGATTTGAGCCATTATTAAATTAAACTAGTGCTTTTACATTCACACGAAGCCATGAGATACAATATTGTTAATAATTCATTTAAAAATTGAATATTCTAGGCTTTTTTAATTATCTTTTAATACATGCATTGAATTTCGTAAGTCGATTTAATATTTTTATTAGATTATTTGAACAACCCATTCTTTGAAACGCATTCTTATTTAATCAAAAAGAAATCTATGAGTTAGCCAGAAGTCATTTTCAATCTAGTCACATTGTTTTTGCCATTTTTATCTTCGCTAGCTGTGGAAGACTCGATGACAGCAGACGAATTTACTGAGACTTGGATAAATCACGTGATCTTTCATTGTTTCCAGTTCATTTTCACTAATGGAAGTTTCACAAAGTACACACACACACAGAACAGAATATACTTTCTAATTAACGCAAGGTGGTAGTTCATTGTATGAAATGTGTACATTTTTTTTTAAATCCATCGTCATATTACTTCAGATCTCCGACATTTTTTTTTTATTTTACCGAAATGCAAAATAACATCATTTAAAAAAAAAAAAAGAAAGAATTTGCTTCTCATACTGTAGCGCGCCATCTGACGGTAAAGATTTAACTTATTATTAATTAAGTTAAATTACAAATAACTTACATAAAAAAAAAACTAATCTCGTATTGTAGCGCGCCATCTGTCGATAAAGATTTAAACTAACATTATTAATTCTACATAAGCTACAAATGACTACTATAGATTCAGATCGTATCGAATTTAGTATATTAAAACAAAATATTTTATGAAGTCGCGAATGAACTTGATTTTCTTTTTCTTTTTTTTTTTTTTTTTATACATATACGTAAGCATTTCAATCATTGAATAGTAACCTTAAAAGCACCTTATTCGTTAACCTACCCTAAATAATCCTCTATTTTAATACAAAATGCTTCGATTAATGGAGATTATATTTTAAAGTTATGGACGCAGCTGTGCGTGTTCAGATGAAGGAGCCGTCGGTACAAAAGTGAAATAATCCCCAGCAAAACAGTAGACTGCTGTCATTTCTTAAGTGAGTGTTGTGTCTTACCCTAGCGTACCCCCGTCTCTCCTCCCCGAAACAATCTGAAAGAGATTAGCTTTCTTCTTCTCGTATAAGCCGACCCGACTCTCTCGTGGCGAGCGGCTGCTACCGTAATTATGGAGTTATGGTATTCTTGCATTTGATTGGTTCATTACGCCGTACCTATAACGGTGTTGTGGAATTTATGGATCTCAGAGTCGGTGATTAAAGCACACACAATGCAATAACTCCCTCTGGACTACGGTGGCTTACAAGAAGACACTGCATCTTTTAAAGTATGGGAAGAAAACAGGTTGTGTCTGATAGTGATCAATAGAAAACAATTTTCCTAGAGCAGTGATGCATATGATAAGAACACAGCTAGAGGACACAGATGCCTAGCTCCTGGCATATTGACAAAAGTGTTTATCTTTGCTTTAGACATCTTTCTAAAGATACTAGTTAGTGAGAGGCGCAAAAACTGCCGGAGTTGCTAAAAAAACAAACAAACAAACACTGAAATCACCACCGAAATTATATCATCGCTTTTAATTAGAAATAATAATCATCCATTAAAAATAAATGTTAATAAACGATTGTGAATCAATTCTAACGTTTTGGTAGCTTACAGTTATTTAGAGTGTATTATCAAATGAAATGTCTTTGTAGAAAAATTATAAAAAAAAAAAAAAAAATCTTTGTCTGAAATTTTATTCTAACAATGTTTACCAGGTGGCGCGATGAGTTTATTTTTATGACGACTTTTTCCTGAATTATATGAAAGTAATTAGACGTTTTCGAAGAAATATATTTAATTAATGATTACTTCTGCAAGAGTAATAACCTTTGGAATATTTTATTTTACAGTTAACTTCTAACAATGAACCTTTAGTAAAATATTAGATTAGCGACCCAGCGATGTCGAGAGAAAGTACAAAGAATCTTACTATTTCTTGTTCAAAAAATCTTTTGTAATATTTTAAAATAGAGAATATTATAGATGTAAGAGAATATTAGTCGCGCCACCTGGTAAACATTTAAAAAATTTACTAGAAAGCTTATGAGAATTTTGATACTTTTTTTAAAACATATTTTTATATTTTGCTATAAAATATGGCTGGATCCATAATATCCTCTATCTTAATATAGTATATATGCTGATTTTAAAAGTTTCGACTCTTTACTTTAGTAAAGTGTTATATTATTTGCAAATAGGCATTGTTGGAGATGATTTTACTTCTGTAGTCGAGATTTGTGTAGGGGTGGAAGTATTATTCATAGTCAGTGAGATAAAGTTAGCATAAAATAGTGTTGGATAGCCTAAAGTATCGCTAAAAGCGCTTCGACTCGAGTCCTAATGGCGTTTTTATTTTATTTTATTATTGCCTTTGATAGTAACTTTTTTAAATGTTTCCAATTTTCTATCGTCTGTTGATTTTTTAAAATTGACAAAGAAAAATAGAAAGAAAAGTTATACCTCTACTGTAAATGATTCTTCTCATAACATGTCAAAAAAACTGCATAATACAGATCGATCTGACAATGAAATTATTAGATAAACTATCTCAAGAGATCAAAACTTTCGGTCCAAATACTCACAGTCTTTTCATAGCTAAAACAGAGCAAATTTGTTTAGCAGATATCAAGAAAAGGAATGAACAAATAGGAATTTATTTTCATATATGAAAGATTCGTTTTCCGAAGTTGACCGCCAGATGGTACTAGCAGCAAATTAAAGACACTAAAACTGCCCAACTTGAGTATAATCTTCCATATATAAACTGTATACGGTTTAAGCTTCCCAGAGATAGCTATACATAACAGATCGAACAATTATTAGGCCAACGTTACTATCCGTAACCAACAGATAAGAATTAGGCCTAATTAAGCCTAATGGTTCCATATTGAACTTTTTTAATCGACTAAATAAAAACCAACAAAAAATTAAGTTTGACAAGAAAATAAACCCCTTGAGTAAGAGTTTCTTTCTGTATTTCATAGAACAAAAGAGAAAGCATTTTTAGCTACCTGTCTTTAGAACATTTTCAAGCCTACCTTGCTTATTGTTTATCTGACTCAGCAGTGACGCAGTGATCTTATAACGCACTGACAGCCACGTTAATTTCTATAATTCCTACGAAGTCAAGTGGGAGAAAAAAAAAAAAAATTTTTTAACAATTTTTATCTAGTTTGTACATGAGAGAGGAAACACAAGGTAAAAAAAAAAAGACAGGCAAAATGAGAATACGTCCGCGTAAATGAAAAAAGAAAAAATAATAAGCTATAGAAAAAGTCTCCACCAGTGGGCGCCTTAGATGATATAAAAGTGACGTCCGCTGTGGTTTCCACAATTTTTACCGAGAGAACAGTTTAATAACTTCTCTAAATATGATAAAGAAAAAAAAAACATTTTCTCATTAAAATGAGGAAGGAGCGACGGAATGGGGGGGGGAGGAAGGCGCGCGCGCTCACTGACAGCACACACACACACACACACACACACACACGCACATACACAGCGAACTGACACTGCAACCAAGGGATCATTCTTGTCCTGTGATGCAGTCTTCCATTAAGTTTGAAAAAATGAGAAAATGTGAGACAGTAAAATTCTGCATCCATCTAAGTTAAAATGATAAAATCTGTGTGAAAGGAAATGGTTTTATAGGTGAATAACAACACACTCTTTGATTTCATTAATGTGTTCCGATGACGCTGGTTTGAGGCGAAGAAAAACCATTCTTATAATTGCGTTGATGTGTATGGAGAATAATTAGTAGAAGAAAAAAAAAATGTCGCGCTCTGGAAATTATTCTCCGCTTTGCAATTCAGGTTACAAAATTCTCCTCCAAAAATTTATGTAGACATTAACTCACTACTTTTTTTTTTTATGCGACGGAAATTACCTCAACTCATAAAAAGTGTCTCAATATTTTTTCTCACGTTGCATCACATGAAAGTATGGATGTTTAAATATTTATGCAAATTAGTAACAAATAAAAAAAAAAGCATCTCTTTTGAAACCCCGACAAGTAATGCAACTCCTAATACATGCTTTCAAGCATTTCCTTTCCAATTTCTTAAGCAAATAGTCTCATTAAGATAAACTCGCTGCAAAATGTAAAACACATGAGTCTGTATCTTAGAAGCATAATGCGCTGTATCTTGCACGGTGTGCCACACCAGTACTAAAAAGTCGCATCTATTTTTGTCAGTAAATTTCTTTTCCCTTCGTTCTCTTAAGTAATAATGAGAGAACAAATTAAAATAGTCCTTATCGGTTCGCAAATCTAGTTTTAACCTTTTACGTTTTGCCGCATTTCGGCTAACAAGAAAATAATGAATTTTATGGCAATTACAGGAGCTAGTTGCATTAATGTTCAAGAAACTAAGATCATAACACAACTTTTTTTTTATGAGTATGTGTGTTCATTGGGTGGTTTGACTGTTTCGAGGAAAGGAGGAGAAAAAAGGCTGGATTTCTGAGTGGGGACTGTAGTTGCATTCAGATCTTCTATTACAAACTGGGTGTTCCTAAGAAACGAAGTACGATGGCAATAGCAATGAATTTATAATATTCATTGCTATTGCCATCAAAACAGTTAAAATCTATAAATTTAAATTAGCTTCAACAATTACTCGACATACCTTGTAGAAGAATCTTATAATCCTTATAAGGACTGGCTTAAAGGAGCGAAGCAAGAATGCTTTTCATCTTCCCTATCTGTAGAGAACAATGTAGGGATAAAGTGTGATTGAACTATTAAAGATCTTGACTGGATCTCTTTTAATTTATTTATGATCATCTGAAAATAAAAAGAGTGTATATTATTAATTAAGATTTAATAAAAAAAGAACAAAATATAAAGTTTAAAACAAACAAATTCTATCTAAAATTAAAGTATTTTAAATATTATTAAGAAACTTTTTAACCAAAAATAAAAAATCCATATTGTATGTAACTTGATAATATCTACTTCTTACTAAGATATATAAATGGCTATTTTTACATTGTGCAGATATTAATAGGTAGAAATTCTTCATATATTTCTATCGTTAATCCATACTTTAGATATCATCTTACAGAAGAATTCATTTGCACACCAAAGTCCGATGAAAGATTTAGTTTCTCAATACTTGTAATTAAAGACAGAGAAAGCTCCAATTTAACCAAAATCCTTTTTAATGCTAAAATATCATTTTTCTTCATTATTTTACTCTTTCTCATCTTCTGCCTGATATTCTATCTATATAAATGTACACCGTAGTTATCAGGTCGAGTATGGAATGGTATAAAGTGTAAACAGGACTTTAGGTTCCAAGGTCATGGGAAATGAGTTCTTAGCGGGAATGTAATTTCTATCCAGGGTCGTTTTACACTTCAAACTAAGTCAATTATTGTGTATTCGTTTACAAAGTTCGTAATGTGACGATTGATTCCAAGAGGATTTTATGTCTCGGAGATTGATTTGTCGTATTACGACAACAAAAGTAAAATCCGAGCTTTTAATTTATGTCAGTACTAGTCCTTTGAATGCAGAAACTTTAATTTAAGAACATTCTTAGTTATAATATGTTGGCTTTCATAAGGCTGTTAAATTTGTTTTTAATACCCCACTGTTCTTAGCTTGACGTAAATATTTATACTGTAAATATCCGACACTTCATCTCTGTCTTTTTTTCCATGTATATTGTCTCGAGATTATTTTTTTTTTATCTTATTCGAATCTAGATGTTATTACGTTAGAACAAAATATTTCCTCATTTCGCATTGTTCTCAATTCCATGTCAGGTTTTACAAGCAGACGGATAAAACTTGATATAATGAACTCCACTTCGCAATTGTTTTCTGCAAAATCAGATTCGTAGCTAAATAGGATTAAGTATTAATAAATATTTTAGCATTGAAATTAAACAGACAAAAAACAACAAACAAACAAGAAAAAAAAACATTCAGAAATTTTTAGTGAAATGTAAAACAATTGTAACATGGCAACCGGTATTGTTGCGCGCGTGCACTCCGGTGCATGCATAAACAGCCATTGTTATCTCGTCAGCGCGGAAAATTGTAAATTTCATTCTAAATAAGCAGAAAAAAAAGTTAATCATAAAAATCTCAAAACTCTAGTTGATATATTGGATTCAAAATAGTGTACCAACACAAAAGGTATTATTATCCTAAAAAAAATGAGAAAAATCAGAAAAATGTAAATATATGCTAAAAGTAATTATCTTCGATGTCGTCTGTCAACAACAAAAAACAACACATTCCGAATTACTACTAAATTATTCGTGCCCACGCGCTAACACATTTCTCACATACACACACACACACGCAAGTCTCATTTACTTCGAGGTGCGTATCTCTTCCCTACCAACTACCAGTAATTTCATTGCAACAAAAAACAGCTAATCCAAGGCAACTGACATATGCTGTTTAAAAATTAAGCTACGTTTTTCTTTGAATCAGCCATTATGTCGCTTAGATGAACCAGAAGGCGTCTCTTATCGATTTTTCTCTGTTTCACCCTACACTAGATGATGTATAAGTATTAAAGCTTTCTTGGATACCTCAACAATCACTGCAGACTTATCCTGCCATCTAGCGGAAGTAGAGATAAACATATGATTTTAAAAAAATGTTTTGGAATATAGCTCTTAAAAGTAAAGAGAAAAAATTATATTAGCAAGGTATAAGGCAGAGAAGCTTGAATTTGGTATAAATAAGATACTTTAATAAATGGTATTATAGATCCATTCATATTTTATAACCAAATATTGAAATAATTATGAAATTTACCAGAGAGCTTATGCGAATATCACCCGAGTTGCTTGACAATTCCATGATAACTTTAGGCATGAAAATATAACCTGTTTCTTGTCAACTCCAAAATGGAAGGTATATTTTCATAAGCTTTCCTGAAAATTTTGAACCTTGTTTTACATTTATTTCTATATTTGTCTATAAAGTATAGATGGATCCATAATATTCTTTATTTCTCTTAAGTTATTTAACTTGTTTATTAAGATTAAAATAAAAAACACTATTATTATAGATGGCCTTGATATGTAAGTGTGTATTATCATTATTATATATGTGTTTTAACCATAACCGCCACTTTAGTGCATCAGTGTTTAATAGTTTTGCTGGAGGATTAAAATGTGGTTAACCCATGGTATTTCAATTTTGGATGCTTTCGCTGATGAGTTAAAGGTAGTTAAATATTTTTCTCGAAATTAGCATGGGCTGTTTTGAAATAACGCTAATATTCTTAAACATTCGATCTGAATTAATTTTTGTTGTTGTTTATACAATAAGATTTATTTTATACGTCTTTCCACCAACAACAATGCATTTCCTCGAGTATGTTCAACAGATACCTATTCATAAATTTTGGATAGCAGAGAAATTTTATAATTTTTTAAATCCGATCAGTACTTATTTGGAGTGTTATCTCGTAAATAATAAATGCATGAAAAAGTCATAATATATTATTTAAACCGATATCTGATTACTGTATTATATTAACTGCTTAAAACTTCAACGAGATTCTCCATTCAAATGAAGTATCCGAAGAGCTTTGTCTGCTGGAATATTTGTAAATGGATATAATTCTATCCCTAAAATCTCACATTAATTTGCACACGTGAGTTTATTTAAGTCAACAATTATTCGATAGTTTAACAGTAATGTAGTTACTTGAGAAAGAAAAAAAAATAATAAAAAACATGGAGATGTTAAATTCTCATTAATATTCAAGTAAAATTTACCTTATAGAAATAATTAGAATACCACACACATACACTTCAACTTTTGGCTAAAACTAATTGCATACATAATGGATTTTCTAGATTTTTCCTGCCTAAACGTGATTTAGCATATTAAATAGTCGGTCGACATTGCATGGGGTGAGGAATACTTTTCTTTAGAAATCTATGTAATTAACTGTACAAGAAGCCAATAGTGTGACGTCACATATCGCATCAAAGCACAACTTTTTTTTTTTTTTTCTGAGATATAAATTTCAAGAGAACGTTGGTAAATTAGCATGCCCCATTATATTGGCATGTAAAAGTGATAATATGTAATCTATATTCAATAATTTAAAATATGATAATTTATTGAGGAATTACATTTGACTTTTAAACTGTTTATTATTTACAAAATATGCGTTACTTAATGATTTTATATCTTTAATAGCTGTAGATCTATTACTTTAATAGAAATTTCAATTTTGAATTACATAAACAGTGTGTGTGTGGGGGGGGGGGAGGTGACCGATCTGGAAAGTGTGGTAATGCATCACTGCAATAAACTCATTGGTTAATTAATGTTAAGACTTGTAAAACTCAACTGTTTTCTACTATTACTACTGCAAACCAATTTTGAATTTTTCACGGGTTTTGTTCCTTGCAGTCTGCCTTTGTTTTTCTTAAGTAAAAATCCTACTATTCACTTATTGAAAAATATAAGATAGTAGACAAATATATTTCATCCTTCGCAGTTCTTAAAAGAACTGGGCGATGGACTACGTCCACGACTCTTTATCCTGTCATCTGAATGAAGAAAATCTGTGTGAATGGAGTGTTATTGAGCTAAAAGCTCTAGTCATAGGCTTGGTAACGGCAATAGCCGAGCCTCAGTTAAAACTTCATTGGATACAGCATCGCCATTCGTTACCATGGAAGTCCTAAAAAGGACTCTTCCTTCTCCTTCCTCGGCCATTATCCTTATTAGGACTGTCTTAAATCTTAAAGGGGCGAAGCAAGAATGCTTTTCATCTTCCCTGTTATCTGTAGAGGACAGTGTAGGGATAAGGTGTTATTGAGCTATTAAGCTCTGATCATGGCAGGAGGGTAACAGCAATAGCCGAGTCTCAGATAGAACTTCATTGGCTACAGCATTGTCATCCATTACCCTCCAAACCGCTTTCCTCTGCCCTTATCGTTATAAGGACTGGCGTAAAGGGGCAAAGCAAGATGCTTTTCATCTTTCCCGTTATCTGTAGAAGACAGCGTAGGGATAAGGTGTTAATGAGCTATTAAAGCTCTGATCATGGCAGGAGGATAACATAACAGCAATATCTCCGAGCCTCAGTTAAAACTTCATTGGCTACAGCATTGCCATCCAGGGGTATTAATCACGCATCTCACGGTCGATTTCTAGAGTCTGATGATTGAACCTATATTCCCTCTACTCTTATAGTCCTTATAAGGACTGGCTTAAAGGGGCGAAGCAAGAATGCTTTTTATCTTCCCCGTTATCTTTAGAGGACAGTGTAGGGATAAGGTGTTATTGAGCAATTTAAGCTCTGATCATGGCAGGAGGGTAACAGCAATAATCGAGCCTCAGTTAGAACTTCATTAGCTACAGCATTGCCATTCATTACCCTCCAAGGGTATTGGATTGAATGAATCAATCACCGCATCTCACGGTCGATTGATCCCCTCTACTCTTTGTGAATGATCATTTTATAAATTATTAAATTATACATTTTTAAGTATGGTGTAGTCTTTGCAATGGTCTTTGCAAAATTTGAGTTAATTCAGGTCATTAAAAAAGCAATTTAAAAGAAACCAAAATATTAATCTTTCCCGAAAAAACATTAAAGTATTTTATCGAGTTACCTTCTAACTTATTATTTTCCATACATATTTCGACTTTCATCACAACCAATTATGCCGCCATTATTTTATTGTTACTTCATGCAACGTTTCTGGTAAAATCTCAGAAATATTAATCTGATCACTTCTAAAATTCGTGTACAACCCAAGTTATACACATTTGTCAAACTAATTTAACTCATTTCTATTAAATATAATAATAATATTATAAATTTACTTGAAATATTTTTATTTTTGAAAATAATCTAAATATTTTATGAAATTAAAAAAATATCTAATATACCTTTTATTTTTATGTATCATAACATTACAGTTAATCTTTGATTCCAATTACTATTAATGAGAAAATGAACAATCGACCGTGAGATGCGGTGATTGATTCATTCAATTCAATACCCTTGGAGGGTAATGGATGGCAATGCTGTAGCCAGTGAAGCTCTAACTGAGGCTCGGCTATTGCTGTTACCCTCCTGCCATGATCAGAGCTCTAATAGCTCAATAACACCTTATCCCTACACTGTCCTCTACAGATAACGGGGAAGATGAAAAGCATTCTTGCTTCGCCCCTTTAAGCCAGTCCTTATAAGGACTACTATTAATGACTCCATTGCTGTTTTCTGTATACATGTCAGACATACCACACAATTCGATGACTTCTGTTTTAGCACTCTATGCGGACGATACGGCAATACTAACCAGATCTCTCAGACCCCACTTCGTTACCAGAAAGCTTCAAGAAAATCTTCTAAAGCTGGAGGGTTGGTTCTCCAAGTGGAGATTGGAAGTCAACCCCCTGAAAAGCTCAGCGGTTCTCTTCTCAAAACGGCCAATGTCTCCTGCAGGAGATGTGTTACTATTCAATACTAAAATTCCCTGGCAGAAAGAAACAAATTACCTGGGTGTGATTCTCGACAAAAAGCTATCTTTCAACCAACATATCAAGTCTGCATGTGCAAAAGCATCTAAAGCCATAGCTCAGATCTACCCGCTGATTAATAGAAATAGCAAACTCAGCAACAGAATCAAATTGCAGCTATACCAGATTTCGATTCGTCCTATAATCACCTATGCCTCTCCAGCCTGGAGCCACACCTCTAATACTAACATTATTAAGATACAGCGAGTGCAGAACAAGTGCTTGAGAATGATTTTGAACGCCCCGTGGTATGTTAGAAATAGCCAACTCCACAGAGACACAAATATTCCCTATATTCTCTCTTATCTACAATCCTTAGCTTCCAAATTTTTTCTAAAGACGTCCACACATCCCAACGATTTGGTTCAACAAGCTGCAGCATACGAGCCAACGAACATATTTAAATATAGAAGACCAAAAACTATATTAGCCTCCTATAGCGATACATAATCTCCATGTCCATTCAGGGCGAGCAAACTGCTCGTAAATTTTACCCTCACTGTAACCACGACAGATAGCGGGGAATATGAAAAGCATTTTGCTTCACCCTTAAAGAATAAATGTCAATTGTCAATTACTATTAATGAGTAGAGGTTCGTTGAATCGACCGTGAGATGCGGTGGTTGATTTTATATGAGATGCCCATATAGGGTAACGGATGGCAATGCTGAACCAATGAAGTTTAACTGAGGTTCTTCTGTTGCTGTTATCCTGGGTAAATGAGTTCGCTCTCTTAGGTTTTGCTCTAAGGGAGCACTTTGAGTCTCCGGGGAAGGTGTTCTCCGGCACGGCCCGCTGAGGGGTACTTGCCGGTGAATTATTTTCCTCGGAATATGAGCGGTTCTGCTCAGTGGTCGGGGAGCCCGTCACTGAGTGGAACCAACGCTGAGATTAGGACGGTCTTTCGCCCACTATGGAGTGGCCTAGAGATCGTCCGTATTTTTGAGATTTCACCTTTACTTACATAGTCGGTGGTTGATTTTATATGAGATGCTCATATAGGGTAACGGATGGCAATGCTGAACCAATGAAGTTTAACTGAGGTTCGGCTGTTGCTGTTATCCTGGGTAAATGAGTTCGCTCTCTTAGGTTTTGCCCTAAGGGAGCAATTGAGTCACCGGGGAAAGTGTTCTCCGGCACGGCCCGCTGAGGGGTACTTGCCGGTGAATTATTTTCTTCGGAATGAGCGGTTCTGCTCGGTGGTCGAGTTTCACTGAGCAGAACCAACGCGGAGATTTGGACGGTCTTTTGCCCACTATGGAGTGGCCTAGAGATCGTCCGATACTTTTGAGATATCACCTTTACTTAAACAGTCGGTGATTGATTCATTAATGCCCTGGGAGGTAATGGATGGCAATGCAATGCTGTACCAATGAAGTTTAACTGAGGTTCGGCTGTTGCTGTTACCCCTTGGGCGATGAGTTCGCTCTCTTGGGGTTTTTGCCTTAAGGGAGCACTTTGAGTCTCCGGGGAAAGTGTTCTCCGGCACGGCCCGCTGAGGGGCTTTGTCGGTGAATTATTTTCTTCGGAATTTGAGCGGTTCTGCTCGGTGGTGGGGGAGCCCGTCACTGAGTGGAACCAACGCTGAGATATGGACGGTCTTTCGCCCATTATGGAGTGGCCTAGAGATCGTCCGATTTTTTGAGATTTCACCTTTACTTACATAATCGGTGATTAATACCTTGGAGGGTAATGGATGGCAATGCTGTAGCCAATGAAGTTCTAACTGAGGCTCGGCTATTGCTGTTACCCTCCTGCCACGATCAGAGCTTTATATATTTATTTTATATTTATATTTATATAGCACAATAACATCTTATCCTTACACTGTCCTCTAGAGATAACGGGAAGATAAAAAGCATTCTTGCTTCGCTCATCTAGCCAGTCCTTATAAGGATATAAGGACTACTATTAATTCAGAACAGTCAGAATTAATAAATTAATTTAATATTAAGATTTCTCACAGAAAGGGACTTGATTCTATTATTTGGTGTCTTGTGGATCAACTACGATAGTCCCAAGAGAAAATCAAGGCGAAAAAGAAAAAAAAATCATTGCAGAATTTTTAGTTTGCCTTAATTCTTATACTTTCCTACCTAGGAAAGTTGACACTTGCCTCATTGGCGAGAAATAACACAGCATATTTCAACGAGAAATTACTTGATTTTTATCAACCATAACATTTACTCAAAAGAAAAAAAAAATTCTTGTTATCAGATAATATTCCAATAGTTTATGTTCAAACCAGATGCGATAACAAGTACATTGGAAACAAAGAAAAAGAAAACTTAGATTACACTGAATTTTAAGAATTATTTTATTTGATGGCATTGATTTTAAATTTAGTTTTAATTTAATTCGGTTTTATATAAAATTTGTATTTAAATTTAGTTAATAATAACAAGGAACCGTAAAGTGCAAATGTCCATTACTTCTTAATCAATGAGAAGTTATTAACAAATTATTCGTAATTGCAATAATTATGCTTAGTTGGTTGATTGATTTATACTATGATGCTGTCTCTCGTTCCGCTTTTCCTTATAACCTTTAGCTCTTCAAGAATTTTCACCAATCACTTTTTCCCACACGACGTTGTTTATGTTAGAAGTTGTGTGGTTCTTCAATGAAAGGGCCCGTGTTATTATAAATAACACGGGCCCTTTGGTTGGGATAACAACAATAATCACTAATGCTCATAATAATCACAGAGTTCTTTTCCATTTTCATAGTAATGATTACACACGATGGTATTCGCAATATCAAAATATCATGCATTGATTCCTGTCCACCGACATACACCTAAAACATAAAAAAAAAAGTAAACTAAAACATTTGCAGTGATTATTGACAACCCTTTATCGTAAATAATCCATCATGCTTGTAATACACCTGCCATCCAACAAGACACGAACCAACCAACCAAACAAATGACGTCACAAAAACACGTGACATATCTGACATGAATCCAGACCTTAAAAAAAAGTTCAAAGAAAGAGGGTGGGAAAAAAAAAAAATCCCTGTCAAAATAAAATTCGCTGGCTTCTCACTTTTATCTCCCCCCCCCCTTTTCCCCTACCCCTCAACTCCCCATTCAAGTTGAAACTGCACGAAATCGGTTATTTACAGCCCTTTTACGTAAAGCAACGCCCTGTGAGCAAGTTCTGGTAGTGAAGCTATCGTGTACCATTTGTTATTCGAAATTCCAAGTCTGCCACTGTAGCACATGCCATTTAAGGGAACAGACACCATGCCTCGCATGAGCCCATAACACATTTACACTGCCACGTGCAGTTCAGGGACTCCAGAGCTCATTTCCGTTTTCTGGCTGTTCGCATATATCGGCAGGGAATCAAATAGGAATGCAGAATTTTCTTAGTGACACAGAATTGAGAGAGAGAGAGAGAGAGGTAGCGTAGCTTGAATGTAGGGCGTTCTAAAAAGGTTTTCTTCGCGAAATGTAAAGTCCAAGAGAGTACATTTATTTAATTTGGACAAGATGTCGTTTGAAATCAAGGAAATGAATAACGGTAAGAGAAGGAGATAAAAGTGGTGATGTATTTGTTTCATCTGTGCTCATGACTCAACGCACACTTTCAAAAGTCGTTTTGGCAATTCGTTTACGGGGCGTTATACTGTACTTAAGGGGAAGGGACGGACGACTAATCACAGTGAGAGGGTGTCAAGAGGGGGGAAAAAGATGGAAAGAAAGTAGATAGCGATCATCTGATTAACGAACTCTTCAAAAGCTGTTTGTTAAATATAAGAAGCTCATTAAATAAAATGAGCTATTAAGTATCATTTAATAAATATTTAAACGAAATAAAATGGAAATTCATGCAATATTCGCAAAGCAATTCTATGTTTCTCTTATGCATGTCTAACCACAGGTTGTCAAGTGGTTGGGTTGATTTCCGATAGAGGGCGTGAATAGACACATTTTCGTTTATTTCTAAAGGATAAGAAAGGGGTATTTGTTTTATAAACCAGGTAGACAAAACAATATTTACACTTGGGAAGTAAATTTTTCAAAATTAATAGAAGGCAATAAAGATTGCATAACCTTCTTCATGAGTTGCCTTAGTATTGCACTTCTTCAAAGACAAACCCCGAAGAATCTGTGTATTTGCCTTTATTCAGACATGTAAAAAAACCAATAACAAAAATCGCTAAAAATAAATCAAGATACCATTTGATTTATTACTATTTATTATTTATTACTAACTCTGCGTCGATAATTTCCCTCCATATTATTCTTTCAGGACTCCAATATTATAAAATCTTTCGTTTCGATTTTCTAATACTCTTCTTGTCGCATCACCTAGATCTTGGTTTTCCACTGGGTTCAAATCCTATCAATCCGGCAACAAAACACTTGTCTTGCTAACCTATCATCTTCCATTCTGTTTAATTAAACATATCACCTTAGCATCCTTGAATGCTAGCAATATATTTTTCAATATCTTCATTTTCATTATGGTTCTGCCGTTGATGACATCGGTGTATGGATATACGCATTTGGACAACAATGATCTTTTGTCGCTGTTGCAAAAATATAACCAATATAAGTTTGGTTTCAGCTTTATGAATATTTTTTCTCCTCATTACAATCGTAGTGTGTAAGTTCAATAACTGTTAAGCGATCCACTCTTAACTAGAATCGTTTATCGAATCAGTCAACTACGAGCTAGTCAATGCAAGCCTATGTGGAGTAGATGCGAGTAGTTCAATAACTGTTAAGCGATCCACTCTTAACTAGAATCGTTTATCGAATCAGTCAACTACGAGCTAGTCAATGCAAGCCTATGTGGAGTAGATGCGATTTCAATACGAAGAGAAGTAAGTTACCAATGTCGACGGTGGAATCTAACTTTTGAGCTAATTTTATGCCGTTTTTTAACGTGAAAAAGTTTTACGAGTCTAAAGTTTTCATAATAATTTTTAATGTGAATTTTATTTTTATATTGATATCAAAACTGTTACATCTATTAGTAAGAACAAAAATAAACTTGTGAAGCAGTAATTATTTGTGATTTTAATTTATAAAACTTAAATACCATCTCATAAATATGTATTTCGTGTATAATACATTTGAAAGATAATTTTTTGACTCCGTTACACCCTGACAGACTACTGTCTTGGTTCCGTTATGAAGATGGTGGGGATGAGACCAGTAACTATTTACTGGCCTCATAGAAATAGTGCCCAAATTGTAAGACATACTATTTCTATTTCTGAAATGCATCGGAGAACTTTTGTCATATTCATTTTACTGTACAAGTCATATAATCATTTGAAAATGCTACTGGAAAGTAGTTAGTTACTGATTGTCACTAACTTTTTTTTTTTCAAAGAAAAAGAATGTACGTTATTCGACAAACTTGTAATTCTTTGCAAGGAACATATAGAAGCTTCTGTGGCTTCTATATGACCACAAAAGCTACAAACACTGATTTTTGTTATTTCATAGCAAATGTATCTTCTGTAACAGTCGACGTATGGAATTAAAAAACAAAAGTTTAATGTTATTACTATTTAAAATTTAACAGATTTCAAATGTACATTTAAATTTGAATTCGAAGTGAGCAGCAGCAGTATAGGAACAGTTTGGAATATCTTTTCTCACAATACTAAGATGTTATCTCTTTAGAATGTCATTTTAAAATTCAAGTTATTTTATATACACAGCAATTAAAATAATAAAAATAAATAGTAATTTACTATCATAGAAGATATTGAAAAGCTTTTAGTTGATAAACTTTGAAAGGGACATCAAAAAGTTTAAATTGTTTCAATTTGAATTTCGATATTAAAATGCATGTGTCAAAAATAAGCACGATGTCTACCAAAACAATAAAATAAAATTCACGACACATAAAAATCAACCGGTATATTTTTTGAGTGACGCGCATCCAACGAAGATGTGTCAACGAAATACATCCTTATAAGGACTGGCTTAAAGGGGCGAAGCAAGAATGCTTTCTATCTTCCCCGTTATCTGTAGAGGACAGTGTAGGGTGTTATTGAGCTATTAAAGCTCTGATTATGGTAGGAGAGTAACAGCAATAGCCGAACCTCAGAACTTCATTGGCTACAGCAGAGGATTTTAATCCTGTTTGAATCAAAAAAATGTGTTTTACGTTGAAACAATCAAAAATTTTGTTTTTTGATTCTGGTTAAGCATGATTTTAATCCTGTTTGAATAAAAAAAATATGTTTTACGTTGAAACAATCAAAATTTTGTTTTTTGATTCTGGTTAAGTATGATTTTAATCCTGTTTGAATAAAAAAAAATGTTTTACGTTGAAACAATCAAAAATTCTGGTTTCAACATGAAAAACAAAATCAGAAATTCGTACTAAAGTAGAATCGAAATCCAGTTGAGCAGAATTCTAATTGGAATGTAATTAGGAACAAGAATAAAAAAAAAAAGAAAAGAACCGATTGAAACTTTTTTGCTTTGCATTATTTAGTCAAATAAACTAATTAGAAGTGTATGTCAATTAGATTTATGTTATGAACATTAATGGTATGTGGGGCAAGTGAAGCGAATTTATTAGATATGGAACTCTCAATCTATTTGGACACATCTCTCGACAAATCCTACGCTGATATCATCCTCTCAGATAAAAACAGTTCAATTTCAACACATATATATTTTTGACATCTACTTACATCTTCCCGTTCGCAAACGTTTTCTCATTATCACCCATTATAATTTTTATTTATCGAAGTTTCCAGTTTAGACGATGCGAGTGTGAGCCAACTGCCTTCTCGAATCAGTTTACCAATAATTTTACAGAAGTATAATCTCATGCATGCATCCATTTACCCTTTACGATCTCATTTGCATATATCACACATGTCAGTCCATCCCTTACAAATCCCTTCATAGGGGGAGGTGGGGCCAAAAAAAAAAAAAAAGACGATAGTTGTATATGATGAATCGTCCAATCTCTCTCTAGCTAATGTAATTACCGGTTTAAATATCGCAATCACTTACACATCTTAACTGTTCCATGTTTCGATAATTTCTAGCGATAATGAAGGGTTCCTTCATCCCCACACGTCACCTTTCTCTAGACAGAATGTCGTGTAAAAAGAACAAGAAATTCATCAGCGACAACAACAACAGCAAAAAATTTTTTTCGAGATAAACAACCGTAGCTGCTACTTTGGTATCATGAGGCGAGTTATTATAATCCACTCTCTTTATTGTTGTCTAGTGAGTTAAGGATGGCAGAGCTTTCTTTGCCCCGGAAAAAAATCGATAAATTTCATTGGCCTCTGATAGATGACACACGGTTGTTAGTGGATCACAGTTCCCACCATTTTTCTTTATGACAAATGGCGTTTGGATATTACTGAAGAAAGAACCTTCATCTTTAGTAAAAGCGTTACTTTCGCCTTTATTAAAACTAACAACCTAGCGTTTCTCTAGAAGTTCAATACGTCTCTCGTTCCTCTGAGCTGTCCTTTATCGATTGATACTACTTTGGTAGGCGACCATATTTGTTACTAAAGAAAGAGAGAACAAATTAAATTTACATATCAGATGTTTTAGTTGTGAAAACAGTTCTGCACCTTTCTCCAGAAATATCTTCTATTACAATTTTTTATTACTATCATTGACTTTATAGGACTAGTGAAAGAAGTAAAAAAATATATTGAAAAAAAGTTCGCCTAATTATATGATAGGAGTTTTTTCTTTAAGTTATAATAAGTGGCTGTTTTTCATGCAACCATATACATAACATGTATGTAGTGCTATACATATTTTGAATACATTGTCCTGTCAGACTAATGTAAAAATAGATAATTTCCATAGATAATGCTAATCACTTTTAAGTATTTGTTATTGCTTATGGACGATTCTCTTGGAATCGTTTGTGCTAGCGTGTTATATCTTTCTAAATAGTGAAAACATTTTTTAATCAAATATATTCTAATAGAAATATATTTATAATATAAATAAACTTTTTATTTAATCTAAATAATTAAGATTAATTGCTTAAATTATTTTATAAAACAATAAAAAAGTTAAACACCTTTAGTTATTTTGTATCACTGAAATATAATAAAAATATGTAAAGTACTTTAAAAAAAATTTTTAAAAAAATATATATTTTTTTAATTTGCAGTTGGTAGACTTTTTTTGCCTGAGTAGTTGTTTGGGTTTTTGATAGTGTGTGTGATGCTAAATATGTACGTGTTCTACATTATGAGAGAAGGTCACTTCTCTCATAATGTAGAACAGTAATACAGCTCCTAGGAGCTAAGTTCACATTATGGGTAAATACCAAGAATAGTGATCGGAGCTTGCTCCATCCTTTCTATGAGTTGCTTCAGTTTGCACTACCTAAATGGGTCAGGTGTTGCACTATCCAGGTATTTGCTTACGCTTGGACTCGCCGAACTTTATACAGTTTCTATATTCGGCATGAAACTCTTTGAGTTTCTTATTCGGCTAAGAAACAATATGGGATGTAATATCCCTTAACTTAAATAAGTTCATGTCGCCGAATTGAAGCCTTTGGCTCTTCATATAATTAATGTTGATAACTTTTTTAAGTTATCAGCACTGTTATTAACTTTATTAATACTTTTGTTTTCTTCAGTAAACTTATAATACATCAGTAGTGTGAGAATTTTTTTATTAGGTTTTATTATTTTTATATTTTTTACTTAGTTTAAAAACTCTGATCCAGAGACTAAGCCATCAGGTGTTCAATAAGTAGGGGGGATCTCAAACTAGTCTATGAAATTATCTCCCACTTAAAGACAATCAGAAACATCTATGTCCAAGGCGTGATTCGAACCCGCAGCCTGATGGTTGGAGAATACGCGAATTCCTCGACCTACCATGTCTACTTCTTCCTCTGTTTGACATCATATGTGGGGAGGAAGATTAAAATCTGTAGTCAGTTCTGTAGCATTAATATTGATACAGTATTGCCAATTTTCTTAGCCATGCTAATCAAAAATGCCAATAATATTTTTTTTCATTTACTTTATATGAGTAAAGTATTTATAATAAGAACAACACAAGCTCTTGCTAATGTTTTTTTTTTCATTGAATAAGTGAAAAAAACAACATTCTGAAAAAAAGCGGACTTATTTTCCAGATTTCAGACTATGCATCAAATATTAAGTTGATAAAGATAATATAAATTCATACAATCAAAGTTTATTTTAAATTAACCAAGAGAAATATAAGTTTTTAAATGCAATTATTTTGCAGCCAAGAACAACCTAAATTTCGAAATATATTTCTAATATTTAAAAACAAAACAAATATGCATCATTGCTTCCATCATTGTTCAGAATAACTTTTCGCAATGTTTTTCTCAGCTACTTGGAAAAAAAAAAAAAAAAAAAAAAAACGACAGCAACTGATGATTTTTTTCACATTTTTGTCATTAAATCAACGCAACCTTCTGAGTAATTTTGCACCAGAAATCTGATATGAAAAGAAGGTAATAGGTATTGTTTTTGTACTGAAATTTGAACAACGTTCGTTATCTTTAATGCTGACTCGGCTATTTAATTAAGCATGCCTGCAACTCAGTGATGAAAAGGCGAAACATCCTTATGTAAAAGCTGACGAGTCATTAGAGTAAAAGGAATCTATAGGCGGTCATTAAACTAATGATTGGGAGAGTCTACGAACTGAGATTCAATGCTTGCCTTCTGTATTTGCCGCTTCAACAGTTGACGGAGCCATTAAATGTTGTGCCATTTGGGTAAAATAATGCTATTCTGTCCCCATTGTCATCTGAAATACAAGAATATCAGAGAGAGAGAGAGAGAGAGAGAGAGAGAGAGTGGTCAAAAGCAAGTAATGTAAAAGGCAGCGAACCAATCCCTAGGAAGCTATTTGGATAGCTGTCACTATTAACAGCGCCAGAATCGAAGGACTTTTTTAAAGTATGAGTAAAGGTGATGGTTTTCTCATGGTCTAGGGAGCATTGTATTGTATCAATAGATGCGACTCAGCGAGTCTGATAGCAGTCTTCACTTTTGCCTTTTTCTACCTACTAAACTCGCAGCGGATGTCAAAGTTTTTAGAAAACTTTTCCAATTGTGCATCAAAACGACCGCAGTTTGTTAGTTTCACGAATAACTCCGTGATTTTTCTGAAATCTTTTTGTTTGAAAAAAGGGGTTTATGACATATTTGATCTGATGAAAGTATCTTTATTATATAAATTTCGATCTCAAATGTTTTACATATTTTTATTCTTTTATGATTTTTTTTCCAATCTTAAAACGCTGATTTATTTTTAATCTTTGACCTTTCGAAGTCATTCAAATAAACAACACACATTATAACTGTACAGTACCATACGACATTACATTTAAAATAAAATAATTTTTCTAACCCTTCTTAATTAAATAGGAAATTTATCATTAATATTAAAAGGTGTTTAAAATTATTTTCAAAATATTTTTATTTAATTATCCTTTTTCCTAATAATCTTTCTAAAAGTAATTTTATATTACTTAAAATATTATTTTTATTAATATTTTTGTTTATAATATAATATTTATTTACTAAAATGTATGCAAATATATTTCTTTTTAATAATAATAAAGACTTTTTTCGCTAGAGGGTGTTTATGAATTGATGCAAATTCACATTCTTTCGTATTGGTTAAAAATATTCATGCATAATTAATTACGCCTCGAGTGGAAAGAATTCAAATCCGGTTGTGAAACAGAAAAATTTTAGTCTCTACATCAATCTCTGCAAAAATAAATGAATAAAATAAAATAAAATCTCTAGATTTCCAAATAAAACATTTGGAAATCTAGAGATGACAATTATTTGACATCTAAATACGTATACATCCAAGGATTTTTTCTTTACACTGAAATTTACCAATCAATGCAAATTCGATTAAGATGACAAAATGGAGACAGAGATCAGTAATACCCCCCCCCCCATAACTTATGCCTGTTTCATTCAGATGATGTTTATTTCAAACCTGATTTAAATTCATGAATAAATAGTGAATATTATAATGAAAAGGTGATAATAAACAAATGTTATAACTCGCATTTATATAACACCATGGAAAATTAAGATGGCGTAACTTTACGAAATAATTTCACTGGAAATGTATAAAAAAATCACCCCAATAAAATGTTTTACACTATGTTGTAAAACGAAAATCGACAAAGAAAAAAAAATATTTGCCTCAGTAATTTATATTATTTCATTCGATATGAATTTTCACTTTCTGTCAATTAAACATTCGACATTAAGATATCTTTAAGATTGGGATAACACTTTCCTACTTAACGACCAATAAATTTTGGAGCAAAGAACAATAAAAATGAATACAAAATAATTCAGTTGGCTGGTCATAACTTTAAAAAAAAAAAAGAAAAACAAAGATAAAACATTAAAAATCGGTGTAGTATTTCGTATCTCAATCTAACTTCGTTTTATGAGTTTCTTCGCTACCCTATCTTTATCTGACATCTTATTGACTATCTCAGCAAACGACTCGAGGCATACATTTCCTTCTTAATTTCTTTCCTTTCTTCTTTTCTTTACTGTTTTCTCCCCATCTCCATTTGATTCGTGTCTCCCTCCACTCTTTTCCCTCTTTCCACCACCACCACCACCCCTAAAAACATCTGGAAATCGTTGTTGTTCTTGACCTTGATACTTAACTCTTTCTTCCGAAAAAAAAAAAAAAGAAAAAAAGTCGACGTTCGCCTCATGGTGTGGAGTGTCTTGTCTATGCACGTGCCTGTAGGGGTATTGCTGCCGCTATTGTTTTTCTATCCATCTTTTTGACACCTGTGTTCCTCCTTCGTACAAAGCTGCAGGGGGAAATCGTCTCCTTTCCCTGACATGACGATCCATCCATCACCGCCTGTCATCTCTTCCTCTGAATATCTCCAACCCACTTAACATTGTCACATTCGGCTTCCGCTTTTTGCTCTGCCTTTACCGCCATACATTTTTCCCGATAGCGAATCGCTAACTTTGGCAGGGAAGTGCTACGTCTCCTCCAGGAATGTTCGGTTTCTTATTACATTTGGTAACTCTTTTCGACTGAAAAGCAGTCCTAGTGATTAACCGATTGATACCATATACACTGTTGTACACAAGTTAAGGTGGTGAGTTTGTATCGCGAATTATTCTCCAATTCGTGATTATATCATTCAGTCTTATGTCGCAAGTATCCTTAAAACAACAAATTCTCCAATTCGTGAAAGGGTTAAAAAAATGCATATAAAGCTAACTTAAAAGAAAAAAAAATAAACGATGTTTTATTCATGACTTTCTTCTCTCTTTCGTTGAATGACAGATTGGATCTGTTTTATCTAGCTTATTATTTGACTCCATTCATGTTGTCTTTTTTTTTTTTACCTAGTCCATTCCTCCCCTTTTTTTTTCTATTTCGACCTTCGTTTTCATTTCAATGAATACAAATGATCGTTTACAAATAGTATTAGAATTAACCTACTTCTCAAAGACATTGAAACATGAAGAAAGGAGCGAATTTTATTTAAAAAAAAAAACTAATTAAATTTGAAGACATTTTTCTTGCTTAATTGGCTGAATGAATAATGTTCTCCACTCTGTAACCAATAAACTGTGGGTTCGAATCTCATTATGGACGTCTTTAAGTGGGTGGTAGATGACTTCGTTCGATGCGAGACTTCCACTCTGCTCACAGGAGGTCTGAAGCGGTTTGAAAGCGATTTTTCATGTTTGGTTTCTACAGCAGGGTTTCCAAATTGCGTGCGTGCGTGTATGTAACAATAAGTGGATTTGTGGCCTCATATACCGACCAATGAAATTCATCCATTCATATATGAAAATAAAATAAACCTTGATTTGATCAAGGTTTACTTTATTTTCTATTTATTTTATTTTACGTTCTATGGGTTCACAACATTTCTTGAGTGGGAGGCACATAATTATAAAAACGAATTTAAAGTCGTAAATAGGAAGGCCAAACTGTACTAATTCATAAACGAAATTAAAACGTTAATACACAATCATACAAGATAAAATTGAATAATAAATGCATTAATCAGATCAAACTTTTTAAAATATATAGCCCTACCGTGTAATAGATAAATCTCTTAAGTCCACAGTCAAGAATCTTCATACTTAGAAAGATGGAGGTCACTTGGAAAATCTCTTTCCATGGCAAGAGATTTTCCATAGAAATTCCAATTTCTATGGAAAATAGGCTAATTTTTCCATTTTTTTTTAAATTGGAAAAAGTAGCCTACAAAAGTATTAATAATTGCACCTGTTAAATCACAAGCGTGTTAACAATGGAAAAATTAAAAGTACAGCCTGTAATCTACAAAGGAAAAGACAATTGAAAATATTCAAGCATGTCAACAATGGAAAAATTACAACCACAGCCTGCAATTAACAATGAAAAAATTAACAAACTATCATCATCCGAAATAAACTGGAAAACTCCCTCTATTATTTGAATTTTTTTCACATTCGTATTCGAGTTGATTTAATTGTTATTAAATAAAATTTAGAATTTGGATGTATAATTAGAAACTTTGTTTTTCATTTTTGATCGTGAAGCAGGAATGACAACTTTAAGTTCCGTTTTGAATCGAGAACAAGTCTATTCATTCTACTACGACCCAGTTTCCGAAACAAGAATAGTAATTTTGTTACAAAAACCACTGAGGTTTAATAATGCAAAAAAAAAAAATGAATTATTACAAAACACGATAGTATGATGGAAATACAACTCCTGTTACGAACTACAGAAAGTCTACGATCCACTTTCAAAAATCTTTGATTGAAATTATTATTAGCATTTTAACGTGTAATCTTGCACGTCTGGTGGATATAACCACACGTTTTTACTAAATATAAATTCGATCGCAAAGAAACGAGACCAACTACAAAAATACAGCAGAGGCAAATAAAATTCACGTATTTTCTTAATTATCTTAATCACTATGACGTCCATGCAACATTTTTCCCCGAGGCCGAAATGAGCTAACTTCCATTAATCTATTTTTAAACGCCATTTTAACCGTAAATGTCCTGTGTGACCAATTGAGTTACGTTCGATAGGTCCATTATAATTACGTGATACATTATCCAGTGAATTCTAGCGTCATTTTGGCCACATAACAGTGTAAGATAGAGCCCAAGTTTCTTGTATAAATATCTATTAAAAGTTTTCTTTAATGATCGGGTCTCCTTTTTTAGAGATCGCTTGGGCTCTTTGTCATGAATATTTCATGTACAATCACCTGGTAGTTTACAAATACGTGTGATTAAGATTTTTCTTAAAATAATGCCATTATACGCAGCTCTAAATAACTTCCCGAAATAAGATTGAAATTATTTGACTTCGTTTTCAAATTTCTGTTAACCGCTTTTTTTATTTCTTCTTTTGAATTCATAGTGGAATAATACCACTAACTTTTAATGTGTTCTGTTTTCCAGAAATGTGTTTAAGCTGCATGCAGTAAGTAATTTGCATCTTTTATTGCCAGTAAAAGTTGGGACAGATGGTAATACACAGTTAAGCAGAGGAATATTGGTTTCGTGTTTACTGAATTTTACTATTTTGGTATTAGGCAATGTCACCTTCATACTTCAAGGTTACTTTCAGCCGTTTAGAATTAGTTGCTGAGCAAAGAAGCAGTAATCGGACTGCATTGATTATGACGCGAATTAATACGAAAACTACTATTTGGTAAAAGTCTTGTTTTATATGAGTAAATTGAAAAAAGTAGCCTACAAAAGTATTAATAATTGCACCTGTTAACAATGGAAAATCACAAGCGTGTTAACAATGGAAAAATTCAAAGCACAATCTGTAATCCACAACGGAAAAGACAATTGAAAATATTCAAGCATGTCAACAATGGAAAAATTACAACCACAACCTGCAATTAACAATGAAAAAATTAACAAACAAAAATATTCAAGCGTGTCGACAATGGACAATTACAAACATATTAATAATGAAAATGATTACGACTTTGACAATTGGAAATCTACAATATTCGCGAGAATGATAGATATATATATATTAAATGTACAAAACTGAAAATTACAGGCACATTAAAAATGGAAACGATTAGGATTTTGACATTTGGAAATCTACAAGATATTAATTAGTGGGAATGACAGAAATATAAATGTACAAATTGAAAATTACAAGTGTATTAACAACAAACAATATAAATATTGATAGATGAATTATGTGCACGTTATTAATGTAAGCCCAAAGTAACTGGTGTTGTCTTAGTTGAAAGAATTGTTTTTTAAAAACTTACGCACCCTTCAACTATACAGACAAATAAGATGCTATTAGTGGCCTTAAACCTAGATTTATTTTACATATTTTAAGCATTTTTATGTGAATTAAATCCCGATAATTTCGCAATCCTTTCAGCTTTTGTGTTTAGATATTGCTTTAACATATTTTATTGAATGCTACTATATTAACACCTATCTATTCTCAGTTTATTTTTCCACCTATGGAAAATTCGTTGCCTCCTTCCACACTCTTTATAGGGTAAACAATTTTGTCTACGAAGCATCGATATATCGCTGGCTATCTTGATGATGACAGCCGAATTCTTTGCCTATTGTTGTCCATCTTCCGTTGGCCTATGTAAGCAAAGCGTAGTGCAGATAAAGGAACAACGGAACGTACATAGATCAAATATAACGCAAGATTGATTGACACACCGAAAAAAAAAATTTTTTTTTTTTTTGCTTCTGCTAGATGCATAATAGCAAGTAGAAGAGAAGCAAGGCACATAAAAAGTGAAAAATCAATAAATAAGAGACTGAAAATATGGAAAAACGATATCCACAAGAAATGTTAAGTTAGTAACAAGTAAGAGATGCTGAATAATCATTAAATGCGTGTATCAGTTGATAGAGAACGTTCATGCTACGATTGTGTAATGAGCAACTGAAAATTCCGACTTATTGTGAATCAAAAAAAAAAAAAAGTAGAAGTTTGTACCGCTTATTGAAACGGTACAGATAATCTCAATGGCTCTGTGAGAGAGAGAGAGAGGAGAGAAAATAAAAAAAACAGGAATCGAAAATAATAAACGAAAAGAGACAATATAGAAAAGAGAATAAATTGTTAGAAGAAGAAATAAAATAAATAAAGAAATCAAACACCCCTTCGAAGAACTTTTTAAGTGAAGGTGAGGTTATCGGTCGCATATGGACGTGACACGTTTTTTATTCTCAAAATAAACAAACTTGCTAGAGAGCATACGCAATAGCCAAACCATTATGACCACCAACCTGCATCTGACCAACCATTGAATGGCTGGCCGGAAACAGACCGGTGGCTGTAGTATCCTGGTATGGGGATTGTTCTCATGGACATTATCGGGTCCTCTTATTCCCAGCTGAACACACTTTGACCGCTAATTCTTGCTACGTGGTGTCAATATGGTTTCATGGATCCAGACTCTTCCAGCAAGACAATGTCCAGTGTCACAAGGCTCGCATTATGCAAGCCATGATTCTAAGAGCATACCCAAGTATTCCGTGTGCTTCTCTGGCCACCTATTTCGCTTGATTTGAATCCCATCGGATATTTGTTGGATCTCGTGGACCGCAGTATCAGTCAGTCGACACCGGTACCTCGCTCAGCCACTGATCTTCCAGACGTTATTCTGTCTAGATGGTTCAGAACACCTCAAGATACCTTCTGTGGTGTCAATGCCAAGATGAGTGTAAGCGGTTATCTCGGCCAAAGGGGGATCAAACAAGCTACTAGGTGGGTGATCATCACGTTTATGAGTGTATATACGAAGAGAAGATTAGCAAAAATTGTGAATGAATACGTTCGTAAAAAATTGTTTACGAATAGAAAAGTTTTTAAAAAAAGTAAAGGAAGACGCAGAGAAATAGGAAAATAATAAGGAAAAAAGAAATGCAACAGAAAAGAGAGAAAAAAAAGAAAGGAGATATCAGAAAGAACGGGGGGAAGCGAGAGGTATAAGAACAATGAATAAAGAAGTTCACTTAAGATTCAAGCACCTTCCATGTCTACATTGAGCCAGTTATCATGGTTTCGTCCTTTTTCAACCGCCTCAAACCCCCAGACAACAAATGAAATCCAAATTACTTTTTAGTCTCAAAAGAAACGTTCTCTCTCTCTCGTTCTTTAGCGTACCCCACCCCCCACTCGTTCCTCCCTCCCCCTCCCTAGTTTCCAGGGAACCTGGGACTCGTGCACGGAATAAAATTCTCATCTCCTCCTTTAAGCTGATTAAGTTCTTAATTACTTTTTTCATACAGCGCAGCATAACAATCAGTCTCCACTTTCATTAGCTTCGTGGTTCCTCCCTCCGCCCGGGAAGAGATGTAATGTCAGGGGACTACCAGCTTAATGAGTTGTCTTTTTTTTTTTTTCTTTCTTTTTTTCTTTTCTTTTTCCGGTTCTTCTCCAGAAACAGTCATTAGAATGATGACAGAATTACGGAATCTTTAAAAACGTTAATTTCTGTTGTACAAACGAGACATCAGATTAGAAACCCTCACAGCACTTTGAAGATTTTTATCTTTTTATCTTTTTTTTTTTCTTAGGGGGTGCCAAAGATGGGAGGGACAAAAATCATTCTTGCGTGGAGGCAATAATATGAAAAACTAAGTACCGCTAAGTACATAAGCGTTTAAAGGTCCAACGTCTTCTGTGATTCTAATGAATTCATAAACAAATGGAGATTTTGCCTTCAAATCTCTCTCGCTGTCTCCGTCGATGGCTTCCGCTAGCGAAAGGAAGCTTTGACGGGGGGGGGGGTGTCAAAGGTCGATCGTGTATCAAGAAAACCGTAACCGGCTCCTGCACGTGACTTCCTCTTGCATTTGCGCGTCTCTGCTTCCTTCTTTTTTTTTTTTTTTTTTTTTCTTGGGGGGGGTCTTCTGTCCCTCAAAAAGCGACAAGTGAATCCTAATTAGGATCCCTTTCACTAACAAGAGTCTTCCGTGGCTATTTCGTTGAATGAAAGCAATTAATAGCGTTCTTAGTTACTTTCCCCTCATTAGCATAATTAGAAAACTCTCATTAAACTCCACGGACATTCTCTTCCTTTTTTTCTTTTTTCTTTTTTTTTAAAAAAAAAAGCTTGAAACATCTAGTTGAAAACGCGTAAGTTAAAGGAATCGTTTCAATAGATGTCACTATCGAAGCATCATCTGATAAGATGTGTGGCACCTGAGAATTCCATCTTAATGTAAAATATTGATCGTTAAGACATTACATCGAAACCGTTCTGATTAAAAATTTACGCTAAAGAGATGCTTCTTAATTGAGAATCTTTGTATAATTTAACTTTGATAAAAATATGGGAGCACTTCCGTTTTGTTCGTGGGTTCACTTCCGGTTCGAAAATATATCAAAATGCGATTACGGCTTCCGTATATAGAATGAAAATCACGAAGAGAAAATAAAGTTAGAAATTAAAAAGAGGGGGGGGGTAGGAAAGAATGGCAGGGAATAAAGTAATTTCCCCAATGGATGGTTTTGTATTCTTATTTGTTTATCCTTAACAGATTGTGATAACTTCGAAATGATACGGAACTTTTATCATTCCGAATCATAGAGCTTCCGTAACGGAAGCCTTTTGGTGCTACTTCCTTAACCATTGTTAAATGATTCGGAATGAATTACTGAGAGGAAGAATCCGACCTCTGTATGAGACGGACTAACTCATTTTCAGGTAAAAATCCGTTTTAAAAAATTACTCGCATCCAGAATGATATTCGAACCCGGATGTTTCCAACAACAGTAAATATTACTTCGTCTTACACTTAGGGGTTACTTTCATATGTAGAGATATGGAAAATGTGGTCTCCTGTAATAAGAGTATATCTAGACAAGTATGATCTCACAAAAGTAGTTAAATTGCCTTTTAAGTATTGATTATTTAGTACATTAAGATTTCAAAATAGTTGCAACTGATGAAGGTTATAAAACTACAAAATAAAATTAACTGGTGTTTCTAAATTGCCTCCGTAGCTCAATCAGTTTGATGATGCCCTTTGGTTGAAAAAAAAAAAAAAACTGGGTTCGAATTCCGCCTAAGACGTGAATAACCTTTAGTTGAAGAGTTTTTCCTCCCTCAAAACAGACAAACCAACCAGAAGACCTGCAATTACAGACATAGAATACCGCAGGAATGAGAATTACACCATGTTCCGTTGGATTTGGTTTCGAAAGCCCGTATGATCTGTAATTGGGGTTCCTTTCCATTCGGGAACTTTCAAGTGGTCCTCCCTACGTTCTTATTTCACATTCCCGATTATACAGACTACTAGACCAAGTTTCCTTATAATTAGCCTCCAATTCAAGGTGCTTTACACAAGAACATAATACTGTGGGTCCATCCCTTACCCAGTGTTCTCATGCTGATTTGCAAGAGGACACCATCCCCGTATGAATCCGATTAATTCAACGTTAGTCGAAAAAAGAAAACTTATTTCAGAGAAATATTCATCAGGTTAGAGATAAGAATTGAATCCCTCCCCAGCGGTCTTTTTTACCCAAAGATGTCGACCGAATGGTACTCCAAACTCATCTATTTAAATATATATTTTTAAATCCGTAAGCACGTGACATACATAACGTATTGAAGAGTCTATTTAAGTATGAATGGTAGATCAAGAAAAAGAAGTAACTATTTACGGGGGGAGGGATATTCTTTGCATATCATATGAAGAGAAAACCTCTTTCTAGCGGTCTGACTTTACAAGGTGAGACTCAAATTCATTGGAAACTAACAATTTTAAAAACAGTAAATCAACGATTATGCTATAGCAAAACAATTAATGATTTTTCATTAATTAACTATCAAGAATGATAGATATTAAAATCAAAGAAAGAAATCTTCCCGTCTATCGAAGATTTGATTATTGGACTTTTCTTTCTATCTCAAGAATGTATTAGAGTCTTAGATGAGTGTTTTGTGTACAAGAAGGATTTATTGCGAAAAATACTGTCTTTTTTTATCCTGTGTGTCTCTCGGCCATTCTCTTGTGAGTTGTTTATCTTATCCTCATCAACTTTGAGCAGTGGCGTTTTCTCTCTCTCGCGCGCCAAACCACCTCTATAGCCATAACAGCTGACAGGCTTTTTGTTTCAGCTATTTTTCTCCTCAGCTCCGACCATGCCATTGTTTCGCTCCTATTACTACTCCTTAATTAGGCTTGGCTGATTATACGGAGTCGCAAGTATCTAATGACGAAAGAGAAGAAGAAGAGGAGGAGGAGGAGGAAAAGAGAGAGAGAGAGAAAGAGAGAGAGAGAGAGAGAGAGAGAGAGAGAGAGAGAGAGAGAGAGAGAGAGAGAGAGGCTGGCTCTGTTAGAAACAAAAAACCTCATCAATCATGAGGGAGGAAAGAGAAAAAAAAAAGGTCCCAGCCCAACCTTCTAGCCGCCTCTTTGGTCCCTGGTTCCATGCCCGTGGTAGTAACTGCTTAATCACAGAGTCGTTGGTGAAGAACAGCGAAGAAAAAGAAGAATGATATTCCGGTTAGGCTTAGCAACACTCTCTCTCACTTCATCGGAACAGAAAAGATTCCTGTCCTCCCATTTAGTGAATCTTAAGGTCGAAACTTGCATACTATTGCATCAGAATAAATATGTTGTATATCGAAAACAAACAAACTTACATTTAAACGTGATCAAAATGAATGGCATTTTCAAACAATGTAGAAAAACAGCAGACGATATATCGCATTGTTGTTCGATGTCATGATTATAACAATAAAAAAACAGTTTATAGCATTTTAATATCATGTTTTTCTATTGTTTTTTTAATAACTCAGTTTTAAATCCTTAATTCTAACTCATTAAATTTTAGCAGAGAGAAAAACATTCGAGTGAAGAAACATTTGAAAAATTATCTCTGGCACTCTCTAAGCTGAGGCCATCATCATTTAAATCTGTCGTCAATTTATGCTATCTGTCCCTCATTTTTTCCGGGAGGTTAGATGAAAAATGTCATTACTTGTGCCAAGAAGCAGATCTTTTATTTTCAAATGTTTCTTAGCGTACGTTGAAATGAGAGTTCTTCCACTTCTTTAATGTAACCGGAATTAGCTAGAAAGAACGCCTGTATTTGCTGAGCCGCATTCCAACTCATAAATCTTACGTTAGATAATGTGAAGACAATTTTAACAGTAAAAATATTCAGTAGCTGTCTCAGGTAACATTCTTCGAGAACAACATTAGGGGAACATTATTGCAACATAATTCAGTATCACATTAGATTAGAAAGGGTAAAAGACACGATTTCGGTGTGATGGGGGGAGTTAAAAGAGCCAAAATTCATTTAATAATAATAAAAAAAAACTCGGCAATCAAGCAATGGATGTTCGCCATTTTTAAAGAAAAGGAATAGTCTATCATAGAGAAATAAAGAATGATGAAGAATATGTGCAAAATGTACCTGAAACATACAACTATGGCTGGAAATGTGCAAAATGTACCTGAAACGAATCTAATGCAATAATGTGGAATGAAATCTGAAACATTTGCCAGTAGTGAATAAAATGTAACTAAGGATTGAAATCTATAAGATGTGTTAATAATGAATAAAATGCAACTGTAAATTGAAATCTGCAAGATGTGTTAATAATGAATAAAATGCAACTATGGATTGAAATCTTCAAAATGTCAGTAATAAATAACATGCAAAATGTATATGAAATGAGAAATGCAACTATGTGCTTGAAATATGAAAATGAAATATTCATAAAAAAGCAACTATTGCATGAAATATTCTTAAAAATGCAGCCGTCTTTAATTACTCAAATAATGCTTCAATGAGCATAAAATACTACTGTTACTTTAAATATACAGAATTCTAAATGGGAAACTTACTAATAATTTGCTTTTCTAAAAAATTTATTTATAAAAAAAATTATTAAAAAAAAGTTTAAAAATTTTAAATCACAAAAATATAAAATGAAAAAAAAAACAACTATTAAACATCCATATAAAAAGCAGAGTGAATTCAGGAAATGTAAAATGTGCTGAAAATTATTTTAAGATTTAAAAATCTTAAAGCAAACTTATGCAAGAAAAAATCATAATCAATACCTTACGAATGTAAGTTACTTTTCGAAAAATTCCAAATATGTAATTTTTACATTGCTGAGAAAGTATAAGAATAAAGAGCTGGAAAATTATCAAAATGCGATATTTTATTCTCGTGGTTGGTAACGTTCATCAGAACATATGTCACTCAAAAACCAGGTTAAACGACCATCACATAGAAAAACCATCAATCATAAGGATGGCCCATAAGTAGCATCCAGATGAGAGCTATTAACGTGGTCAGTTGTGCCATTTAGACTGTAAAATATCAAATTCCTCCAAAATATACACGTTATAAGAAAACAACTGTGTAAAAAAAAACAAAATTCACCAACATAAATAAATAAATAGATACATAAATTGACCAAAGATGTACGCAATAGGAAAGCATAAAGACTTCCTTATGAGTATTGGAATTAGAAAATACTTAGAAAATATAGCGTCTCATAGACGATGCAATATCTACATTTCAGAGCAAGAAACATCCGTGTTCGAATCCTAGGAATTCGAGGAGGGCTCTAATAAGGATTTTTTTTCAGTTAAGCAGGTACTCTTATAAACAAAAGTGAGATTGTATCTTACAAAGTCCTGCCGGATGTGACAATTAAAAGACATAATTTAATGTTCCCACAACCTTAATTGCCTCGTTATTATTCTACCCACAGCAGAGAAAATATGATTATCGAAAATAAATTGTACCAATCAAATATTACCTTTACTTTTTTTACTTGCTAAATTCTATAAAAATACATACTGTGCTAACATTTATTATTTTAGCTCAGAAGCTAATTATCCATTTTTGAGATAACTAAATTACAAAAACAGCATATGCAAAAATTTCAACATTTATATTGGCAAAAATTATCGCTAATATGGTAGCACAAAAAATAGCAATTACAGTAAAAGTTTAATTAGAAGGCGCTCATATATCAAAAATTAACTAATTATGCAAAAAAATAAATAAAAAAACAATTAAAGAGACTTAATTAAAGAAAAAAGCAATTTACCAAAAGAAAAGCTATATAAAATAACCGAAATATGTGCAAATTATGCAAAAAAAAAAAAACCATAAAGTAGAGGGGGAGGAAATGAGTATTCTAATTAAGAAACTACAGGGGAGGTAAAAAGCTCGAATTGCGTGTTCGTAGCTGTTATTGTAGTTTGATGACAGTCGATTCTGACTCGGATGAATACGTGTATGCTTAAAGAGTTTCTGATTGAGGGTGTTAAAATGCATTCGTTGCTAGCTCAGGGAACACTGATACGAACTCGCACCAATAGAGAAATGATTACGCACCATATTAGAACATTCGGAATGCTTTTCTTGTCACTTAGATCCCAACATTGGTCCTTTAATTAATATCATCATCCTTATTAGCAAGCGAGTTGCAAGACGTCGTGTTCCGCTCACTGGAGTCATAAAGCGAACTCAGCCAGCTACAAAACCTGACATCGGCAGCATATTTCCATTTAATGTTCTCCCTATCAAGTCAGCATACTCGTAAAAATATCCATAAAACCCCATCCTTGCCTTATCGGCTCCATAAAATCGCTAATGTTGTGTTTCTGTTCAGAAAAAGGAACTTAGATATGGGTACAGAGAGAGAGAGAGAGAGAGAGAGAGAGAGAGAAAACGCGATTATGCCAAATCTCTATGCTGGTCTACCCGATGACAGTTACAACTGGAACCACATCTTAACTTTTTTTTTTTATTTAACAACAGAAGAAAAAAAAATGAAAAAAAAAAGCATTGGGGAAAGGTAGGAGGAATCGTGTATGCAGGTTGGTGATACCATTTGCTGCATTCGAATATCAAGGTCACTCCAAACAGCTGTTTTTAAGAAAATTTTTTTTCGTAAAAATTCTGAAGAATAGACGAATAGAATTTTTGGTACGTTACGTTTTGCTTGGTTGTGTGTTTTAAAACACACACACACACACACACACACACACACACACACACACACACACACACACACACACACACACACACACACACACACACACACACACACACACACACACACACACACAAAAGCAATGTCATGTATATGATCGAACAGTCTTTCCAATTTTTTTTTTTTTTCTGCACGTGCTATCGAAACCATTTCTGAGATATCCTATCGGATTCGGTATCGTATTACTCCATCGAGTCGTTTCCTATTGAGTCCATCGATTCCAGTATATGCATCTCTGGGTGTTCACAGCCATTTTGTTTCGCCCTATGCAACTCATACCTACACTACCTATAATAAGTTAAGGTATTCGCTCTTTCCTCCGGTCCTAAGTACTAAAACGATGAAATTTTTCTGAAAAAAAAATAGAAAGAAAGTAGTTTTCATTTTCTCTCTTAGTTTATTTCTTTTTCTATCTCTCAGCTTTTTACATTTTCACTCTTTTATTCCTCTTTTATCTAATAGCGGAAGCTAGCCAATCGGTCACTCGTATTATAATGAATTTTATTACATTTTTTCCAATGATAAAATTACCAAATGGTGTTTCTATTGAAAACCAATCTATGGCACAAAAGATGTAGAAGATGCTTCAGCAGAAGTTCGTCAATGAAACGGGACCCTATACTCAAGCTACTATGATTTATGATCGATCAATCAAATGATCAATTTTTCATGCTCTCAATCTCTGTCTTTCAGTTTCTGTCATTCATTTTGAATATGTTTTCGGTATTTCAGTTTCATCCAGTCTCTCTCTCTCTCTCTCTCTTTCAGCCATTTTCTTTATTCATTCCAATCTTTCTTTCAATCATCACTCTTTTTTCAAGTTTTAACTTCGTTTCGTTTTCATTCTTTATTTCAATTCTTAATTCCTTCATTCTATTCATCATTCTTTTAGGTCGATGTCAACAGCCGTTTGCGAATGTCAATAATTTACGTAAGAATGCGAACTATGCCAGAACATTCTAATGAGCAAAACACATCAGTGGCTCAAAAGATGACAAGGAATACTAGAATTCAAATAACCTGAAAGAAAATTTAAAAAAAATATTTCTCTAGCCTACGACTCTCGTCACACTTCTCGCATGCAACCTTGTCTGAAGTAACTCGTCATTTAAAATAGGTGACGGCGTGTTATCAACCTAACAAATAAACTCCCTTAAATAACGCGTAGTTCTTATTATAGGAATCCTAGTGGCAACTTTGGTTGCCAAAGTGGTATTCATTTTCCTACCAACAAACTGCTGTTAATCCCACTGTGGGCATGGATAGATGGGAGATGAATTACCTCGTGTGAGTCCACCTCCTCGTTTGTTAGAGATCTGAAGTGAATTAAAAAGTTACACGTTTGGGTCTCTTAGGTTTCGGCGTTATTTGAAAATTAAATAAAAATATATAAAAACATAAATACAATTAAAAACATAATAAATGCTTAGCCTATCCACGGTACTAACATGCTATATGTAGGTTTACAACCTTTCATGAGCGGGAGTCGCATAAAACAAATGATTTTCATCATTCAGTGTGAAACAACCATCTCTTTACTTATTATAACGCGTGACAGAATAGCCACCGTTATAAGTTGTTTCGCACATCATTTTTGCTTCTTTCGTTTTATCATTTTTAACTACGAAAACCAATGCGTCGTCTAAGTATTCGCACTAAAACAGTGCATCACCTTGATACGCATTCTTTGTCTATATACGAATTCACGCTGATGAAGGTGACAATGTTGTCGAAACATCATTCAAAAAAGCATCGTTTACGCTTTTAAACGTTTCTTTGTCGGGGAAATATTAGAACGCGCGGAGACACAAGCGCCTAAAGAATCTTTTCCTCCTAAAACCTTCGTTCGCTTAAAGAAAAACTAAGCGTTCCTTTTCGGGCATTCATTCATTCATTCATCCTCAGGGAAGAACCACTTAACTGACTTCCCATTGGATGAGTGTCAGTAGCAATTGGGGGCCGTAAAGAAGGTGCTAAAGGGGGAACTAACAACCGTGGTCTTGCAGATCCTTAGAGAGTCTTAGAGTAGCTTTGCTCACGACCTAGCGGTCACTTGGCTCAAACGGCCGCAGACGATGAGACAATTACGGCAACGGCCGAAAAGAGATCGATACATGCGACTCCACTAATGTCATCGAACCCTACCACGGAGGAAGGACTCTGTGGATAGTTCCGTGATCCCACACAGTGGCGGAATCATCGCTTGTGAAAGGAGGTGGGGGTCACAAGGAAACTTTCTTGTTTCTTTGAGTACAATTGTCTAGCACACGATCGTAGCGAGGTTAAAAGGTTAATTGTCTTTCTTATCGGCAGTAAGTTATCACTGCAATGGGCATTCTTCGGAAGGATTTTTCTCTTCCCAACTCCACCTACGCCATAATTTTTATTTCCGATATTTAGTATTATCAATAGATGCCGCTACAGTTCCGAAAAGAATAATAGTGTTAACCAAAAATTGTAGTTTTTTCCCCCTTCTAAGATTTTAGTCCATTTTCCATACGATAAACAGATCTTTTGATTATGAATTAAACTGATTAGATGAACAAAGACTAAATTTAGACTATTTTTCAATAGTCTACATTTAAAAATTCATGGCATGCAAACATTTAGCTTAAACTTCGTTTTTTTTAAAAAAAGTATAAATTTTCACTATTTATTCAGCTTTTGTTCCTGAATAATTGAAATTATTGGTTGCCAGCAATGGCATGAAAAAGTTCTGCTATTCTGTCTACTGCAGCGGAACCTGGTTATATAATCTTTAGTCTTTAATCTTTCATCTAAATCCACCCATGGTACGACATGTGCATTAGATTACAACCATTCGTAGGTGGGGTTTACACAAAAATGAAGTGTCGTATCCCTCTCTCCCTCCCCTCCTACCATGCTATTTCGGCATGGAACATATTGCAGAATACTCATACAAACGTTCTGATATTTTTTTTTTTGGTGGGGGGGTATTAAATTAAAAGTTTCGGGACATTTGCGGGTTCTCATTTGATAAATAGATAATCTTAAAACGTCTCTAAGTGTTCACTATCTAAGGACCTCTGGAGGAACGACAGGTTAACCAAACCTAATGGTCACGCATCCATGTTCTACTTATCCTTTGATCGTTTGTTCCCGAAATGATAAAAATCTATATTAATACACCTTCAGTGGATAAATACCAATGAGCCTCGTGATGCGGTTAATTTTTTGTGATAAAAATTCATACAAAATTAAAATCGGAAATCCATTTCATGAATAACGTTGTCTAAATTCTAACCCCAATAAATATCAGGACTATCTTCGGCCCATAAAACCATATTTATTCTTCAATTCCATCAATCGCTTTCTAAATCAAGTTCGATATAACAATTCTGTGATAATCTAAGAACCCCTAATCTACTCCACAGACCAAACATGGAACTCAAGCTACTTCACGTCTCCCAGTAAGAAGTAATTTTCCTGTAACATTGATAAAAAAAATGTCATCTTGCTTCTCCTCAAACTCATACATCGGTGATTGATCAAAAAATTATCATCCTTCAACCACGCACAAAAATCTTAAGCAGTTTGAATATCTCAAAGTCTTTTAATCACAACAGTAGCTCTCTCTCTCTCTCTCTCTCTCTCCCCAAAGTGCTACAGAGTCCATCCGTATTGTGCCAGCATTCATAATACACTGGACATTAGCTGTCTACGTTACGAAAGAGAAATTTGTACCACTCACCTACTCATTTTTTTTTAAATTTTAAACTAGCGAACACATTAAAGTAACTTCTACTTGAGAGGTTTTACTCGATCTGTGAAGGCTGGCTGGTTTCTACCATGAGGAGACCTTGTTTAATCGTGTCTTTGCTGTTTGCTAGTTCACTGGATCTCGTACAGCTGAGAGGTAAATATGCCTGTTGTCCGATTGCACCGTTAGACAACAAACGTTATCAGAATTTTGTGGTTCAGAAATCAAACATTTTTCGATTAACAAAAGAACGTCATCAAAGTAGGGTGAAAACCGAATGTCAAAGAAAATGGCATTAATAACTAGAAAGAGTTCAGGAACTTAAGTTCTTAAGTGTCCACGCGGTTAGTTTGGTGGCTATGCGCTTCGCAACCATAAGCCTGGGAAAGGAGTGTAATGGGTTCGATTCCCGTCGCCAACGTGAGGAGCTTAAGGATCTTTCTCAGACAAAGCCAAGTTAGCCGGTCTCGGGCGTGGACTGCAGGGTTTTTCTCCCCAGTTTAGCTGGAATTTTTCCTCCTGCAAGTAGGCTCCGTGAACACACGCATCTACAGACATAGGACACACCGGGAGGTATAGGGCTGGCCACCTTATCCTTGAGACGGGTACGGTTTAGAAGGGCTAAGGAAGCCCCGTAACAGACCACTAGGCCTATTGCGTGAAGGGAAGAAGAGGAGTTCTAGAATGGAAATGTTTTAGCCTTAAAGATAAGGCTAAAACAAGGACATCTCCAGTGTACTTTGCATTACCCTTTACTTTAAGGTTAATGTGCTAATTAGCCTTAAAACTGAAGCTAATGAGGCCAGTGTATTTCATTCGCTGTGAGTGAAACTCTGGTGATTCCATATGAGACTGACTAACTCACTTTTTGTTGAAGACATCTTGTGAAATGCTTTTGTATCCTAGACGGAATGCGAACCTTTTTTTCCCCCCAACCAAAAGACATCATCAATGCCAGCCGACTATGCTACGTTCCCCTTATTCCAAGGGATTATTCGATTTTTTTGTTCTTAAAAAAAAGAATCGTTCTAACGATGTCAAAGATACCAAACTGCAGGAACAACCAAAAAAAGTTCTTCTCGGACGATATTATATACTGATTTAAGAAATTTAGATAAGAGAGAGAGGACTCCAAAATAATAACTAAAAGGCTATGCACTTCTTCTCTCCGTATTTAAGAAATAAATAAATAAATAAATTGAATTTATATTTTGCTCATGGAATATTAATAACTGACCACATGAGATCGAACAAGATAAAATGCCACCTTCAAAACATTTTGAAATTCAAAGGAATTATTTCAAAAAAAAGTCATACTCAACAGAATTCTAATATTATACACCCCCCCCCCCCCACACACACACACTGCCTGGTTGGCAGAGTAGTTAGTGTACCCGGCCTCCAACCAACAAGCTCAGTAGGGAAAAAAACGAAATAAAAATCCTTGAGTCATCCACGTGTTGAGAGAATTCTTCCTGTGATCTGTGAACCTGATCACAAGAAGAACCATAAGTCTAGCTTTGTGGCTTGATAATGTTATAATCGTGTGTTAAATACAAGATGAATCTCATTTTTAGGAATGTTGGTGCTACCTTTAAATGTCTTCTAAAATCTTAAGCATTTCTTCATATGATAAATTGACTTTCAGGAATGATAAACATTCTGTGTCGTGTGTGTTTCTAAATCTGTAGTTTAAATATAATTATTCTGCTCATCCTTTTTATGCAAATTCCATCCATACAAAGCTGTAAGCCCATCGTGTATTTGCGTCCCGTAGATGGGCAAAGATTTAGACAATACGGAACCCCCAAACATTGAGCATTTCAAGTCAATTCAGAACACCAATAAAAAAAAAACACGCTGGTGCACACCAAGGGATTTGAACCCAGAGCTTGTTCAGATTGGAAAAGTGAAGATCTATCCACTTGGCCATCCAGGATGGCTAAATAAGAAAGTTTGGCCACATCTAGCCTCGGAGATAAAACTCTAAAATGCTCTAAAATTGAAGAAGATATTGCTCTCAACAAGGGACGTGGTTTTCAATGCTAGCAGTGGAACTCATATCAAATTTCAATTATTCCTAGAAGCACCTTTGCGTTTGTAATTTTTTTTATTTCTTTTATTTAGAATATACTGTAATATATTCTAAAGGTAATAGCAGCGTCAAAAAAGCTCAAATAAATAAACAAATAACTCGCCGATTGGTTAATAAAGATGTGAGAAAAATAGTTTAGAAGTATTTTGACCTTAAGACTTACATTGCGAATATTGAACACTAAGTAACTTGATTGACCGTCGATGCCATTCATCTTAAAAAATTCCCTTCGTCTATCATTTAAATTAGCGCTTTTGCGCTTCTTATATTCTTTTGATATTTTCTTTTCTACTTTTCCTGTTGTTTTATTCTACTTTTTCTACTTCTAATCTTTTGATATTCTCCTATTCTAGTGGCATGCATCACAGATTTGAAATTAGCCTTATACAGTGTAATCCACGAAAGATTGACAAATCTCTATAATCTAGCTAAGAATAAATATTCAATTGTGCTGTTCTTTAGTATATAATTCCTAGTGTAATCAATTTTGGAATCAAAGTTATCCTCATGCATTTTTAAATGTGTATATTAAGGCTAATTTATCATTTTAGAGGCGAAGAATCTCTTTCAAAAATAACCGATGCGTTTACAGTGTCGCAAAACTTGTTGAGCAATATTGTGTTTAACCCAGGTTTTGTCAAGACCAACTGCTACCAACTTTTGATGTTGACGTGTACGTTTCAGAATCAGGCGAACAACTGCGCATGTCCTGAACAAGTTATCCATATTCTATTTCTTAGCATGAACAATTACAAGAATAACATGAATATTCGCTGTAATTTAAAGATCAAATTCAGTTAAATTTAATGCATAAATTTGATATCCTATTTTACTGATCCATCATTGGCTTAATTTCTTATAATTATAAAATCCAACGATATTCCACTAATACAGAATCAAGAAAGAAAAAAAAAAGGATAATTTTTTTTTTCCTAGCCATAAAAGTTTGTTTAATTTTTCCGACTTATTTTTAATGGTTTATAGGTTAAGTCGGATGGAAAAAAAAAAAAAAAGTTCGCCCACTTCATCAAATAATTGAATAGGCAGAGCAGGCTTACCCCCATGATCGCGATTAGCAAATATACCAGTCGCGGACATTACGAAAAATCAACAAACTTCTATCTTTGAATTAGGACGTAATAAAGATTGAAATTATCATAATCGCCAGACCAGAGAAGTGGTCGGAATGAAAGCGGAGAGAAAACCGGCGAGCTAATAAGGATGCAAAAATCACTCCGGCTTCTAATTATGTGTCCTCTAGGAGGCCTCTCTTTGATTAGATTGGATCAACTTTGTCAGAACACTCTTCTGATATAGAGGGATGTTCTGGACATCGAAATATCACTAAAGGAACTGGCATCTTCACAGATTTCAGCGAAGGTAAAAAGGGGGGACCCCAAGGGAGAGGCCCTAAAAGCTAGCTAAATTTCTAATGAAATCCTTATCACAACATATCGCCAAGGTTTTTCTGAGGAGGACGTTGAGTATGCAAATAACGTTACGTCAGTAATTTTCTAGTAATTGAAAATAGCGGTAGCAGCGGGTTAGTGAAAATAGGGGGCGAAATTTAATTCACAAACGAGATTAGATTTGCGGAGGCAGGCGACGAAAAGTTGGGCTTTCATGACAGCGTTTATTATTTCTTCCCTAATTAAGATGGTCGGGTTATCAGAGAAAGTCTCTTGCTGACGCCTTTAATACAACACCGACTCTTCTAGAAGATGTTGACAAAAACTGAATATTCCGGTGACGGCCCAAGGAAATGTTTCAGCCCTTAATACCCCCCTTTCCTCTCCCCCACACACCATATTTCTTCGTACAGGTTAATTGCGTGTTAAAAATAGGACCCACTCTACTAGAAGGGAAAAGATGTGCTTGAAAGCATTTTTTTTTTTAAAAATGTTATCACTAAACTACAGGAGTTAAGTATTTTTTAACTGCTTTGTTTTCTTAGTCTTAAGAAGTTTTATAGGCACTGTTAGATGTTAATGAATATACCGAAAAGTTTTCGAGATTGATTTTTTTTTATCCCTTTCTACCCCACAGGAAACTTTATTTGCTATTATTAAGTACTAAACTATTTCTCTTTTAAGATAATATCTTTTTTAATACCACTCTTCAATCTTAGATTAAATTCCCAAACAATCTTTACTGGTTACGCGAATACAAAAAATTTCAAACTTTTAATCTTTTGGAGGATTTTATATGGCGATAATGCAAATACTCTTTTCGAAATGATTTGTTCCAAACTAACATTTTTGTTTCATAGGAAAACGCATTGTCAGTACACCTGCGCATTTATTTCAAATGTGTGATCATTTTCCATTGTTAAAAACATCTTACGTCATTATGTTCTGGTAGAAATGTAAATGACTGCCAAGAGGTGTCGCTGGTTGCTTTGTTACATACCAGACATTTCGATTTATTGATATCAGATTGATTTATTGATCTTAATATCTTTGACATAGGACATCTCTTATCATACTTCGCCAAATTTATTGTCAAGAATTTCTCCACATATACAGCTCTTTGAATCATAAAATATCTAAGTTCGGTAAGTATTTTTGTAAGAGTCGCAAATAGAATAGAACGAATAGTTCGGATAATTCTGATTTTTGTCTTATATTTTAAAAAGCACAGCGGATTTAATAGAACATTCTGAATTAACGATTTTCTTGACCTTTAATCATAAGAATAAGATGACAGCCAGCGAATTCGAATTCAACTGCAACCATGGAAATTTGTGAATTTCTTTAAGTGGGAAACGATTTATGTCAGCTGAGACAACCACCGTGTCTACTGGAGGTCCGAAGTGGCTTGAAAAAAAATGACAAGTTCCTTACTTTAAAAAAAAGAAGAAGAATGAGTAATAAAGTGGATAAAGAACTAAACGTAGGTCTCTCGATCCTATCAAGATAATACAGAGCGGACAAAATCATCCGTCGAGTTCAAAGATGATTTAACAGGTTCATACGCTGAATATCTTAATAAACACGTGCTTTTTATGAAAACTGATTGAGTGCATATATCGCCGTTGTTTGTAGCTTTTCTAATTATTTTGTTAATTAGAAATTAACAAAATAGATCTTTATATAACTTTTTTTCTTCCCCCCCCATAACTCACGTGTTTAAAACGTTTGTTAAAATAACATTTTCTACATAACATCAACGAAAATCCGAACCATGTTTATACTTAGGTAATGAGTTTTAGGTAAATATTTACAAACATGTCCCCAAGCTAGACATCTTTCCATTTCATCTTTCAAAAGAAGACCGGAATCTTATTTATCTTACACATTTTTTATATCTAAATTAATACTTGATATACCGAAATGTCTTAGCTACTTTTAAACCCATCTTAAAATATTTCTAAACAGTGTTCGGGAAGTTTTTCAGTTTGGTATGATTACCAATAAGCAACACGTACGAAGTTCATGGCAAAGTTAAGGGGCAAAATCTGATAAGATCAAGACAAACACCCTTGAAGATCACGGAACCATGAAAAGTATCTTTGAAGAAAACGGCTTTTCATCCAAAAAAGATGAAACATTAAAAAAAATGAAGTCACTCAGTAGATTGGCTTTCAAGACATTTGTCGATTAACTGTATACGGATTACATTTCTTCTATGTATGTATTTTATACTTGTATAACCACAAACCAATCACAGCTAAAGAACTGCGGACTTTTCAACCAAAAAGAAAAGAGTCTAATATCTTACGAATTCAATAAACTCTACTCGAATATAAAGAAGAAAAAAAGCGGGTCTGTTGTTCCATCTTTGGCAACCGACCTAGATGAAAACACCTTCCATCATTTCATCTTTAATATTTACACAACACAAATTTTAACAGGAGAAAGTGATGAGTAAAAAAAAAAAAAAAAGAAAGAAAGAAAGAGAGAGAGACATGTAGTCCCTTGAGAAATGCGACACGTGCGCTTTAAGCTTTCTCCACAGTGTCAGTACTTCTCGGCGAATACCCTTCATTATGAAAGAAAAACAGAGGCCCTGCTTCTGGTATGTTTTGTTCGGGTAGATTTTTTTTTTAGAAACTCGGCCCGTTCAAGCGATAAAATTGAATACATTACTGTCTATAAAGAGTGCAGTTTTATCTCTGATGGCAAAGGGAAACACATAATAGGTCCAACCAGCGCTAAAATTCGTAGAAACTCTGAAAAAAAAATCAAATACAAATAACACTATTTTCAATTACAGTTCAATTTTTTTCCTTTCCCCCTACACTCTCCCCCTTTCTCTTTCTAACCATAAATGTATTTCTCTAGAGGTATTGAAGTAATGTTTAAGAAACGGTGTTTCTTGTAAGCACTCATATCTTCTGGATCGGTGAAAAAGAAATTATTTTCAAAGAAATGAAAAGAAATATACGTTTAACTCTTCATATGTGTTTTTATTTTATTTTTAGGACTATTAGATAACTCTTTATTATTCGTTTTGCAAAGTGAAGGGGGGGGGCTCATAGCTAAGGATGTTTTTTATATATCACAGTAGCTTCCTTTTTTCTCACTGTTTTGGTTGTGTTTTTAGGAAGGATGTAGATTGATTTTTATGATAGAAGGAAATCACTCAACTCAACATATTTGACAACTTTACAAGTTTCCTTTTAGTGTGGTCCTTAAATTCCTTTTCAGGAAAAAAACCATCAATAAATACATATAGAAGAAGTGATGAAGGTTTTAGTGGTGAAATGAAGATTTTGCTGATGAATAACCTGATATAAGCAAATATGTACTCCAGGAAAAAACGATGCCTTTTTTCCAGCAACGTTTCACAACTATAGCAATATTCTCTTGAGTATTGTTGCAATTATAGACATCAGGATAGTCGTTGAAACGTATAAAAACAATTTGTATTGGATATGGAAGCAAGATTTGCATTTGTTGCTTCTTTGAAGTTACCCGCATGCTGGAATGTGATTTCTGTGATCAGCAAATGTACCTGCTAGTTGACAAACTTTGACCGTTATGAGATTGTTGTCATATTTAATAAAATATCCATTAAAAATTAAGAAAAATAATAATATAAAATTCATTTGTTTATTCTTTATCTTGACCTGTATTGAAATCCTGACTGAATTTGAATCCACGAAGTCATATTGATTGCAATGATGCATCGTTTACAGTAATGTCCATTTTTTTAAAATGGCAGCCATATTGATAAAAGCTATTTCAGCGTTCAGATGCGAAATTTTATAGGCTCACTTTTGAATGTCTTAGTTATATGTAGGCCTTATTATGTGCAATCCACTTTGCATAGTCAATATATACATTTAAAAAACCATTCAAGCGCGTTTCTTTATTTAATTAAATATTTAAAAAACAGTCTCAAGAATATGAGACAGAGATATAAAGATTCACACTTTTATTAAGTGCTAAACTGTAAATTGTTAAGCAAACATAAAGTATTGGAATAAAATCTAATTAATTAAAAGTATATTCAAAATTTTATTTTACTTCTCATGTAGCTTCATTAGAATACTGATACTATCAGCTATAGTTTTGAGATGACGAAAGAGGATAAAAATCATTGCAAGATAGGAGATTTCCTTGATTTTTGTTTTCATATGCAAAAGGAGCGACATCAGAGATCATTTTAGAAGTAAATATTTCTGTCTAGAAAGTGTTCAGATTCATCACCAAACAATTCGTTACTTCATAACTATTTCACCAATAAGGCCTTCATCTCTTCACAGCTTCTGAGCAAAGAGTTCATCACTCTTCATCACTTCATTAGCAAAACAATCATCACTTCTTTATCAGTTCAATTCTTCACCACTTTGTTAGCAAAGATTATCACTTCTTCAGCAAAGCATTCATCAATTCTTCGCCACTTCATTAACACAGTTATCATTTCTTCACTGTTTCCTCAGCAACGTCTTCATCGGTTTACCATCATTTCATCAGAAAAGTCTTCATACCACTTCATCAGTAAATACTTCATCACTTCATACCTTTTTCATCGACAAATACTACACATTAGCAATTCTTTATCAGTCGACTCATTAATTCCATTTAGTGACAACTGTTTGGTTTTTTGAGACCTTCTTGTCTGCACTCACATTAAAAGTTCAGAAATGCTTTATTATGATGAATTCAAGTTCCAAACTTTTCTTCGTGGCTTTATGATGAGGGATTTACTTGGAAAAATAATCGTTCGCTTCTTTTTTTTTTTTTTGTCAGAATTTTCTTCATGACTATTATGGAATATAGATCACGTCGGAGGTCAATGTGTCCATTCATTCGCACAACATCCTCTCTCTCATGGTAAGGGGGATGGGGGGGGGGGGAAGAATGTGATCAACCAAACAATACGGGAGGTAATTTTTCAAGTTTTTGTTCAGCCACGCTAAAGCTTATTAAGAACATAGATGGCTCACAGAAAATTTTTTACCGCATTCTTTATCCATCACCTATTTTTTTATCGACTTCCTCTATTATCACAATAATAGAGAGTGCTAGAGACAAAACCGGAAGTCGAAGACTAAGCTAAGTCCGTAGTGAAAACGCCCGTCACTCCTTACCTTCCATTACATCCCATTCTCTGATCCAATCTACAGCCGAACGTCATTGTTTACATAAGCGTTTGGAGAAAGCTCGCGAAGGAAGATAAAGCCCGATGCGTCCTTCCAAAGTACATGATTTTCTCTTAACAATGGTGTTTCCTAACAAGAACAGAACGTCCTGGAAATTTGAAGCTTTTCTGATATACCGTCGTTACCATAGCAACCATTATCCCATCTTTTTTTATCCTCCCCCTCATCGCACTCTCGTCTACCTACTTACTTTTAAGTTTCCATGGTCTAATGACAGCTTATTAATCCCATGATTAATGCTAGGCTTATGAAATGCATCATTGAACGATAAAAGTTCTAACCAAACTTTAGCGTTTATGGGCAGTTTTAAGTATTCTTCAACCCCTGGAAAAACTCGAGAATCAACGTCTATAACCCACCATCCCTATTAATGTAGTTATGGATGGAATATAAAATAGCAATACGCTATCATGCGAAGACATTTTACAAGAAAGAAAAAAAAAAAAAACTAGGTGGCGTTATAGTGTAACCAAAAATATTTCTTAGGGTCGTTACCATTTAGGAAAATTGTTGGCTTGCTTTCTCCTAGCTACAGAATTACGTCATAAGGGAGGTACTAAGATTACTGGAGAAATTAAATTTATGGTGCCCATCCACTAGGAAAATATTTAATACATACGCCACATTAATGGTCTGTAACGAGGTTTGGTTAGGCTTAAGGGGAAGCATATATTGTGGCGCCATCTGCTGGAGTTAGTGAAAAAATTACGGTCACTGCATTATTAGAAAAGATAATCTAAATTTATTCATTTACCTTAATAAAAAAAAACACATAGTTGGATAATGAGTTAAAATCCAAAAGACAAATAGATTAGTTTTCTTGAGATAGGAATTAAAATACAGTATAATGATTAATTACCAGGTTTCTATTTCTCATAATTCCCCTTACTCTTCCATTCACTCTTTCTACTCTCATTCCCACCCTCTCCCCTTCACTTCTCTTTTCTTCGCTCTTTTATTCTCTTCTTTCTTTCTATCTTTCACTCACCTATTCTCCATTCTCTCCCCTTTTTATGCATCTTTTAATACCGAAAACTATAAGAAAAATGAAACGCTTTGATCTCTCAAGTGCTCCGGAAGTGATATGTCTGGGATTTCGCCATCCTTCTCTAGTGATTGTACTGTCAGGATAGCAGAGCGCACACGCACACAAACACGCATTGTACTAAGCTCCTAGACCGTTAGTTTATAAGCGAAGGCGCCAATTAGCAGTGCTTTTCGAAGCAGGTGACAGTGTGGCGCCACTTGGGCTCATTGTGAGCTGTTGACATCATGAACATACCTAATCACGCTGTGTGTGTGTGTGTGTGTGTGTGTGTGTGTGTGTGTGTGTGTGTGTGTGTGTGTGTGTGTGTGTGTGTGTGTGTGTGTGTGTGTGTGTGTGTGTGTGTGTGTCGCTGTTTATCCCCACTGTAGTGGCTTGGGTGGCAAAAATCCCCCTCTCTCTTAAAATTTATCACCGATAAACTGACAAAAGAAGCCATAAACCACGACGAAACACGTACAAATGGATTAAGTTTAGTAAGAAAAAAAAATGATGCCATCATAAACGAGCTACGAACTAAAGTAACGCTAAGAGAAATTGAAATACGCAATGTTTTGAAGCTGGCAGAAAGAATGGGCTTCCTGACAGAGCAGTGGCCTTCAAGAGAATCCATTTACAGAACCACGACTCACCAGTCGAGTCTGAAGGATGACTCCTATCCCCAGGGGATGGCTACACAAAGAGCAAGTGCGTGTAAGAGATAACAAAATTATAGAAGACAACACATCACCAGCTCAACGTGTACGCGATTGGCGCTAGGCTACTGATACTTTACCGTAGCATTTTCAAGCCATGCGGGGAAAACAACATTGCAGGGATGGCATTGGGAGCCGTTCCAATTACGGTAGGTCTTCGTTATCGGTTCCTTTATTTTTACAGCGAATCTCGGGTACTGTGAATTATGCTCACCTGGGGACTTCCAAACTTGCCGCTATCTTTAACAAATGTGAATTGTTTTGGGGACTCTCTAAAAATGCATCTTATCACCTTTCACCTGCGAGATTTGCTTTCGTAGGTCTTATTTGTAGGCTTTTTTTTTTTTTGACGTCCACTCATTGAAAACATCACGCAAATACAAGTGATGAATTGCTTCAATATGAAGTGCAGATTGATGGACTATACAACACACATCAGCGACATCACTTTAAAGAAGAAATTCCTAAGTAACTAACCGCTCTTTCACGTCAATTTGAATCGCTTTATTTATCTTGCTTGGTCTCTGTTTTCCTTCTCTTGTGTACGTCACGATTAGTACCATCTTTTTCTACTTTCGCTTTTAGGCTACCCCTTAACGAGGCTTCTTCTATTTATCATTCTTTGTCTCCGTCTTACTCTTTCTTTAAGAGAAGCTTTTTATTAAAAAAAAAATAGAAACCAAAGAAATATCCAACTGATCTTTAACAAAGATAAAATAAGAAACAAAATGTAAATCGAAAATGGCTTAGTTTTAGTCTGGAGAAATTAGATTCCTTGGAGATATTGTTAGAATTTTGTGATATTCTTAGCCATAAATTTTACATAACCAAACTTTTTTTATGCTCTGATAGCTATCACTCAGCTAACAGTATTGAGTAAGGGTTTCGCCCTACGCACTCCCTGATGAGGAAGCAACCGACCACGAAACATGTCGGGACGATGAGAGAAAGAATAGCTTCTCCTTTTTGTTGGAGGGAAAAGTCAATTTTGAAATCCAACGTAAGCTACGAGATTTCTGTGGCTGACTGTTTCATGCATCGCTCTTTGGTTCACAAATCGTTTTCTTAATCTAGCACTTCTATGCTAAAGAAAATGAACAGAAACCAGTCTCTTTATATATTACTATAAAAACAATGATTTAATTCATTAAACGTATGAATATTATTAGAGAGCTGAGACACTGCTCTACAGCCTCTCTCTTTCTGTTTCTCGATAACATATTCTTATCTATGATCCTCCTAAATACTTTCTCCTCTCAGTCTATCTCTCCTCAATCTCGAAATCTGTGACCCTTGGTTGTTTGTGATCCTCTCCCTCTCTCTTCATTTTAATAAATAAGATTGTGGTCTCGCACCTGCTGATTCATCTCCCACTTAAAGACAATCAAAAACAGCCAAGCTTAAGGCGGGATTCGAACCTACAGCCTGTTGGTTGGAGAATAGATACGTTAATCACTTTGACAAGCGATTGTCAAAGTTTCTTTTGTAATCTTGCTTACTTTGGAATTTATTATGTTGACTTTTAACGACGTTATGTTCTTATTCTTCTGATTCATAATTTCTCCTGAACTTTTCATTAGCTGCGCAATTCCTCTCTCTTTCTCTCTCTCTCTCTTTCTCTCCTATTCATTTATAGTTGAATGAGCCTCAAATCCTACGCAACCCAGATACATTATGCATGCAAGTCAAACCCTTATTTGATAATGATGCCCACTGCCATGGCAGCATCAATAATTGGTTGCCGTACACGATAATCCCAAGTTATTCTTACTGTTCTCTCTAACAGGATGTTCTAATGTAATACACCATGTTATTTATAATGATCTGCTAATTGAAAAATATTTCTTCTAAAGAAAGTCCGCAACAACCGTCCGCAAGCTGTTCGCAGTGCATTATGGGTAATGGCACAAGCGAAAGTAGTGATGATCGTGTTAAAAACTTTGTGTATCCGGCCACCCGTTTAGCAAACAAAATGTTCATATCTTCGATCAGGCGAAGAAATTGTATTTTTTTTTTACGTGCTCTTTCCCCCCCCCTAAAAGTTCAGCACCCACATTGAGAGCAGCTGGTACCGACTGCGTAATTTCTTCGTATTATAGAGGAACCACAAGCGGAAGGTATAGCCCGTTGTGTTTTCTATTCCTCCCCCTTTTTTTTGCCCAGCTCAGTGTTAATGGCGCGGCACTGATCCTAAGCTCCCATAAAAACAGGTTCTCGTTAGCTGCTAATATGCACAGTTGGGTATTTTTTACCTGGCCTGCTTGCAGGGGGTAAATGGGTGATTAACATTGCATTATTACTTGTCCAAAGAAGTGCACTTGTGCCGGTGATAAAGAGGGAGGGAGGTCTCTGTTTTTCCCTCCCTCTTTCTCTCTTACGAAATACACATCTTCCTACGGGTGTTCGGTAAAGTATAGCCAAGGAAGGATGAGAGAGGAAAAAAAAATTACTGAGTTGTAAGATATGATCAACATCTTATGTGGTGAGATTTAAGATTTTCGCGTTGAAAATCTTTTTAGATGTTCGTCCGTAATATCGGTTCGCAAAGGATCTTTGAAAGCAGTAAAATGCGTTGGAACAAAAGCAGAGAGAGAGAGAGAGAGACGCGATATAAATCCAGTGATATGAAAAGAGAACGAAGATTCGGTCGAGTTATTTATTAAAGAAATGTTTACGTTGGATTCTTCACACAATCTTCTTAATCTGTATATTCTCTCTTTCTCTCTCTTCTTGCCTACCGGTGTTTATTCCTATTCAATCACCATGTTTTTACGCCTTAAGAAGACCACTTTTTTACGAGTGAGAACATTGGCAGTTATTTTCACACTCGTTGACTGTTCTAAACATTTTCATTCAAAATGCACGCATTCTCGTTGATGACCATTCTTTGTCTCTGGGCTCTGATGAGACCCAACCATGTCAAAACAGCAGCGAGGTTAACGCACGTAATAAAAACAAACAGACGAAAATATCCTCTTACGAAGATTGAGTTTTAAGTTATACAACACCAAGAAAACCCACGTCTAATATGTGTTTCACCCTAAAGTGTCGTAATGCTATCACTTCCAGAAAGCTTTCGGTGTTCCTAACTCAAGTGTCTCTATGGCAACTGATTGAGAAAAGAACAATTAAGTCTCGTATCATCTTCCCTTTCGTGTTAGGCTTAGTGGTCTTTGCTTCCACAGTTCAGCTGGTATAGATTAAAGTAAGAAAGTGGAAAGATCTAGGTTCGAATTCTGTCTAGGATGCGAAGAACTTTATCAGGGCGTTTCAACGAAGGTGAGTTAGCCGGATACGAGGATGGCAGGATTTTTTCTTCCCGTAAACTCAGGTTTGCAAAACGTGCAAACTGGTCCGAAAAACGCAAGCAATTGACAGCCATAGCAGACACTGAAGATACGATTAACCTCCTTGTTATAAGATTTCTAAGAAGCCATCCTTCTAAATAAAGTACTATTTTCTCATATTCTGTTTGCCTACTGAGGACTCGAGTTCGACTCAGGTCTTCAGTAGGCAAACTTAAACTCAAATTCAACTTAAAGGTAACTTGGTCAGTCTCTCTGAGAAGTTTGTTTTTCTTTATCGGAGAACACAAGCAGTTTACGCGCATAACAAACTCGACTTATCCATTACAATAAAACCTTGGTTGCTTTAGTGTAATCTCAATACCAGGCTATTTAGGTATTAATCCCAAGTACTCCTGCTACGATCAGTTAACTTGGCTTCTTAACGTGATTTTTTTTTTTTTTTTTTAAGGACAGAAGTTGATTCTATCTCCATGAGGTTTGTCGGTTTCGATACGGAGGTAGTGGGATTCTTGCTGCACGAAACTGGGTTCTACATTCCAAAACAGATCAAATGGCCAGAAGAACAAACGTGATTAAAACTAGAATTGAAATTCAAACCAATACAATATCCTTGATTTACTTTGTCGGCATTTAGCTGTGAAAAACTATCCAATCTGCATGCTTGAGAAAAAAATCCTCTTCGGATTACGCTATTTTGAAAATCTGTCCTTAAAAATATTGTTGATTCTTATGAGGGATTTAAATTAATCGCTCATAAGAAATACTAAAAATTTATTTTAGCAAAATAATCAAAAATAGTACCGTCATGAAATTATTACTAGATACGATTTCTTAATTGGTGTTAAACTAATTGAAAATTATCAATAATTTCGATCTGTTTAAGAAGGGACAGTTCGAAATTAATTGTTATAACGAACAGTGATTGGATTAAGAGACTGTAAAAGGGATAAGTCGGCGGTAACGTGTTACTGAAGTCCGGCGCGTATTTACACACCAAACACCTACGCAGGCTCTCTCTCTCTCTCTCTCTCTCTCTCTCTCTCTCTTTCTTTCTTTCCATCCGTGTGTGTATTTCAATCTACACATTTTTGTTCACTTCCTTTTCTTTTCATCCATTGTCTGTAACGCAAAGTTTTTTTTTTTTTAAATGAGAAGCGCTCACATCTGAATCGTGAAATACTGAGGTAAATAAGCCTTCATCAGTCTCTATCACATATAAATTGCGACCATGTAGAAGGGAAAACTTTCCTAAGAATCACAAACGACTACTCACAAAAAGTTTTCTTTATATCTATAGTGGTCATTCTAAAGTTACTTCTTAAAAGTGTTCCTTTGGGAGATATTTCCAATCATCGGCTCGTATTTCTTCGGACTTCACTTTGGTTCCCCTCCCTCCCCTTTGTGATCTACCATAAAGATGGTGATTTTTGATTGGTCTATAAAAATGGACCTTACCTGACAGAGAGTGGACTTTCGTTATACATTTGCCAGATTATGCATTTGATGGTTTATAAATGATTAAGTTTTGAGAATTTTTTTTTCAATTATAAATTATCTTCATTTTTTTTTCTTAAAGTAAAAATCTACCAATCTTGACCACAACGTGTAGTTTATTCGTTTTTTGATTAAAGCGATTCATTTATCTAATTAATAGTGGATTCTAAAACAAGATATCGCTTATTTAAATTCCCAAGTTTCACAAATAATTCATTATATCCCTGCTGAATGGATGAATAGATAGCAAAGATCAGTCAATTACAACATTAACCAGATTCAGTGACGTGATGAGACATTTACTGAAGAATTCATTTTATCTCGTTAGCGTGGATTAAAGTATGAATTAAATTTCAGCACAAGATTACATATACTTGTGACAGAAGGTAGAAGACATAATTTATACAAACAAGAAGGAAACAATTACAAAATAATGGAAGTATTTTTATAAGTAACGGAGAGATTAGAAGGAGATTAAGATTTTCTATTAGATATATAAAAGATGGTGTTGTGATATCAAATATGATCAGTAAGGAATATATTTTTAACCATTATACATCAATTGAGGTTTATCTATGATCATAATGAATTGAATGCGAATTGAAAGTAAAAGATATTTAAAAAATCCTAAAACTTCGGCGTAGTGGATGGAATACAAATGGAAAGGAAAACATTATTAATCCCACCAAAACTTCGACGTAGATGACTTACTGATGAATGATTTGAAACTAGAAAAGACGCCATGATTGATTGACCAAATACAAACAACATCTAGCCAGTCAGCATATTATGAATGCTTCAAAAATAACAATTTATTTATCAAAAGAGAAATATCAAAACATCTATTAATGATATGGAAATTACAAATCGACTGCTCTTACACTTGGTATACGCAGTCAGAACCCATTATTTGCAATTGAAACATGGAAACAACAGGCAGTTTAAGAAAATTGCTATCTGGAGTTATGAATAGAGTGCAAGGAAAGAAATGCCCATCCACACGCACATAGGTTCAATAAAGAGACTGCCTCCGTAACTCAGTTTACAAGGAATACGGCGTTTGCTCTTTGCTTAGAAAGACGTTGGTTCCAATTCCATCTAGTACCAGGAACCATTAGAACGGACTTTTCAGCTGAAGATGAGTAGCAGATCTCAGGCGGAGATGCCAGGTATTTTTCCTGCCACAAAAAAAGAGGCCGGAAACGTATGCAACTAATAGACATAATACACTAGCCTCAAACGTTAGCTACGTCAGTCCTCGCCTTTAATTTCAATAAGTTCTGTGAGAAACAGTGGAATTAGGTCATTGCGATGGGAAGGAAAAAGTAGAAGTTGCGTGGGAAGAAGACAAGAAATGCTATAACTGTTGTAAAAAATATAAAAAAGATTTTTTTCTGGCAGAAAACTTGATCATCTTGGTATGAGATCGGCTATATCACCTTTGGTTGAAACTTTCTTATAAAAGTTCTTCTTAAAAAGGGACTCGAACCTGCTTTTCTAATCGAAAGTCCTGGAGAATGAAGACATGAAGCTGGAGAAATCAAGACAGCCTTTAATTATCAAAGAATCCATCGATAGTATTGGAAGGATATTGACCATCGCAGATTCCATACGTCAACGATGGGAAACTAAATCCATTGCGGTTTCAAACATCAAAAAAAAAAAAAAAAAAGTTGCTCCGACATCGTCAAGCACCTGGAGTAGTGCAATCTGGCAGAAACCCATCACCACCAAGCTTTTCACAAATTACTCCTTCGTTCGGACCACCCACATTCCGTTTATTTCTTTTCTTTAATACGTCCATTTTCTTACCCCCCCCCCCCAATCTCCGTTATTTTTGCAGCATCAGCATTTATGGGGCACCTTTATGTTAGCGCGCGCGCTGCTATTTAATTAAAACAACAATCTCTCTTAATATGATATCATAAAAGGCCATTTTACCGTCCAACTGGAAAACTTTCAACTCCCTGGCAACACACTGGCCAAATAAATCATCGCTTAACAACTCCTCAACATAAAACTCTCTTGCCCGTTTCAAGTCCCGTCCATATAACACGGCATTCCTCTTCTCCGCGCTTTAGCAAGTCACAGTTCGTTAATTACGATTACCTCATATCTGCTGTTACGAGTCGTTACACTTTTGCTTGGGCGCTCTTACTTTCTTTCACTCACTCTCTCTCTCTCTCCACTTGAATTTGCCGCCATTTTGTCTGCCCCGTTTACCGTAATCAAATACTCGGCACCGTGAAAAAGACGTTTTCCACCGAGCAATCTCTTCTCTTCTCTCTCTCTCTTTCGCTCGCTCAAAAATCAGCAAATTTTGCATTATTTTTCAGCTGCAATAAAAGCAACTAATGAGCGGCATTAGGGACAAATGTTTCCGTTCCCAGACGCCATAAAACGGTGATCGGTTAGGCCTACCGAGCATCACAGCTGGCGGCGCAAAACTATAAAAACGGTCACAGGAGAACGCCAGGGCGTCATGTTGTAGTCTTTATTTCTCCAAGAGTTTTGCATTTCAATAACGACCCCGGAGTCTAATGCTGTGGTTTACGGTCATGCAGCCTTAAAGTGCCAGGTTTTTAGCCTGCTTTTTTGATGCTGTAATGGGAAAATGCCAAGAGAACCTTCATTATTAATATTAGACTGGGAGAAGTTTATGCGGCCAAGATTTATCACACATCTAAGCACCGTTTTTGACCTTCTATCACTTTCCTTTCTTCACTAGTGTCAAAATGAAAGATTAAAAGTTCTTGCCTCACACTGATAATTCATCTTCTAACTTCCAATTGATTAATCACCTTGTAATTTAACGATCAGCTATCGGTTGATCCTTTTACTTTAAACCTGTTAATCTTATCCCTAATCCATAGATCGCACCAGTTAATCGTTTAATCCATCCAGTCCTATTAACTGATTATAAGCTAATATCACCTAATCATTATGCAATCTACTACAACCGATAATCCTTTATTCGTTAATTAACGATAATCCACAAAATATTTAATCGTTAATCTAACCTAATTGTTTTCCGCTCTAATCCATGTTATATACATTATTAAATGGATTATAATCTAACTCATTATTTAATGATTAGCTACCGGATGATCCTTCATTAAACCCGTTAATCTTATCCTTAATCCACAGAACGTCCGTTAATCCCTTAATCTACTCAATCCTAATACCTAATAATTATGGTAATCTATTACATCTTATAATCCTTTATACGTTAATTAACGACAATCCATGCTGTAATCCATGTGATATACATTATTAAATGGATTATAACACAATCCATTTCACTCATACATAGAATTGGTGATATTATTCATATTTATTGCATATTATATTCACTGAATTCAGTAATTAGATGAATACCACGAACTAGTAAATGGTGCTAGTATAAAATAATGAACTAATAAGACCAAAATTAAATCACTAAGTTAATCCAAATATTAATGGATTGATATAAGGGGTATACATGGCAATATGCAGTTCATAAATTATTGGGTATGAATCTTTACAAGAGCTTTTCTACCAAAGATGAGTTAACCAGTCTCATGCGGGGTGAGAGAGTTTTCCTTTCTCAAAATAGACAAAAGAACATAATTTATAGATAATATTCTGGCTTCATGGCTTTAGCTGCTTTGGCGTAATTCTAACATCGGCAATAGTAATAATAATCATGCGATGGTTGATTTTTATCTTATTTCATTGCCTCTCAACGTGTTAGTCTCAATAGTCTGTCATGTCCAAGTAACTTGGCTTCGTAAAACGTTCATCAATTCTATAAAAGGTTGGTTAATCGTATCTGCATATATGTCTATCGGTTGCGTGTTATCTCTTGTCGATTGGCTGGGTGAAAAACCACAGTTTCCTGCAAGAAACATCAGTCGTATGAAACCGCCAGCTTAAGTCGAAACAAATGTCACCATTAATTCCTTTCCTCATTGCGATTAGATATGAACTCAGATTTCCAACTAAGGGATGCTATCCGTTGATATCGACTGTTCAAAAGCAGAGGGATGCGATGCGAGTACCATCAAATGCCCTCTTTTATACATTGATCCATTCACGAGACATTTCGCACCAGTTGGTATGTTGCCATTCCTCATCGTCAACAACTATCGAAGTGGAGTACTGACCTTTCTAGAAGGTTCCAGTTGATCTCACACTTAGGGGTGCTCAGATAAGAATCTGTAGGATGATGGATTTTATTGGCTTTTCAATGATTTTTTCCCGAACAGATGAAAGATTTACCACGAGAGAAACAAAATGGCGAAAGTAGCTTATTATATGAAGTTGTTTAAAAATGCCAGGAAATACAAAAATGTATTGAGTTTTTGGCACTGCGAGCGGCAGTCTCAATCTGGATTACAAGATGTGTCTCTGCACCATTACATTTTCTCCTCCTTGCTGAAGTGAATATAAGAATGATCGAATGAAGACTTCGGCAGTGTTATTATGACGGATACACTCTAGATCCTTTTCCATTTTCTAAGGACAATTAAATCCGCTGGACTCTAAATGATATTTGGCTAATCGCTTCTAGTCATATATCCTTGTTTTTCTATTTTTTCATAATATTGACTACTGATGAAAAATCTTTCGAGTACAAAATTATCGTAAAAAAAAAGGATATATGCATCTTGGGCAGAAAAAGAAAGAGAATTTTTTTTTGAGCTTAAAATGAAGCTGATCCGGATCGGGAGGAAAATGGTGTCTTCATGGATACTCTTTTATTACTTAACGGGCAATGAAGCATCCATTAGTAGTGGTACATAGGGGAATGCATTAGCTGAGATTGTGTTTGGGTTGAGTTAGGCGTTTTAAGCAGTTTAATGCAGCCGGCTTGTCGTTTTTCTGCTGCTGCATCCCTCTGCAGGTAAGTATTTTATGTCTACAGACCTGCGTGTTCACTGGGCCGGTTTGCAGGATGAAGGGAACTCTACCACCTCCTTATGAGACCGGTTATCTCACCTTCAGTTGAAAACTCGTCAAAAGTTCATCGTGTCGGCGACGACAGGATTCAAACCTATAAGTCTTCCAAACCAAATGGCTTCATCTCTAGTGACTGAGCTATTGAGGCTTCTACTGCAAATGAGATTACTATATTTGCTTGCGAATAACTGAAATGAGTAGGTTAAAGGAATGTTAAAAACACATGCAGCTGGTTGACTCATTGCACATAGACTCATTGTCGCTCGCCGCATGCATGCGGCGAGCGACAATGAGTCTATCTTCCTAATATGTAAAAAATAAATCGAACATATGTTGCCGTCATCTACAGCATGGATGATTTTCTGCCTTTTCAGAGAGTTAAAATTGTCCAACAATACAAGTATGTGAACCACAAGGAAACTTGAATCCCACTAAGAAACTTTGGTAATAAACTGAGATGGCGTCTTTTTCAAGAAGGATATCAGGTTGCGAAAAGAGGCAGCAGGCTCTCTCTCTCTCTCTCTTTTCCCTCTATCCCGTAAAACAGGTACATCGTCAAGAAGAACAAACAATTCACCAACATAATCATAGTCTTAGATGCTTCGCCCGTATTACCAAACAACGCAACCCAATTCTTCTCATCACACGACATTCTCCCCGTACCTGTCCGTGAAAAGTTACACGTCATCGATACCATCGATGACGTGTAACTTTTAATTATTCTTTTAATTATTCCACATGTTTTAAGAGTTTTATTTAATCCACAAAGCGATTTTATCGATATGATTAAAGAACAGATTAAGTAAGAAAATTTCGACAGCTTTTCTTAGTGCATTTTTGGCTAGAATTCCAATGAAAGTTTAAAGATGCGAACTGGATTATACGTTTGCACGATGGCCTCCTGTAACTTGCATGTGTTGAGTTTAACAATCTGCAAGGGATAGCGCATCTTATTTTTATTAGACAATTTCATGTTGGCCAGATGCAGGACAGAACTAGAAAGGATGGGGGGGGGGGGATAGAAAGGGATTGGTGTATATCGCATACTATCAGTATTAGCCAGTTTTTGTATTAGTGGGATGGGCAAAAATTTTTTTTCATTGGGCCCAAACTTCCCTCTTTAGTTTTTTTTTTCTCTCTCTCTCTCTCTCTCTCCTTCCCCTCTGTCAAAAAAGGCCATACTTGATGGAACATTAACATATAAATTTATAAAGATCAACGCCTTGTATTTGTACCCATTCTAAATGAACTATTCTTTTTTTTATTATTGTTATTATAATCAATGGCACCCCCATAGACTTCCTGCCGCTGGAGATCAAGTTTTGTCCATCTAAAATCAGCAAAAACAAAAGATTTTTTGGAAGAAAAACCTGCCTATTTCCAAATAAGATCAACTCTTTTACATCCGAAAGCCAATTTATATTCCGGAAGTATGCTGTAAATGGAACGTTTGGCAAGTTCCTCGATAGTATAGTGGTTAGTATCCCCGCCTGTCACGCGGGAGACCGGGGTTCGATTCCCCGCCGGGGAGGATTTTTTTTTTTTTTTTGGGGGGGGGGGGGGGTTTGAGGAGAATTCTTAGTTTTTATTTTTCGTGCCATTGTGGAATAATTCAGCTCGTTTTTCTTTACACCTGGATCATTGTTAAGCGTATATATTATGCATGTGATCAAAACGATCACGTGTTTAGTGCACATTCACTGTGGGAGGGCAAGAGTTTGGAGTCCTCCCACTTATTCTCTTCATGAGAATTATAGCAGCCGACTCGTTGATAAAAGGATGTTGATTTGCTTATGAAAGTAGGAAAGAAAGTGGGGGGGGGGGAGTGCACTAAATGTAAATTAAATCAGTTTTATAAATCCATATTACCAAGATTTTTTATACTTCTTTCTTCCTAATTTCTGTTGATCAGGAAAGAAAAAATCTCAAAAAAAAAAAAAAGAAAAAAAAAAGCTGATAATTTATTTTATGGGCAATTTTAAATTACGATATGATTTCAAACCTCTAGTGTCTTAGTACCGGGGGAGGCTAAGGGTTAGACAATCCTGTTTTACTTCTCTAGAAACTATAAGTAGGGGGGGGGGGTAGTGTCGCCATCTCACTCTGATGGGGAAATGCAACGACCATTGAAGAATATATAAAAAAAAATATGAAACTCATTTCTTCTCTTGGCAGCAAGGTACAATAAAAGGAAAAGGATTATCAAACGTAAGTCCAAGTGAAAGACAATTAGCTGTATGATCTGATATTCTACACGTAGTTGTTTATTATATGTCAATGATGTCGAGACTTTCTATACGCAATTTATCATTTTTGTTGTGCTCACAAAAACAGACGAACAAAACGAAAAATACAATCAGTTGACAAATATTCTGATGTCTCATAACCTTCATTATTTTAGGCAATTTCGCGGGCCACTTAGGGACAATATTAGCTGAAATTAACTACAAAATGGAATCTACATTTAATTCAAAAACTAACTTAGATGGTGGTTTTCCAGCTGGTGCAGGTATCTAGCATTATTATCATTCAAATTGTACTCTAAAGAACTTCAACAGACGCTATACGAGTTATTACTGCAATTTCGAGTTCTTGAGTTGTTCCTTTCATATCTCTGAAATGCGCAACTTCCGGAAGTACAACTACTAGAAGAACTTTCTAGTATTTAGTTATTCGCGTTTTAATTATAATTTCTTTACATAAAATAATTAAGGTGTATCAAGAAAATATTTTCCTATTTTATCCTTAAATTTCTAAAATTAAATTTAAGTTATTTATTGCTATCTTTTTTCATAAACTTTTATCATTGAAATTATTTTAAAAATATTTTCAATGATAAATTTACATAAAAAAGTATGTAAAATTTAAAAACCTCATATTCAGATGTGTATTTTTTTTTTAAATAATGAAACATGTGGTGCGATCATAATTAAAAGAAACATACGTATTAACCACAGTGAAAATTATTTAATTATAAATATTTTATCCTAAGTATCTTAGGATATCATCAGTACAGTAGTTTAAAACAATAATAGGAATAACATACAGTTTAGGGCGCATGATTACAATAGAATCTCATTAAACGTGCGTAACGTGTTACAAAAAAAAAAAAAATAATAATAATAATAAAATAAAATAAAATAAAAAAATAATTATTTAACACAATTTTGTATGACAATTTCCCATACTTTAGGAATAGTAAGAACGTCGTTACGGTTTAAGTTTGGTCTGTGTAGTAGGCTTCAGAACTTTCTTTGTATAAAGATCTATGTAACAGTTTAGACTTTTCCCAATGGATCCTTTTGGTTTGGATTTTCAATTCCGTGTTGAGAGAGGCCACATTTTTGCGGTTTAAAGAGACGAATGTGGTCTTGATGTTCCGAGATGCGTTTCTGAACAGCCCTACCTGTCTGTTCAAAGTAAGACAATTTGCATGAGCATGGAATTTCATAAACGCCAGGCAACATCAAAGGTGAGAGTTTGTCCTTAGGAGAAGGTAACAAGTTGTAAATTTGGTTGATAGGTTTGTAAGAAGTGGCAAAATTGTATTTCTTCATAATTTTAGAAAGACGTTCGGAGATGCCTTTGACGTAAGGTATGGGAATCCTATGGACTTCTTCCTGTCTGGTTTGATGTGTGGAGAAGTGACTGATTTTTTTTTAGTTGTTTTCGGATTATATCCATTTAGGATGGCTGTATTTTTGATTACTTCTAATTCCTGGTTTAAAGATTCTTCAGAGGAGCAGAATTTGTGTGCTCTGGAAACTAGTGATTTAATAATGCCAGATTTCTGAGATGGATGATGAGCGGAAGAATTGTAGCGGAAGATAAAAATGTAGCGACCTGAGAATGTAGGCTTGCGAAAGACAGACGTGGCAATGGAACCGTCTTCTTTTCTTTGGATGTGTAAATCCAAAAAGAAAATACCCTGTGAAGATTCTTTTTCTAACGTAAAGTTGATGCGATGATGAAGAAGGTTAATTTTATCTAGAAACAGTTGTAATTCATGTTCGGGATGATCCCAGACTGCAAATATGTCGTCGACATATCTTAACCAGATTTTTGGTTTGGGTTCAAAAGTGAATATTTTTTTTCTTCAAGGTGTTCTAGAAACAAGTTTGCTAGGTTTGGTGATAAAGTAGATCCCATTGCTGTTCCTTCTTCTTGCTTGTAAATTTGACCTTTCCAGGTGAAGTAACCTGATGCAATAACAAACTTGGACAATTCAACTATATCGGACGGAAAAATTTTGAGTTAGTAATTCTATTGTTTCTTTATGGGGAATGTTTGTGAAGAGGGAGACAATGTCGAAGCTGATTAACAAGTCAGTTTTTGATAGTTGAATGTCTTTAATTTTTGTGTGAAACTCGGTAGAATTTTTGATTGAAGAGACTGAGTGGCCTATGTGAGGGCAGAGAAGGTTAGATAAGAATCTTGATAACTTGTAAGTTCGACTGCTGATACAGTCTACGACAGGTCTAAGTGGAACATTAGTTTCATGTAGCTTAGGTAAGCCATAAATTCTACATTCTCAGGTCGCTACATTCACAATTCTTCCGCTCATCATCCATCTCAGAAATCTGACATTATTAAATCACTAGTTTCCAGAGCACACAAATTCTGCTCCTCTGAAGAATCTTTAAACCAGGAATTAGAAGTAATCAAAAATACAGCCATCCTAAATGGATATAATCCGAAAACAACTAAAAAAAAATCAGTCACTTCTCCACACATCAAACCAGACAGGAAGAAGTCCATAGGATTCCCATACCTTACGTCAAAGGCATCTCCGAACGTCTTTCTAAAATTATGAAGAAATACAATTTTGCCACTTCTTACAAACCTATCAACCAAATTTACAACTTGTTACCTTCTCTTAAGGACAAACTCTCACCTTTGATGTTGCCTGGCGTTTATGAAATTCCATGCTCATGCAAATTGTCTTATTTTGGACAGACAAGTAAGTCTGTTCAGAAACGCATCTCGGAACATCAAGACCACATTCGTCTCTTTAAACCGCAAAAATGTGGCCTCTCTCAACACGGAATTGAAAATCCAAACCATAGGATCCATTGGGAAAAGTCTAAACTGTTACATAGATCTTTATATAAACATGAACGTTTATACAAAGAAAGTTCTGAAGCCCTACTACACAGACCAAACTTAAACCGCAACGACGTTCTTACTATTCCTAAAGTATGGGAAATTGTCATACAAAATTGTGTTACATAATTTTTTTTTTTTGCTACTTCTGTAGCACGTTATGCACGTTTAATGAGATTCTGTTGTAATCATGCGCCTTAACTGTATGTTATTCCTATTATTGTTTAAAACTACTGTACTGATGATGTCCTAAGATACTTAGGATGAAATATTTACAATTAAATAATTTTCACTGTGGTTAATACGTGTGTTTCTTTTAATTAGATGTGTATTTGATTAAGCTTAACGAAAAATGTTTCAGGTTACAATTCAGAAGTCGGTATACAATATCCTAAAGAAATCACATGATAAATTTGATGATAAAGAAAAGTCTGAGAAGCAGTTGGCAGATATCGTTTCATAGGAAGTCAAAAAATAAAAGAATAAACTTCGTCAAAGGAAGTAGGCTTAGCTACCATTAGCAATACAAGTGTACATACGTATAATAATGAAATGTTGTTTTCGTAAACATAAATCACTGCGATCCATACAAAGAAATTTCCATATACGAATACCAATGAAGAGAAGGCCTTTCTTATGATAACCCCATGGGTTCAGGTTCTTTTATTCTAAAGTTGGCACACTGAGTAAACTAATCCAGAATTTTTTTAATATATATATACATCCATCAGATAATACATATAACAAATTATCTAATAGATGTATGTACACCGTTGAGTCTCCATCGATGTTGTTGGCAACGTGTTGTTATTGAAATATAAATTCTTTCTGCTAGTCCTGTACAGAAATTATTTATAAAGCAATTACTCACCGAGAATGTTCTCAGGAAAAATATTTATAAAAATCCCGTCCCTAAGGATGCGTTTGTATGAGTCATATCGAAAAGGGGAATACAAATGATATATGGCATATGCAAATCAGGATCGCACTTTAACAACTTTGCTCGACAAAATTCATTATTCAGGAGCCATCACTATGCATCTGATTTTAATTTGAAATCCTTTCTTTGCGACTTAAATCAAACTCGTGATAGCAAGTAACATTCATAAGGTTTTTGTGCCTTTAATTTATTTTTTCTTGCTTTCATATGAAAATTTTACTAAAACACGATAGGAAGTAGTCTGTTATTTTGATTTATAGAAAAAGTAGCTAATATTTTTAGTTAAATTGTTTCTAATATGATTAAATACATACACACCAAACTAATTCGTAAAAGTAATTTAATAAATTGCTCTAATTAGATTCAATTATGGCTAGATTGATTCATCCAATCCAATACCCTTGGAGGGTGATGGATGGCAATGCTGTAGCCAGTGAAGTTCTAACTGAGGCTCGGCTATTGCTTGTTACCCTCCTGCCATGATCAGAGCTTTAATTGCTCAATACCACCTTATCCCTACACTGTCCTCTACAGATAACGGGGAATATGAAAAGCATTCTTGCTTCGCCCCTTAAGCCAGTCCTTATAAGGACAATTATGGCTAGGGGGAGGGGTTGATTCATTCAATCTAATACATTTGGAGGGTAATGGATGACAATGCTGTAGCCAATGAAGTTTTAACTGAGGCGCGGCTATTGCTGTTACCCTCCTGCCATGATCAGAGCTTTAATAGCCCAATTATGGCTATACCAATCGAAATTTATGTCCAGTACTCATACCTGAGCGGCCTTGAAAACCTTTTATGAAATTATGAAATACTAAAAATACCTCGACAATGTCCAAATATAAAGTTATTTTTGAAATAACTATAACTAAGGGTTTAAATGCAGTCTTCTTTATTTATTAGACACAATCAGAATTGTGAATAGGATATGTTATGAACAGCGAACTAAATATGAACTATAAAATTAAAGATCAGAATGAATTACAGATCACAATTTAGCTGTTTCTGTTCATTTTCAGCTCTGCAAAAAAATATAACTTTTAATGTGAAAATTACTGGTTATATATCTTGGTACACATGTTCTCCTTAGTTTTCTGGAATATTTGTTTGTTAAAGGCTAAATACAAAGCATAGAAGAGATATCATCCTTACTCGTGTAATAATGCTAATCAAATTTAAACTTAAAAATTAAATTACATAAACTTAGCTGACAGAATGCATTCTACGGTTGTATGTTGAAAGGATGCGACTTTGGATACTCCTATATGCAACTCTGTGAAAAAAAAGAAAGATAAAACAATTTATTTGACATTATTTCCACATTGAGTTAGACAACAATTAAACTTAGAACAACAATGAACAACTAAAAGGAAAAATGGCTTTCTTCTTTTTATGATATTTTAATGTCGATTTCAACAAATAAATTGATATTTTTGGAAATTTCAAAATTTGTCATTTTTAAAAGCAGCATTTATATGTATATTATCAATCACATTAATGAACACACACACACGCACGCACGCACACACACACACTACACATTTAGAAATGCGAATTGCAATTAATAATAATCATAATTGGTACTACTGTAAGATTAATAACATTTGATCGGAACCTTTTGTCCAGGGAGTGCATATGAAAAGCACTTAAATCTAATTTCTTTTTTAGAAAATTGTCTTCTATAATTCCAAGTTTTCTAATAATGTTTTGCAATCTGAAATTATCATTAAGTGTTTTTATGTTCGTTTTTTTTTCCCTTTCATTTAATGTCAAAAATTAGTATTTTAATTCGCTTGGCCATTTCTTGTTTTTCTTCTATGCTCTTTAATATCCTTATAGTCCTATTTGTATTTAAAAGCGGAATTAAAGATTTTTCTCATCTCCTCTGGAAACACATTTCGTTTGAATACGCTTAGGCACAACAAATATTAAACATAATTTTACTAAGCCGAAAAAAGGTGATTATATCTTGACTTAATGAACCATTTCATTACTTATTATAGGAACGCCGCTTCTTACAAACATTAAAGGAGCTCTCTAGAAAGTGACGAGAAAGCCATAACCATCAGTACCGATCGATTAGCGTTTTGCTACAAAAAAATAATAATAATTATGGAGATTTACTTGGACCAAGTGCTAGTGGCGACATCTATCGGGAGACGATAACTTTAATCTGAAATTTGCATTGCCCGAAAATAAAATAAAATAAAATAGACTTAGTAATAAATATTTGTTCGTAAGAAATGGACATGCATGTATGTTGATTAAAAAAAAAAAAGAAAAAAAAGAAAGAAGCTTTGTAATTTGTTGATTTCTTTCGTTTGGCAACGCAATACTGGTTAATTGCATTTCAGTTTTAAACCTTTTCACTTTTGCTTGTACATTTCATTTGTTTGTTAGCACGTTTCATATCAACAATGAAAATCCAACAATTAACAAATACATTTTATTTTCCTTTGTAGTTTGCCGCTTTGTATTAGAACTCCAAAATGAAACACCGTATCCGTCTCTGCAAGACGTTGACTTTAATAAAAGACATATATAATTCATTAGCGAATTCAATTAATTTTTGAAACTACACGAGCGAGTGCGCGCCTACAGCTTTAGCGACGCCAAGATTTTCCTATGCAAATCTGCACGCTGGGACCACAGAATGTTTTAATAAACAAATCGTCTGGTTTGCCATCCTGCCATCCAACCGAAGCGAGGGATGTTCTGATAAGCCGATTAGAGCATGAACAGAAAGAGATTAACAAATGACAGTGTGACAAGGTTTTCTTATCAGGATCATGTCATCTCATCTCAACAGTTAATTATTTATTCATTTTTTAAATAACACTGCTCTATAGAAGGCGATGAATTTTTTGACACTTGCTAAAAATGTCTTTAGCAGTTGTCAAAGAGTGAGAAAATTTAAATCAACTTTTTTTTTTCTCAATTATAATGAAGCCGATAGCCACCATTAATTTAAAAGTGTTATAAAGGGAGGGGGGGGGGATGTTCCAGAAATCTATTAATTGTGTGCTTTTTATTTTATTTTTACACTTTCTAATCAATAATTAATGATTTTCCCCCCTTATTAAATAGATAGTGGAGATTCTAATATCATTCGAAAGCTCAACATAGACATTTTATGCTGGTTGACAGATTCCAATGATAATTTTCAACCTTGAAAGTTTGATTTTTGCTGTTTTTATTGTGGAAACTGACTATAGGGAAGACAACAAAGCAAATAACCAGCTGAAACACAGATCTTCTACAGTATTCGTGTTTGTAAATAGTGCATAGACTTGTGCATGAGGTCTTTGAACTTCTTAACTGAAGACTATCAAAAGTAAATGTCTAGTTATCCCTAAAGATTAAGAATCAGAGAATTAACTCCATTAAGCAATAATGTTGAAACAACAACAACAACAACAACAAAAAAAAGGTATTCAAAGACAACAGTGATAACTTGAACATGATTTAGTTTGTGGCACTGGTTATTTTTCAGTAAGCCGTTGATTTTTGTTTATGGGTATAATAGTGATGCATTACATAGGCAATGGTACTCAATGAATTTTATTATGTTAGTATTTATTTCTTAAAAGTAATTACATCGGTCAGCGAATCGCACAGATTTATTAGTCACTAAATATGACAAACTCTCAGAACCGACCTTATACCGCATGTACCGATTGGGACTAATCGGGCCCACGCGCTATTATGATATCAAGCAAGAAATTTAAAATCCGAAAATTTTTGGAAGATTTTATTGAATAAAAATAAGGCAAGAAAATTTTCTTTATAATGATTAAACTTTTAAAATATAAATATACAGGTGACCCTTGAAGAACTGTGCGGTTCCACTTATAAGCGGTTTTTTTTTTTTTTTTTTTTTTGGAATAAATATTTAGACATTTTTAGGAGATTTGCGACAATTAAAAAAAAAAAAAAAACTCAGACGAACCGCGTAGCCTAGAAATACCTATTTTTTTAATTTTTTTTTCGATATTTCTAGGCTGCACGGTTCTTCTGCGAGTTTGATTTTTTTTTAAATTGTCGCAAATCTCCTAAAAATTTCGAAATATTTATTCAAAAAAAAAAAAAACGCTTATAAGTGGAACCGCACAGTTCAAACCCGCGTTTTTCAAGGGTCAACTGTATATTTATATTTTATATTATATTTAATATTTATATTCATATTATCTACATAAAATATATGTAGATAGTAGTCTATTTTATAATACTACTAGAAAGTATACACATATCTATTATAAAAAGTTAAAATTTGTCGAAACGTACGCACACAAACGCTTACAGACCGTACATGGCCTGCAGTCGCGAGAAATGTAAACAAACGTAAAGATGCAGTATTAAATCATAACTGCATACAATTAATCATTATTAATTAGTTAAATTAATTCATTAGCATAAAATAAATTTAATTACTAGTCTACCATAAAGCAATCATATTCCTGTTGCTTCGTTATCAATGCATGAATCGTTATACCTGTAAATAAATACGAATTTCTTTTTCCCATTATCTTTTCATTTTTGATGTCTAGTGTTAGTGATACGTATAACATCTACAGTGTTTTGTATCACAAAAGACAATATTGACAGAATTCAGACGATTCATCTAGTGTTTACAAGATGAAACAACAGACGACACAAACTTATGGTATCGATAAATACAGCACAGTGTATTTTCACTTCCTTACAGTAATTTTCTTTAACAACATTTTCTTTTCTCTAGCTTGCTTTATTATAAGAATATAGTATATAATACATACATACCATTCAAAACATGTGTTAAATGATTGTTTATGTTATCGATAAGGCTTCCGGTCAGCAGTTGGGGAGTCAAAAGTATACGCGGATTTTCGAACAATGCGGGGTATCGGGCTCCTAACCCCTGCGTTGTTCACCGGGGCAACTGTATTTACTTTTTAGTATGAGGACTAACTATCTTATATTAGTGATATAAGATAATATCAACCCGCCTTCCCCTCTAACAAAACGATCCCAATTGCACCCCGCATTTGCTACTGTCTGGATTACCAACTCTGACAATCCTATGTGGCAAATATGTTTTTATTGAAAATGGACCTTATTTGCCTAGGCTATCATCCCATTTGTAATCATTTATAAGCAATGCATTGGAAGCTATTTACAGTTATACTTATTAATGATAAACTAATAAAATGGAAACACATCTGGTGTCATAGACTGTTAGTTACCTATGTCCCCCCCCACACACACACAGACACTCATACAATACTCCAACCACCACCGTGTTAATCACCCATACACTGTGTTACCAAAAGTAAGTGCAGATATATGTTAATATATATATATAAACTGTCTATCTGGCTAAAGTTGTCACTATCGCCTTCGATTGAAGAACTGATTTGGAGAATTACTTCCTAACCTTCTTTCTGTCTCTCCGCATCAATCACATGACCTATCCTCTGATGGCATGCGTAAAGAAACAAGAACTTCACAGAACGTGTGGAATACATGTGAAGATATTTCGAAATATGAAGTCGCTGTATTTATTCCCTCTTTTCTTTTAACAATCCCCCCCGCATCCCCTGCCCAATCCCTCTCTTCATTTGAGGCCTCGCTATAAGCCTCCCGAAGAACAATACGCCAGTGCGCACAATAAATTTGCAGTTGTCGGCAGCTACGACAAAGCCCCCTGTGCACTAAGGTTGCCTAGCTATAAACGTAGCATAAACATTGTAATGTGATTACCAGGGATCAATAGATTCATATCTCCGGAGGATGCAAGTACCATTAGTCAAAAATCGATGTTAACATTTTACCGATAGAAAGAGCGTGTGATAAACGATTACAGGCACACCATTCCTTTGGAGCTTGCGTTCATTAACGGGAGACAACAGCCCCAGCTTCTCTGTGATTGGTCGCAACACAGCCTAACGGATGAGCTTCCGTTATAGCTCAGTAAACGACGCCCGATATACGCACAGCGCGTCTCTTCTGTTTCTTTCTCTTCCCCCTACTTTTCCCCCCTCGGTGTGACAAAAACAGTTTACCCCCGTCCCCAGCTATTCACTCTCTCACTCCTGAAAAAAAAAAAAATAAATAAATAAAAAAATGTGTCGTAACATGGTGACTGTTTGTAATGAAGATCGTTAATTGTATTACTTTTGAACGTTTTTTGATTAGCAACGGTTAATTTCTTTCCAAATATAGCTGCGTGTTTACATTTAGCAAAAGGTAATCAGTAGTAAATTTGGTGACAATTATCCTTAGGGGATATATCTATCGGCTGACATGGCTTTCTCTTTGAAAATTGGTATCTGTTGGTTTGTTCCATACTGTTAACATCCAATCTTTCACTTAACTATTTTATAGACTTCAACTTAAGTCTATTGATAATCTATTTAAAAAAAAAAAAAACGATACAAAATATTATGTTATATTCCAAAAAACTAACCGGACTTAAGATAGTTGATGCCTATACACAAAAACTTATATTTAAGTCGCTTTATTTAAAAAAAATATAAATAATTGTATAATTTTCTATTGTAAATTATAATTATTCAAATATTAAATAAAAAATAATTTTTAACTCTTTAACTTAAAGAAGTTTTATTTTAGTTTATTAAGAAGCCATTATTTTTTTTATATAAAGGATTTATAGAATAATCAATGCTTTCAAATTTAATTATTGAGATGCGGTGATTGATTCATTCAATCCAATAGCCTTGGAGGGTAATGGATAGCAATGCTGTAGCTAATGAAGCTCTAACTGAGGCTCGGCTATTGCTGTTACCCTCCTGCCATGATCAGAGCTTTAATAATAGCTCAATAACCTTATCCCTACACTGTCCGCTACAGATAACGGGGAATATGAAAAGCATTCTTGCTTCGCCCCTTTTAGCCAGTCCTTATAAGGACTATAATTTAATTATTAGAGCTGAAACACACTGTAGGTTTATGGAAGGCTTACATTTGGTCTAGCTACGCATTTATGAAGCCTCAAAAAAGGCTGAAACCGGTGAGATGCTCATTTGAGTTCGCTCTCTTAAGGTTTTTGCCTTAAGGGAGCAACTTGAGTCTCCGGGGAAGGTGTTCTCCGGCACGGCCCGCTGAGGGGTTCTTGTCGGTGAATTATTTTCCTTGGAATTTGAGCGGTTCTGCTCAGGAGTGGGGGAGCCCGTCGGGGTGCTAGGACGGGGCGGCCCACACTGAGTGGAACGAACGCTGAGACATGGACGGTCTTTCGCCCACTATGGAGTGGCCTAGAGATCGTCCGATTTTTTGAGATTTTACCCTTTACTTACTAATCAGGCTTACATTTGGTCTAGCTACGCATTTATGAAGCCTCAAAAAAGGCTGAAACCGGTGAGATGCTCATTTGAGTTCGCTCTCTTAAGGTTTTTGCCTTAAGGGAGCAACTTGAGTCTCCGGGGGGGGGGGTTCCGGTACGGCCCCGTGAGGGGCTTTGTCGGCGAATGCTTTTCTTCGGAATATGAGCGGTTCTGCTCGGTGGTGGGTGGAAGGCCATCACTGAGTGGAGCCAACGCTGAGATGGACGGTGTTTCGCCCACGATTGAGTGGCCTAGGGATCGTCCGAATTTTTAGAGACGGCTTTACTTATTCATAAGGCTTATATATCTATTGTGGTGATCAAAGATTGAGATTAAATAATTCGATATATAAGGTTTGAGAAAAGGTACTCACTGACACAAAATCTATTGCGGTGATGAAAGATCTGCTATTGAGATTAAATAATTCCATATATAAGGTTTTATCACAAGCATTGTGATAAAAGTTAGCATTTGAAATCTTTACCAATCTATCACCAAGATTGCGATTTTGATTTGAACTGGATACGTTTGATTTAAATCAACATTCAAGTATTATACCTAATTAGCAAGAGATTACAGTCGGTTATTGTAATGCCATCTGATGATTGCTCCATAAAAGATAAAAGAGCTACACCGATACTTTTTCATGTTTGTTCTCTTTACAATGGAAATGTAACAATAGTAGAGCTAGCGGTAGATTAATTGTTTTAAGAAACACACGTAACTGTTTTTCTTTGATTCTTGTTATTATTCGAATACAGTCGTGTAATTCTTCTCTGATCTGATTGGTATTCATTGATGTTTTACCTATTTTCCTCCAGCACTTCTAAGTCTCTCAATCTTCGTTCTTCCTTCCGTTTGATAACCCAAGTCTGCATCATAAAGAACCGTACGGAGTACCATTGAGTTATATACTTTAATTTGAAGCTCCCCGGATGCATTTTTCTATGTATTTGTAAGTTTGATATAAGTACACCCCCCCCCAGATTTTTATAATTTAACCTGCCTGTGATTAACATGTTCTAATTTGTTTACTTCACCTTCCAAGTTAAATTCTTCTGTTTCTCCCGATTTGTCATTGTTTTACTTTTATACTAAAATTACTCTGCGTCGCATAGGCCTTGCTGTTATTATGTAGGCTTTCGATTAAGCTTTCTTATTATCTCTAAATAATATTACATCAGCTTCACATTATGTAAGATGTAAATATTGTCCATTACAGTTATTACCATGTGATCTGGGATATTTTTGCCAGTTTCTGTAGGCATGATGAGCGTGGACGTTTCCTACATAATATAGTACGCCCACACTTTGTAGAGCTTCGTTTGGATTTCTGCCAACAATAGTCGATTCATGCTGAAGGGGAGAAAGAAACGAAAGATGTACGAATTGGTCGCCAACGTGCGAAATCACGTGCTTTCCGATCTGTAATAATAAACAAACTCATCTCAGAAGACGGACTATTTACCCTATTATCGGAATGGATTCTTCCTTTTTGTGACATGCGCAGACGTGTCGAACGGTCTCGAATCTGTGGGCGTACTATACCATCTCTTTCGACTGGTAGTTCAGAAATTTAAGCTGCTCCAAATTTTATCGTTTCCATGGAAATTTTAGACACTGCATAGTCTAAATATACTGAGTATTTTTCCTCTTATGTTTTGTTTTAAAATTTCAAACAATACATTCTTGAGTATTGAATCAAAAGCTTCGTTAAAGTATATAAAGCACATGGAAGATTTCTATTGTAGATGTTCCTCTCCTTAATCCAGGCACTCTTCTAAAAATGGCTCATAAGTTGCTTTTATTCCGCTTTGTATAATTCTTATACATAATTTATAAGTGTGAGTTAATAAGGTAATTGTCTTTAATTCGCAGATTCCTGAATACAGCCTCTTTTATGTATTGCAAATTATTCTTCCCAATTTCTATTCATCGGATATCATCCGATGCCGTTTGGTTCACTCCGTGGCTTGGTGATGTGCCACACCATTCCCGCCAGGTAGTGTCGTTGCATGCCCTTCTAGAGGCTTCAACTCTCTGAAGATCAGTCACACAATCCACCCATTGAGGGATCTCTCTCTTTTTCCAGGAACTTTACTTTCTGTTAGAGAAGCCCCCCTTCCATCCTTTCAACGTGTCCAAATTATCAAATTATTTCAGCTTTCTTCTGTCAATATCTTTAAGGAGCTTTAAAATTCTGCCGATCCTTTTCAGCACCCGGTCATTTCTCCAGATTAATTTCTCCAGAACTTAAATATTTGGTCAAATAACTTCAGTAGATCTCCTCTATGATGCAAAAATCCAAGAGAAAAATAATAGGATGGACTGAATAATTAATTAAATAACAAGAGAGTGAAGTGCCATACTACATCAGCGTTTCCCTATAGATGTCGCCCCATTCATTCCTCGAATTATGGCTATTATCGGGTAAAAGCTTATATTATTATTATTATTAAACTGACCCTTTTGTATCCCTTACCCTAAGGTTTTGGACATGATCAATTATTTTATAGGGTCTAAATTCAATCAGAAAAATATTTTTCTTCCATTTATCGAAAGCTCTTACTGTTTTTCCTCGAAAGATTCTGTCCATGTCTCTCCGTCTATTTTGTCGAAAGACGAGAACTTGAAGCACCCCATCGCAACCAGAGTTCTCGAAGCTTTTTTGTCGCAAGAGCTACTCACTGGAGCCGCATAATAAAATTCACGATAACGATGGAAGGGATTAAGATGGAGGATGGACGATGATTGCGCCGCAAGTCAGATACATAACGAGTTCAAGAACAGCACGTTGGTCTCACAAGTCTTGATTTAGAAGTTTTGGGAGTAGAAAACCGGAAAAATTAAATAAATGGAGAGAAGCAAAACATATCGGAATAAGTAAAGTAACAAACTAACGGGAAATTATTTTGATTTCATCGTTTTTCTAAATACTATGAGATTTAGAAAGAAAAATTTGTCTGATTTCTATATTTTAATTTTTTCCTCTCTTGCTTTCTTCCTCCACACCATCCCCGTCTATATGCTGTCACAGTTTTCTGCACTTTTCTTTCTTCGCTTTGTATTTTTTTTTTTTTCCTGATGACATAACCTTGATGCATTTTTCTGTGGTAACTGTATCTCTCTCTTCTTTGCATCTCTTACATTTTCTTCTGTAAGTTTATTTTATTCAAAGATATTTTCTTTTATCTTTATATAAAATTTGTATTATTATCTTTCTATTTTATGAACTTTTTATATTATTTAATTTCTTATAAAATCAAAATATTCCTAATCAATCAAGCAACACCTATTTCAAAATTATATCTGGAAAATATACATTAAGAAAAAAAAAAATCGATTGCGTTTAATAATAAACTGCTTCTGTAATGTAATAGCATTTCTTAGTCCACATTTTGTAACGCTTAAAGTTTCATTTTAGACAATAACGAAGCAAATTTAAATTAAATTCAACATTTATTACTGCAAAGAATATTCATCCTTAAGGGATTTTGGTTTTTACTTATTTCTGTTAACGCTTCACACCAATATTATTACATAGCATGAATTGTATTTTTCACCTTTATTTTTTTCCCCGTTCACACTAGAGATAGTACACGCTGATGAACCTTTCGTTTTTTTTTTTAAGTCCATAATCCCGAAACTTGGGAAATCCACTTTGCTGCAATCTACACGGAAAATCCCATAATGCCAACAATGTGATATCAGACAGTTGTTTGCTTATTGTAACTTTTGCAATTATATTCCAGTGCGATGCCCAACACCGGCACCATCTAATAACGACTGGATCAATGGGGGCCTAGTCGCACAATCATGACAAAAATTGTCAATTATTTCTAACTCGTGGAATCTCCTCGCAACACTAAGTATCGTTATTGCGAGTGAGAATCGAAAAATGCAACTCGGAACCGAAAAAAAAAAAAAAATTCCTGGTTGGGGGGGGGGGGGCTTGTTTATTATATTCATGAAGAGACTGCGTTGGTCCATCGTAAAAATTTATCATCCAAGACCTCGGAAAACTATCGAACTCTGCCATAAATTGAATCAGTCTCGTAAATTAGCATTAATATAAGTACAGCTGGTGATACTTTAAGCGTACATAAATTCTTAAAAATGTAAAAAAAAAGAAAAGAAAAAAAGGACAAACTTTACCTTTTTAAGTTAAAAAAGCAAACTAAGCCCCTTCAAGGGTTTCGCAATGTTCCTATTTCGACTTTCATTTTATATATAAGTCGATTTTAATTAAAGTATTCCAAGTAAGGATTACGTAGATGCTTGTCTTTGACATATGTCTTGAACTAAGAGCCGCTGCAGCTAATGAAAATGTGTAAAGAAATTGACTTGAAAATGTGATGCAGACTTTTCAGTTTAATACTAAATGTAGGAGAATTACGTCATTAATTGCCTTTTCCGTTCGGACATTTTACGATCAGTTATGAGTTAGTTAGCTTGGGATTTCATGTACTGAAATATGGACAACAACATCAGCCATCTAAACCTTTTCTGGCATAGGAACTGGATTTCAAGCGAAAAAAAAAAGGGGGGTTTGTATTGAAAATTAGTAAAGCCGAAGAAAATGGCAATAAAATGCGAGCTTTTAACACGCACGCAAACACAGAGTTTAAGAAATGGAACTTTGCACTCTGATTGGCAGAATGAATGCTCTCAGCGCAACAGGGCGAGTTTCAATCCTACATGGATATTTGTGAGAATTCCAGCGGTAAGTGACGTTTGTCACCGAATGTGAAACCGCCATCCTGCTAATTGGAGGCCTGAAGAGTACCATAGAGAGTACCATATTTACCTTTCAGAGTTTTCGAATTTTGTAATCTCCCACTTTATTACTATTATTACGAGATGTCTCCAAGAATTCATCCCAAGAGGGCATTCTATATCATACTGCCCACGCACACACACGCACACACTGGCTGCCGCGTAGAATTCGTATCTTTTAACTAGTGCAACAATACCAAGGCAACTCAAAAATGAACTTTGTTTGCCTGCATATATAACGATGTATATTTCTTTTGTTTCATAATATCCGATGCCAACTTTAAGTCTCCCCCCCCCCCTTCAAATCGAGTAATTTAAATGATATCATATTCGGTATACATCTTTAACCATTATTCTGACTTACGTGTTCAGCGGCCTCTCTAGCAAGCGTACATAGCTTGGTATGCCTTCCTAGTGCCTCTTATAATAACACAAATATGAAATGGGATTCGTCCAATAATTTGACGATCGTTTATATCATAATATGTTCTATTACAGAATATGTTTTTTAATTATATTTTAATCACAATTTCGGATCGTATGTAATTTAAGAACATTAAAAGCATAAGATGGATATCTTCGATCTCTCTCTCTCTTGTTTATCTAAATATTTGGCGATGATTAATATTATTATTACACTTTCATATGCAGGATTTTGAAATATTAATCGAAATTTCTTCCTTAAAAATAAGAAGAAGAACATAAAGGGAAGTTGCATCTATCTCAGCTAGCTATATAAACACTGAGTGGAAGGCTACAGAAGGTGGCCTTAATGGATGTCCAAAAGACTTGGAAGGATGTTGCACTGTGGATAAACATTTAGCCAACAATTCCCATGCATAAAATTAGATTTAAAGAGAAAGAAAGAGAGAGACCTCTTCCTTCTGGCAGGAAATTTAAGTCCGTCTAGGATAGCAACGGTATTAACTCCGTGAATTATCCAAATTCAGTTCGTGAGGGGGGAGGGGGCTTGAGCTAGTGAGTGTTACACCGTATTAGTGGTGTCACATACACACACGTTGACAGACCAAATAAACTGGTTGGTGGCTTTAGTTGCTTGTATCGTAATTCCATCTAATCCTACTATTTCTCCCCCTACCTAAGCCGATTGCTTAAGCCAGAGGATAGCATTAATAGATTTGTCTTATCTTTTATTGATATAACTTTTACAGGATTTCAAAAGTTTGTTGCACACCTGAAATATATCGGAGATAATTTTATCAATTTAGTACTGTGATTTTTGAAAAAAAAAAAAATAAATAAATAAAAACAAATAAACACCATCCCTAAGTTAGAGCAGACACTAAAATCATTAACCTCTTAAATATGATATTAAGAATACAGAAAGGTGGGGGGGGGGGGAATGCAAGTAATTTTTCAAGTGTACTTTCACAATTTTTATTATTATTTTTTTTAAATTTCGTTTAACGAAACGTTAAAATGCAAATCGAAGATGTTTAAAATAATCTTCTCACAGTGCATTCGCAAATTAGTTATACTTAGTTACGCCTTGGCACGATAGCATCCTAAAGTAAGAATATATGTGACTCCATTCCCTATAAATCTTTTCTAAAAGTCTTCCTCTTTCCCACGGTGGGCATTCGTTTATTTTCTTGATTTTTGAAAAAGTCATTTGCGCTAAAAGCCGTATTTACCACTTAGAACCAGCCATGTCACTTCAGTAGTTTTATTTATTGCGTAGCTCCCACCATGAAAGGTATTTCCATAAACATATTACATCGGTACCGTGGGTTTATTTTTTATATAATAAGAAAACCCTACTTATTCTAGAGACCAAACATGGAACTTTTCCAAGCCACAAACATCTATGGCGGGATTCGAACCCGCGCCCTGCTGGTTAGAGAGCAGATAAACTAACCATTCGGTTACAAGAAGGTTTGGTGAAATGGCAGAAGTGTTGTGATACACATTTTAGACTTTAACACGTTCAATCTTCAGTGGTATTTTTAATCTATGACAAAGAAAAGATTCTCTTATCTTTGTGTCGTCATAAGAATAATACAGGCTTTCCACAAAAAAAAAAAAAAAATTGTTATTCTTGTTATTTCTTGGTCAGTAACTTACATGTTTTCTTTAGTCTCAACGAAATACAATAATATTGGATTAATCGTTTATCATATGACCCATCCATAGTTTAGGCGCAAATTCCCAGCACTGACTATTTCGATGACGCCATTACTATCCGAACACAGATGCGAGACCCTCGGCTGGCAATGTGCCAAGAAGAGTCAATTCGTGTTGAAGGGGAGAAAGGAATAAGGCGATGTACGAATTCGGACACGCTAAATCACGTGCTTTATACGTCAAAGTTTCCAACTGTTGTACAAGCAAAATAATTACCACTTTAAAAATTACAACGTTCATAAAATAAAAGCTAATTTTTCGAAATATAGAAATGAAGCAATGGATTTGCCTTCTTCTGCAATGCGCAGAAGTGTCGAAGGATCTCACATCTGAAGTGTCGTACGGAATCATTCATGGCGTCATCTTTACCACGTATCACATATCTAAGATCAGCTTTACAATAATACACTATTTCTCCAAGAGGACATCACTTATTTTTTTTCTGTACCAAATTTTAGATTTAAGATAGTTCAACGTAGTGAAATACTTTTGTACGCATGCGTGTTGCTCATCCATTTAAATCAGCAAGTGTCAGAATGGCGATGGTTCAAACAAACAGCTGTGTTTTACGGTATGCAAAAATATCAGTAGTGACTCATCTATTATAGACGAATCTATTCAGCTAATCCACCCGATAATAAATGTAATAAATGTTGGTATAAACCATTTAAAGAAGCTTGCAGTATTTGCATCTGTAGGACGTCAAAAACCTTTGAGTGTTAATCTCCTAAGTTGGTGGTTGGGATTTTAGAAAAGGACCGCTTTCTTGTCCAATTTGGAGTCATGATCTGATCCCCTTAGACTTGTGTTTAGGTGGGAGGACTCAAAATTTCTAATTAATGTAGAAATGAATTGTCCATGCCCGGGAGCCGAAGTTGAAAAAAAAAAAAAAAAGCTGACTGACAATATGCTGAGTTGCATATGAAGCTTGCATGGACTGCCATTCACCATCATATCTGCAGTCTTAAATAGAAATAATATTTAACGAAAGCGATGATCCTATGTTGTCGGTCTCCTTTGTCCTAGTGCTTTCTACCTTTGAGTAAAGCCAGTAATGCTATTTTTCGAAATACAAGACACCACTCTAACCGGAGACGGGGTTTGAGAAAATTTCATTCTTATCCTAGTAATAATACTCATCTGCTAAAGCAAAGGAAAGAAGAGTTACAAGAGGAAAGAAAGAAAAATAAAGCAAATATGTTTAACCTTAAATCATAGAAAGAAAGAATAAATTAAACCTTAAACTAGGTTGGGAGGGATTATGTATTTTATGTTGGGTTCGGTGAATAAGTTGCTAGGCCTCGTTTCACATAATTTCATAAAAATTCTGACTTAAAAAAAAAAATCCACTAAAATAAACAAACACCTCTGAAAACAAAACGAAAGAGAAAAAAAAACCGATTTAACGATAAAATAATGAAGAAAATTACCCACTATTATTCCGAAACATTCATGTCTCGGAGGTATTAGGCAACATCTTGTTTCCAATTCGGAGGGTTTGCGAATAAACGTCGTACTCAGCAATATCTACTAGTAGTGACCTGATCGAAATGAGAACAAGGCAGAGAGGGCGTTACTTTATATCAACGTCATCACAAAACAGGGAACTCGACGACAGGCAAATTTATAAGAAAAAAGGCTATCGCTTTAACTTCCCCCTTGTTTTTATGTCCCCTCTTTTCTTCGCTCTTTTCCTAGAAGCATAAAATCGATAGAGCCAGTATTATGTATTTTCACCTTCTAGTTTCAGCTGCTACGCACACACACGCACGCACGCACGCACGCACGCACACATACACACAAACATGATAATACCCTGGAGCAAATTTGGCCACTGTTGCGCGCGCGGATGCTAGCTAATTCCCTAAGCAAAACTCGTTCCTCTCTCTCTCTCTCTCTTTATCTCCACCTTGTCAAATTTAAAGACGCCAAGCATTCATCATCACATCTTACAGCACACTCTCTGGCTCTTCATCTCCCTTCAAGTAATTCTGGCATGCTCAAATTAGTCACCTCACTTTACCGTATTTTGAGTTCCTCCTTTGATAGGGCTACCGATACTATGATTTGGGGGTTGTAGGGGGGAAAGAGAAAGAATCATCTTGTGCCTTAACAAGGCCACAGATTCCATGCGCGCGATGCAGTGTGTGTGTGTGTGTGTGTGTCCTAGTCGGCAACCAATAACAAAAAAAAAAAAAAAAAAAAGGAAATGGGGAGGACTTTTGGTAGCAGAGTGCAAAATCTATAATGAGAGCCTTGTCGAATTTCCAACTTGCCCTGTGATGTCGCTCTCTGCTGATTTTCTTAGCGGGCAATTTTTCCTCTTGTCGTCATAGAAACCCAACTCCCATAAATTGATTTTTGATGCGATCATCTTCGATGTAAAAATCCCATGGAAGTTCAACGCAACTTTTTTTAACCTCTTTCTCCCTACCCCCCCCTCCACCTTCTGCCCCCTACTTTCTTCCGTCCATCCGTCCATACTGCTTTATGCCAGCCACGATAATCGCTTGAAGGCATCTCCAGAGATCTGACAGCTGTGCCAGCGTCTTACACATATTTTGCAACTTAACGACCAAAGAGAAGCATCCAAGCGCTCTTTCAGAACAACGAACACCCCCCCCCCCCCTTCTGTTTCTCTAGTGCACTAGTGTGCACACGTGTGTGTGTGTGTGTGCGTGCGTACTATGGTAAAGATGGGAAAAGAACGGATGAAACTTAAAAGTGTCGAGTAGTTCTGATTTTACACAACCAAGGTATGCAAATATCCAAGTAAAGGATGTGATACAAGTGGTGCCATCTGGTGAGAACCGCATTATTTATCAAAAAATTGAGATTGGCGAAAAAACTTCGAATTATTGGAATTGAATAAACATAAACTTGTGGTTGCATAGATTACTCTTTTCCACTGAGACCGATAAACAAACAGCTGGATTTGTAACCATGGTAACTTTTACGTAGTTTAAAATAACAAAAAAAAAAAAAAAAGAGCGTAACATATTTGAAGAATAACTTCCTAAAAAAAAACTTTTATGAGTAATGAATTGCATAACAGACAGACTTAAAAACGCAGTGTCAACAAACATAATGATGAAAATTTTAATTAAAAATATTAAGTAAAAAAAGCGCCAAAATGTATATAAAAAAGGCTTAACAAACCGATGCGAGTATTATAAAGTCTCTCAGCTTAGTTGTTTTTAAACTACAATCTCCCAAATGAAATTTCTTGGAAATTTTCAAAAGAAATTAATTACTTCATCGGTTTCTTTTAGGCTGTGTTTACAATTGTTTTGAATCTTCAGTATTTTGTGTAAAATGATATCTCTTTTGAAAGCGACAAGTTAATCCGAAATGCGCATGCATGCTACAGTAGCAGACGACGAAGATATGGTTGTCTGTTGTTACTAAGGCAACGTATGTTCGTTTCAAGTATTTGGTATTAAAACAAATGGAAGAACATTCCAAATTACTCATAAGAAGCTTTATTTTTTTTTCTTTCTATTCTCTTAATTTAGAATATTAATTTAGGTCTCTAATGTACCAAAGGGGTTTCTTACGACTTTGATAGGTAAGCAGCTTATATTTTACTGTTGTCTACCTCATAATTAATCACCCAACTCTCTTTTATTCAATGTTAGACATTTGCAAACATCAAACGGATAGTTTTTTAGTCAATTAGAGAGAAAAACATTTTCCCCAGAAATGATTTGTATTAAGAAGTACAGAAGAAATTATTTAAAACTACTGGTTGCGAATTTAAAAAAAAAAAAAAAAAAAAAAAACTCTCCTCCCAATTCTCCATTACACGTCGCAAAAAAAAAAATAAAAATAAAAATAAAAAATAAAATAAATAATAAATAAAACGTGTGAATTTTGACTTTAAAACGATTTGTGACATTTTAAAATAACATAAAACTGCGTTTTTAATTTGTATACTTTTTTTTAATTTGCTTCGATCTTCAATAGCAAAATATTCCTCTCTCCTTTTGCGACACAAGTTATTTTATTTTATTTTTATATTATTCCCATGCACGAGAGCTTGCAAAAACCATAGAAAGTTAATACCGTGGTTTTGGTACTGGTCAAGAAAAATTTGTTGATATTTTCCCAAACATCCTTACGATGTTAGATTACGTAAAGATTCAGTGCACATTAGGACACTGCGTTTCTATTTCGTTAAATAGTTTGAAATGGATGTGACTTTATGTACAATTTGAATTTCTTTATAATTTATTTCTTTATAAAAAATAATAGTAAAAATTATATTTTACTCAAAAAAATGTTTATTTTTTATCTTAATTAATAAATTATTTACATTTAAAAGTAACTTAAGACACCTTTAATCTTTTTATATTAAATTATTATAATTAAAGTGATGAGTTCGTACATGCCGTTTTTGAAGGTCAAAATAGGATTGATTCATTCAATCCAATTTTTGAAGGTCAAAATAGGATTGATTCATTCAATCCAATATCCTTGGAGGGTAATGGATGGCAATGCTGAACCAATGAAGTTTAACTGAGGCTCAGCTGTTGCTGTTACCCCCTGGGACGCGAGATTCGAGAGTTTTGAGTTCGCTCTCTTAAGGTTTTTGCCTTAAGGGAGCAATTTGAGTCTCCGGAGAAAGTGTTCTCCAGCACGGCCCGCTGAGGGGCTTTGTCGGTGAATACTTTTCCTCGGAATCGGAATATGAGCGGCTCTGCTTGGTGGTGGCGTGTGGGTGGAAGGCCATCACTGAGTGAAACCACCGTTGAGATGGACGGTCTTTCGCCCACGATTGAGTGGCCTAGGGATCGTCCGAATTTTTAGAGTTGGCTTTACTTACACATCACCAATATCCTTGGAGGGTAATGGATGGCAATGCTGTAGCCAATGAAGTTCTAACTGAGGCTCGGCTATTGCTGTTACTCTCCTGCCATGATCAGAGCTTTAATTGCTCATTAACACCTTATCCATACACTGTCCTCTACAGATAACGGGGAAGATGAAAAGCATTCTTGCTTCGCCCCTTTAAGCCAGTCCTTATAAGGACTACATGCTGTTTTTGGGGAGGGAGAAGCGAAGGAATAAGTCCTTTTTAGGACTTCCAGGGTAACAAATGGCAATGCTGAACCAAGGAAGTTAACTGAGGTTCGGCTGTTGCTGTTATCCTGGGTGATGAGTTTTTGAGTTCGCTCTCTTAAGGTTTTTGCCTTAAGGGAGCACTTTGAGTCTCCGGGGAAAGTGTTCTCCGGCACGGCCCGCTGAGGGGCTTTGTCGTTGAATTATTTACCTCGGAATTTGAGCGGTTCTGCTCAGTGGTCGGGGAGCCCGTCACTGAGTGGAACCAACGCTGAGATATGGACGGTCTTTCGCCCACTATGGAGTGGCCTAGAGATCATCCGATTTTTTGAGATTTTACCCTTTACTTACTAATCAGGGTAACAAATGGCAATGTTGTAGCCAATGAAGTTTTAACTGAGGCTCGGCTATTGCCGTTACCCAGCCATGACCAGAGCTTTTTAGCTCAATAACACTCCATCCACACAGATTATCTTCATTCAGATGACGGGATAAAGAGTCAAGGACTCAGTCCATCGCCCAGTTCTTTTAAGAACTTTAAGAACATGTTGTTTTTTTTTTTATCTACATTATAATCTACATTATACTATGTAGATTATAGATTGTATAATAAAATATGAAATTTATATAAGATAATGTCGATTTCATATTTTATTATTTATCATATAATCTTTATAAGATTAAAGATTTAATATTATTTATTACATAATCTACATAAGATTAAAGATTTAATAAATAATAAAATATGAAATCTACATTATCTTATGTAGATTATATAATAATAAAAAATCTACATTACATTATATTATATTTCGACATAAAATTTACATTACATTATATTATGTTAGAAAGGTATGACGAATTTTGAATTAAGTTTAGTTGGAATTCGTTATGCACAGCCAGAGGAGTTTCTAGGGAATATGATAATAAAATAAATCTTTAATGAAAATATAGTCTCTTTCGATTTAGACGAGCTACAGAGGGATTCGGGGGTTCGAATCCGTCTATGACGTGAGGAACCTTCAACAGGTGTTTTCAATCCAAATGGCGAGTAGGTGGAGGGTTTTTTCTCCTTAACCAGGTTTTTCGTATCTCAAAGCAGGCAAACGGGCTGGAAAAACACACGCAGACATAAGATACTTCGGGAATAGGGATTAACCAGTCTATTCGGTTAAATATGGTTTCGAACACCTACTTGGTGATTTATTTATTATCACAAATAAATCACCGAGTGATTAATTTGTGATAATAAATCACAAATAAATATATGATTTATTTATTATATAAATTTATCATTGGTGTAATAAATGATAAATTTAGTTCAATGACGTATCGTTTCCATGGCAATGATAAGCTTTAACTTGAGTAGTTGAGTTTTAAGATTCTGCCATTACTTTCAAACGTTTGGCTACAAATCCAGCTTACTTCACACATATTTCCAATTGCATAAAAAGGTTTAAAGGTTACGGTTGCCACTTCCCTATTGCCAAATGTTAAATTTTTTTAGACAGTGCTTAAATATACACACACACTACATATAATGTATGATGAATTTTATGTTTTAATTTTTTGGGGGTGGGCTGGAGAAGGAACAGAGTATGTAGTTCGTTTTCCTAATGCTAAGCATAGAACTGGATAGTTTATTATTATTATTGTTCGTGATACCTCCAAAGAGTCCGAAGACTCATCGCGGGAGGACACCCACCATACAACTGTCTTCACCAGTACACCGAACCTCTACTACCAATCATCTCCATCAACGCCATCTACCGCCTATCACCACCACAACTTGTATTTTTTTGTCAGTAAATTGCGTGTGTTCTGAAGGGCTGATTTGTCTGTATGCGGGATGAAAAACCCGAGTTTCGGGGAGAAAAAACCCTACCTCTATGAGATCGGCTAACTCACCACCTTCGATCGAAAAAGTCCACATAAAGATTCTTCCCGTCGCGACGAGAATCGAACTTAGGCCTTTTTCAATCGAAGGGCGCAATGTACCGTCATTCTTCCAAAAATTTTGAAAATATAAATCAGCCAATATTCCTCATAGTAACCGAATCACGCGAACATCGTTATGAGCCTTTCTGATGCAGGCACTAGCTTCGAATAATCCAATAATTTGATGAGTTAGTATATATATATATAAAAAAATATTCAAATATCCATAAACCAGCGTTTGTCATTTTTATCTTTCTTAAATCTTTTAAAAGGTAACGCGATAAATTTGAAGTAAGCGTTAATTGGAGATTTTACGTTGTCAAAATGATTGCAATGGTGCGAATAGGATAATCAGGATTGTTTCTTGAAGCAAACGAACGAGCTAAGTAGCTCGAATATCCTAAGGCGAAAAACAAAGTCTTATACCGTCCTTTAAGTCTTTGTAATTTATTATTCATCGCTTTCAGTAATTAGCACAGTTACTTACTAATGACCTCATAATGGGATGCTAATTACTTTTAAATGGAGGAAAATCGCCTTTGGTTTGTGATAAATTTAATCATTCCATCAGCCCTCTACTCATTTTCAGTGCTTTTTAGGCTTGACAAAAAAAAAAAAAAAAAAAAAAAGAAAAGAAAAAAAAAAGAAAAAGAAAAAAATGAATAGCAACTCTCTGAAGTTAAGGTTAAAAAAAAAGTTGTCATTTTGGAAATTAAAGGGCTTTTTCCCCTCAAGAGAATAGAAGCTACGAGAGGCATCATTTTTTTTAATTTCTCCCCACTCCCCCTCTTAAAGATAGAACTTTATAAAGTAGCAATCACTCAATTTAATGACAGTTTTTGGAGCTTAATGATTAGCTCATTCGCCGAATGACTACCTTGCGCTCAGCGCGAGATTGAAGGTATATTGTTATTGTTCGGTAAGTTTTCTCGAAATGTGCATTATTAAAATTTTCATTTTCTGTTCGCTTTGGTAATTGATATTCTCCACATTTTTGTTTCTTTTGTTTTCGTGACGTGTAGATTTCTATGAAATTTACAAGTCATGTTAAGATTTTGGTAATGTATGAAGATTATATAGTAATAGACAAGCCATAAAATAAATTAATGTGTGCGTGTGTGTGTGTGTACATTTCATAGAAATCTACAAACCATAAAATAATTCATTACGACTCCAATATATATTTTTGCATTTCGAATAATGTTATTATTGATATAACTGTTTAATATTTTGAACTTATAACATTGAAAAGTATTCTGAATTTTCTTATTAAACATACTATGTTTGGTAATCAAACGATTTTCATCTCCAGATGTGACACCGAAACAACCTCATGTATCGGAAACTTGAGTGGCAAGAAACCATTCTCGGATCAGAAATTGAATCGCTGTGAAAAGTATTCCAAAGCGATCCTTTCTAAATGATATTTCCAATATATATATTTTTTTAAATGGGATATCCTAACAATGATGCACGTGCGCAGTTCGCTGGCTGTTTTTTCGGTGTCTGCGGAGTGTTTCCTTTTCGCTACCATCTACGACTCAAACGCTTCCAATTTATTCAAATTTGAAGGCAAAGTTATGCAATGCTTTATCACTGTACGTAACATACTTGTAGCTCGGAAAGAAACTTTTCTGATGGTTTGGGATACTACTGTATTTTTGATACCTCGATACCACCCACACACGTTAATATATATATATATATATATATATATATATATATTAACCTGTGTGGGTGGTATATATATATATATATATATATATATATATATATATATATATATATAATGTTAATATATATTACAAAAACAGTGTTCTGAAATTTACAAAAGTGATGTAAAATTTCTATAATAAATAGTATTAGCCCAATGTATTAATCATATTGAAAGAAAACTTGCCCTAACAGTAACATTAACGATAAATAAATATTCCACACACCGTCAATATTTATTCGTAACATCTAGATGCTTTAAAATAATTATTTTCAACAAGGATTAATCTAGATGCTTTCAATAATGACTATTGAAAGTATCTGTTATTAACAATCAGTAATTTGATTACTATTAAAGATACTTTCAATAGTTATTATCAAGAATAAATAATGGCGTTGCTTTCGATAGTTATTGTTAACAATGAATAATCTAAATGTTTCCAATATTATCAACAAATGATAATATAGAGGTTTTAACATTGTAAACAATTATTAACAATAGATGTTTTCAATAGTTATTACTGAAACAGTAATTCATTGTTTCAATAATAACTATTGAAAACATCTATTTTTAACAATGAATAATGTAGTTGCTTTCAATAGTTATTGTTAACAATGAATAATATACATACTTTCAATAGTTATCTAAACAATTATTCATTGTTTCGATAACTATTGAAAGTATCTAGATATTGTTAACAATGAATAGTTTAAATTAATAGTATTGTTAACAACGAGAAATATCTAGATTAGTAGTTATTGGTCACAATTAAAAATCTAGTTGCTTTCAATAGTTACTCTTAACAATGAATAATATAAAGACTTTCAATAGTCATTATCGAAACAATGATTCATTGTTTTGATCATAACTATTGAAAGCATTTAATGTTGACAATGAATCATCTAAATTAACAGCTGATGTTAACAATGAATAATCTGTTTTCAATAGTTATTGTTAACGATGAATATTCTGAGTGTTTTTAAATTCGTTCTTAACAATTAGACGACCTTGGTATTAACAATGGATTGCTAGACGGGTTTAATATTTCATGTTAACAATGATTATCAAGACTATAGAAATGCTTTTAACATATATTTTCACTTGTTTTTAATAATAACTCTTTTTCTCGTTGTTTATTAACCATACACTCTATTAACAAAACTTTTCACGTTATTTTATCGTCGTTTAGGCCACAAAGTATTAAAAACGAATAAAAAAAATTTTCTTTTTCAGATATAGTTGGCTCGTTCGTCTTCATGCTTTGCTTATAACTCCGATTTTCTTTGAAAGTGTCAAATACAGATCCCTTCTTTTGTTGAGAACAGATTTAAAGTCAGGCAAATTTTCAATAGCTCAGAGAGGAGAGACCATCAGTCAACCATTGATAGAATGGTATTAGTGGTCCGGAATATGAACAAACAAACGCACGCACATTTCTTCTTTTCAGCAAAAAACCACGCGTTACAAGAGGACTAGAAGCTGACAGGAGGATTACACTCGAGTCCGTTACGGAATATTATGTCCTGTGTTTGCTGATTAATAGGCTGCCTCTGTCCCTCGGTGTTTTGTATACAGGTCCATAACTTCGCTAAACATCCATACACTGATCCAGTTACATTTTTCGAAGGCTTCGTTTATCTCACCAACCGATCCGTCCGTCTCACTGAATCCTACCCCCGCTTTCACACTAGAGGTGAATGAGTGGGGCAAAATACCAAGCGTATGGGCATAAATCTTTTAAATTCCTCTTTTCCAATATTCGCTAGGACTCATGAACTCCGGAAACCGCTTCTTTTCTATAGAAAAAGAGGTGTAGAAGGCAGTCACACAACAAACTTCTCCTGGCACAATTTCCTGTCATTATAAAAAGCCGGAGAAGAGAAAAATAGACAGATAGAGAGAGGGAGGGAGCGATCACATCTTACGTAAGATATGATTCTTCCGTCTTTTAGGGATAACCGAGAGATTCGCTAGTCCACAAATCATTCTCGAAATGACCCAAAATGCTAAGAAGATGCATAATCGAGTCTGCTTTGAAAGGGAGAAAGGACATTAGGCCTTGTAAAGCCTTTATTTAAAGGCAGATTCTATTGATGAGTATAATAGCCGCTTCGGTACTTTCTGGGGGATTAGTAGAAGCGGGGAGAAATATTGTTGATGATAATTACAACCATTTGTTAAGATCCCATCATCTTCTACTGCGTCTGCTTGTAACAGCTAGTGCTGTAGATTAAGCACTTCTGACACACCAGCCTGTAGAGGGAGCTGTTTAAATATAGCCAATAAGTGATAACTGGAGACTCTGTAATGGACAAGGATTTAAAAAAAAAAAAAAATGAAATGTAGTTTTGCGCATGTGTACCTTCAGACGTACGCTTTAGTGATTAGTGTAAGCCTGAGAATTAAGGGTAGCGACCATTATGCGTTTTTTTTTTTTTTTTTTGCCCTTAGATAATGACTAAACATGAAAAACTGTAACACAGTCTTGCATTACTCAAGCTTTGGGCGACCTCTGGAGTTATTTTAGTGTATTAAGAGAAAATTATGGTGTCATCGTTTAGGTCTAATACAAGTTTTTTTTTATTTATTTGTTATTTTTTTTTATGAAAGTTAAACAAAACTTCAAAATAAACTTCCTAAGTATTTTTTTTCTTTCAAAGAAAAATGAAAGAATGTTACTACTAAGTATTACACTTGTAATAACATGCGGAATATTTCAAAATTCGCTGTTAAGCGCATGTGGGGAAAAAAAAAAAAAAAAAAAAAAGAGCCATCACGACAACAAACAGATCTAAATAATTAAATCAGTCTTTTTTTATTTTATTATTTATTTATTTACCCTAACAAGAAAAAGATCATGGGCAATGCTCACCCAGAACAAAAATTGTCCATGTTTCTTCCGACAGTGCCAATTGTCAAAATAACAGAACCAAAATGGCCGACATGTGATGGGCATTTCATTTTGAAAGAGTTGAATTCGAATCTCAGTTAGGATGTGAAGAATTTTTTATTAGAACTTTTCCACCGAGGCTGACTTATTCAGTTATGGCAGAATTTTCCTTTTGAAAATTGAGTTTTAATTCTTCAAACAGACAATAATTGATGACCAATTTGAGCACATTTTACAGGATGGTCATAAGTTATGGAACATGCCGTAGAAAGGGCCTGTCATTGTGAAGCAACTGCATCAGTTTTTGTTTTTGTTTTTTAACATCATTATATTTTTTTTATTAGTTATGGAAAACCAAAGCACGTAATTTTCATCCATTTTTGGCTTCACAAAGACGGGCACTTTCTAAGAAATGTTTCATGACTTATGGACCACCCTGTGCTTACAAGAAGAGACAAAGCACCAACCAACACGTTTTCTCAACTATTAGATGAAAAGTTCATGAAGTTCTTAATAATTACGAATAGACAAGAATCTTTCTTTGCCATTCTTTCCTTCTTAAAAGAAATTAGCAATCCGAACGTAAAATGCAATGCCAAGTCTGCTGCCAACCAGCTGTCAAAGACGAACATTGCGATAACACAAAATTTCAAAGTTCTCCATTTGTAAACACGAAATATAAAAATAGAATATTTAATTATAATAACGTAACATTCTTACGGAAGGCAGCATGCACGGTGCAATGTGGAAAGTTCAGATGAGACGGAAGAGTAGCAATAAACTGCCATACTGCCATAAAGCTTCCTCTATTGTCATGACACAGTTCAATGCAGTGGTTCTCTTTCGTTTTCAGCCGAATACAAGCAAGTCCATTAACAAGAACTCAACACTCAACGTACAGTTTTTCGACACACCACTAAATCTAAGCACCAAGTCACTGAAATCATGTGTAAGTACATTATTATTTTTCGTTTGTGTTTATCAAATGAGATTAAGAAAAACTATAAAAGCAAAGATACTACGCATCAATTGTTGGTGCCTTCTAACTACACGATATTGCTAGTGAATATACACTCAGTGGGCAAAATATTGGAGATATTATCATGCGAAATGGAATCCTTAGATAACTTTCGTCTAACGAATAGCAAGTACCACTTATAAATAGAGGGTAGATTTCTTCCGGAAGACAATTTGTTCGTATGTGTGTGTCCTTAATATTTTCCCCACTTATGTATACCGATCTGACTCCGATGAGGTGTGCATGCATGTATATATATATATATATAGGGAAAAAATGTGACTTAGATTCACAATGCTTTACGTGGCCTTCAAATTACAAGCTTCAATTTGTCTTAGTTGAAAAAAAAACAGTCGGTGGGAACCACTGCACTATAACTGTCTTATCAAAAACATCAACAAAGGTTTATTGACAAGAACAAAAGACATAAGTGTTGGACAGCAGGTGATAAGGGAGAATGGAAATTAAACTGAAGGCCTATAAATGTATTCGCTGAATAAATGATTGGTTTAACGGAATTTTTAAACGACTCTCGTAAATATGCTTATGAAGTGTCTCCGAATACATATTTTTCATCTGAATCAAATGTTACACAAGTCACGCAGTGACAACCTTTGGGTAAGTGATAAATATTACCTAGGCTTCTGATGAATGTTGCGTTATATACATTCTCCTCAGTAGATTCTCGTCTCCTAGTCAATAACCGGTCTAAAAATAAGCAAAATTAAGGCTTATGATTTAATTATACTTGGAGTTAAACAACAAACAAAACAAAACAACAACAACAAAAAAAAAAACGGTGGTTCTATCTATGGTTGAATAATAAACTAAAGCGTAGACATACTTGATAACCAAATCAATGAAAATAGTCGCTCACGACGTAGGTGTTGACCTACATCACGAGCGTATATTGTCATTGATTTGTTTTAGAGAGCATATTGAAAGCTTAGAAGAAAAATTTTATGTAAAAAAAAAAAAAAAAAAGTGATGTTTCATGCTCAAATGAAAAAATATCCGAAATGTGTTAAAAATTCTAGTGAAGATAATTTATTATTTCTCTAAATATTTCTGATCCTTGTCTACTGTTATACCATCTCTGCATTAAATAAAAGTTGAATATCACACACACAAAGTCAAACATTATAGTTTTTTAATTTTAAATCTTTTCATTTTTTTCATTTCTCTCAAATTCCATTCTGGGGATGTGTGTGTGTGAGAGAGAAGGAGATATTACTACTATAGTTTTCTCATGATCGTCTTTCGGGTCAATAATCCACCACACCTTTCAAATATTGATGGCAGAAACAATTTTCTGCTGATTTAATTGTATAGTCAGTATTGTAATAAACTGAACAGTCTGTAACTTGCTTTCTTATGTTTTGCTATATCTTCGGTGTGACATATGCAAATTACCTTTGCAGTTACCTATAGATGTGAGAAGAGGAGTGCTTTCCATACAGTTTTTCACGTTCAGTCGTATATGGGAGCCCGTGCTGTTCCATAATTTTACATATTACGTCTGTTTTCCCTTATTAGTTGCTTAGAATGGGTTGAATTCTGCATATAAATACGGCAGTTCTCAATAAACGCAATAAACAGACCTTTCAAGCACGTTCTTATAGACATATAAGCATTCTTTTTCTTTGTCAGATAGATTACATTAATCAATTTGCACAGTTCAATATTTATATTTCAATAAAAATTCCCGATGCCAAATTTCACCAAAATTTGTCATGCTTTAAGATAAATCTCTGGTCTTTTTTTTTTTTTTATCTACTTCTCTGATAGAGGATGTCAAAAATTAATGTTTAGAGCATAAATACTGCATGAATTACTAATTATGTGAAAGTTAGATCCAACATGTAAATTATTACTTACAAAATGACTTTCGATATCTTCCTAAAATCACAGTTAAAATGTACAAAGAAAAGCATTCAGTTATCATAAACAGAACGCATGCATTTCCAGACAATTTAATTCATTTCGATTGTTGTCATTAATCTAATTGGTGGCGCTACGTATTTGGTTAATAATCGTCTGCTACTAGCTTTTAACAATTGAATAGCTTTCTCGTAACACACACTGTCAGAATATTGCGCGTGCTTTCTTGCAATGAAATCCCATTATTAAATATACATGACTAAAATATGGTTTTTTAATATCTAGACTGGAGTTGCAGGAAAGTTCAAATAATCTCTGACTTTAAAAATTTCCGTTTTTGGGTAACAGTGGATTTTTTATTTAACATTCTCTCTCTCTCTCTCTCTCTTTCTAGTTTTCATTCGTGTCATCTTCTAAAGTAATTCTGCGTGACACTTTAATAATGACTCGCTGAAATATTCACAAGTATTACATGGAACAAGCATTACGCCATTACCACAATGACATTATGTAGTTTTTCATTATCATTCTTATAAATAACACATCCCCTTTTGTGTCCCAGTGCAACTAAGAGTAAACCTGACTTTCTCATTACGATACGTGAAGATGAAGGATCGTGTTGAAAAATTTAAATAACATACGAAATAAAGAAAGATGAAGCGCTTTCAGTAGAGACTCCCTACCTATCCCTGGAGAAAGAAGACTTATGAAGTTAACATTTTCTTTCTTTCTTTCTTTTTTTTTTAATAAATAAAAAAAATGGTGTCTTGTTAGCGTTGTCAAGCAACTGGTATGAAAAGAATGGTCCCTGAGATATAATCAGTATAATTCAGGAATTAATTAATAAATTACATTAATAATGTTTTTAATGTATTCAGTGGTAAAATTAAAACCGCTCTGTTGAAATTAAAAAAAAAAAAAGTGTTGCATAAATATCAAGTTAAGAAATATGGAGTGGGTTTATCTATAGCTGTATGGCATGGAACACTTAAATGCTACGAGTAATCATTTAAGCGATTTACAAATTTAGTTTGTTTTAATTTTTAATAATTTTGTTATAAATAATATTGCAACTTATAAGTTATTTAAAAATAATTGTATTAACTTTAAAAATATTTCATAATTATTAAAAAATTTTAAATAATAAAAAGCACCTTTAAATATCCTATATTATAATATTACAACAATTTATGGTATGCATGCTTGTTGCATAGATGTCACGCCAATCAAAAAGATTGAAGAAAAAACACCCAACTTCCTGAAAGCTACAGACCTATCAGTCTTCTGTCTAACCTTGGACAGATCGCAGAAAAAGTAATCCTTACTAGGCTTCAATCACAAACGGATAAACTAGGTATAATCCCAAATGAGCAATTTGGATTTAGAAAAAAACCACTCCACCGTTCAGCAGATCGAATACATCTCCGAAGGCTTCAACCGGAACCTTCATACAGCTGCAGTCTTTTTAGATGCTGCAAAGGCTTTTGATAAGGTGTGGCATCAGGGTCTTCTCTACAAGCTCATCACATTCAATATGCCTACTAATCTAGTTAAAGTAATTCACTCATACCTCAGAGACAGATACATGCAAGTCAAAATAAACGAAACTGTGTCAACCAGACGCAAGGTTCTGGCGGGAGTGCCACAGGGCTCCCTCTTGCTGTTTTCTATCTATATTGCTGATATCCCCCAAAACCCAAGCTCAACAATCACTGCGTTATATGCAGATAATAGCATTATTAGCAAGATCACTCAGCCCAAAACTAGCTATCAAAAGACTCCAAAACAGTATTCACACTAGAAAAATGGTTTATGGACTGGAGAATCCAAGCCAACTCACAGAAGAGTTCAGCCATACTATTCACTAGAAAAAAGCCTCAAATCAAGGAAGATATAAATTTACTAGGAGTTAAAATCCCATGGCAGAATACAGTCAAATATCTCGGCGTAATTCTCGATAAAAAACTACAATTCACCAATCATGTAGAACACATAAGCTCAAAGACGTCTAAAGCAATAGCGCAGCTCTACCCCATGATCAACAGAAAAAGTAAATTCGATACTCAGAACAAACTACTCATATACAAGATGGTAATACTCCCAGTCATCACTTACGCATCTCCTGCATGGAGTCATACCTCAAACACAAATATTCAAAAGCTGCAGAGAATACAGAACAAATGTTTCGGAATGAGTTTGGATGCCTCGTGGTTTATCAGAAACTCCCAAATTCACAGAGAAGTCAACATTCCTTACATCACATCTCTCCTTCACGATCTAGCTGAAAAGTTCTTCATCGAGACAATTAATCATCCGAACCCACTGATCAAGCAAGCTTTAGACTATAATGAAGCAGATTTCTGGAAATACAAGAGACCCAAATCAATTCTATGCTCAGCTGAACACAGCTAATCTCACTGCCCTTTCAGGGCGAGCTTAAAGCTCAATAATTCTCCACCCAAAGAACTTTCCTTTTCAGATGGAGGGGAATATGAAAAGCATTTATGCTTCACCCATCAAAACAGTATCGTTATGCGTTCTGCTTATTGCATTGTGCTGGATAAGATAATATGTTATGTCAAAGGGCGGCTTTTTTATTATATGTTATTAGAGATTATTATATTATATATTATATGAGTACATTATAAGTATAATTTTTCACCGCATTTCGGAGACAAAAAAAAAGAGAGAAAGATTGCAAGCAATTTCTATTGCACTTTTCCCTTATTCATATAAATTAAAATACCAATCATATTAGTTTAAATACGTAATTATGATTCAACTTTTTTTTTTTTTTACTATCAGCACTCATTAGTACATCAAAAGAATTTGTTTGTTTATTTATTTATTAGCTTCTCAGTGTGTCTGAATTGATCCTCTCAGATTTATCCCTAACTACAAACTGCAGCTTAAGGGATCAATGCGGTCTACCACAAGTTAATCGGATCTTGCATTATCTGAACGGTCATTACGGTAAGTCTTAAGGTTCAGCTGTTAATTGCTCTCTTCAATACCCACAACAGAACCATGTAATTGAAGACTTCAAGAAGAAAGACAAAAGGAGGATAGGGAAAAAAGGGGAAAAAAAAAGGGAAATCAGTCTAATTTAAGGTTATCGTCCTAATTGCAAAGATCTGGTCTAGGTATCGGAAACCGCAATTACCGTTAATCCTGTAGGGATTCAGTTGCCATAGACAATTGCCTCCGGGTTAGTAAAGTGAGTATTTATACGGTCAGCATTTTTCTTTTTCTTCCCCTCCTTGAAATCCAATTCAAACTACATTCTACACTTCGTCCAAACTTCTTGAAGAAGATTAAAGAAAACCACTAATAATACTAATTGTTTTTGTAGTTTTTCCGTAAGTTTCTTTTTTTGTTATGTAATAGTCATTAACGATGTTTCCATACCTTATTATATAAAGTTCATAAAAAGTAATGATAATACAAATTAATTATTATTGCGTTTGATAGTAATGTAAAACTAAATTTAAGTCCATATTTTATTGTTAACCAAAGTTTTAACAGCACATTTCTAATTGTTTGGTTATTTTAGAAACAAATAAAAGCTTACGTGGCTCACGTGTAACAATATCTCATACGACGACGAATAATTTATGTTCGTCTGCATTTAAACTCGATTGTTAATGCATATTTTATCAGTAGAAATAAAAAAAGCAGCGGTTGCTATTTGCAGACGACCAATTTAAATGAAACACAAATGAAAAAATATAAATAAATAAAGAGATAAAAGCCTATGAACAATTAATTACACGTGTTGTTTATTTCATTGCATTATAGATAAACTTATACAAATAAAGTAGAAATATGTCAATTTCAACATTTAGTTTGAAATCAACAAAAAAACAGGACATGCTTATAAAGACTAATATGCGCATTTCCCACCTCCTAGCAACAATTCAAGTAAATGGTACTCACTCACGCAGGTCACGTGGTCCTTGCAACCAATATTTCTAGTCGAAATGAGCCGCATCTTCATTACCCGAACAGGAAAGGAAATACACAGCGACTTCCTTCATGAAACTGATATGACTCCCTCTCTATCTCGCCTGCACCATTTCAATCTCTCTTTCTCTCACTCGCTTTTTTCATCTCATAAAATATTAAAGGGGCTTATATGTCCTTTCTCAAAACATAATATGAAGTTATTTCCTAGCACTCGGAATACATAATGCTGAACTAGACGTCTTGGATTCTGTTAAGGGGAAAAAAAAAAAACTACTTCTTATTCACAAAAAAAAAAAAAATGTTTAAAAAATAACAACACAGAAGAGCTCAGTGCAGGTCCAAGCGAAACCAGAACCAGAACTGACCATGGAAACTATAGATTCAAGCTATACTTTAGGATGACGTGTGTGTCCTCCAGCGCTTTTGTTAGCAGACCCTTGGCTAACGGTGAAAACTTTCTCTTCCATCCCCCCTCCCCACCCCTGGGGGACAGGGGAAGGGAAGTGTTCTTCTTCCGCACGTGGCTACACGTGCCCCGTGTGCTTTTCATAGTCAGAGGGCCTCATACGGTTGAGAGCACAAGACCTGGCCATCCACATCGATTTATATTTTTTTCCCCCTCTCTCTCTCTCTCACACACACTCTTTTCCATAATCATGCCCGTCCCCACAGAATACTACCGGGTGGGTGGGTGGGTAAGGGGAAAAAAAGAGAGAAAAAGGGTCGGCAGACCGAGGGCCACGTGTCAAGCAAACTAATCGATATTATTCTCTTCCTTCCTCCCTGAACTATGCCCGAGATGAGATACTACATCTGTGGGGATGGTTGTGACCCCATTTTCGTAGACTAAGGACGGACTGCAAGGACGAAGCCGAAAGGCGGAAATAAGGTTGGAAACAGGAGGAATGGAAAAAACCAGAGAGAATGAGATCTTGATGTTTTGCTGATGATTCAAAACGTTCTCTTAGGTTCATTTGTGTATAATGGAAAATCTACGCTTGTAATAATATACGAAACAGCTTCTGGAGGAAATAATTGTACCTCGAAGCATAGACAGTTTTTGTGCCTTCCGTCATCACGTACGTTCAATATCGACTTCAATTGTTCTTGTTAAAAAAAAAGAGGGGGGGGGTAAGGGGAATCATTCCTATAAAGAAAGATGAAATCAAACGATTCTCTGTCGTTTTTTTTTTTTTTTTTTTTCAAGTGACAAAAGTTAATTTTTTTTTTTTTTTTTGCGAGAATAGGGAAATGTTAGTGAATGTTGAATAAAATATAAACAGCTTTAGTTATTTTGACAAAATGAAATTAACAAAATGGATAGCAGCAGATGAAAAGGATAAAATTAAATCCATTTCATTCGTCTATAAAAAAAATAAAATAAATAAGAAATAAATAAAAAGATTTTGTTCATTTCTTTAGAATTGAAAATGACACTCTGGATAATTTTAACAGTTGTTATAAAATGAAATAGATCAATATTAGAAATTATTATATTTGAACAAAAGGAGAAAAAAAACTTTTTTTGATTTTAAATCTGCAAGACAGAAATGAACACACTCTTTAACAATAAAAAGAAAATAAAAATTAAATAGGGAATTGACTTGAAATTCCGAAAAGATAAATATCTAAAGCAAGAAATTTAATATTCGGTTCCTATTATTCGATTATTTTTCATGTAACAGGTAATTAGTTCAATATTTAATTTTCGAATGAGAGAGAGAGATCGGTTCCCGATGCTGTGTTTTCGTCTATCGGAGTTTGACTTCGTCAAGTTGAAGCTAATGACGAATACCTTATTAAGTATAGATAAGAAAAAGAAAATAATTGGTTCTAAAATTCCACGAGGAAGTCAATATATCAATAATTGAAACAGGGATAAATGAACATTATTATCTTATTTGTAATAGAGATACATAAAAGTTTACAATACATGCTATTATTAAGTCAGAAAAACATCGATTTTCTTTCTTTATGAAAATAAATTCATGCATTGAACCAATTTCAATTTTTGTTAAATTCGTTTGAGGTTGCAATCAGATTCAACTTGACATCATCAGGTAGGCATGGGATTAATTCTAAAAATTTGAATATAACATTTTCTTCACATTAAATGCATTTAAAAAACTAAAATTCATAATTTCTGTTGGATGAATTTTTTGAGTATTTTGATTCTATTTTATTTTTCAAGGACACAGTTGCTCCAATTTAAAAAAAAAAAAAGTATCTGAATATAACCTTGAAAATCTCCATCTGGCCTAAAATCATTCAACGTTTACTTTACTACCGGGATACAAATTCCATGCACATGTCTAACTAGTTATGTGCAGCTGCCTATTACTAAAAAAAAAGTGAAATAAAAAACGTAAACAGTGTTTTTTTTTTTTTTAATGTCGACCTACTCTCCTAGTGACCTTCAATTTCCGTACTCCCATAGAATGAATCATCTGCCATTGTTTGGGGGAGGATGGGAGGGAGGAAGGGACTGGAAATTATAGAGAGTGATGACGTAACCGACTCTCCAATGCAAACGGTGAGAAGGAAACAGCAGGGGCATATGACTAAAAAAAGGGGATCGTAAAAGGAAGAAGAGAACAGTATTACAAAATAATTATAATGTTTTCGTACATGCTGAATTATCACAAGTCTACCTAAAAAGTTAAAAATAACACACGTCCTTTTCTAGGTTTTATTTGTGTGTTCGTAAACTACCCTCTATACTACGTTTAAGAGCAAAAAGTTATCAATCAGCCTCTGACTTAGAAGGTAGTTAAAGTGTTCATTTCTATTTTTTAAGAATGTTTTGTTAGTTTTCTTTTTATATACGAACTTTATATTTCAGTTCTATCTGCATTTTATTATATAAAATTCCTTCCTTTGCTAGCAAATCTTTTACATCAGCGCTTGTCAGGATTTTGATAAAGAAAAGTGGAAGAACTTCACAATTTTATATTAGTAAATGCTTTTGAATGTTCTTTTTTTTTTATTCCCTCTTTTCCACTTGGATATTCGATTTTTTTCCCCCTCTGTTGTTAGAAAATAAGTGGTTTGTGAGTTATCGGTTTTGTTTCAATTCGTGTCATATGTATTGCATCGCTTGGTTTTTTCCGATGGAATAACAAGTTTTATAAGTAACTTTCTTGCTATTTATTTTGCAAGAAATGAAAATGATAAACCCCAAAAGAAACGTGTCAAAAATAAATATTAACTGTGATAGTGCATTTGACATTATTTCAATGTGGTTTTCATTTTATTGATAGAGCTTTTCCAACAATGATTATACAGCCATTATTAAACAATAACGTGTTCTTCTAGTCATTGTGACGTATAGGGATAACACAAATATTGTTAACAATAATCATTACGATCTATATGGCTGCTAATATTTTCTTTTGTTTTTGGATATTTCTTGTTTGTTTTTAGTGATTATATATATCTATGATAGCTGCTCGAATTATATATTTATATTAAAATTAGACAAAGCTTCTTAATTTTAACCATATTATAGAGATAGATCATTGCCAGCTCAACTTAAAAGTAATTCCATAAAAATATTCATCGTAAACGTTTCGTTAAAATATAAAAACAATTCTACTTGATGTGAAAGGAAAATATGGAATGATCGTAAACCAATCTTATTTCAAACAGGGTTCGTTACCAATTTCCTTGAGTTAAATCCCTGAAATGACACTATTCTTAGTTTTTAGAGTTCGAAAAACTCAAAATGCACTCTCAAAATTTACCATTACAGTATTTAAATAATTGCTGGTATTTCGCTCATAAAAATTCTTTATAAAGTCTATTATACATTATCCAGTTTCTTACCTACACATGCAACAAAATATCTTTCGAGAATCTTTCATTCTTTTATACAAAATCTCCAACAGTATTCCTACATTCACATGGCGTATTTTCTTTGTTTCAATAGAAGCTTCCATCTCCTATTGTTTCTTTGTTTGTAATCAACATTTGCTTTCTTTCACGCAATGCAAAAATGTGAAATATACAAATATAGTCATGGAAACAAAATTACGTAGAGAACACGTGCACTACACTTATTTTTGTGCAACATTTTTATCATGTGTTCTCCACTTAGGTAAAAAATGTTTGTACAATAGGGTTTTTTTTTAAACTGTTCTGCAGATTTTGGGGGGATTCCTTCCCTCTTTTTGAGATGGGATTTGAGGGATTAAAAATAACAATTTTAATCATTCTTTGTCTGCTAATAAAAAATATTTCATGATTATATTTATTAGCAGAGATTAATATAATTTTATAATATATATATATATTAATAATTATATTTTTAACCATTTACCAAAAAAAAAAAAAATCTCGGGAACCTCTCAAAATAAGACCGAACAACATATTTTTACATATTTTTCCTTATTTATCAACTAAAATATCGTGTAAAGGCAACAACAAACACTTCAGTTCTCTGTCATTCGATATATTAATGACAAGGCTGACTATCATCGAGTCTTCTCCTTGCAAGAATCTTTCGTTCTGTACGGTTATTTATAATGAACGATCTTACTTCAAACTCTCATCAGGTTGTAGATATTTGGTTTGGACGAAAAAGCAACGCGAAGTCCGAAGAAAAATGATCTCTATTTGAATCGATACATTCATAAGCGTGTATAATCAGCTCCCATGAAAATCTTTTCTCCTTTTGGGCTACGAATAATATTTCATTTCCACTTGCATCTGTCCTTATCAGGTATAAATTTCCACGTCCCTTAATGACATTTTTAGTCTTCCTGTTTGAGTGAGTGCTATCTAAATTACCGCCTATTGCTGCATTTGTTCCATCATAGGAGCTTCATATTTCAAGCGTCACTTCTCACAACTACGATCGCATTTTATTTGTGACTGATTTTTAACCTTTAGTGTCGTTAAAACGGTGTTTGTTTCCTTCCTACTCCCCCCCCCCCCCGCCTGCACGTATCCCGTTCGTCTCAACTGCTCGAAATTCTTTTTCGATATCTAATCTTCTCATAAGGCCTTGATGCGTAAAAATAGAAATTATCAAAGCTAAATGTGATTTTTCATGTTTATATTTCGATTTTAATAGATTTTCAGAACGGAATGAGGAGTTTAACGATTTTTTTAAATATTTATTTTAGATTATTTCTCTCTTCTTTTTTCACAGTGTGTGCATTGAGGATAATCAATAGACCTGTATGTAGTTTTATAATTGCAAATTTATTTTAATTCATAATTAAATATTAGCTTTATTCAAGAAATATTCTTTTAGTTTTGACCATGTAGTCCTTTACTCATATGGGGAAAACTAGTCACTAAAAAGATTTACATCACCATCGACCCTTGTTTGGAAAAGTAATTTTTTGTCATTCCAATCCATGACAAGTTAGAATCTTGCAGTATATTTTAATACCCAATAGTAATGACTAATAATCCAAACCCTTGTTTCGAAAAATAAAGAGGAACTATGTGTCCTTATCCTTATAAGGACTGGCTTAAAGGGGCGAAGCAAGAATGCTTTTCATCTTCCCCGTTATCTGTAGAGGACAGTGTAGGGATAAGGTGTTATTGAGCAATTAAAGCTCTGATCATGGCAGGAAGGTAACAGCAATAGCCGATCCTCAGTTAGAACTTCATTGGCTACAGCATTGCCATCCATTACCCTCCAAGGGTATTGGATTGAATCAATCAATCACCGCATCTCACGGTCGATTGTTCCTCTTCATATCCCTTTCATATCCCAGGAACTATATGTGGTTTCTAATGCCTGGTACTCAAATATAAAATATACGTTTTTTGAAAGGGTGTTTAAAAATTGAGTTAATCTATTGAATTTTAATTTTTAATTTTCATTCATTATAGTACTTAAAGATATTACATTAAGTTTTTTTTTATAATTTAATATAAAATAATTTCAGTAAATTATTATTATTGATTTAAATAAACATAAATTATGAAAATGTTACAGAGTAGAAAATTTTTTAAATTGTGATATATTGTATAGATTATCATGTCTGTTTATTCTAGTTATCATGACTTCATTTTTAAGTTAGAATTTGTCAGAATATGACTCTACGATTTAACGGGAATCTCCCGCCCTCGTAATTTAGTTGGCTGTATTTACACGTTACTAATTCCTTATTTTTTTAAATACTTTTTTTTTCTTCTAAAAATGCCATCCAACTACTTTGAATAATATCACGTACAGAAATGGCTCCTCCCCTAGAAACATATTTCCATTTTTTATATATATTAAGGACATAGAAATGAAGATATAAGCAATACTCTTAGTTCTGAGTGTTTTTTTAAAAGCAAGACTGCATCCCCTGGATATATACCTGACATCACTTTATTATCCATAATGTTCTTTTGATGGACGATGATCCCAAGTCATCTCTTCCTCAGGACTATATTCAGAGTGGACATTCGCAGGATGATCAATTGTTCACGTGACCATTTTGTTTCGTTATAACCGAGAAAGCAGTAGACGGTGAGGAAAATCCTGGCCCTAGAGAAATGTAAGATTTTAAAACCCCTAATCTAGCAGCATTGACTTACATCATAAGACACATCATGATGAATAAAATTTCACATACATTACTCAAAAAGGTACAAAATAATCACAAATCATCACTTCCCATAAAGACACTCTGAAGCGCCATCGATGTGCGATAGTAATAATAATTAATTAGAATTTTAATATCCACAGTTTTTTTTTGTATCATAATATAATATTTGACAGTTATTTCAGATTTGGTATCCGGGATTACATAACACAGTATGACAGTAATCGTGAAGGCAGGTGGATTGCGAAGTGGATTGAGAGTAGCCTCCCACGATTAGGCCTGAAACTCCATGGAGATGTCAAGTAGTATAACAATTATAGTAGTTACTCTACTATATAATAGTAGTTACTCTACTACTATTACGATAAAAAAAAAATCAGCTAACGCCTTTTTATTCCCGATACGGGAGTAGGCGAGGCCATTTAGCCCTATCTAACTTTTGGAGACTGAGTGGGCAGTTCAGTCTCCACTGGTACCAATCAGAGATAGATGGCCCAAGGCTATCACTAATTAAGCGGTACACAGTGAAGAGAGATGGCTCAAATGTGCCGCCATTTCGTGGTCCCTAACCCTAACACAATATATATATTTAATGTCAGAAATAATGTGGGTTCTACGGTCGATTTTCTTGAGTTTACGGGACGAAAAACCCGCTTGTCCGTGCCAGAGATCGACTAACTCGGGAACCGGTCGAAAAATTTCCTCTTAGAAAAATTTCCTCTAGTCGCCGACTAGACTCGAAACCAAGTCTTCCTTCGTGCGGCCAAGCGCCGTGGTATGCAAACGCCACATCCACTGAGCTATACAGGCTCCTATTACGATAATAATAATAATAATAATAATAATAATAGTTATCATTTCGAAAAAAAAATCCTGTAACTGAGTTTTAAAGAGCAACATGGCAGCCAATCTCTTGAGGATAACAAATGCAGACCATAGTGAATGCTGATCTTTTAAAAGTAACAAATTGGTTCCAGTCAAATAAACTCAATCTGAATGTCTCAAAAACTAAATATATAAATTTTCATTTACGAAATACAACAAGCAAAATGAACTTCACTGCACAATTAATTTTGCATGATTGGAATTGCAGGACAAATTCAAATTGCAACTCTGAGGAAACAGAAAAAGTCAAAGTCAATGTAATAACTTACTTGGGATTAAAAATTGATAGTAATTTAAACTGGAAAGCACATATTATCGATGTCGTAAATAAATTAAGGATTATGTTAAACAGACTTTATTACCTAAATAGATTCTTAAATTAAATATGCTAAAAACATTATACCCTGCCTGGATTCAAAGCACACTACAATATGGTATATTAAATTGAGGAGGGATCTATTACACTACGCTCGAACATTTAGTTTCTACTCCAAATAAAGTAATTCAAATCTTAACTAGAAACAAATACAAGGATACTACAATGTGTAATAAATACGCCATACTAAACATACTATCCCTTATATATTTATACACGTATAGGATACTGCTATTCATAAGAATCGACCGTGAGATGCGGTGATTAATACCCTTGGAGGGTAATGGATGGCAATGCTGTAGCCAATGAAGTTCTAACTGAGGCTCGGCTATTGCTGTTACCCTCTTGCCATGATCAGAGCTTTAATAGCTCAATAACACCTTATCCCTACACTGTCCCCTACAGATAACGGGGAAGATGAAAAGCATTCTTGCTTCGCCCCTTTAACATGTTTATTGCTAAACACGCGATATCGCGCGATGCGAGTTCTCACCAAACGGTCGATCACGCGTTATCGCGTGGACGTCGTTAACTAAATAAAAAAATAAAAAAAGTTGGCCACCACACGAAATTCCAATTTTCAGCTTGGCAATGAAAGTGTTAAGCCAGTCCTTATAAGGTTATTCATAAAAAACGACAAAGACTACGTAAATATTAAATAAGATGCTTTCCTTAGTAGACATAAGGGCCTAAAATATATAGTTCCGGAAGCAAATAAAGAAGCAATACACAAACATTATACTTATTTAGCGCCAAAAATATTCACTACACTACCTTTAACAATAAGAAATGAAACTAACCCAAACAAATACAAAACTCGAATGAAAGGATATTTATTTTCACACAGAAATGAGGAAGCTCTGTTCAAAATAATAATACAAATGATTGGTTACTTCCAAATAACATCAGCAGGATGGAAGTAGCAGAGATGAGAATGCTTAGGTGGATGTGCGGTGTGACCAGAAAGGATCGTCTGAGAAATAACTATGTCAGGGGAACAGTGAAAGTTACGAACTTAGGAGCGAAAATATAGGAGGCAAGGTTGAGATGGTTTGGTCATGTGATGAGGAGGGAGGACAAATATGTGAGAAGAAGGGTCATGCAGATGGATTTGCAAGGAAGGCGGAAGCGTGGCGGCCAAAGAAGAGATGGGGGGAGCTGGTAGAAGAGGACTCGAGGATGAAGAACTTGGATGTGGTGACAGCCCAAGACAGGAAGGTGTGGAGGAGACTCATTATTAACAGTGACCCCACTTAAGTGGGAGAAGCTGCAGAAGAAGAAGATTGGTTTTTGCATATTGGTATTAAAAAGATCCTGTTTCAGGTGTAAAATGTAAAAAACATTTAAATGCAATTTAACTACTTTATTTTGTTCCTAATTAATGTCATGTAACTTTCTCTGAACATATTAGCATGTTTCCTGTGATTTTATTGTTATTATATTATAAAAATATATAATATGTATATTATATGGATGTACATATGTGTATATAATGCATTTCTTAACTTTTGTAACTTTATGCATATCATAACCTGGACGAGCTGTTGTTCTAGAATATGAAGCTTACAATAAAAAAAATATCTGTCTGAAGCTTATTAAACGTTGTTAAAAATGCTATATCGTCATGTATTTGATTATTTGATTTATATAGAATAGTAGTTAATATGAGCAATATACATTGAACATAGATAAAAGCAAAATTGCCATTATATAAACCCATCATCACTCCTGATATAAAAAGTACCTATAGAGTACAACTGTTAAACAGACCACTAACAGCATGAGAGGAGCAGGCAGTATTAGTGGAGAAGACCGGTCTGTGCTCTCACATCTGGAGTGTACGTAACAGCAATTTCAGCGAGTGTGTGTCTCTGAAGAAGACAGCATTTAAGATTTTCTTAATCTATAACCTATAAGGAAAATTTGTAACAGCAAAAGTGATTCTAATCGAAAGATCGAGATGTGTGACAGTATCCTACCAGAACTGCCTTCTCGATAAGCGAGAAACGACAGATGTTATGGAGAAACTTTTCAATAGCGTTTGTGAAATTCGACAAGAACAGAATTACATAAACAAAATATTCGCAGTCTGTTCTTGAATGTCACAGATCACGCAGTAAAAGAAATGTACATCTACAAAGAAGACTGAGTCAAAATCAATCCACAAAATCGTAGTTCTCCTTGATGCGCGTGTAATCTCGCAAGGATATCTTTGACTCTTACTAACTACATGCCGATCATAATGTCATGGTAACACTGGTCACAGAATCTTCGAGAATAGAACCCTTAGTATCTGTTGATCCAAAATGGTCGTCGGAAATCTTGACAACTTGCAACACATTTCCCACTCTCTCTCCTGTTCAATATCTTAATATGCACTTCCCCTTACACGTCAGATGTTCTGGAAAAGCGTATAAGACATCAAGGATAGCTGTTAGTCTTTAGCTAACATATACTCTTAGGATTTTCTTAGGCTTTAGATAATTTTAAACAGGAACCATTTTAATTGTGTTTTAGATAAATTAAATGAATTTAGCAAGTGAATACTCAACAATTCACTTCATACTTCGAGAGGTTGAACGTAAAGCTAAAGGGCCTCTCCAAAAAAAAAAAAAGTTGCTTTTTGGTATCTTCGGAAAGATACTTTGGAAAGGTAGTGTGAAAAAAAAAAAAAAAGGATGACAATTGGACTAATCATAGAGAATGGTGCTATTTTCTGATGACCGGCTTTTTTTTTTTTTTCTTTATACAAGAAATCAAGTACAGTATGTGAAAAGGTAGAAAACCGAGAAAAAGATTCCTCGTGACCTAGAAGGGATTCAGGTCTTTTCAACCAAAGATCTCGATACCGATTGAGCTCTGATTTTACCAATAAAAATGATCCAGATCGTAGCCATAATTGAAATCACTCCAAATTTTAATGTAGACCCTAATCGCTAAATTTCATTAATTCCATCGAGCCAAAGCAGTGAGTTATTGGTTTGTATTATAAAATATTACATACAAATGATCTGATTGAAACCAAAATGAAGATGATTCCATATATTTTTTGTAAGAATTCTAAACACACAACTTCAATGAAATTTGTACAGCTACAACTGAGATATAACTCGCTTGCTTACGTAAAAATATAAATAATAAAAAAAAAAAAACCTATCCATCGTGTATTTGAGTATCGTGAATGAGGTAAGAGTTACACAACACGGGAGACTTGCTCTAGAGAAGTATAGCTTTTTTTTTTTTTTTTTTCAAGCCACTTGAGATTTCCAATTCTGTTTAGAACGGATACTATGCATGTGGTCAACCAAGACGGACTTCATCATTAGCTTTCCCGGTTGGTTCAATAAGTATTAACTAGGGACAGTCGATATTTAAAGATATTTTTAAAAAGTCTCATATAAATTTTTAAAATAAGCTTGTAGCTGTTTATGATATCGCTCAGTGAGGCAAACACTATGACGCGAATGTATTATGTCAGTAAGTTAACCATGATCTGTGGCCATTTCCTTTGTTTGAAAAACGAAGAATCTTTATAAGGATTTTTCAGATAAAGATGGATTAGCTTATCTTACCCGGTAGTGACAAGATTTTTAACCCCCCCCCCCGAACCTTGGATTGTTAATCCTTCGAAACAGGAAAACCGATCGGAAGAACATACCTACACAGTTAATCAGATTTCATAGCCATAGTTGCTTCAGCTGTAATTTAAAAAAAATAATCAGTCAATAAATAACTTATGAAAGAGAACAGCATAAGCAAACTGAAATAAGTGAAGGACACTTTATTCTGACGTATATACACGTATGACATAAGTGGTGTAATTCTTCACTTTTTTTCACGTAATCATGAAAGAGATTTCTACATTCGTACCACCATGGCATGTATTTATATTTGCTTGAAGGAAACTGGAAGCTAAAGCATGCTACATATATTGCCACTGGTTGTAAGTAACATTACTGAGAGGTACTGTCAAACCAGAGATGCGAGACCCTCGGCTGGCAATGTGCCACGAAGAGTCAATTCATGTCGAAGGGGAGAAAGAAATAAGGCGATGTATGAATTCGTTACCCACACTCGAAATCACGTGCTTTATACGTAACATTTTTTCAACTGTTGTGCAAGTAAAATTGTTACCACTTTAAAAACTAGAATTTTCATGAAAGAAAGCTAATTTTCCGATGTGTAATAATAAACACTCACCCCACGAAACGCATTGATTACCCTATTATCGGAATAGATTCGCCTTCTTCTGCCATGCGCAGAAGTGTCGACGGGATCTCTCATTTGTGTCGCATAGTATCCCTCCAGTAGTTTTAGTGGTGCAAACAGATAGTAAGGTCAGGCTCACATCATGTTGCCCGGAGTTGCTTTTGCACTCATTACCCTCAAGCTTTTCTGTAACGACAATGATCATGAAAAATGGTGTGGACATTTCGCTGTTCGACTCTTGCACAGTGTTGTGTAATTTAATAACACTGATTTCGTTGATTAAGGCATTTGCAAAAAAAAAAAAAAAAAAAAGTCGCACATGTATTATCTATATCTGCGTCTAATCATTGCTTATTTTAGACATCAGCAGTTACGAGAGGAATTAAATACCAAATTCAAAAACCTGTTTCGGTGATATCGCTTAGTGCGCTTGTACCAACGAGCAATGTCTGTACTGCAGTGGCGGCTTGTAAGAATTTGTAGTGGTGGAGCTATCGTACATAACTCTGTGCTCTACTTTTTGAGGCCTCAGAAATATTTAAATCAGGTGTAAGACGCTCCAAAGCTTTAATTTCAAGTTTTTCCTGCAGTTCCAGGCGTGAAAATTTTATATTTTACAAATATTTAACAGAATTCTTCTCTTCGTTCATTTCTACAAAAGATATAAATTAAATGCTAGAATTAAATAGACAAAAGAAAAACTCAACAATATTTACCTACGATAACGATGTTAATTTGTGTTGTTTGTGCTCGTGTAGTAGCAACGTATATTGGGCTGCAATGCTACGAGTCCAAATTGCGCGTAAATCACGCGTTACCCCCGACTACGTCATCCCCAGTAGGTAGAGATTTGGTGTGGTCTGAATTCAAGGCAGACCGCACCAAGTATATACTTGCCAGTACTAATACTAGCCCTATCCCACACAGCACATTGACTATTGCGAAATACAACTATTGCCACAAAATGAATTACCGTATATAAATACTATCGAGCGGTATTGTATCACAAACAAGCAAATAACGGTTTTCAGATAAATATATAAAAATTTAAGAACGGAAATAATAAAAGAAACTTTCATTTTATACTGGAGTGGCTGCAGTCCTGCAGCCCTTATGAACGAGTCGCCACTGCAGTACGGTACTCTTAACACATTGAAATCTGATAACGCTAAACCCCCGTACGACCAGATTTCCAGTCGTTATACCATCATGCAACTGATGAGACATAAAACATCTTGTGAACGCACGAGAAACTGATAATACAAACCCTTTATATAGCAATTCAACCTCCCCCCTCCCGCCCGTGTCAAACTGTAATAATGCGTTTTGACATCAGATATTCTAACTTATATTCTCAAACATCTCAAATAATATATATATATATATATATATAAAATCCTCGACACCGCAAGGTAAAAGAGGAAGGAAAGGAATAATAATGATAATAAGACACACACACACATACGGCCATGGATTGTGGACCATTCTTCCTGTAGTCATGTAATATGGACTGTTGCAGGGTGGACGTCCCTTTACCTCACCTGACACTGCAGTTCATTCCACAGATTTTTAATAAGATTCAGATTAGGACTCTGTGAAGGCCAGGCAAGTGTAGTTCATGGCCACAAACCATGCAGTTATAGCAGCAATCTTATGAGACGGTGCATTGTCTTGCTGAAAGAGCAGTGGTCAGTTCCGTAGATACGCCACAAAGTAGAAACATTGCATTGCCCAGAATGTTCAAATACCGCTCAGAGTTCAATGTTCGTGGCATCACCAGGAAAACAGGACTATACCATCACACAGCCACCTCCGAATTTCAATAGTTCCGATTAGGCACTCTGGTAAGAGGCGTTCATCAGGCATCAGCTACACCCACCCTCCATGTGCTCGATAGAGGGAGGTGTAGCGTGATTCTTCACTTCATAACACAGCTTTCCATATCTGACTGTGCCCCCCCCCCCCCTTGCACTGAAGATGACGCTGCATGTTGGTTTGAGTAATGTGGGGCTTGCATATTGCGGTCCTACCGTGGAAACCAATTGCGAGACTCAATTCTGAATGGTTTGGAGCAGATTTGTGTTCCAGTCGATTCCCAGAATTCCGCATTCAACATGTCGGCCGACAAATGGCTGTTTTTACATATTATCATTCGTATCACCCTACGCTCACGTTCGGTGAATGTGGTAGGTCGTCCACTACTGGTAACACTTGATTCCCTGCGCTTCCATCACAGCATGGTATTGCTGATTGTTGACCTGGGATGGCCCAGCGTATCAACAATTTGCCAAACAGATAGGCATGCAACATGACATCCTAATCACAACGCCTCTTTCAAACTCCCCCAGTTCCCTTCTCATCGCCATTTCTTGGGAGCATCATATTCCACCAATTTATATCTATATCAATTCCCCCCCCCCCCCCCCACACACACACATACGAAAGGTTACAAAACCAATAGCACACCAGTGCCTGGGGTGGGCAAAAGAGAAAGAACAAAGAAAGAGGGTATCTATTGAAGTGTCTCTTGAAACAAATTCGTCTTTTTGGAAGACAGATGGAGGAAGGCTTTTTTAAAGAATAGAAATAGAGAATGAAAGAAGAAAAGGACAAGAATTTGGTTTAGTAAGTTTGAAGCTGAACAATAATGGATGTTGACTAGCAATTAAGCGTGCTCTTACAGTTTTGGAAGCAAGCGGAAGAATGATGATGGTGGTGGCAGGACATCGTCTATTGAAAGATCAGAAATGAGGCAGAAACAGAAGTATATGAGAGAGTAGCTGGAGTGAATCTGTGATTAATGACCTCATTAATCACAGATTAGCGGATAGTATCTAACACTTTATGAGGATTTTAGGTTCACTATCTCAAATGAGTGAGCAGTGTTAAAAAATTAGGAGGATTTGGAATTTATACAGTGTCAGTAGTTGGGTAGGACAGAAGTAATGTCTAGAACGGAAGAGAATACTGTAGCTAGTTTTGCGAGGGCTACAAGTGTAGATCAGCTTAAGAAATGAAATGTGATCATGTTCAGAAATCTGGGTGTTATCAATTGTAAGGTGAAGTGAAGTGAGATCTTTCTTACGAAAAGTAACACAGGTCTAGTTTTGGCAGCAGCATCGAAGAATACAGGGATTATCCCCCCCCCCCAACTTTATGTTTGAAGGCTTCAAGTATATACGAGTGAACTCTCTCTCTCTCTCTCTCTCTCTCTCTCTCTCAGTAAGGGTGTCATATTGTTTTGCTAATCCGGCTGAGGAAGAGCCTCCGTACTAGCTCCGTCTGTTTCCGACGAAGCCTTTAAATTGGAAATATCGGAGTTGTTCGAATCTCGTCTAAGAGGTGAAGAACTTTTATGAGGGGTTTTCAAATGAAGGGGGAGTTAGTCGGTTTCATACGGAAGTAACAGTGTTTTCATCCGAAACACTTGAGTTTTTTATCTCTTGACCAGGCACACCATTTAGGCAAGCAAAAAAAAAAAAGGTAATTTACACACAAAAACAATATATTAAGGCATGAAACTAATGACTTTATCCTAAAATTATGGGTGAGAAAGTCCTGGCAGTTTTGTTAGACTTAAAGACATGTAAAATACTTCGGATTATTATTAAGTATCTGTGATTATCGTTATTCCTGTTTGGAATTAAAGCGGAAACAAATACGGCTATACGGTCAATGTATTATACCTTCTAATGGTGCCCGCGCGCGCGCGCGTGTGTGTTCCTTGCTGGTTTGTCCTGTTTTGCGAGGTGGAAAACCTGAGTTTCCCAGAGGGGGGAGGGGGAGATCCTACTTTTCCCAGTATGGAACTGACTAACTCACCTTTGTTGAAAAGTTTTATAAAGAGTTTTCTCAGCCTAGATAAAATTCGAACGTATCGAAGGTCAAAGTTGAATATTACTGTTTACAAACGGAAAGATAGTATCAAACTTGAATTCTTGAAGGCTCTCATGTAACAAAAGTTCAAATATTTTTCTTCTGTTGCAAACAGCTGGTTAACTACTTCAATTTTCTGAGACAAATCCAATACATGTAGATGTACCGAAGTGTTCGTGTTTGTGTAGGCACAGAAGAGGTGATTCTTTTGAAGGCTGAATGAACTTTGTATAGTAAGGCAGGAATTCAGAGCAGAGAGGACATTCTGCTAAATTCTCAACTATATAATACCATTAGGTCTGACGGCTTTAGTCCGGCAAGATAGATCCTAGTAAAATGGATGTTTGCTGAGATAATGAAGTACTTCCTGATGAAGGTATTTGGTGTGAACATGTGACTAGAAGATGGGATTAGTCCAGTGTGTATTCTACATACTGAAGGGTTCAGTATCATTAGAAACTGCAAAGAAAATATAGGCATAGGTCTACTGCTGTTGGTTGCTGGAATTTCCTTGCAGATGCTACCTCAGGCTAAACCATCCGAAATGCGGCATTGACAATGTCCATCTGTTCAGCATACTTTAATGTTACTAACTGAAAAATTCCACATGACGCTTGGAAATAGGAGATCTTCTAAGACTCTCAGATCTCACTAACTCCATGCAGAAAGTAGAACTACTTGTACAAGACGGTGCTCGTTATCATATGGTATTGTGGACGACAACTTTCATCAGTGCTTCAGAAAGTGACGATACTTTTACTGTGTGTGTGTATGTGTTTGTTATATCTAAGTTCTTCCACCTTTGACGAGCATTTATACAAACAATCGTTGGACCGTTTAGGTTAGTACCCTTTCATGAAATGAAGTGTTTAAGAAAAAGAACCAAAAAGAACCGGATCCAAAGATATTTTAGCCATAGTTAATGAATATCAATCTTTGACTTTTCTGAAGAAATAAACAGAGTTTGGTTCATGAGGACCCAGCTGAAAAAAAAAAATAATAAAGGCAAGTATCTATTAAATGGTCCCACTATACTTGCGATTTTTTCATATTTTATTGAATTTCCTCTTTATTCTTTCTTGGAACGGATATTGAGTTTAAACTTACAATTTCGTCTGGATGACTTTAATTTGTTATTAAGGTTTAACACCTTTTCATTGGTGCAGTTTGCTTAAGGATTGTATTAATTTTACATTTATGACATAGCGGTATGCGCTTTACATGCTATTAAAATTGAAAATGGGTAAGATAATAATGAGTAAATTTACAGTTAATATTAGTGTTGGAAAATAGTGAGATACCAAGAAGAAGAACTATCTATGTCTATCGAAAAAAAAAACCTTTCTTGGGTGAAGAAGATTTGAAATCGGGAATAGTGAATATCTCAGAGAAGTCACGAACAAAAATGCAAGGATAAGACACGTGCAATCTCTCTAGTCTCTAGTTTCACAGTCATTCACACAGTCTTATGCATTGGTCATCCGCTTTAATGCCTTATGTTATTTTACTCCTAAACACATCAAGTGCCAGTCTACAAGGTACTATGACAAAATTGCATAACAGCTGTAACAAATGTGATATGAAAATCAGCCATAAAAAGACCAAAACTACGAAAACAGGCAGGAATATAGAAAACTTCAACTGCATTTTCAATGGAAAACCTATAGAACAAGTATAATATTTCACAGTTTTTTTCACTTAGGCACAGTTTTTAGTTATGATAGCAAGTTAAATCTGACTACCCATCATACCAGCAAAGCTGGTATGGTGGGTAGCCAACTGAATAAATTTATATAAAACAAGAAAGAAATTAGCCAAAACATCAGACTAGCAGTATATAAGACAGTGTTCAAACCAGTTTTATATCTGTAGTCTCTAATCTTCAAGTACTTGTTTTCTAATCCAACTCTCAGATCCAGATTTACTATAGGTTATTTCTCCTTTTGGTAACTCACACCTTATCCATGTTTCCTTCACCCACTGTTATCAGCCTAGCGGCTTTTGACACTGCAGTGTTGCCAAAGCATGGCTACGTGATTTCTGTTCCTAATTTACATGGTCATGTATCCGTTCTTCTGATCTAAATATCTGCTTCAATTAAATAATTGAAACGATCCTTGCAGGAATCAGTGTCTTCGTCCACCCCTTCATTAATTATCACTACACTGGATATTACTTCTGTGCCTTTCTGTAAATCAGCCAACATATCTAGACATGTTGATCAACTTGTTTTCCCCAGTATGGTAGTGAATGTAAAAGAGGATATTGTGATATTATCACGATTAGGCTTTTCTCGTTAAGCCTTAGTTCTGCAAGAGTTGTTCATGAAATGAATTTCTGAGCGCTGGATTGATCGACGATCTTCAACAGATGTTGAGGATCCTCCACCAGAAGTATCATCATCAAGCACTTAAGTTCCCATGAGCTTCCAAGCAGTGGCGGCTCGTACATAAGCACTGCGACACTGCAGCACCCTAGGGGAAAAAATGAAAAAATTACATTTTGTTTGTGTTTATAAATAATAACAATGCTTACAACATTATATAAATGCAATACAACATGTTAAAGGTTACAGCTTATATTTTGACATTGATTGAATAGTTAATAATTGGAATTGTTCAATTAAGTGTCGGAATTATCACGTTCGGCCAATTGCAGCTAGACTCGCCGATATTCTTTTGCGCTTGTGATTGCACGTTACAAGTGATTCCGACACTGCTCGTTTGGGCAGTGTTACTTACAGATAAATCGTATGCTTTCGGGCGTTATTTCTGTGGGGTACGAAACTTTTATTATTGGTGTTTGTTCGTGGTGAGGGTGAAATATTTTTAATAAAGCAATTTTTTAATATGTAAATTTATTTATTATTAAATTAAGAATTTTTTTTTATTTCGTGTATGCAGCACCTCCACTTAAAAATTTCACCTGCCGCCATTGCTTCCAAGTTTCCTTGAATTTCGTAACCAAAGCTCTAGGATAAAATGGTTAGCTGTCTTGGAGTTAATTCAATTTCAGCAACGAATATTTTACAAATCAGATGAACATTTTTGTGGATGGTGGATGACAGGAGAAAATACTATAGATATTATTTGTCAGTGAATTGCGCGTGTTCTACTGACTGGTTGCCTGTTTGCTTGACGAAAAACTCCAGTTCCAGGAGGGAAAACTCTGCCACCACCGTCTAACTCACCTCCAGTCATGATAAAGATTTTTACTTCTTAGACAGGATTTAGACCCAGGTCTTTCAAACCTATCTTCTATTCCGACTGAGCTATGGAGACTCTCCACTACGAGTAGTATATATATATATATATATATATATATATATTTATAATTGTTATATATATAATTGCGATAATAGTGTGCAATAGAGAGACTTGTGCAGCATATCAGTTCAACATTCTATTTCCATTTTTCGTAAAAGAGATTAAGTCAAATAAAGTGAAGCATCCCTGCATCATCATCATGCCACTGATAACATATGGGAAGATAGAGTCTGATAAAATTTCTCCTGTCAGCCGCCATTTAAAAGGATGTTCATATGATTTGTAAAATATTCGTTGCTGAAAGTGAATTAATCCATACAATGCCCATTTCCAGCACTTTATATACGTTTGGAAAGAAGTCAACTGACACCACAGTGTGAGGAACAAATAGCCGTGATGCCCACCTTAATAAGTTGTAGGACCTTTCGTGAGATGCTTATAGTAATCTATGGGACATACTTTCCACAAAGAAACGATAGCAATCAATGGAAATATTGGACCATTCTTCCTGTAAGCATGTCATGAGATGCTGGGCTGTTGTGAGACGGATGTCCCTTGAATAACCCAACGTTCAGTTTATCACACAGAGGTCCAATAGGCTTGAGTTCAGGGCTCTGCGGAGGGCAGTCAAAAAAAAAAAAATCAGCTAACGCCTTTTTATTCCCGTATAGGGAGTAAGTGAGGCCATTTTATCCCTAACTAACTCTTGGAGACTGAAGTGGGCAGTTAGAACTCCACTGGTAGCCAATCAGAATAGCTGACCCAAGGCTATCACTAAATAAGCAACCCACAGAGAAGACACGGCTCAACAACTGCCGCCATCTCGTGGTTCAAGTCTAGTCAGCGACTAGACTTGAACTCGAAGTCTATCTTCGGGCGGTTTAGCGCTGAGATGTGCAAACACCACTTCCACAAACACAGCTACACTGAAATTCATGCTAACAAGCCACACAGTTAAAACAGCAGCTTTATGACAGGTTGGATTGTCTTCCTAAAAGTTTCACAGGACCGCCACAAAGTAAGCAGCATTGCATTGCATTGTCCAGAATATTCAGATACTTCGCAGAGTTCAAAGTTTATAGCACCACAAACAGAGGTCCGAGGCCAAACCAGGAAAAACAGGACTATATCATCACACCGCCACCTCCGAATTTCATAGTTCGGGTTAGGCACTCTGCTAAGAGACATTTACCAGACATCAGCTACATCCACACCCTCCATCTGCCGGTAGAGGTGTAACGTGATTCGTCACTCTATAACACAGATTTCCAAACTTCCATGTCTGACTATGCACGCTCCTTGCATCACTGAAGATGACGCTGCATGTTGGTTCGGGTAATGTGAGGCTTGCATATTGCGGTCCTACCGTGGAAATCAATGTTGTGAGTCTCTATTCTGAATGTTTTTTGTGAAGATTTGTGTTCCAGTCGATGTCCGGAACTCCGTGTTCAACTTGTGAGCCAATGAATGGCGGTTTTACATATATTCCTTCGTATCACCTTATGGTCACGTTCGGTGAGTATGGTGGGTCATCCATTGCGGGCAGCACTTGCAGCTGACTCCCTGAGCTTCCATGTCAGTGTGGTATTACTAACTGTTTACCTGGGATGGCCCAATATGTCGACACTTTGCGGAACAGATAGGTCTGCAACATGACATCCTATCACGACGCCTTTTTCAAACTCCCTCCGTTCTGTTCTCCCTATCATTTCATCTGGACACAGTTGCACTTATTTGGGAGCATCATATTCCTCTAATTTATGCTAGCTTCAAACCCCTGTCTTGTTACATGACAAGATGCACCTTGGCCATAAGGATGTCTGTTAACCTTTTCCCAAGAAGTGTATATAGTTATGGCAAATTACAGTTGTTTGTTTTATTTTATTAGTAGTGTTACTTTTATCCCTTAATGGTGAGACTGAACCATTAGCGGGCACATCTCCAGGTAGCGGATAGGGGAACGTCTCCCGAATATGAGTAATATGAGAGCAATGAAATAACCCTCCTGGACAACAGGCAGCAGCGTCTGTTCCTTAGCGGGCATCTGCAAACAACGTCTTTTTCCATGTCAGGGAAAGATGAAAGAACTAGTAACATTGTAAAAACAAAACAAGATTGAGATGCAGTGTAATATGAAAGTACTAAGGAAAGGTACAAAATTCCTTGTTAAATTCAAAGTATGACAATAAGTAATTCACGATTTGCAGATGAAATAGTCGTTATTGAAGAATCTAGTCTAATTAATAACAGAATCTAATTTAAAAGTAAATCAGTGAGACTTGCATCAAAGCTGAGACTGCTGGAAACATGGATATTCACAAGTCCTTTCTATGGCTGGGAAACCTGTAATTTTCAAAGACTCTGGAAGACGAACATTGGCTTTTAAAGAAACATGCTATAGATATATTCTACAAATTGGATGGGTGGAACAAATGAAGAACTGTATAGAAAAGTAAAAATGCAAAGTGAATCTAGTGCACAAAATAATTCGAAGGAAACAAGACCTTTTTTGGAATTTCCTACCATAAAATGATAGAATATTCTAAGGATGGCAACACGGAAGAGAATAACCAAGGCAGGTTCGTAGATGACATGGAGTGGTGTGGAAAGAGTGTGGTGTGCACAATTAACAACCTGCTTATGGATGGAGAGAAAGAAATGGAAACGAACGGTGTGAAACAAGCATCAAGCAGCAACGGTCATTGTACATAAGGCACGAGTGATGATTATTTGTATCTGGAATACCCTTTCTTTTATCTGAAATTTTTTTAATATAATGTCTTTTTATCTGATAATTTCAGATTATGTAATTTTATCTTTTTTTATTTATTCTACACACAAGTGGTACAAGAACCTATAGCACATCAGGGCTGTGTGTAAGGTGCAGATGAGGGTTGAGAAAGAAGAAACCTATTGATATTCCTCTTAAAGAGCTGTAGGTTGAAACTGTCGGAAATATAATAAGGAAGACTCTTCCTGAGGACAGATGTGGATAGAATAAATGAGGAAAAGGAGAAGCAGGTTTTGCATGTTTACCGTTGTACTGTAAAGTGATGTTGCACAGCGAATGCTCTTGTTTTAACAGGCCTAACAGCAAGTGGAGCAATGATGTCTGCTAATTCACTAAAGCAATGACGAGGGAGGTACCTATAGAACAGAGACAGAGCTGGAACACTGAATATATGAAGTAAAGGTTGAAGCGAGCCTATGAGGCAAGGATCATCTATGAGCTGAACTTCTCTCTTCTAGACAGCATCAAGAATTTTTAACGAGGTTTTAGGTGCACCACCTTAAATGTGTGAATACTATCCTAATGACGGGTGGTATTTGGATTTGTATAGGGTTACTACCTGGATGGATGGATGTAAAATAGCATATTGAGCAGAAAAGAATACTTAGTTTTTTGGAAGCAGAGAAAGCTATTCTTGTGATGTGTTTGTGTCAAGAGAGGTTGGAGGTAAATGTCAGTCCAAGGAGGGAAAATTCATCCTGCCTGATGATTTGTTTGTGTGTGTGTGTGTGTGTGTGTGTGTTACTGAGGATGAGGAAAAGTGAGCTGAGATTCGTTTTGTGAAAGAAAAGACAGGACTGCGTTTTGGCAGAATTCAAAGTCTCTAGGTCGCCCTTGCCCCACTGAAGGATAGGATAAAGATCATTGTTTAACACACTGGTTGCAGATGATCTTGCTGTAAGGGATGTTTGGGAACTATATGGTTTGTCAACAGTGGTGGCTCGTGGCTTGAAATCGTGGTTGCAACGATGCTGCAACTTTCGAAATATACATACACACTGTAAATACAGTGTATATGTGTTTGGATAAAATATCAAAATTATAGTAAGAATTTTAAAAAAATTAAATATGAAAAAATATTGTTTATTATCGATAAAAATATACAGTTTGGTATAATTCAAAATTACTTAAAAATAAAATCCATTCCTTCAATTGTAATTAAAGGAATGGATTTACACTTTTTGGACATTACAATTGAATCCTTTAATTGTAATGTCCAAATATTTAAAGAGACGGAGTAAACACGATAAGCACTACGAACACTCTTCTACTGGCGCAAACTGCATATAAACAACAGTGGAACTGCGCGACGGACAGTTCCGCATTACGCTAATAGCTCGCATCTCACTATGACGTGCATATGCTTGCGCACGTAGCAATATGGCACTGTGGAAAACGCAGTGCTGCTAGCATCCTTCCCCCTCCTAAGTTCTACAAGATGGATTTTTATTATTTTTTGTACAAAATAAGGGAATTGTGCTGCAGTTCTGCATTGCCTATGCACGAGCCCACCCCCCCCGTTTGTCAAAGGAGTAGGATAAATGAAGAGTGCTATCATTGGCAAAGCTATGGAAAGATTTATATTGAGAGTAAATCATTCATATATATAAGAGAGAGAGAGAGAGAGTAGGTGGAGAAGAGAAACCTGAGGCACTTCTGCATTGGTGGCAAAGCTGGAAGAAAGGAGTACATCCATCATGCCACGCAGAGAACGACCAGAGAGGAAATTTGCTATCCCATTTCCGATGGGGTGGCATGTAGACCGAAGGAAGGAATTTTGCAAAGCAGGCCTGCCTTTATGCCAGATTTCTCCAAATCTTTCCATAGCACTTGTCCAATAGTGAATGATGTAGGCTAAGACATCAGCTGGGGATCTGAATTGGCAGAATTCATACTAGGTCGCCCAATAACTGGTGACCTTCTAGGCAGTGAAGAAGTTGACTATAGATAACTTTTCTCCATTATTTTGGAGAGGATTTATGTAATAGCAGTTGCTCGATAGTTAGAACGTAGGCTTTTGTCTCCCTTTTTTTTCGGAATGTATTGGACATATGTTAGTTTTCATGAGATGGGATAGGTGCCAGATAAGGTTAAAATATTAAACAGACGATAGAGGACAGAATACAATCAATCACAGATAAAATTCACGTTTGATTCTCCAACAAAACATAAAGGTTTCATTCTACCCACTCAACAAGATCTCTAGTTAGGTGAACCCTAAACCGTCACATCCGCCACTTAAAACCACAGGTGTCTACATCGAATATACGAGGGTAGTCTGAAAACTTCTCGGCCTAACAATGAAAAAACGAATTTATCATTTCAAAATTATTTTTATTTTTCTATGTAATCTCCATTAAGACTAATACATTTATTCCAGCGATGCTCCAGCGCCATTATCCCGTCCCTGTAGTGGTTCTCAGTAAGATCTGCAAAATACCCCTCTACAGTTGCAATCATCTCTTGATTCGAAGATAAACGCTGACCAGCGAGGAAGAATTTTAGTTTTGGAAGAGATAGAAGGCAGAGGGAGCCAAATCTAGTGAATAAGATGAATGTTCCAACAATTCATAGTGCAGAGCCCTTAATTTTCCCATTGCCAAAACACTTTTGTGGGCAGGTGCATTGTCCTGATGAAAGATGATTTTTCTCTTCTGTAAAACGGGTCTTTTCTCATGAATTTTTTCGTCTAGTCTGGATAAAAGAATGGAATAATATTCCCCGGTTGTTTCACCTTCACCCTTTTCAAGATAATTAATAAAAAATGCCTTTAGCATCCGAAAACACCGATGCCATGACCTTTCCTACTGATGGAACCAACGACTTTGTCTTCTTTGGTGCTGAACAACCTTCTTCGGTCCACTGTTTTGACTGCTGTTTGGATTCTGGTGTGTAATGTTGAATACAAGTATCATCCATAGTAATAAATCGATGCAGAAATTTAGTTTTATTCTTGTTAAAAGCTCCAAGCACTATTCAGAGATTTTCATGCGGGTGCGTTTTTGATCTGCTTTAAGCAAACACAACACCCATCTTGCGCAAAGCTTTTCATTTGCAATTCTTAATGCAAAATATATCCTACACGTTCTTTTGAAATGCCTATAGTCTCAGCAATTTCACGCACTTTGATTCGCTGGTCATCCAATACCATATCGTGCATTTGATCAATATTTTCTGGTATTGTTACACTTTTTTGGACGTTCTTCACATGGATGATCTTCAAGGCTGGTACGGCCACCATTAAACGCGGCAGCCCATTTCTTAATTGTCGAAAACGAAGGAGAAGAGTGCCCATAAACTCTTATGAACTTTGAATGAATTTCTTTAAACCTTCTTTTACAAAGAATTTAATAACCGCACGATATTCAATTTTATCCATTTCAAGGAATACAGACAACACTTTTTATTCAGACAGCTGTATAAAACAAACTACTTAATATAATGACTTGAAATTTCACATGGATGCTTATGACAGATGTACCAACTTAGAAAAAAATCTTGCAGATAGTATTGCCATTTATGGTCGAGGCCGAGAGCGTTTCAGACCACCCTCGTATTTGTGGTTTAAACTGCATAACACAAACAGGTTTATCTGGAGAAATATGCTGATCACTTCAAGGATGTTGAGAAAACGAAAGAAGATACAAATCAGGACTGGCATCACATACAATTAAAACAGAACATCAAGCAGCATGGCAACAAACAAAAATGCTCTTCTTTCTCAAGAGCGTTCAAAGAGCTGAAATGGTGAAACAGTCGCTATTGTACCACGAAACACAAGGGATGATTTTACTTGAAGTTTGGTCTTCACTAGTTTATCACGGAATACTCGGATCCACTCGGATCTACGAGTAGTATACAGCAATCCAAAATAGAATAAGAAACTATTTTTATTATTTTCTCAACTTGTTTCGTAAACCTTTTTTGTTTCATTTCATATGATTATACTAATGAAAGAAAACAAAAGAAATTTACGAAACAAGTTGAGAAAATAATAAAAATAGTTTCTTATTCTATGTGTTACTTTATTTTTGTAAAAAAGTACTGGAAAACTTATTTCCTAACATTACTGATCATTATCATAGCCTTGATTCTCAAATTCACTATGTCAACAAAAGTATTTGGAACTTTATGCATCATGCAAATTTCGGATCCTACCAAATGCAAATATTCAGGGAGTGTCTGTGTAAGTTTGGTAATAAAAGGTGAATACAGTACAGAAAAAAAAATCCGTCTGACTATACCGAAATGGATCGTTGCCCATGTCATTCGTCGATGGGAAGTTGGTACTACAACAGCAGGAAAACGTCCTGGGAGTCCACCGACACTCACCGAGATCGACAAGCTGTTTCGGAATGTTCGAGCATCCCGCACATCATCAGTGGCAGACCTCGCAGTCAACCTAGAAAATGCTACAGGGATATCTGTCAGCAGACTAGAACAATCTGCAGAGAGTTGCAAACAAGCATTGGATTGGTGTCTTTCACACCGCTCCTGTACCATAGATGATTGGAAAAGAGTTCTGTGGAGGGAGGAATCATGTTTCCAAATGTTTCATTGTGATGGTCTTGTTTGAATCCTGAGATTATCCAGGGAATGATTCCGACAGGACCGCATCATTTCAACTGTCAAGTTTGGTGGAGGCTAGGTAATGGTATGGGAGTGTTTTAGTAGGTTTTCGTCCATTGGTAAACTTGCCCAAAACCATGATATTTGATGGCTATCTGGATATCCTGGACAATTTCATGGTTCCGACGCTGAGGAAGCACTTCGGCACTGACCCTTGCAGGTTTCAGCATGCATGACAATGCTCTGTGACATAGAGTCGTCATGCATGTTGCGGCATGCATACCACACCATTTTAATTTATTACTATCAGTGGTGGGATTGTAGTGCTTCACATTTTATGCTTACCTGTATGATAGCGTTGAACTTAGAGAGTGTATGCCATACTGCACTGTGTGTGTGTGTGTGTGTGTGTGTGTGTGTGTGTGTGTGTGTGTGTCCGAGAGTGGTTTCCACAAAACATCGTTGAAGTGTTGGATTGGCCAGTAATAACAATAATAACATAAAAAAGGTCAAAAGGTCAGACTCCAGACCTCAACCCTATCGGACATCTTTGGGACGAATTAAAGTGCCGAATTCGCCCAAACAATTACTTCTAGGTAGTTTAGTTTTGTTGTCATGTTGAAGTTGTCTAAGGAGTAATACATATGCTGGTTGACTTTGTCATTTAATTTCAGTGATGCTTTGTCAGACAATATAGTCTTGTTCATGAACTTCGGATCATACGTTTGGGATCGTCTGTCTGCACCATCTCATAGAAGGTGGTGCATCATCTTGTAGAAGACCATGGATCAAGTGAGATCAATGAGATTTAAATCCGAAGTCATATAATTCAGTCTAATTCAGTACAATTTACACTCTTCTGTAGACTTTGTGTCAGAGGAACGGTTCTGAAAGAACGTGATCTTTATGAACATGGCAAGGGAGCAACAGTTCCATGTTCGTTTAACATGTCTCTAAATTTATAAATTGTTTCTCAAAGTGTGCATTTTCTCAATATTGTTCTTCTGATTTTCCTTTCTTCTTTCAACATTTTCAGTTTTCCACCAGTAATTCTTAATGATGAAAATTGTTTGAGCTTGTCAGCTTATTCATTATTTGACATTTATTTATTTTTATATGTGAACCACAACATAAATTTAACCTGATCTAATCAATACTGGCGGGTGACGTTTGGCCATACATTTATTTATTTATTATTATTTTTTTTGTTCCCAAATTAAATGTCACATATTTTACACCACTAGGTAATGCAATGACAATAGGAGAAACATGTCAGAGGCGATAAGGTATGGCTGCACGATGGAGCAGCGAATATGTAGTTGCCGATCATCGAGATCTGCAAGTAAGAAAATTCAAGTGTTACTTGTCTTTATACAGTAATAAGGTTCCCAACATTAAAGACAACACCATTTTAAGTTATTGTTATCGGGGTGGGAGGGTTGTACTGCTTCTCATTTTATGCTTAAGTATATGATAGCGTTAAACAGCGCTATCAATCCTTAGCATTTTGAGAAGTTGTCAGGCTTTCTCTAAACGAAATATCTTTCAAACTTGCAAGACAACGTAATATAAATTCAATTCTTATATTTTCTCGAGGGTTAAGTTTGCCAGCTGACTGAGTACTTCTGCTTTATTCCCGAAAAGGAATAAATCATGATGCCTATTATTCAGTGGTTGATCTAGGGAAGTCTAAATGTTCCTCTCTCTCTCTCCCGACAAGAAAGAGCAAGATGATAATTGTGAATGTTTTAAAATACAAGTGAGAAGCCTAATAGTGTTTTTCACAGTTAAATACAGATGAGATACAAGTATAACAATATCCTTTTCAGTTATAATGCAGTGCAAGTTACAATATCCTTCCCAATGTTTGCGAATTGTTTCTCTCCCACACAGTTTAATTTATAAAAGCTTGTTTCTTGGCATTAGATTATTATATTTCATCATTTATGTTGATATTTGATTTTAATATCAACCAAATTATGAAAAAATAAGTACTAGTTTTATCCACTAGTATATAAATAACTATTAAGTTTATTTTGCAAGTGAAATTTGAAGAGTTTCAAAGGAATTGTTGTTTTGTGTGAAATTACCACAATTATCAGTATATCTGTAAATCATAGTTGTTTACTGGTTAACAAGGATCCCTTTCTGGCATTGTTCAGCATGTGCTTATTTGTAGGCATAAAATAAAATAATATGCATTATTTGATGCCTGTAAAGAAAGTTATTCTTTATATTAACATCTGTGATTCTAACAAATTTTTGTTTATCTCATCTTTTCAATCTGTTTTTTTTACTAGTAAGCAATCAAGCAAATATCCTGTTAGATGCAGCACCACCAGCCCTATTGGAAAGATTGTAATTCTCATTGTATTAGGAGAAGAATATTCAGGGCTGGATTTAAGGTGGTTGTGGCCACTGAGCTATAACTTTTAAGAGGTCCTTATAGTGAGTGAATTTTAGGTTATCTATACTGAGGCAGAGCCTTTTGTAATGTTAGACCCTAAGCTGTAGTTTGTCTAGTTTGTGTAAATCTGACTCTGGGAGTATTTATAGCATTTTTAAACCTACCTGTTTTCATAGAGGTGGGAAGTTTTTCTTTCTGCATGATATGCATACTGGCCAAAAAATGTATGCAGTCTAAACCAAGTAACTCAGTATTCCTCTGTTGCAGTCAGGCTGTTCACTTTTATATAGCACAGTTGCTCTTTTAACAAGTGTGTTATGCATTTCATGTGTAACACACTTTTTAAAATCAATTCTCTAAGCATTTAATATTTGGTGAATGCTGCTTAATGCTCACAGAATAAAGAATAAACTTATTAACATTTGATTTAAATCTGCAGGTAGACCTCTAAGCATACTGTTATGCATAAATAATATGGAAAGCTCAAGCATATTGGCAGTTTTCTTTTGCAGTCATCACATTTGAATGAACATCCTGTCAGAATGTAATTAATCATTCCTTGTTTATTGGACTCTGTTTGTCAAAATGCATAACCTTACACTTTGTCACATTAAACTGGCATCCATTCTCTTTAGCCCAGTCTAGCAATCTATCCAAATCGTCCTGCAAAATTCTGACATCATGTGTATTCACTGTTGCTCTACCCAACTTTACATCATCAGCAAATAATTGAGCAGTTCTGCTTAGATCCTTTCCTATATCATTAATGAACAAATTAGATTTTGGGATTTTCATCCCAAGTAAATTTTGGGATGAAAAGATTACATACTGTGTATTACATTGATAAGGCTAGGGATTGGGGGTAATGGCAAACAAGGTTGAAGTTTAGAGGGCATATTGCAAAAGTTGGCAAAATAGCAAAGGATTACTTGGATGTTGAAGAACACATTGGCAAATAGTAGAGATAAGGAGGCTATATCTCTCTTCATAAGGCTATATCTTGACTACTATGTGCACATTTAGTTACCTAGGTTCTTGGGAATGAGGAGGTGTTGGAGAAGATCCATTGATGAGTAACCAAGCTGGTGAAATGCAGTTTTGTAGAATATTTCCTATGAGAAAATATTCTACAAATATAAAAATATGAAGGTTGCAAAGTTTAGTTAACAGGTGGAAAAGAGGGAAGAGAAATGATAGAAACTTATAAATTAATAAAGGGGTTCTAAATTTAATGCAGAAGAAATTTTTCAGTAGATTGTAAGTAGAGAGAGAGAACCGGGGATCATTCCTGGCAATTGTATAAGAGTGTGTGGACTAGGTTTTTTGCTTGGAGAGTGGTGAATGACTGGAATGGATTGCCAAAGTAGTTAGTGCCCTGACAGTAAATGAGTTTGAGAGTATGATAGGTACTCTCCTATATTATTATTATTATTATTATTATTACGGGCAACTCCAGGGAGTCATTAGACTCATCGAGGGAGGCCCCAAATCATTTTCATCACAACTATTCAACATTCATACAGTATCTATCATACCTCGCCTTAAACTCATTCACTGTCACAGCATCCACCACAGACTCAGGGAGCGCATTCCACTAAGTTCCACATATCATTAAGTGTCATTAAGTCTGCTGAATAATGGTTAGTGTGAGTCTCCCATGATGGGTCTTCTGATTCCATGGCAATACCTGTATAATAATATATTATTAAGCAGACTTTTCTATGGAGTTCAAGAACTCATTGAAGGAGGGAAGACCTCTTTCAGTTACCATTACTTAAATACCTATCTTTTTTTTCCTTAAATACATATGTTTTTTAACCATTCATGAAGATGAATTCACAATATCCACAGGCAGCCCATTCCATGCACACTTAGTATACTCGTACACTCAATAACATCCAACCTACCTTCTTACCCACACCTTTATTTAGCTTCTAAGAATGACTCCCTGAGTTCTCCCACCTTCCACATGCTGCAAAATTTTGCTTAGTATATACTATAAGATCTGCTTATCAACTTCTCTCATATCCCTTCTCTTCTATTACTCACTTTGATGACTATTTCCACAGTCTGTTCTCACGTACATTTCTGTAGATGTCCAAGGCAGATGTCCAAAATAGACGTTATCTTGGACATCTGCCACTTGATCTTATCAGTTGTCTCCTCTGAACCCAAGTGAACATATTTGAGCACATTTCAAGAAGTTTTTATATCAGACTTGTAAAGTGGGAGAATAACTTCCTTACTTCTTACAAGTTAGTATTGTCTTCAATATTGCAGATATTTGATTTAACCATCTTAGTAATGTGGCTCCTAAATTTTAGCCTTATCTATCATCACCCCAAGTCTCTAGCTTCATTGACCATTTGCAGTGCAACATTGAACTGATATTCATTGTCATTTGCCCATAGATCCATTTGTTCAGATTAGTCTCCAAGGTTCTATATTAGAAATGTCCCTAATTACCTTTCTTAACTTTGCATCATTGACAAATACAGCATTTATGTTACTATCCAGAAACTCCAGTATCATTCATGTGCAAGCTAAGCCACAATGGCTCGAGTTTAGAACACTGTGGTACCCAATGTTTCCTTTCCAGCTTAGGCTGGCATTTCGATATATTTCTCTAATACCTGTCATTCACTCTCCTATCTATATCACAAGTCTGTTTTACATATCTGTCTCTTTAATGTTGTATAACAATTCTATTGTGGAATCCTGTTAAATGCCTTGGCAGAATCTGCAAGTATAACATACCATTTCCTTATCCAACTCTGCAGTCACTTTATAAATTATAAGCAAATTGCTAAAGCAAGGCATAACTTTAGAAAAAAAGCTATGCCATCCTCTGTAGAGGATCAGTGCTACCTCTCCACTTCTGGATGTGGACCCTAATTAGCCTCTTCAACATTCCACTCATTAGGAATTGTGATCACGTTGAGACTCAAGTTGAATAACTAAGTCAGAGGAACCACTAATCTCTTGTACATTTCTTCAGCATTTTTTGTCTAATATTCCATCTTTGCTCATCCTTTCTCACTGCTTGTTCCAATCAACTCTTGTAATAGCTTTATTACTCCAGCTGATCTCCATTCATCCTTTCATTTAGGCAGTGGTTAAATTCTAAACAAATAAGCTCCAGGGCCCTTAAAGTAAGGATCATAAATGTGAGGCTATTGCTAGATTGTCGCAACATTTTTAAAAATTTTATTTATTTATTTATACTGTTGGAGTTAAAGCCATCAGGCCTTCTCTTTTACACCACCAGAAACATTAGATACAAATACAAAATTACAAATTAATATAATATTTCTAACATATTAAAAGATAATTCAATTTAAAACAAGATAATTAAATTTAAGATAAAATTAAGTTATACATCCTCTGTCCAAAAAGAGACTAAACTTTTCGAAAATAGAAGAAACTAGTGCCGCCGCCTATCTTATCTTTTTGTTGTTGAAAGTGACAACTTTCATTAGTGTTGTGTTAACTGTTTGACATTTGTTTCATTAGAAGCTGAGTTATAGTGCCAAGAGTGACGTGTGTTTTGACAAATGGTCAGAAATGAGTTTCAAACAGATAGCTGTAATTGACTTTTGTGTTAAACTTGGTAAAAGTTTTACTGAAATGCATCAAATGCTTCAAAAAGCATACAGTGATGAATGCTTATCCCATACTCAAGTTTACGAGTGGTTTAAACAATTTCAAAGTGGTCGTGAGATGCTTGAGGATGACAAAAAGCCAGGCCATTCAAAAAGTGCATGATTTCATCAAAGAAAACCCGAAATCGTCCATGAGATTGATTGAAGATGAATTGGGGATTCCAAAATCAACTGTGCACAACATTTGACCAAGAGTTTGTGGCTTCGTAAATTGAATTCACGATTTGTTTCCCACAAGTTGACAGATGACCAAAAAATGTATCGAATTGAACACTGTATACCTGATTAAAACCACTTGTAAGGTTTTAATCAGGTATTTGCCGTATTCACCTGATTTAGCACCCTGTGACTTCTTTCTCTTCTCCCGACTTCATTTACCGATGAAAGGAAAGTGATATGACATCATTCAAGCAGCAGTATCCCAAAAACCGATATAAAAAATTCATTTAACGAATTAATTGACTGTGCTAAATGCTGTATCGAAGCTGAGGGAGAGTATATTGATTGAAATAAATGATTTGAATAATTATAATTGGCCTGTGTTTTATTTTCTATCAAAAGTTCGGTTTCTTTTTGGACAGAGTTGTATGAACAGTGAAAAAACAGTAGGCTATTCAGCTTGTTACGTAAATGCGTATTACTCTGTATGTGTTATACACCCCAAACCCCTCCGTCCTTACAAAATAACCCACTTTATTTACCTTTGAATGCTATCCACTGATCGAGTGTCCAGCAAGTCAGAAAATTTCCTTTCGTTCAACATATTAATATTATCGCATTGCAATTGATGGGAATCCTGTGTTTCTGTGGATTTGTTACAGACTTCTTCCTCTTCAGAAACTACATACAAACTGTCATTACAAACTCGTTTTGTATTATCACTGTCATCTTGAGCTATTTTTCTGTTTAAAGACGGTACCAATGTACTTATCCATAGTTGAAATAGTAGGCCTACATAAACACAAAAATATTACACGATTATCTTTGTGCTTCTCACAATCACGAACTCTGATAAACAACTGCTAACCTGCTGTTCTGTTGTTGGTTGCTGGCTGTTGCTGACAGTGTTGCCAACCAGAAAAGACAAAATATTGCTACGAGTCTGTTAAAATTCTACTACATTACACTACACTATGCTGCAATAATGTTTGCTTGTCAATCGCTGGAAGATAATGCATTACAGGAAGCTCCAAACCTCTCCGTCCCTTTTATCATGCATTCATAATCAGGCAACTGTTGATATTGACTTTATATACACATTCAAAACTGAATAATAACACAATAATGTAGGCATAATTACTGTAAAGGGAGAAAAGTCACAAAACAGAAAAATGTTCCAGGTCCGGGCCCAGTGTATAAAAAAGTTCCGGGACTGGATCCTGGAGGGCCCCGGCTGAATTTCACCACTACATTTAGGTCTACCATAATAGCCAATGGGTGTGTGCCTGCAATGCATTCCTGACTAAAGTGACTTCTCAACAACTTTGCACTTTTAATACACATAACACTTTCTTATCCTCTGCATTTATTAAAATTATTCTTCCATGATAATTTTTTTCTTTTACTTGTGACTTCATGAAGAAATTCTTTCATATTATTTTTTCACCTGTTTGGCTAACTTTTTTTTATCACAATCAGATTTTGCTTCCTCATCATAGTGTCACTCTTAGCTGGTTTTATTACTGCTGCTGTGCTTAGTCATCACCTTTCTCCTGCTATTAGATCCAAATTAGATCTTTTTATGCAATTCTTGTTTCAAAGTTATATTCATCCATTTAACTCCGGTGCAATTCATTCTTCTAACTCTTTGCCAAGGTTTTCATGCCAAGGCACTGCTATCATCTCAGTCTGTCATAATTACCTGGCTTTTATTTATGTATCCTTGTGTTTTTATTTATAGCTCTCACATGATTTGCTGCTTCCCAAGTTAAAACTTCATGATCATTCTCTCCAGTTAGAGGCAGTAGTTATCTCATTTATATACAGAATCTATTATTAGCTTCAATATTCTTGTAGCATGAGTTCCTTTTATCACATGTGATTTAAATTAGTTATCTCTCAACTATTAATTTCTCCTCTCCCATGGCTGGATATGCTATGATGTAAATGCTGCACATAATTTCAAATAGAGACTTGATGTGCTGCATTAAAAAAAAAACAAAAAAAAAACAATCCTCTTTTTTTCTTCTTCTTTAATTGATATTTTTTTATTGTGTCCTTGGATTTATTGTGGGAGGTCATCCTGCATATTCAGCTACACTTTTTATCAGGCTGCATGTTGTAGATTTAATGGAAATAAAGCATTGCACAGAAGAATGAAATTACACTTTAATGCTTAGTTTTTCATTGCTGTCATGGAGATATCTGTGTGGACGCAATACAAGATCAGCACAAGATTGTAGCTTGCATACAAGCAACAGAAAGGAAGTGAAAATAGTTAGGTTTTAGAAATCTAGGAATACCTTCGATGGTGGACTTGGTTGTTTTACAGTCAACCTTAAAATTAGTTTTCCCACGTGTGCATACTCTAACATCTAAAGAAAATTTTGATGTCCCCCCCCCATTTACAAAAACTATCTGATTTTCATCCTCCTGGTGACCAAGTAACCTACGAGTAACCTCATAATGTATATCTTTACGTTAAAGAAAGAATTTAATGCTTTAAGATTATTATATACTACAAAATTTATTAATTTTTTAACATTTTTGTTTGTAGTATTTTCCTCCAGATTCCAACATTACTATTAACTTTTGGCTTTTCCAATTCTTGCATCTCTTGCTAATATCAAATAGCCATTTTTGTTTCTATTATTATGTTTTGTAATTGTTCATAAAATTTAATTAGGAAGCCTCCATTTCTTTTAATCTAATTTTTATTATTCGTTCATTCCAATTGTAATTTATTTTATTTCATTTTATTTATTTTTTTAATTTAATTTATTTATTTTTATTTAATTAATTTAAATAATGTGTCCTTTTTTTTTCTCTCTAGTGACATCAATATAAAATTCCTGATATTTATTTATTATTATTATTATTATTTATTATTATTTGACACCTCCAGGGAGTCCAAAGACTCATCGAGAGAGAGTGTGCCAACAGCATCGAACGACCCCTTCCAATTACTACCCATGCTCAAACTTGCTTAACTTTTTTCGTGAGCCATTAGTAGCAGAGGCTCTACCAATTGATCAACCTTTGCTGGCTATATGCTTGGGGAGTTTCAGCATCCATATTTGTCTTTAAGTTAGACTAGTTTTAAGAGCAGTTGCAGATTTCATTAATCTTTGTTGGTCACACTGAAATGTGGTTAAACATTTGTGGAAACAGCTATCAAAACATTCTGTATAAAATGACAGAAAACTGAGCATTGTACCAACAGCTAACCCTCACACAGGGGTGCGCCAGTAGTGTCCGGCACCTGTGTGCAAAACTTTAGTTGGCGCCCCTATACCCCTTCCCCCAATAAAAAATCACTTTATAAAAACATATCAGTGAGTAAAAATGAAATATATTAATTATAAGTTTACTGAACAAAAAGCAAAAATTACAAAAAAAATGTATAAAAAACAATAAACATACAAGAAGGGTACAAAAACAACAAAAATAATTTGGGGAAAAAAATAAAGTAAATAAATAATAGTAACTTACAAGTATATAAAATAGGAACATTTAAACATTACTGGGTAAAGAAATAGTTAACTATTTAAACAGAAAGAAATATCACTTAGTGAATTGAACTTTTTTAGTTTTCGTTAATGAAAATTCTCGAATAATGTCATGTATATCAAGTTGATCCAAAATATCTGACTCTATTGATGTAATGACAAGATTTGAAAGTCTGTCTTGTACCATTGTGGAGCTCAAGTAGATTTTTATAATTTTAAGTTTAGAAAAGGACCGTTCTACAGATGCTGCAGATACTGGTAATGACAAAAGAATCCGAAGAGCAATTATCTGATATATATCATTTTTAAAATGAGAAATAAATGGTTGACAGTATAAAATTTCTTTGCATAAATCATCTGCGTCAATATCTGAATGATTCTCATGTGTTAATTTTTATCATAACTTTTTACAACAAGATAATAAATATTCTTTATTTTGTGAAGTACTTAACAAATACAAAAACTGAAATGAATTCTTATGTTCTTTTAATAAAGTAAATCTTTCCTACAAAGATTGCAATGTTTGATCTATTATGCAGAGAAAAAAAATTACTTGAAATGAAATTTCAGGATCTACTATATTTTCATGTTCGTAATCAAATTGTGTTGTCCTTTTACTTCGCCTTAGTGGTAGACCACTACAAAATACACGTTCTGCATCAAATTTTGCTGCTATTAATTTTGAGCTTTCTACAATTTCTTTGCAAGTTTCATCAGACCTATTTTGATTTAGATCATTCAATATATCTAAAGCAAGTTGGAGATTCATAGATGAAGACTGCAGTATTTTGCTGTCAAAATTCACTTTATTTAAAATATACCAAATCTTTGGCACCTTTGCTATCCTGGCACCTGTGTGCATCGAATACATTGCACATATGGCCGGCGCATCCCTGCCCTCACATATATTTCATTTGATATATGAAATTTTACCACTGTGCAACAATTGTAAAGAACTATTACTGTTTCAACTTCCACATTATACTGGCATGGCTTATCTACTCCTCTAAAGATCAACGTCTTTCCCCTCTACAGATAGTGTCCATGTCATGGTCTGCCAGGCCTGGCTATCCACAGTTATGGTAGCAGATGTATTTTTATATAATGTCAGCAAAATGATTACTATTAACTGTCCATAATTTTATTCACATATTTTATTTTTTAATCTGTGCACTTTTACAATTGCTTTTTTTGAACTTAATAATGCAATCCTGCTAACTTGGTTGCGACTGAGACATGAACTAGAAAACATGTTATGCAACTCATGATTCATGTTTTGATGTAGTACCGGCCTTTCTCCATGATGATGTTCATGCTACATTGGATGAAATATATTGGAGATTTTGAATTGAATTTGTTTTCTACATGTGTAAGCTGTATGTGTATCCATAAGTATGCCTAGTACACATGTTCCCTTGAAACAATCAAATTTATTATTCATTTTCTCAGTGTTTTGGACCATGCCATATGCCCAAATTTGTCTTATAAAGTGAAAACTCTCTCATTAGTTGATTTTTTCATTGCAATGTTAACAATAAAAAAAAATCACTTTAGCACAAAATATAAATGATTCACATATCATGTTTACAGAAACAAGACAAGCTTCTTAATTTGTATATAGAAATTATTACAATATATATAAAAAAAAATTATGAAACCTTTATGTTATTCTTCTAATTATTTTCACTGTAGAATTAGAGTGCTATGAGGTGTCTTGATTTTAGTCATTTTGTTTTAAATATACTTTAGTTAATGTATAATAGAAATGTATAATACTAATAGAATATTGGTGTTTTCTAGGCAAATACAATGTCTATAGACTATACAGGCAATTTTGTTGCCCTAGCTGGGTATGTACCTTGAAATTTATTTTTAGCTTTTGTTAGACTTATTAATATCAGAATACTGAAGTTAATATTTTCATTTTTTTAAAATTAAGTTTTCAGTACATTATTTCTTAAGTAAATATATTAGAGGCAGGAGATCTGAATCTGATGTAATAACATTCCAGATTTTTAGTATAACTGTTGCATGGCTCCTTCTAATTCTTCCTTCCTTCCTTTTATTCCTAAAATATCAGTTTATTGATATGCATCCAAAAAGACTGGATACTGTGACAGTACTGCATGAATTTAGTTTGCATTATTACTAAATTACTAATCTCTTGTCAACAATTTTCCTTCAAAGTAGTAGATCACTTGTCACCACTCCAATATTGTCATATCTTATATTTCTATCTTCTAAAGCACTTCACTGCATCAGTCCACCTAGATCTTAGTCTTCCTTTAGGTCTATTTTTTCCTACCCTTGGCATTAAACCTTTTTGGAACCTTTCCTCTCCCATTCTACTTAAGTGACCATTCTACTGCAGATTAGCTTTGCTCACACATTCTTGAAAATTAAAGGAGTGAACATATTTCATCAATGGAAAAATCATTAAAAATTAAGATATTAAGGAGAAACTTGTTCACTCCCTTAATTTTTCTCATAATTCTCATATTTGTGGTCTTTAGTCTCTTTGATCAACTGCTTTATTGCAAAACCAACTCTCAGTTCCCCTTCCTTCAAAAAAACAGTTGCTATTTTCATCTTTTTCCCCACCCTACAAAAAAAAAGCGCTCTGCCCACCCTTAAAAATAATATATGTATATATTATACAAAAAAATGGGGTTTTTGTTAAAACCTTTTGTTGTTGTTGAAAAAATGGGGTTTTTTTCAACATTAATTCTCCCACATTGCCTAAGCCCCACTCCCCTTTCAACACCATAACAGCAGAAGTATGCACATTGCAGAAAGAAGACAGGTAACAACATCCAAGAAAAGGTATGTGCAAATTTTCTTCTATTATGCTGTATATATTTGTTTCTAAAATACATCTGCAATGCCCTAAGAATTCTTGAGTAAAAAGCCAATGACATTAAAATAGGGGCACTCCTAAACAAAGGCAGGCAAAATAGCCGTAAAAATAATAGTTTTTAAGAGGAGTAACATGGGAATTTTCCCAGAAATAATACCTTTTATTTTATTTTAGTTTTTTTTTAGCTATATAAAAATGTTTTATATTTATATCAGCAAGTCTTTTTTTTTTTACTCTCCAAATGAAAAACAAAATAACAACAACAAAAAAAAAAAACACCTGAGAAGATAGCAATTTTTCTACACTTTCATTTATATAGAAATATCTGTTCTTTGAATGTGATATAAGATTATTTTTTGTTTTTTACCTTCAGTAAAAAATGTTGCTATATTATTTTATTATTCTATATTTCTTACTTATTATATAGTTATTATTCTATATTTCTAATTTGTAGTACCCAAGGCTCTTAAAATAGGAAAAAAAAAGTTTCATTATTGAGAAACTATGATTATTGCTATAAACTTAAACATATAACAAAAACAATTTAAGTATAAATATATATTTTAATATAAAAGTAAAGAAAGTTGCATTAGTGTGCTTATGTAACACAAGAAGTTAAGCATAACTATAACTCTTGTGGGAAAAACCATACCTCTTGTGGGAATGGGTGCTTTGGGAAAGTGGGATGACATCAGGTAACACAGAGTCCAGTGGGTCTGGAGGGGATAATGATAAGTATAGAAGCAGTGACATTTTTATGCCTTATACTAATACCAGGAGTATTCAGAATAAGGATATGAATTGGTGGCGCTGATAACGTCAACCTGGCCAAAGATTATTGGGAATACTGAGACGTGGTTGATGGAAGATGATATAGTAAAAGGAATAGAAGTAGCAGGGTACAGCATTTTTTGGCAGGATAGGAGGGGAAAACGTGAAGTACTGCTTACGATAAGTGATGACTTATGTCCTCTAAGAGTGGAGGCTTTGAAAGGCAGTGACACTAATGGTTTTGAAAGCATATGGTGGGCAAGGTAGAGGTAGAAGTGGGCAAGACAGGATATTTAGAGGGGTGTTGCTACAAGCCAAGGAGTACAGAGGGTGAGGGAACAGGAGATGTTTAGGCAGTTAAACTTGGCAAGTGCAAGAAGAATGATTGTTATGCAAGATTTTAACTATAGCAGTATAAGCCGGGAAGAGGAAAATGCATGTATTAATAAGGGAAGGAAATTTCTAGAATTCTTGAGGGACAAATGTCTTAGGTAACATGTAATAGAGGGAACAAGAGGTTCATGAGTTTTGGATTTGGTCATAGCATCAGAAGAGCTGATAATAAGTGAGATGACATCTCTCCCACCAGTTGGAGAGAGTGACCATGTGGTTTGACATGGAAGATGAATAGACATGCAGGAGTATCAAAAGAAAAGGGAACATATGTGGAATTTTAAGGTGGGTGATTATAATAGTCTTAGATATCAACTTGGGGCAGTTCCATGGAGGGCAGAATTGGAAGACCAGGATGTCATTAGTGCTCGGGAAATGTTGAAGGAATATTTGTTAGCAGCAATAGTAAGCTGTATTCCATGAGTGAAGAAGCAGATACAATTTGGTGTAAAGTGGATGACAAACAATATCGGTGAGCACTTTATTGGAGTATTTCATTCTGGAGAAGGTTTTAATACTAGGGGGGGGGGGTTCGAGGTTTAGAGGTGCAAGAGGAGAGTGTGTTCCAAATACTGAGTGCTCTGGATGTCAGTAAAGCAGTGGAACTGGATGGTATTTCACATGTTTTGAGAGAATGTGCTAAAGAACTGACAGCTCCTCTGACCTGGCTTTTCAATGAAAGTCTGGCTACGGGAAGGGTACTCAAGAAATGGAAGGAAGGTAAGATAGTCCATTGCATAAAGGTGGTAGCAGACTGGAACTGTCTAATTATAGGCCAGTTTGTGTCTCATCAGCAGTTGTTACGGTCTTTGAGAAATTAGCAAGGGACTATATACAGCGTTGGGCATATGAGAGTAATGTTATCTGTGAGAATCAACATGGATTTGTTAAGGCATACACTGCCATTTTTTTGGATTTTGCAATGGCATTTGACAGGGTGCCACATGATAAGCTGATATTTAAGTTACAGCACTTGGGTTAGTCATCTGGATTCAGGATTGGCTGTCCGATAGAGTTGTGTATGGTGAGGCAATATCAAGGAAGCAGAAGGTTACAAGTGGGGATTCCATAGGGCTCAGTACTGGGACTTGTATTTTTTAACTTTTATATCAATGACATTGTCTATGGATTGCAAGGGGATATTCACTTGTTTGCAGATGATGTGAAGCTGGGAAGGATGATTAGCAATACTACAGATGTGGTGGCCCTGCAAGAGGATTTGAATAAACTAGACAGATGGGCAAATGAATGGAGCTGTTGGTTTAATGCAGCAAAATGTAAAGTCTGAAGTTTGGAATACATCGATGGGAGGCTGCATACTCGATTGGAGAAGCTGTACTGGAGGAAGTAGGGGAGACATGAGATCTGGGGGTGATGATTGATAGAAAACTGAAATTCATGGGCATATTGCAAAGGTGGTGGTAACCCAGAGGATTGCTGCAATACTGAGAAGGATGCTGACCAGCAGAGAGAGAAGAGTTATCTTTCCGTTGTATATGACCCTGATAACACTTTCCAAGTTCTCAAATTTGGTCCCCATGATTTGAAAGGGATAAATTAACTGTGGAGAGGGTGCAGAGACGGATAACAAAGACAGTTTTAGGACTGTACAATGTTAATTATGAGGATCGGCTGAGGGAATGTGGACTTCAGAGTTTGATGGATAGAAGGAGAGGTGATATGATAGAGATTTTTAAACTGTTGAGAGGCAGTTACAGGGTGGACACTGGGGAGTTCATTCACTTGGTGGAGCAGCAGGAAGGAGTGATGACAAAGGGCCATCCCTGGAAAGTAGGAAAGGAAGCTGTCAGCAAGAGGGTGAGGAGGGTTTCTTTGCGTGGAAGGTGGTGGAACTGTGGAATGCATTGCCTGATAGAGTGGTGAGAGCAAGAACAGTCAATGAGTTCAAGGAGTGGTATGATAGACTTGGTTTCCTAGGAAGGACCTCCCTCCCGTGATGAGTCTCTTGACTCTATGGTGGCATTAAAACTCAACAGCTTATTCTCACCTTGCTTGATAACAGCAAGGAAATCATTGTTTAAAGCTGGTTAAAAATAAATGATTAGATGAGAGAGAAAATAGCAGACTTGTACTGTCTGATTACAAATTTTGCAGTTTGGGATTTATGTTTATGTGATTTGATATGTTATCTCAAATTAGGATTATGAATAAATAATAAATTATGACACTCTAAATTATTCAAAAAAAAATTAATTACTATGAACAGATTAGTTATATTTCCATGTTTTTTTTTTTTTTTTTTTTGAATATATGGAAGGATATATAAACATATTTAGATAAAACTAATATACAAAAAAGTTTTTTCCTATATTTCTTTTCCAGGCTGAGATAATATTTATCTGCAGTAAATCATTGTAGTCATTTCCTTTAGTTTTTATTATAATCATTTTTTTATAATAAAAAAATCACATTACAATATGAAGTTTTTTATTTCGTCCTGCTGTTATGTTTTAAATATCTTACTATGATTACTGCAATTTCTACTAGCTGTAGTCTATAAGGAATTGCATGTTTCTTGTTTTCAGTAGCACTGAGAAGAAGGTATGTATTCAAGTTAATTCAGTTAAGTGATCTCCTGAGCATGAAGGATCATCACATCTTATAGTGGAGGAGTTGATGTCTATTAACTTCTTATCTGTTATTTTAGCTATTCATTCACATGTGCATTTTGTCATGAGATATATATATATTGTGGCTAGTAAGTCAAAACTATATACATATATACTGGTGCAAATGATCAGGTATTCTTTTCTTCCTCCCAACTTTTTTTTTTTTTTTCATGGATTCATAGTTGAACAGTGAAATATCAGCTACTGAATACTTTAAATGCTAAAAAACAGAATTAAAGGTGGGTACCACCATCATCATCAGAAGTATTAATGAAAAAGTGGTGACACTGGCAGAAGAATTGCAGAAATAGCATGCAATATAACTGAGGAGAAGAAGACTAAAACATCTAAGATACTCCTAAATAATAGTTATTTTCAGTCAGTGATAAGAGAAAAGGAGTACCTATAGTATTCAACACTAATTCAACTCAGATAAACTTCTTGAATGGTAGGCAGTAGTCATTTTAAGTAGTAATATTGGCAAATTTCAGAATAAGTAGGAAAATGCAAATTATTTGTATCTTAGGATCCACAATAGATATCTTGTTAGAGGTATAAATAGTGGACAATGAATCCAGACATGTTTTGGAAAATTTGGAGTAAAGATCATAGCTAATAACAGTGATAAGTACCTGTTGGATTTCTTTTCAGTATATGGACTAGCTATTAATAAACACTATATTCCAACTTATGACTAAATAAACACACGTAATAACCACAGTAATAAGTTTAAATAAGTAAATATTTTATCCTGAGTATCATAGGACATCATCAGTACAGTTAATTCAAACAATACAATGGAATTCCCATATGCATGCGTGTTATAGAATTAAATGAAAATATATCTGGAGGGGGGGAAAAATAGATTACATTAAAATAAGATAACATATCATCGTCATCATTAAATTCCTGCCATGTACCCTCAAGGGGTGTACAGGATATGATAGTACTACCTGAAAAATTTACATCATTACTAACTTCCTATCTACAATTTTCCTTCAAATCAGTCTGTTACTTGTCAAGATTCCAACATTACCAGATCTTATATTTCTATCGTCTAAAGCTTGTACCATATCAATCCACCTATATCTTGGTCTTCCTCTGTGTCGTTTTCCTGCTAACTTGGCAGAGAACACTTGTTTTGCTAATCTTTCCTTGCCCATTCTGTATAAGTAACCATACCACCTGAAATTAGCTCTGCTAACGCATTCCTGGATGCTGACAAGTTCTTTCCTAATAACAAGTTCTTTCCTAATATTCTTGTTTTTAATATGATATTGCCATTGATGCCATCTGTTCATGCCTATAATCTTTCTCAGGACTCTCATATCTGCTGTCTCTAGTCTTTGGTCAAGTGTTTTACTTCTGACCCAGCTCTCAGATCCATAAGTTAAAACTGGTTTGAACACTGATTTCTATACAGCTAATTTAGTGTTCTGACTAATTTCTCTCTTATTCCATATGAATTTATTCAATTGACTTCCTACCATACCAGCTTTCTGATTTGATTCTGTTGTCTATTTCCATATTTAATTTACCATCTTTGCTAAAAATCGTGCCTGATAGCTGAAATGTTTTACTTGTTCCACAGGTTCTTCATTCACAACACAGTTGACATTTTATGATTCTGCCAATTTTCATTGTCTTTGTATTTTTAATGCTCATCTTCATACCATATCTATTACAACAGTTATTCAATTTACTCAGGGAATCTTGCAAACTTGTAGCGATTTATTTAGAAGTATAACATCGTCTGCATAAAGCAAACAGCTGACATTAACATCTCCAATTCTGATCTCATGTTTAATACCACTTTCCTTCATAATGTGATCCATATAGATAATGAATAACAGAGGGGATAATGTACATCCTTGTCTCACACCAGATTTGATATTAAACCATCTTCCTGTACTTCTTTCATTTCTAACTGTTGACTTACAACTCAAATAAAGACTAAGTATTGCTTGATATAATGCCCCATCGACACCATATAACTGTAGTGTATTGAATAGCTTCTCTCTTGGCACCTTGTCATATGCCTTTTCCAAATCGACAAAACTTAAATACAGATCTTTGTTATATTCCCATGCTTTCTCGACTATTTGTCGTAAAGTGAAGATCTGATCCTGACAGCCTCTATTTGGCCTGAATCCAGCTTGTTCTTCACCAAGCTTTTCTTCCACAATTCTTCTCAACTGTTTCTCAAGTATACTTGCATAGATCTTGCCTGGAACACTCAGTACAGAAATACCTCTGTAATTCTCACATTCAGTTTTATTTCCCTTTTTATATATGGGTACTATGAGAGCTCTACTCCAATCATCGGGAATTCGTCTCTCTGTTTAATCTTTCTGAACTATGCAGTGCAGCCACTGTAAGACTCTTATACCACCATAATTCAGCATTTCTGGTCGGATATCATCTACTCCTGCCTTTCCACATTTCAAGCCTTTGATGGCTTTTTCTACTTCAAGTATGGATACGTATTCCTGACTGCATGCCTGGTCAGTGTTTTTTACCACTGTGCTGTCATCACTGCTTGTTTCATTTAGCAGTTTTTCAGAGTAATTACTCCATACTTCAAGGATATCTTTTTCTCCCGTTTTCATGTCACCTTTATCATCTCTAACTCCTTTTACAGCACTCTTTCCTCCATTCCTAAGCTTCTTCAACAACCTCCAGAATATTTTGCCACTTTCTTGATATTTATTTTCTATGTTCTTGCCAAAGTCCTCCCATGACTTTTGTTTAGCTAGTTTTACATACTGTTTAGCTTTCTTACAGTTGTCTCTGTATTCTCTAACAGCACAAGCTGATTTATTTGCCAGGAACTTTTGATATGTTTTCTTCTTTTCCTTCACTGCCTCTTTAACTTCCTGTGTCTACCATGGAGTTCTAATTTTTCTATCCTTGCAGACAACTTCACCACATGCCTCTCTAGCTGAATCAATGAGGGTTTTCTTCAAGGCTTGCCACTGAATCTCCAAGGTTTGGTTCCTGTTCTCAAACCCTTTCATTTTTTCTTCAATAATCTTTGTGTATTTTAGTCAACAGTTCACATCTGAGAGCTGCTCAAATTTTATTCGCTTTAAAACTTTCTTACATGTCATTCTTTTCAATACGAAATTCAATTTTATCCTGCTCAAGACTAAATAGTGATCACTTCCAATTTCAAATCCTCTGTACACTCTGGTGTCCTGCACCAGGGAGAAAACATCACTATCAACAATAACATAGTCAATGAGACTTTTCTTATTCCTTGCCTCTTCTCTCCATGTGAATTTGTGCACATTTTTATGTTGGAACACAGTGTTAGTAATAACCAATTCATGTCCTGAGCAGAAATCCAACAGGTATTTACCATTATTATTAGCTTTCCTCTTTTCTCCAAATTTTCCCAAAACATTGTTTTGGGAAAACATTGTCAGACATACATAAAAAACAACTGGGCCATTGTTAAACCAGGCGACGCCCCAACCGGAATGAAATTTTGTCATATTGTACCATCATTTTTTATTTTGGTTTAACCAATAGGAATACAATTTGGTCGGCTAAATCCCAAATTGCCAGCCCATTCTCGTTCGTTTAGTATCCAGGTAGATACCCAACAGGGTGCACCACGAGAAGGTGAGGATTGTACATTAGGTCAGAAGCCCTGGTATGTTCTCTGCTTTCCTTTAAAGGCTATGTGGAGGTCTCCTCTCAGTTGTACAGCTTTGACCCTTTACACAATTTTGTATAACAATTTCCCATACTTCAGGAATAGCAAGAACGTCATTACGGTTTAAGTTTGGTCTGTGAAGGGGCTTCAGCACTTTCTTTATACAAACGTTCATGTTTATATAAAGATGTATGTAGAAGTTTGGTCTTTTTCCAATGGACCTTATGGTTTGGGTTTTCAACCCCGTGTTGTGCGAGGCCAGATTTCTGCAGTTTGATAAGAAAGTGCTGAAGCCCTACTTCACAGACCAAATCTAAACCATAATGACATTCTTGCTATTCCTAAAGTATGGGAAATTGCCATACAAAGTTGTGTAAAATAATTCTTATATTTATATATGTTAACTTATTTTAATGTAATATATATATATATATATTTTTTTTTTTTTTTTTCCTCCTGATATATTTTAGTTTAATTCTATAACATGCTACTGCATGGATATGGGGATTCCATTGTAATCATGTGCCTAACTGTATGTTTTTCCTAGTATTGTTTGAATTAACTGTACTGACGGTGTCCTATAATACTTAGGATGAAATATTTACTTATTAAAACTTATTACTATAGTTATTACATGTGTTTGTTTAGCCATGAATTCTCCACAGGTTTCCTTGTATAATATTCCAACTTAGACATACATAAATTTACATGGTGAGAACGCAAGAAATAAGAGTTCTTCCTCTATTATTGTTGATGTCTTCAAACTGGTCCAGGGCACAGGAGATTTGCAATAGAAAATGATTGCTATCTAGATTTGAAAAGGCTAGACATGAATATTATATTGAAAATAAAAATTAGTTAAAAAAAGAAAGAATTAAAGTTGATCAGTATTCTAATGTGAACTGTAAACTTAAATATTGCAGAAAAAATGAAAGAGTTGGAAAACAGGACCTAAACATTGGAGACTCATGGCAGAATCCAAAGAAAATGTATATTGATTCAACCAGGAAGATGTGGTAGAGTTGTCTGCAGTGATAGAAAAATCAAAACTTCATGGTGGACTCTGCAAGCTAAAGAGGCAGTCATCATCATCATCAAATTCCTGCCATGTACCCTCAAGGGGTGTACAGGATATGATAGTACTACACGAAAAAAATTACATCATTATTAATTTCCTATCTACAATTTTCTTCCAAATCAGTCTGTTACTTGTCAAGACTCCAACATTATCAGATCTTATATTTCTATAGTCTAAATCACTTTGTACCGTATCAATCCACCTATATCTTGGTCTTCTTCTGGGTCGTTTTACTGCCAACCTGGCAGAGAACACTTGTTTTGCTAATCTTTCCTCGCCCATTCTGTATAAGTGACCATACCACCTGAGATTAGCTCTGCTAACGCATTCTTGGATGCTGACAATGTCAAGTTCTTTCCTAATATCCTCGTTTTTAATATGATATTGCCATTGATGCCATCTGTTCACGCCTCTAATCTTTCTCAGGACTCTCATATCTGCGGTCTCTAGTCTTTGGTCAAGTGTTTTACTTCTGACCCAGCTCTCAGATCCATAAGTTAAAACTGGTTTGAACACTGATTTCTATACAGCTAATTTAGTGTTCTGACTAATTTCTCTCTTATTCCATATGAATTTATTCAATTGACTTCCTACCATACCAGCTTTGCTGATTCTGTTTATTTCTATATTTAATTTACCATCTTCAGTAAAAATCGTGCCTAAATAGCTGAAATGTTTTACTTGTTCCACAGGTTCTCCATTCACAACACAGTTGACATTTTCAATGATTCTGCCTATTTTCATTGTCTTTGTCTTTTTATTGTTGACTTTCATACCACATCTATTACAACAGCTATTCAATTTAGTCAGAGAATCTTGCAGACTTGTAGCAGATTTATTTAGAAAAATAACATCGTCTGCATAAAGCAAAGAGCTGACATTAATGTCTCCAATTTTGATATCATGTTTAATACCACTTTCCTTCATAATGTGATCCATATAGATAATGAATAACAGAGGGGATAATGTACATCCTTGTCTCACACCAGATTTAACATTAAACCATCTTCCTGTACTTCTTTCATTTCTAACTGTTGACTTACAACTCAAATAAAGACTAAGTATTGCTTGATATAATGCCCCATCGACACCATATAACTGTAGTGTATTGAATAGCTTCTCTCTTGGCACCTTGTCATATGCCTTTTCCAAATCGACAAAACTTAAATACAGATCTTTGTTATATTCCAATGCTTTCTCGACTATTTGTCTTAAAGTGAAGATCTGATCCTGACAGCCTCTATTTGGCCTGATCCAGCTTGTTCTTCACCAAGCTTTTCTTCCACAATTCTTCTCAACCGTTTCTCAAGTATACTTGCATAGATCTTGCCAGGAACACTCAATAGGGAAATACCTCTGTAATTTTCACATGCAGTTTTATTTCCCTTTTTATATATGGGTACTATGAGAGCTCTACTCCAATCATCGGGAATTCGTCCCTCTGTCCAGGCTTTCTGAACTATGCAGTGCAGCCACTGTAAGACTCTTATACCACCATACTTCAGCATTTCTGGTCGAATATCATCTACTCCTGCTACCTTTCCACATTTCAAACCTTTGATGTCTTTTTCTACTTCAAGTATGGATATGTATTCCTGACTGCATGTGTGGTCAGTGTTTTTTACCACTGTGCTGTCATCACTGCTTGTTTCATTTAGCAGTTTTTCAGAGTAATTACTCCATACTTCAAGGATATCTTTTTCTCCCGTTTTCATGTCACCTTTATCATCTCTAACTCCTTTTACAGCACTCTTTCCTCCATTCTTAAACTTCTTCAACAACCTCCAGAATATTTTGCCACCTTCTTGATATTTATTTTCTATATTCTTGCCAAAGTCCTCCCATGACTTTTGTTTAGCTAGTTTTACACAGTGTTTAGCATTCTTGCATTTGTCTCTATATTCTCTAAGAGCACAAGCTGACTTATTTGACAGGAACTTTTGATATGCTTTCTTCTTTTCCTTCACTGCCTGTTTAACTTCCTGTTTCCACCAGGGAGTTCGGATTTTTTTATCCTTACAGACAACCTCACCACATGCCTCTCTGGCAGAATCAATCAATGTTTCCTTCAGAGTTTGCCACTGAATCTCCAAGGTTTGATTCCTGTTCTCAAACTCTTTCATTTTCTTTTCAATAATCTTTCTGTATTTTAGTCTACAGTTCACATCTGAGAGCTGCTCAACTTTTATTCACTTTAAAACTTTCTTACATGTTATTCTTTTCAATATGAAATTCAATTTTATCCTGCTCAAGACTAAATAGTGATCACTTCCAATTTCAAATCCTCTGTACACTCTGCTTTCCTGCACCAGGGAGAAAACATCACTATCAACAATAACATAGTCAATGAGACTTTTCTTATTCCTAGCCTCTTCTCTCCATGTGAATTTGTGCACATTTTTATGTTGGAACATGGTGTTAGTAATAACCAGTCCATGTCCTGAGCAGAAATCCAACAGATATTTGCCATTATTATTAGCTTTGCTCTTTTCTCCAAATTTTCCCAAAATATTTTTGTATGTCTCACAATCATTTCCTACTCTGCTATTTAGATCCCCAACAAGGACCAACTTTTCATTTTTCATTGTGTCTGTTGCTTTTTCTAAAGCCTCAAAAAAACTCCTCCACTTCTACCTTAGTAGAACCTTCTGTGGGACCATAGGCACAAATAAGTCTCATTGTCCAGTTCCCCATTCTCATATTTGCTCACATTACTCTACTTGAGACTGACTGCCATTCAAGAAGATTAGCCTCGTATTTTGTGTTGAATACTATGGCTACTCCTTCTTTTCCTTGATTGTCATTGCCTGAATATAACATTTTGTATTTATTGCTCAGAAAGATCTCACCAATTTTGATCTTTTTTGTTTCAGTCACCCCTATTATGTCGATCTGGTATACTTATCTAATTCCTCAGCTAGCTCCATTTCTTTGCCATTCAGGCTTCTTACGTTGATAGTACCGATCTTTAACTCTGGTGATGTTGAGTTGGGGTTTGTTTTCAGATTTGTTCCAGTAGCTGACTTTTCGCTGTTCGCCCTGGTTCCCTGGCGAAAACAACGGGGGCCTTGTTTAACCGGGCGACGCCCCAGCCGGCATGAAATTCTGTCATGTTGTACCATCATTTTATATAATTCATAAGTAACCTGCGAGTAACCAGTCCATAAATAACCAGTCCATGTCCTGAGCAGAAATCCAACAGATATTTGCCATTATTATTAGCTTTGCTCTTTTCTCCAAATTTTCCCAAAATATTTTTGTATGTCTCACAATCATTTCCTACTCTGCTATTTAGATCCCCAACAAGGACCAACTTTTCATTTTTCATTGTGTCTGTTGCTTTTTCTAAAGCCTCAAAAAAACTCCTCCACTTCTACCTTAGTAGAACCTTCTGTGGGACCATAGGCACAAATAAGTCTCATTGTCCAGTTCCCCATTCTCATATTTGCTCACATTACTCTACTTGAGACTGACTGCCATTCAAGAAGATTAGCCTCGTATTTTGTGTTGAATACTATGGCTACTCCTTCTTTTCCTTGATTGTCATTGCCTGAATATAACATTTTGTATTTATTGCTCAGAAAGATCTCACCAATTTTGATCTTTTTTGTTTCAGTCACCCCTATTATGTCGATCTGGTACTTATCTAATTCCTCAGCTAGCTCCATTTCTTTGCCATTCAGGCTTCTTACGTTGATAGTACCGATCTTTAACTCTGGTGATGTTGAGTTGGGGTTTGTTTTCAGATTTGTTCCAGTAGCTGACTTTTCGCTGTTCGCCCTGGTTCCCTGGCGAAAACAACGGGGGCCTTGTTTAACCGGGCGACGCCCCAGCCGGCATGAAATTCTGTCATGTTGTACCATCATTTTATATAATTCATAAGTAACCTGCGAGAATACAGAGGAAAAATATAAGAAAGAGAACTATATGTAAAAGTAGTTAATTAAAAGTCTTAGAAGACACTGTCAAGAATATAGAAAATAAGTATTATGAAGGCAGAAAAATATTTTGGAGAATATTGAAAAAAGGCTTAGAAATAAGGGAAAGAGTACTGTAAAAAGAATCGGATCATAAAGGTAGCATAAAAATTGAAGATATTCTGGATGCATATTAATTACTTTGCAAGATTGTTATATGAAATAAAGGTGATGGTGCAGTGTCAAAGTGTGCAAGAGAAATCAAGAAAAATATAAAATATTAGCAGTGCATATCTTGGTGTAGAAAAAGTCATCAGACACATGAAATGAGGAAAGACAACTGGAGTAGGTGATATTTGATAACAAATGCTCCAATATGGAGATATAAACTTTAAAACAGCAGGTACAGTACATGATTCACAAGATTTGGTCTGAAGGTTGAATTCTGCGTGATTGGAGTAGAACACGTAAGAATCTTCATCATAATTAAACATTGTACCAAGAGCAGACAGAGGCAATTAAAAATAGACAACTTGCTTAATGATCTATGCAGGCATATACAACAAATTCTTGAACATCAACCTGATATGACACGCCTACAACAAAACTGATAATCTGATTAAAAAAAATAACAACAAAAAAAACACAGCCTCTATAATGGACCCAGTGACTTAATAAGCATCTGACATCCATTTACTCTGGAATTCCAAGAATTTACAGCTCTTTAAAAAATATGCAAGGCTGACAATCCTCTATGCTCCATTGTGGATGCTTGGGACCTATGCTCCTCCAATATTTCTAAATATTTATCAAGATTACTATCTCCATGTATAGAAAAAACAGAATTCTACATGACAAATTATTTTCACTCCATCAAGAAGGCAAGGGATTTAATATTGGAATCATCTGTTCTCCTTGATAGCATGAGTTTATTCACAAATGTTCCCACAATAATTTTTTTATAAGAACTTTTCCAAATATCAGATTTAAACATTGCTTAGACATGCTTTTTTCAACTTGTTGATAAGCACTACGAACAGAAAGTGTTTAGCCATGGATCTTCACTTTTTCGCACTCCTGGCAAACTTATTCATAGTGACCTTTGAAAAACTAGCTTAACAAAACTGCCAGTTATGATCTAGAATATGGCTATGTTATGTTGATGATATTTTTATCATTTGGCCAGTATCTAAGAAACAAAGGGAAGAAGAATTTACAAGTTATTTAAACAACTTACATCTGCTGCATACTAGAATTAGAAAATGAAAAGTCCCTCTCACCTTTGGATGTCTTTCTGGAAGTTTCTTTGACCAGAAAATTTGTTTCTTTGATCATAAAAACTTACATTTAATGGTTTACACAAAAACCGGTGCATACTAGGTGTACCTCCATGCTTTATCTTGTTACCACCCAGCACAAAAAAGAGGCAAAGGGCAAAGCTAAGAGCTTAACCTTCTAAGTATACTAAGTATAACTAACACAAAATGGGTACAAAGCTCTAAGAAAAAAATCCTACAACAGCTGAAACTATAAAGGAGCCTATTTTTTTAGAAATTGAGGAAGCTATTGATGCGATGTGTTTGTGCCAAGAGAGTTGGAGGTAAATGTCAGTCCAAGGAGGGAGAGTTCATCCTATCTGGTGATGTGTGTGTTACTGAGGATGAGGAAAGGTGAGCTGAAATTCCTTTCATGAAAGAAAAGGCAGGACTGCATTTTGGTGGCATTGAAGGTGAATAGGTTATCCTTGCCCCACTGAAGGATGGTATGGAGATCAGTGTTAAAGGCACTGGTTGCAGATGATCTCAATGTAAGGGATGTCTGGGAACTACATGGTTTCTCGAAGGAGTAGGATGAATGAAGAGTGCTCTTGTTGGCAAAGCCATGAATAGGATTTGTAGTGATTGAGGGTAGGTGAGAGAACAGAGCCTCGAGGCACCTCTGCATTGGTGGCAAAGCTCGAAGAGAGGGTACCATCCACCATGACATGCAGTGAACGACCAGAGAGGAAGCTGGCTATTCAGTTACAGAGGGTGGTAGGTAGACCGAAGCAAGGCGATTTGCAAAGCAGGCCTTGATGCCAAACACAATGAAAAGCCATGGAATCGTCAAGGGCCACAGCAAACATTTCTCCAAACCTTTCCATGGCACATGCACAGTGGTGAGTGATGTAGGCTAAGATATCAGTTGTGGATCTGGATTGGCAGAATCTATACTGGTGCTTGCTGATTAAGTGGTGAGTTTCTGGGTAGTGAAGAAGTTGACCCTAGATAACTTCTCCATTATTTTGAAGCAGATTAAGGTGAGGCAAGTGGTTGGTAGTTTTTTGTCCCACCCCCCTTTATTTTTTTGAATGGGTTGGATATATGTTAGTTTCCATGAGATGGGATAGGTGCCAACTGAGTATAGAAGATTGAAGACATGATAGAGGACAGGTGTTAGCTCTGGTGCACAACCTTTGAATACAATGGGAGAGATACCATTGGAACTAGGTGACTTTTGTAGTGTTCAAGTGGTCTAATATTCTTATGTCTGTCTACTGAAAGGCCACAGGAGGCATATGGTGCTCAGTTGCTGGAAGGAGGTGATTTGCCTTTGTCATCTATGTAGATGACAAAAGCAAATTTCTCTAACTAAGAAGTTTAGAGAAATAGTGATGCTAGGAGATTGGCTTTTCTTTGGATGCTGTAACAGTGGTGCCAGCTGGATGGGTGAGCAGAAGTTGCATCTGATGGCTTTTGCAAGGGACCAGAAGGCATAGCTACTGTTTGGACAAGAGATGAGTTTTTTGCTATTGGCCTTTATGAAGTTGAGAGTTTATTTTTCACTTGGTTAGACTGTAATAAGTTTAGTTTAATCCTTTGTCCAAGTGTGAGCAAACAAAGTTTGCGCCTGAAAGTATCTTCAGGACTGGGGTAAGATAGTGCAACACCAGGCAACTCATTGCAAAGGTGGAGAAAGCTCTCATCACTCCTATCTCAGTATCTCCCATAATGCAAAGCAAATCTCCTTGCAGATATGTGTAATGCTATGCATTAAGGCAAAGGGCCACTACCCATACCGGTTTTGACCTTTATTGAGGTCTCGTCAGTGGGAGCCAGGCCCAGTAGTGGAGATACAAAGGCAGAAGCAATGAGAGGTCATCCTAACCTATAGGAGTTGCCAAACTCCTATAGATACTTTCAGGTGCAAACTTTGTTTGCTCACACTTGGACAAAGGATTAAACTAAACTTATTATAGTCTAACCAAGTGAAAAATAAACTCTCAACATCTTTCTCTGAATCCAGAGTAATTTAATAATAAGGTTGCACACCCTTTGGCAACTCCTAGGTTAGGATGACCTCTCATTGCTTCTGCCTTTGTATCTCCACTACTGGGCCTGGCTCCCACTGACGAAACCTCAATAAAGGTCGAAACCGGTATGGGTAGTGGCCCTTGCCTTAATGCATAGCATTGCACATATCCACAAGGAGATGTGCTTTGCATTATGGGAGATACTGAGATAGGAGTGATGAGAGCTTTCTCCACCTTCGCAACGAGTTGCCTGATGTTGCACTACCTTACCCCAGTCCTGAAGATACTTTCAGGTGCAAACTTTGTTTGCTCACACTTGGACAAAGGATTAAACTAAACTTATTATGGCCTTTATGAAGTTTCATTTAGATTTGCTGACAGTTGATTTACTTTTATTGCATGCCTCTGGTTGAGTATGAATCTTGGGTTCTTGATGCAAGCCACCTATGGAGCTGAGATTTTTTTCTTTGACTAGTTTCATACATCTGTTGAACCAGGGCTTGGAAAGTGAATGGGAATTTTGGATGGAATGAATGCCTTCATTGTGGATGATTTTTGTGACTCGCTCAGTGAAGGAATCTAGGTCAGAAGAGCGGAAACAATAGTCATGCCATCAGAAAGAAGAGAAGTAGTAGTAGTTCCAGAGATCATTCCACTTTGTAGCGACTGAGGACATGAGGTTGGGTGTTGTCAGCAGAGGTTCGTTCTATGTGACTGAAAACTGACACAAGATTGTGGACCGAGTTGTCTTGAAGAAGAACTAGTTAAAAAATCAAGGGTATTGTGAAAGTGGAGGGGATTATCAAGAATTTGGGTAGGTAGCTGCACGATTTACGTTGGATAATTGCTTATATAACAAAAACTTCTGCATCATCCAGCTTGATTGATAGTGTTGGAGAAGATGAGCCAGTTGGAGTTGTGGATATTCAGGTTACCTAGGATGATGACTTTGCTGTTTGAATAACAGGATTGTATATGGCTGAGTTTCATGGAGAAGAAGGTGAAGAGGTCTTTATTGTTTTCAGATTTTGGTGACCAGTAAATGCAACAACGGAATGTTGCTAAGTGGGACAAGGACACCTTCAGCCAGAGGTCAAAATCAGGGGATTCTAAATTTGGCATTCTCTGGCAGGCAGTATCAGAACATCAGGTTGAATATTCTGGGTGTGTTAGGTGTGCAGTGCTCATCCACCAAATAGCAATATCACCAATATTATATTTTTGCATTTATTCCTGTTAAAGACTCCCCTAATTGTTTCCAAACTTTGTGTGATTCCTAAAAGTAAACACAATAGACTAATGCTTCATGAAGAGGACACTTTCAATATGTAAACATTGCATCACATTCATGTTAATAACCCGAGTGTGCATTCAAAATACATACACTTTTGAGCCTTTTGAAAAGATGTACAGATGGTGCTGCTGGTCAAATTCTTAGTGTTCTAGTAGTTTTAAACCACTCAGAAGGTGAGGCAGGGTGAGTTCTGAGACGATAGCACAAGCGGCTGTGATTGGTTATTGTGTCAACCATTCCAATTGAACATTGTCATTTGTCATGAGTTGCTGTTTTCGTTTTCTTAGTTTCATCTGTTTTGCATGCATGAAGTGTGAACTGACATGGTAGGCAAGTTTTTGTATATAATTTTCGATATTTACAATATTTACAATGGGAAACAGTATTGTAGTCGAAGGAGGTAAGCCTTGTCCTCCTCTTCCAAATTTTACACCTTTGAATAATTCAAATATACCAACCAAATATAGCATCCTCCTTCATTATTGTTTTTTAATATACAGCAGGTTAAAACAAACACATTGTCCCCCTACTCTGCACAGATTTGATTACAGTTAATTGATAAACTAAAGTATTCGAAGTTATCCTACAATTAATTTGCATTAGACCAATTAAGATGAGCACTGATGTACTATACACGCTTAAAACTTTCATACATTGATAAAAATGCAACCATACGGTCAAATTGATGTGAATTTCAGGATGCATAAGCTGCAACAACACTCCCAACCGAATTGGGCATGCAATGCCACTGAAAGGCACAGATGCCAACTTTGGGCATTGGAGGTGAACTGTGGTTGATGTAGCTGCAATTAGGATTTCCTCTCAAGAAAAGGAGATCTGGTTTGGATGTTTGTTTGCGAAGTGGATGTGGAAATGATTTTTGTAGGAATCCTGGTAGGTTTGGAATATTGTATTTTGGTTTGATTTATTTTGATGAACTGGTTGTTGAAGGAGATTTATTTTGTTCGCAGTGTTTGTCATTGTGAGTCTGTGTCATTTTTCATTTTTGGTTTATTATTACATGAAAGTAAAGAGTGGGGATATTCAATGGGAGAGATGGACTCATGAACATGATACCTATACAGAGAGTGATAAGTCTCCTTACCATTCTGTGGCCTTAACAGTACTTCCCACATACCACTACTTGAACTCCCTCGCTAGACATGGCCTGGCAGAGCATGTGGCAGCAGGATTATGTGCCAGTTGATCGGAAAGGCTCCTGACTCATTACTGACAGATTTGGGTCCATATAATATTTGGCTGCTGGCATGCATTACCACTGTTTTAATTGCTGTATCCTCAAAATGGAGGAAGGTCTGGATCTCTTAGTATGCATGTGCTTGAAGAGTATCACTCACACTGCATGAAGATGAGAGGGAGGGGGGATGAAGGCCAGACTGATGGTGAGTGAGCAGGAGGAATATAGGGAATTGAGTAACCTTATACACATACCATGTGTATAAGGTTACTTATATACATACCTTATATACTTATATAAGTAACCTTATATACATACCATGTGTATACACATACAGTGTTTTCAAAATTGTGGCTCCAACCACACATGCATCCACAATAAGCCCTGTATCGAAGAAAGATTCTTTATTTTTCCCATTGTGATTGACACTCTTGATGATTACTAGTCAGCAGCCACTGAATTAGAAACTTTACAGAAATCATTAGTTTTTGATCCTCTAATAGATACCGATCCTCTTCAATTCCCTGCACATAGTTGGGTTGGGAACAGCCTTCATTAAGTTCTTCGGTTAATTGCTGCATACAGGAACAGGAAGTTCTGTTTGTTGTATAAGCTTTCTCAGACAACTGTGAGCTCATTCCTGAAAGACTATCTTAGGACCACAGTTACACCTCTTAGACAAGCAGTATAGTTCATTTTTCCACTGATTAAACATATGCGATACTTCACTTTTTGGGAAACCAGTCAGCTTTGCTGTTTTCAAAATTGTGGCTCCAACCAGACATGCATCCACAATAAGCCCTGTATCGAAGAAAGATTCTTTATTTTTCCCATTGTGATTGACACTCTTGATGATTACTAGTCAGCAGCATTTTTAAATAGATGTCTAGAACATGTGGTGAAGCATGTGACCAAGTATTTTGTATGAAGTTGACATTAACTTTTTTACCATATATCTGCATAAATGTTTCAATGTCTGGTAAAGAAGTTAATGTCAACTCCTATAGACAAGTTGCATCGTGCTTTGTAATGAGTCATATGTTTAAAGCCATATACATTGGAGGAATATGATGCTCCCAAGTCAATGCAATTGTGTCCAGGTGAAATAGCAGCTAGAAGGGAACTGAGAGAGTGTGAAAGAGGTGATGTGATAGGATGCCATGTTGCAGGCCTCTGTTTGGCAAAATGTCGACACATTGGGCATCCCAGGTAAACAGTCGGTGATACCATACTGACATGGAAGTGCAAGGAGTCAGCTGCAAGTGCTACCCGCAGTGAATGACCCACCACACGCACCGAACATGATCATAGCATGCTACGAAGAGTAATACATAAAAACTGCCATACTGACATGTTGAATGTGGAGTTCCGGTAATCGAATGGACCACAAATCTGCATAAAAAACATTCAGAATCGAGGCTCACAATATGGGTTTCCATGGTAGGATTGCGATATGCAAGTCCCACACCCAAACCAACATGCAGTGTCATCATCAGTGGTGGAAAGAGCAGAAGCTTGAAAAGCTGTATTATGGAGCAACAAATCATTCTACACTCATCTACTGAGCAGATGGATGGGTGTGGCCAGAGTGCATAACCCAACTGTGAAATTCAGAGGTGGTGGTGGTGTGTGATGGTATGTTTATTTTTTTCCTGGTTTGGCATCAGACCTCTGTTTGCTGTGTAAACATTGAACTTCGAGAGGTATCTGAACATTCTGGACAATGAAATGCTTCCTGCTTTGTGGTGTTTCTACGGAACTGATTATTGCCTCTTTCAGCAAGACAATGCGCAGTACCTTAAGGCTGCTGCCGAAACTGCATGGTTTCTGGACATGCATCACCCACTTGGGTAGCCTCCATGGAATCCTGATCTCTACCCTACTGAACATCTATGGGATATGCTGGAGCATCAGGTGAGGTCAAGGAACTTTTGCATCTTGACCTATTATTCCCCAGGTTTCTGCTCCATAAAACATTAGGTCTAATGAAATTAAGTTAAATTGGATGGGCGAAAGGGGTATCTGCTTACTTCCATCCCATCTTAATAGAAAAAGGTTCAGATCTCATTTTATTAGCTAATACCATGCTTCAGCTATAGGTAGTCCAAATTTTAATTAAATTTATTATTTCATGAGGTATTCAAAGTTCATTTAATACTTTCCAAAGGCTTTCTCTATGGATGCTATTATATACTTTACTGAAATCTATAAATAAAATATGGACTTACTGATTATATGCCCATTTCTCTAATATCTGTGTTAGTGTAAAAATCTGGTCAGCTGTGGACCTATTTCTTCAGAATCCCGCTTGATATTTACCTGCATTTTCTTCAGTGTATGTTCTGATTATTTTTAGTAAAGCAGATAGGAATAATATCCCTCTGTAATTTTCACATTCATTGTTTCCTTTTTTTTATATATTGGTATAATTAATTATTCTTTCAATTCTGAGGGTATCTCTTCATTTTCTCCACATTCCCATACTAAACTTCAACTCTATCTCTCAGCATCACCAAATTCCTAGCTTCATTAATTTCCCGGAGTATAGTTCCATCAGTATGGTGTACACAGTTTATAATCTTTTTATCCTAAAATACATAACATTACACTTTTCCACATTAAACTGGCACCTATTATCTTATGTCATACTGTCAGCCTATTTAAATCATCCTGTGCACTCTCTGCATCACCTTGATTAACTGTTATCTTACTTAATTTGGCATCATCAGGAAACAGCTGAATATTTACCTTCAGATTATTTCTTAATTTGTTTGTTTATGCATTACCAAAGGCAAATGGTCTGTTTGAAAATGATAGTGATGGGGAATTGTGCTGAAAATGCTACGAAAGTGAGGATCAAAAGTGCTGGTCAAGTTGCGAGATTGAAGTGGTGGACGAACAGAGAATATGCATGGAAATGCCTGAAATTAGACATTTCATGAGAGGGTAAAAGTATTGATTGAACGAATAGTAGTATGATGGATGTAGAGAATGAAGAGTTGGCTATAATGAGGGAGACATCTCAGTTACAGAAATGATATATAGGATGAAGTGGGAGCTGCAACAAATGCAGAAACTTCTGGCAAGTTGGTCAGCTGATATCAGAAAGAAAGAATGCTTGACTAAGAGAGAAGGAAAAATAATGGTGCAAGTAGTCTTGTACAGCAATTCTATCATAAGAGGTATGATTGGTGAGAGATTGACAAAATTGTGCTTCCCTGGTGCAAAAATTAATGATGTTAGTTGAGGATATTGGAGTGCAAAAGGGTAAAGTAAAAGAGTTGATTGTTTGTTTTGGATGGAACTAGTGATTTGAAAAGAGAGAAGTATGGTATGAGGGAGGACATGAAAGAATTATTGGAAGTAACAAAAGAAAAGAGTAAGAAAGTTAAGATAGTGAGTCTGTTGCCACAGTATGATTTGAGCTGAAGAGGACCATAATAGCAAATGAGTCTGTGTAGTTATAGGGAAGAATAATGTGGAGTGAGTATGACAGGCAAAAGGACTTATACAAGAAGGATGGTTTGCATCTAAATGGATTTGGTGTTCAGAGTCTGGGAAAACTGTTGTTGGAGTGAAAGTGGATGTGCAAAATCAGAGAAACTAGAGCTTTTAGTGGGGGAAGCTGTTAAGCTAGTACACAAATACCAGTGATTCAGTTGAGTGTAATAATGTGCATAAAATGCCTAAGCTAGTACCACTGGTAACAAACCAAAATGGGATAGTTAATATAAAGTATAAGGGGCTTTTGTACTTTATGTATACTAATGCCAGAAGCATTTGGAACAAGGGGGAGAAGTTTTTGGCATTCATTAGTTCATCCTGGCCAAACATTATTGGCATTAGTGAGACATGGCTGACAGAAGATGATGCAGTTAGCAGGATAGAATGTTAAGGGTGTAGTGTGTTCAGGGAGGATAGATAGAAAATAAATGGGGGGGGGAGTGTTATTGACGATAGCCGATGAACTGCAACCAAACAGAGTAGAAGTTCAACTGCAGGCCAGTGTAAATAGTACATTTGAGGCTATATGGTGTGAGATAGATGCCAGCAGAACAAAATGTACAATTGGATGCTTCTATAGACTGATGGAATGGAATTTCAACTATGGGAACATAGATTGAAAGGAGGAGAAGACACATGGGAGGAAGGAAATGGAATTTATGCAGTTACTAAGGAATAATCACCTGAGGCAGCTTGTGATGGAATGTACTAGGGGTTTGGGAGTGACAGATCTAGTAATTACATCAGAGATAATTTGAATACAGAACCAATATGACCAACGCCACCAACTGGGGAGGTGATCATTATGGTCTTGATCTGGGAGGTGGTTAAATGTGTGGAATTTTCATTTAAGAGGAGTATATGTGGAATTACAGGGCTGGTAAGTATGAAAATCTCAGGAGATTATTTGGATCAGTGCCATGGTATGTGAAACTGCAAGGGCTGGATGTTGATAGTGCATGGGAAGTGGTCAAGGAGTGTTTGAGGAAAGTACTGGCAGACTGCATACCTAGAGTCAGGAGAATAAATCAAGTGGGTTAATTGGATAAATATCATTAATCTGGAGCTATAAAAAAAGAAATTTGTGGAGGGAATTCAAGGAGGAAGGTGATCAGCAGGCACATGAGCAGTATAAAGCACTGGCCAGAAGGGTTGGTTACCCTTCTGGCCTTTCACAAAGTGTGAAAGGAAATTAGTAGTACAGGCCAAAGATAATCCAAAACAGTTCTTTTGATATGTTGCAAGTAAAAGGAAGAATGTTTGTGGCAGAATCATTTTAATGAATGCTGTGAATGGTAGGGAGGTAACTGAATCAGTAACAAGAGAGGCAAAGACTTACGTGCAAACTGAGGTAGTCTATTACAGAGCCTTGATGTGAATACAGCTGTGGGGTTATATATGAGAGGGGGGGGGGTTGGAAAGTTCTGATAACTAGAACAAAAATGATATTAAAGCAACTGATATAACCACAAGAAAAAACATACTAGTAGCTGAGTTATGAAAGTATCTTATATTCTTATATCCTCGTTCTGTTCTTTCTTGTGGTTATGTCAGTTGCATTAATATCGTTTTTGTTCTAGGTGTTTATTGGAACTTTCCAGATCCCCCCCCCCCCCCCCATAGTATACCAGCTCAAGTTTTAGGTGAAGGTGCTAAGGAATTGTCAGTGCCTTTGGCCACAATGCTTAATCTAAGTCTCAGCTCTAGGTTAGTCCCAAGGGGGGGGGGGTGGAAAGATGGGAACATAGTTCCATTGCATAAACGAGGCTCCAAGACTGATGTAGCAAATTATCAACCTATCAGGATTTGTTGTCAAGATGCTGGAGAAGTTGGTGAAGAGCAAAATACAGGAATGGATAGACAGAAATGGGTTACTATATGGGAGGGACATGGTTTTGTGAAGGCTAGGCTGTGCTTCAGTAACTTGCTCACATTTTAAATGCAACAGCTGAGTTGGATAAAGGTAATGGCTTTACAGTGATATTGCTGGACTTTGCAAAAGCCTTTAACAGGATACTGCATGGAATTCTAATCAGTAAACTGCAGCACATGGGGATGAATATAAAGTTGGTGAAGTGGATAAGAGTGTGGTTGAGGGAGAGTAGTTTATTAAGGAGTAGATTCCAGGTCTGTGACCAGTGGCATACTACGGGGCTCTTTTCTTGGTCCACTACTATTTAATTTGTACATTAATGATATAGGAAAGGATCTGAGAGGAACTAACTGTTCAGTTGTTTACTGATGGTGAAAAATTGGCTAGAGCAATAGTTAATACAGATGTTAAAATTTTGCAGGATCGGCAACCAACTGAAAAGTTCCTCTCAAATCCTTTCCTATATAATGTACAAATTAAATAGTAAATCTGCAAATGGATCCTGATTTTGGAGATACTCTATAACGATGTGTGCAGTTTCTGTATATTGTAGCATACAATATACAGAAATTGCACATTTGGAGGCCTGAGGCAATTTGAAAAAGTTCTATGTTTGATCTCTAGAACAGGGTTTCCAGACCAGGTAAAAAATGAATAAAAGAAATAGAAAAAAAAAATTAACAGAATTAGCAAAATTTAACAGAAAATGTAAAAATTCCTTCATCCACCCACCTATGGTACTAATGTGTTAGAGATTTACATAAACACCTTTTGTGGGTGTGAGTCACATAAAAATATAAGAATAAAAAAAATCATAGAAGTAGGTTCTAATAGGTCAAGTGTGTGTGCTTTGATTGCATTAATACCAGTAGCAAGGCTGTTATATTTTGAAGTAGTCTGCTAGAATGAATATGTACTCATCTGTCTATTGTTGTTCTTGATATAGGAAGAGAAACCTTATCACTAGAGCTATTGTTAGTAGTGTTGAGTGTGTCTGAATATTTTGTTCACTGTCTGAAGGATTGAGAAATAGGAAGGGAAAGGAAAAAAAGCTGAGTAAGAGCTCTATGTTATCCCCTCCCCCTTTTCCACATATTTCCATTCCTTTTTTTTTTTTTTTCTTTTCTCGCTCCTTTATTTCTCAACTCTCAGATAAGTCTACTAACAGTGATCCTAGCAATGAGGGCCCCCCCCCCCCACATACACATCAAGAAAAACAACAGTTGCAGGTGAGCATCCTTTCATATATATATATATATATATATATATATAACTATCAAACAAGCCTTGTGCTCTTTTTGGACTATACTAAATAAAATAACATTGATATTACTAGTTTAACTGTATACTTTATGCTGTGTATATATACCGTATTTGCCAACATATAAGATGCACTTTTTTTCTTTGAAAATAGGTCTGAAAAACAGGGTGCATCTTATATGCTGATACTCAGTTTTTTTATTACTTTCATTTCTGGAAATTTTCTCTGTTACGAGTTATGCGATTTCTTTCTTGCTTCCTTATGGTGTGTGAGAGTATTCCAGTTACATAGAGTTCAGCGGATGCGCTTATGCTGTCATTGATGATCACAGCTGTGTTCCTGTTTGTGTAAACTTTCCGTCGCAGTTGTTGTGAATGGTGATAAATTTCTGCTGTTAAATTTTCTCTAAATTTCTTGACAAATTATGGCTGAAAAATGTTGGCATTGCTACAGAAAGTTAAGAAATTTGCTAAGAAAAACTTCTTAAAGGATTGTTTGTACATGTTCATGCAACAGGCTGGATGGACGGAGAAGGAATGAAGTTATGGATAGATAAAATTTTGTATAGGCACCTTGGCAGACTGTTGAAGAAGCCTGTCCTGCTAGTATGGGATCAGTTTCGTTCTCACAGAACAGCAGATGTTAAAAATAAACTCAAGGATTTGAAAACTCAGTTAGCTGTAATTCCAGGAGGTCTAACTAGTCAGCTTCAAACTTTAGATGTCTGTATTAATTAACCATTTAAGGGATTTATGAAGAAGTGCAACAGCTGGATGCAGTCTTCAGATTTTGAGGTTACACCATCAGGAAGAAGGAAGAGGCCTAGCATTTTGCAAGTTTGTGAGTGGGTCAAAGCTTCATGGGATACTGTGAAAACTGAGACAGTGGTTAAATCATTTAAGAAGTGTGGCATTAGTAATGCACTGGATGGTGCAGAGGACAGTTTGTTGTATGAGGACTCAGATTCTGATTTAGAAGAGGTTTAGGTTTCATTTAGCTCTGGAGATGAATTTCTGGATTTTGACAAAGAAGATTAAAAGGTGGGTACTCTTTCCTTTTAGATTAGGTATTTGTTGAAAGTAAACCTACTTATTACTTTATATTTGAATTACTGTAAATTCATTATAATATTCAATGATAGTTTTTTTCCTAAAAAAAGTGTACAAAAAAGGGGGGTGCATCTTATACGCCGACAAATACGGCACACACACACACACACACACACACACACACACACATATATATGTGTAACATAAAAAGAGAGACCCAGTATGATACCAATTGTTTTTTTAGAGACCTAAAGTAGCTGAAAAGTTTTATATTTGTATCTTAGAGTAGACCAACCAAATTATCTAACCTTAACACACATTATGTAAATATTTGTCTCTAATAGAGTAGACAAACCAAATTATCTAACTTTAACACACATTATGTAAATATACAATAGGTTCAAGTTTTGTGGGCTGGATTCACATAAAAAAAAATGCTATGCTTGCTTAAGCCATTATTATTTTGCTTGGAGTGATGGGTAGAAGAATATGAGATATATTGTATCTTTTAAATGAAATTATAATGATTTCAGGAGGCGCAATGTGGCAATAGTTCATCTTGATCGACCTACAACACCAATAAAAAAAGTACCTCGCAATAGTAAATGGGAAGTTAGTGCTGCGGAATGGAGTCCACATCAACATGATTTGTTTGCCTTAGCAGTAAGTCATTTAATTCTATCAATTGTTGTATTTCTGTGTTTGATATTATATTAATTACTATATATTTCAGTTAATGTGTTTATTTAGATATAATTGATTTAAGTGTAAGCTTACAAAATGATTTCTGAATTTGATGCTTAGTAAAAATTTAAGTATAAACTGTGCATTATCGCAAAGTTCCAGTTACACCATGTAGTTGTTTTTGTTGGCTTGGCACATGAATTGTTTTTGAGATCAACAAAATTTAAATATAAATCTTTAATTATACTGACATGATTTTGATAATATTTGCCACAAAATGAACATAGATGGCACCTATTTAAGAACTTTAGTGATTTCTGTTGTTCATTTTACAATTTAAAACTGTTATTGTTGCTGTTTTCATACTGTGACAAACTGTTGTGCTCTGAAGATACCAGGTATAAAACTAGTAATAATAAATATATTATTTATTTTCTTATTATTGCCTTGTATTGTGAATGTAAAATGAATATGAATTATTGTGAATGTAAAACAAATTAAAACTGTTAAAAAAAAATGAATGTGAACATCTTGTTTTGTTAACTCTTATTTGACCTGAACATCATTTTTTTTCTTTAGTGATTTTTCTTGGCATTTTTTCAAGAATGGTTATGCTTTCTGAATTGCTCAATAGGAAAATTCCTCTATAATTCACATGCTTCATCTTTTTTTTTATTTTCTTTTTATAATTCTCACACTTTTTTTAAAAATTAGTACAGCAACAGTTCTACTCTAGTTATTTGGAATTTGCCCTTCTGTATTATATAATAACACCAATATATCATTATACTCTGGCTGTCTTTTCATATTCAGATTTCTGAGGCCTTTTTCTGCCTCTAGTGTTGAAATATATACTCTTGATTGCATTCCCCTTGGATAGTTTTCTATTACTGTTTCATTGTGTAATATTTCATTAAACTTTTTTCAAAGTAATTATTCCAGAGATTTCAAATATTCTTGTTTAGTTTTATGTAGTTCTGAGTGGCTGAGTTCCCACTTATTGTAGGCTGTCATGTGGCTTGAATTAAAATTTCATGTTTGGTCTCTAGAGTAGTAGGGTTTACAGATTACCTAAAAATAAATAAATAAATCACCATTATGATTCTTGATTCTCTTTGTTCCACTTTTAAGGTTTCTTAGTAGCTTCCAGAATATTTTTTCACCTGCACGATAAAGATCCTTTTCTGGCTTTTCAAAATTGTCCTGTCATTTTTGTTTATCTAAGAGCATATGCTGATTTGCTAACCAAGAACTTGATGATTTTTTCCCCTTTTCATGAAGATTTTTGTCATACGTCTACAGTACAGTTCTGATTTTTCTGTCCTTGCAGACAACTTCACCACATCCTTCCTTGGCTTAGTCAAGTTTTCTTCAAAATTTTTCAGGTTTGAATGTTTTCAACCCCTTTTTTTTTCCTATTAATATTTGTGTTTGAGGATTTAGTTCACATCTGATAGTTATTCAGTTTGATTATTTTCAAAACTTTAGCTTTTTAGTTTTAGTGATGTTAGTGTTTATCCTTATCAACAATAAGTGGTGGTCATTTCTGTTTTTTCAAATCTACCTTACATTCAATTTGAAGATATCACCGGTGATGTAATTGATAAGATTTTTCTTGTTTCATGTGTTCTCTCCATGTAGAATAATTTCATGTCAAAATATGGTGTTATGATGTCCAGTTGCCTGAGCAAAAAAAAAAAAAAAAAAAAAAAAAAAAAAAAAAAAAAAAAAAAAAATGCCGATAGTGCTATTTATGATGCTACGTGTACTGTCTTTATTTCTGGTCAGAATCTTGTAATATTTAATCTTGTGTGAGTTTTTTAAATTAATAATTAGTAGGAATGTGGTTCTAATTAGTGCATAACTATGTACACAATTAGAATGCTTATTTTATACTTATATACAATTTGATATGAAAAATTTCATTCAATATTTTGACAGAATACAGCATGGAAGACTGTTGCATAAATTGGAGCACATGGATTTGGATTATAACATATTATTGTGGATAAGAGGATGTCTGACTGACAGATATCAAAAAGTTGTATATTGAGGGGGATGTGAGTCTGCAAGATTAAAGATAACCAGTGGTGTACTACAAGGATCAGTCATTGGTCCACTGTTATTCAGTCTGTACATTAATGACATTTGGAAGGATTTGACAGGTGACATACAGCTATTTACTGATGATGCAAAGCTAGGTAGGTAGGGTAATCAGTAATGCAGCTGATATGCAGTACTTCCAGAATGATAGAATGGACTGAAATTGTGGGCATGAGAAAATGAATGTCAGTTTATTGTGTGATTAGATATCCAATGTTATATTATATTGGTGGGATCAGGCTAGAAGAAACTGATTAGGCTAGGGATCTGTTTTACTAAATTGGAAGTTGAAGTTCAAGGGCCATACAGCAGAGATTGCAAATACAACTCAAAAGATAATTGCAATGCTGAAATGAACTTTGACATGTAAAGATAAGGATGTCATTTTACCTCTTTACAAGGCCTTGATTCCAAGATCTCACTTGGACTGTTGTGTGCAGGTCTGGTCTCTTGGTCTGTTGTGATTCTGATTCAGTGGAGAGAGTGTAAAAAATGTTATCAGGATTGTAGAATACTGATTATGAAGACAGATTGAGAATTTGTAGACTGCAGATGCTAGCAAACAGGAGAAAGAGGGGGTGATATGATTGAGACTTACAAATTTCTGAAAGGGTCATACAGGATTTCAGTTGATGGAATTTTTCATTTTATGTAGGGTTAGAATATGTCAGAAAAGTTGTTGATCAGGCAAATTGAGGTTTATGAGTTATTCAATGCAAACAGAATTTCAAATGAGTGAATAAATGAAATGATGCAGTAGGGAGTGATGCATACCAGGAGGAATGCCAGCAAGAATGGAGGTGCTGGTGTACAAGATAGTGAGAGAAGTGTGTAAAAAGTAATATGAAAGCAGTAGAAAAATAAAGAGTTCAGTACAATTATTGAAAATTTTGAGGCTTTGATGATTACTTCACAACAGCGCATGAAGGAGTAGAAAAGTGCTTGGCAAATAGCAGGAACGGTAAGAAAGGAAATGAAGCACATGAAGAAATAAAAGAAAATATAGAAATGAGCGATAAAGTATGGTGATCTCATGATTACAGGTTTTCTGGTTGAAACAAATAAAAGCTTGTTTTCTGGAGATGTGACTGAGACTATGTATAAGCAAGTAGAATGAGTGGAGGTGATTGTCTTGGTCAGAACAAATGACTAGAAAGAAGTTTCATATGTGAGAAGATATGAAAGGGTTGAGTAAGGTGAAAAAGAAGAGCAAAACAATCAAAATTGTAGTCTGTTACTGTTGTGATAGGCATTAGCTGTGGTGGAGAGCTATGAATGCAAATGATTCAGTGAGTAATTGTGTAGAAGAAATGGTGTGCATCTTGTTGATATGGGGAGTGATTTGCTTTTGATGGTTGAAAAGATTTTTACTTGCAGGATGGATTATATTTGAATGGATTTGGTATTATTATTGAAAGAGTGGAGTCAGGAATGCTGTTCATGCAATCATGCAACTAGTTAAATTCTTCTTCTTTAACCATAGTCTGTGTAGACTGCTGAGGCATTATCAAGGTGACAGCCCTGGCATAGTCTCTCCAGGTGTTTTTGTCCTGGAATCTCCTTAACAAGGTGGAGAATAAAGAATTACTTCATTTTCTAGTATTATCTATTCAAGTGATTCTAGGTTGCTCTGGTGTTTTTCTACCAGAAGTCACAAGCCCTCTAGTACTATTTTAGTTAAACTATTAAATCTAGCATGTAACCCAACCACATGAGCTAATTTTGACTTATTTTAGTAATGATGTTTTCTTGTCTACTGGCAATGGAGTGGATTTTCATTCTAACCTCATTTGTTGTGTGCCATGTGTGGTATCTTCAAAACTTTTCTATAGCACTTCATCTTGAAGGGCAGTAACATTTTCTCATCTTCCTTTAGCAATGTCCAACTCTCACATTTGTATAGTAAGAATTAACTAGGGTGTCAAGGTAGAGTCTTGTAGTTAGCTTTATTTTATTGGCTTTCCAAAGTGGTGCTGTAACCTCTGAAGGGCAACAGTTGAAATTATGAACCCACATCTAATTAAATTAAGAGGTCATAATTAGTATGATAATATATTAAAGATAACCCTAGAAGTGATGGACTAGTTTTGGCAAGAAAAACAAGTGAAAATGAGAAATTTTGATCAAGAACTCTAGAATGTTGGTGAGGAATTGGGTAACAGAATCAACTCCAGCTTTGAACTAGTCATATTTCTAATAGTTACCAGAATATTTACACAGAACATATACACTAATGCTGGAAACAATGCGAATAAAGTAGAAGAGTTTGTTAGCATTAGTAGATGTAGTGGAGCCAAAAATTATTGGCATTAGTGAGACCCATACCAAGAAGAGATATCTTATCCATCCTTTCAGTATATTCAGAAAGGATGGATAAGATAGGAAGGATAAGGGAGTATTGCTAATAATTACAGAGCAGTTAAGTCCAACCAGAGTAGAGTAGAAATCTCCACTGGAATTGGGTAGCATGATTATGTAACATAAGCAATTGGTTTGAGACTGTTTGGTGTGAGAGAGTTTAACAGAACAAAATATAACTTTGGCTACTGCTACAGACCAAGATGATCTGAAGAGGAATATGAACTGCATAGATGGATGTTAAATCCTATGGGACTATCATTTTTTGTGATTTCAACTATGTGAATGGACTAGAGAAAGGAATGCATGCAAGATGAGGAAAAGAGACTGTATAGAATTACTGGAGTGGAGGTATAACTACCAATGTTCTTCTATTGCATTATTTCTATCTCCAGCCTTGTATAAAAGAATTATCTTGCTCTCTTTCCACTCATTAAGAATCAAGCATATGCTGAAATTAAATTGAACAACCAGGTTAAGCGGAGTGCCTAATCTTACACCTTCCCATGCTGAAATCTCATTCATTTCCACTGCTGTACTCATCGCCTGTATGCTTTCATTTCCCCCCTCCTCCTCCTGTTTGGCATCTGGAGAGCTAATAGATCTTTTACTTGCAGCAGTGCAGTAAAAGAATATTGGATATAGTAGCAATGTCTGAGAATCTCTCTCTATAAAATGAGATGACTGTTAATGCTTCCAGTTGGTGAGAAATGATCAGTTTTGACAATTCTTGCAAAAGTTTTGACTAAGAGGGAACATATGTGGAACTTAGGTGCCCATCAACGTTCCCTCCAAGCTGCACTGGTGTGTAGCCATGCAGTGACTGCGATGCTCCTGCACACACACACACACACACACACACACACACACACACACACACACACACACACACACACTGAATTGTTGCCATGAAGCTAAAATTTTCTTTTAAAAGCACTACTTTTTGTATATTACAAGAAAAAACTTTAAAGTTTTTTAACTTAAACTTAAAATATTAGGCTTTTAACATTCCTTTTAAGTGCAAGGGCCAGTCAAAAGTTAATAGTGACATTACTGTTCATGTCAACTAGGTATCAACTGTATTTAAATGAAATACAGTTGGTACTTTTTGCTAATATTATTGACAAGTAGGTAATTATGTGTTTCCAACAGTGCTAATAATCTCTGTAATAGTTATACTTTTATATATTTTGAATTACTATTATGAAAGTTTCTTATGAAATTTTTTATGACAGTAAATAATTATGGTAAAATAATTACCATAATTATTTAAAAAATTTATAAATTTTTAATTTTCAGTGTAACCAAAGAGCTGAGCTTTTATCCTGGGCAAATGGAGATCTTTTGCAACAGTGTATTTTAAGAGCTCATACTCGTGCTGTAAGGTAAAAACATTTTAAATTAACCTCAATACACTTAGTGAACCTTCTCTGTATTTTTTTCATTAAACCAGTAATTCACTGTGCTTTACTAGTTGTTGTTCCAATATTTAATGGAATGACAACTAGTATGTGGCAATATATATATATCATGATTAGATATAGTATTTAGTACTAAACATGAAGATGAACTTCCAGAATGGCAAGGGATTTGGAATTTTCTTGTATTACTTTATAACTGATGCAAGCACATTTCAAAATAGGAAATTGGACGGTAAGACTTAGTTGTGCCAATGGTCTCACAGAACAATCAACTGAGGAAGTAATAATAGTAGCAGTGCAGGAATTTGAGTCATTAGGGAAGATAGCAAATATAATGACAAAGGAAAAATTGTTCAAGAGCTAAACAGCAGAGTAGAAAATTAATACAAGACATATAAAAATATTTTGGGAAAATTTAGAAAAAGAGTAGAGCCAAACCTAATAAGTAAACCAAAAGCAATAAGTACTTGTTGGATTTCTGTTCAGAACATGGACTAGCCATTATTAATATCATCTACTAACATAAAAATCTGCATACATACACATGGAGAGAATATGTAAGAAATGTCTTATTGATTATGATATTACTGATATTAAATGATATCTTCAAACTGGTTCAGGATACATAGATTTGAATGGATAAAAATGAGTATCATGTTAAAAAGAAAAATATGTATGACAGTTTAAAGAATTAAAGTTGAGCAGCATTCTGAGATGAATTGTAGATGCGAATATTATTGTAGAAAAATGAGTTGGAATCCAAAAACCAAACTTTGGAGACTCATAGGGAGGTGTGTAGCAAAGTTGTTTGCAAGGATAGAAAAGTCTGAATTTTGGGATGAATGAACTCAAGAACTTAGAGACAGTCATGGAAAAGAAGAATATAAAGAAGGAAAGAAGAAGAAAACCAAAAGTTCTTAGCAAGCAAGTCATCAGATACTCCAAGGAATACAGAGAAAACTGTAAGAAAGTTAAACTGTGTATAAAAGTAGCAAGACATAAGAATATAGAAGATAAATATCAAAGTGACAAAAATGTTCTGGAGGCTATCAAAAAAAAAAGTTTAGAAATGGAAGAAAGAGGACTGTACAAGAAAGCAGAGATGATAAAGGTGGCATTATAACTGAAGATATTCCCAATCTAAGTTATTCTTAATGAGAAATTATGTACGTTTTTGTCCTTGACTCAAGCACAAGCAGTGAAGTAACTGCAGAACTAAGTTACCTATATATGGAGGCTGGTAACCTTCCATCACATTTCTCCAGTATTATCCCATAATGCATAGCATGCTCCTTTTTTGAAGTATATTGCCAGTGCATTATCAGTAAGACTCTGAAGATATTGAGAGCTGAATAAGAGGTAAAAGTTATATTTCCATATACAAGAATGAAAATGGTTTGTCACCATATTAAAATACTGTGGATGAGAGAGAGAGAGAGAACATTATTTTTCATTTAGTTACAAAGTAAATTATACTTCTTCCTTTCCAGCTTTTAGGCCAAGTGGCCTGTTCCGGACTCAATTCCATCTTTTTAAGTCTTCCTCGGCATCGGGTACCTTTTGGATGATAATTTAGAATTTGATTAGGTATTCTGTTTCTATTCATTCTGAGTATGTGTGCTTTGTAAATTATACTTAAGAAGAAATTATATTCTTGGATTGTGGAGTGGCTTCTATCATTCATTGATAGAAGCCACTCTCTATCTTGACATGCCTTGCTCGGTCTAGACCTTTTGCATAATATATGGCAATGTACACACATCTCAAAAGAAGTGTGCTGTTGTATATTAGTAATAGCAAATTTACTGTATTTGCTTATGCTTTGGTGAAGGATTAGAAGAAGAATAAAATTTCTTGTTATATATTGTAATCTTGCTATAAACACTCTTGATGTGTGGAATAAGTACTTAGAAAGATTATTAAATGAGATGAGGTAATAAAACAGTGGGAGAAAGTATGCAGGAGAAATGCAATCAGAAGAGTATACAGCTTGAGGTAGAAAAGTCATTGGAATTGTGAAATACAGAAAAGCAGATGATATTTGGCCAGAAATGCTTGTATACGATGATATAGAAGTTTTATAGTGGCTACATTGTAGAATTCAGAGGGCCTAGTCAGGAAGTCAAATGCCAGATGATAGAGGTGCCTGCAGTAGTAGTCTATAAAAAAAGAGAAAAACCCTGCTGAGTGTTTTTGCAAGTAAGATTTATGCAAGCACATTTTAGAAGGGGCTAGAATTGTGGAAGGGGCAACTTTGAAGAAAGAACAAGCCATTCAGGCCAAATAAAGATTGTTGGAATGTGACTTTTACTTTAAGACAAATAGTTCAAGAAATTATAGATTATGGGAATATAACAAGGAGCTGCATTTAAGTTTGATGCATCTGCAAAAAACGCACATGATGAAACCAAGAGAAAAGCTGTTCAAAATTCCACAGTTATAAATGGGAATTCCACAGTAGTAAATGGGACATTATGCAAAGCAATATATAAGCTTATACTTAAGGGATAAATCAGCAGTTATGATTGAAGGCTGTACACAGCAAGAATATTTGATGTAAAATTAGGTGTAAGAAAAGGGTGCCCGCTTATTCATCCTCTTTATGGATAGCATTATGAAGGAAAGTGGCATTAAATCTGATACCAGAATTAGAGATTTTAATCTCAGCTCTTTACTTTATGCAGATGATGTTAAATTTGTTGATGTGAAGTTAATAATGTAAACTTTCATGTAGTACCATCATACATCCCTTGCACACCAAGAATTTTGATGTATTTAATACACTTTAACTCATTTGAATGACTGCTGTAACAAATGTAAGAAAATCTGCAGTAAAAAAGACAGACACTATGAAAATAGAGGCGCATTCTTAATGGATATCTAAAGAAAGTAAAATATTTCAGCTATTTAGGCACAATTTTTAGCGAGGATCAAATGATAAAGCTGATATGCTGAGGAGTTAGTTGAATAAATTTGTGTGGGTTAGAAATCAGAGTTCAGCAGTTTTTCAAATTGTGGGCCATGACCCACACTTTGAAAAACTGCAGACAGTGAAATCAATTTAACAGGTTGTGACCCACTAAATTGATTTCACGGTCATGCCAAGTGGTGTCATGTCCCTAGTTTCTTTTCAAGAGGGAACTTAGTCCCTCTTGAAAAGAAACTAGGGATATGACACCTTAGGTTCCTTTTTCATTGAGCAGACACATCTTTACAAAGTTTTAAATATATAAGGAATGCTAGTTGGAATGTTTTCAATTAAATTTTAATGTAAAATTATCCTTATTGATAATGTATACCGTCTGTAGGAGAGGAGTTGTTTATTATTATGCAGAGTCAGTTTGTTTTCATTCCAGTTTTTTTGTCTCCTATTTACACTAATTATTGTTACATACTCTAATTGTGTCTGTACTATATTTAGTGGTACAATAAAGTACTTGTCTTTTTTTGCATTTGCAGTGGTGTCTGTAGGGGATATTTATCACTATACAGGGACATTTTCATTCATCTTCTGAAAGAATAGGCATGTAGTGACAGAATGCTGTTCATTCAAATTAATAAAAATGAATCCTTCTATGTTTTATGGCAAGCACATCTGTGATATTAAATAAAATATTTTCTTTCTTCTTTTGTTTATTTTGAATTTTTTTTTCCTCCCTATGTTATATTTAAATGTTAATAAAATTGATGTTTAATAATTACCTTGTTTCTGTTTATACTTTATTATGTGTTGTAGTAAGGACACATTGCTTGTGAAAATTTTGTTTTTTGTTACACTTTAGTGTATACACACACACTGCTTAGAAAGAAGTTAACGGACACCATAGTGTAAGGAACAAGCAGCCATGGTGTGCAGCTTAATAAGATGTAGAACCTCCTTTCACTGTGATGACTGCAATAATCCTAAGGGGCATACTTTCCATAAGCATACAATAGCAATCAGTGGGAATTTTGGACCATTCTTCCTTTAGTCATGTAATGAGATCCTGGACTGTTTTGGGGTTGGGGGGGGGGTGGATGTCCCTTGACCTTGCCTGATGCTCCTATTCATCCCACAGATGTTCAGTAGGGTTGAGATCAGGACTCTGTGGAAGCCAGTTAAGTGTGGTGACATTAATGATCACAAGCCATGCAGTTACAGCAGCAGCCTTATGGCACAGTGCATTGTCTTGCTGAAAGAGACAATAGTCAGTTCTGCAGAAAGTAGAAGGAAATTACATTGTGAAGGATGTTCAGATACCTCCTTGGAGTTCAGTGTTTGTGGCACTACAAACAGAAGGCCAAGACCAAACCAGGAAAAATAGGACCATACCATCACACTGCCATTTCCGAATTTCATAGTTTGGGCTAGGTGCTCTGGTAAGAGATGTTCACCAGGCGTCTGCTACACCCACACCCATTCATCTGCTTGGTAGAGGGATTTGTCGCTCTGTAACACATCTTTCGAAGCGTCCATGTCCCCCTATACATGCATCTTTGCACCACTGAAAATGCTGCATGTTGGTTCAGGTAATGTGGGGCTTGCATATTGTGGTCCTACCTCAATATGCAAGCTCATTGAGGTAGGACCACATTGACACAATGCACCTTGTCCATGGGGATGTCTGTTGACTTCTTTCCAAGTTGTGTGTGTGTGTGTGTGTGTATGTGTTTTGCAATTCTCCGTGATGAAGATAGCTGACTAAAGTTAGTGCAACATGAGGGCAATTAATGGAAAAGGTGGGTGGAGTAAGTTACATGCATTTCACCATCTTCCAATTTTGGTTAGCATAAGAGTGTAGTGTCTGATATCAGACACTACACTCTTATAGTGTCTGATATCAGCTTAATACCTGATATGAACCACAGCATATTAAACTGACTTTTTGGAAGGCAGCAAAGTGCTTGGAAATTGTTCTACTGTTTCCATGAGTTGACTGTTATTGTACAATCTCAGTTCCCTTGAAGTATCACTTCTCAGCCTTATATATATTGTGTGTGTGTGTGCTGGGTCGTAAATTGTATTTATCGTGGGTCATGGGCAGAAAAGTTTGAAAAACACTGACAAATTGATCAAAAATTTAATTATAGATATGATAAACTATGCTTTCCAAAAAGTTATATTCTTGTTTAATTTTTTATCCAAGTATAAGCAAACAAAGTTTGTGAATGAAGTATCTTCATGACTGGGCTACTTGTATATAGAGGCTGATAACTTCACATCAGTTGTCATATCCCATTATGAGATAAAAAGGTGATACTCCTTTTTTACTGTTTGTATGTAGGAATACCTTGATATCCTGCTTGGTTTGCTACCCCCCCCCTCCACAAAACAAAGTAGTCTAGTCATGAAGATACTTCACATGCAATGGAATTATACTTGGATAAAGAGTTTAACAAGAATATAATTTGCTTTATAACCAAGTGAAAAAAACTTTCCACAGATATGATAGTTCTGAGAAAAATTAGAATAGAACTTGATGTTGTTAGTATTAAAGAATGTGCAATCAGAGCTAAACTAAGTTGGTATGGTAACTTAAACAGAACAGGAAGGAAAAGTTAGCAGAACAGGTTTCTGATATCAGGATGGCAGGCGAAAGGAAGACAAAGATTGAGGTGAATTGATGTTTTATTAGTAGTGCTGTAGACAAATAACAGATTAATTTGGATGAAAATGGTTAATGGAAAGCTAATAATATTATTGGCTTAAACATGTAATTCTGTAATTATTTCCCATATGCCCTTTTGGCATATATATCAGGAACTTGATAAGTAGGTATACCAAGGGGGAAAAAACTGTTAAAAATATTAATTATATGGTGTATGTGAACATATTTATATAGGAGTTGCTCACTTGTTTGTTATAGCTTGTTTGAAATAGTTTGTTATAGCTGTTGTTATTGCAGAGTGTCAGTGACATCATGACACCAGAACAAGATGTGAATTTTGGGAGTAAAAGATTATAAAAACAATTTAATAATTTTACAAATGATTTTTTATCGAATTTGTTTACAAATAAAAAAAATCCAGATTTTTAGTGCAAAAAAGAAACAAATGCCATTTATGTATATACATGCAAAAACAAAATTTTATTTATGCTATCATCAATTTCCTGATATGTTATCCTCATATCCAAGAGGTTTGCAGGATACTATGATAGAACTGCATGATTAACTTTACATTATTATCCTGTCAACAGCTTTTCTCCAAATTAGTTGATCACTTGTTAGCACCCCAATGTTGTCAGACCTTATATTTTAGTGTTCTAAGGATCTTCTTGCTGTATCAGTCCACCCTTAGATATTGGTTTGATATTTCCAATTCTAGTATCAGGTGTAATGTCACTTTCTTTCTTTCTTAATGTGGTCTATATAGATGATGAATAAGAGTGGAGTGGCATCTTTATTCCACACCTGACTTATAACGTAAATATATTGCTCTGTATAATGTTCTATTTATTCCATGTAATTGTGGTGTTCAGAACAGTTTTTCACCTTAACACCTTGTTATTTGCTCTTTCCAGATCAATAAACTTAACTACAGATCCTTCTTATATTCCACGATTTCTCAACTGTGTCGTGAAGTGCAAATCTGACCCTGATAAACTTCTATCTGGCATGAACCTGCTTGTCCTTCTCCAAGTTTCTCTTTTGCTCCCCCCCCCCAAGTATGCTTGTATAAATCTTATCTGGAACACTCTGCAGAACTTAATTTCTCTGTAATTCTCATATTCAGTTTTATTTCCTTATACAAGCTAAATTTACTTAGTCACCTGGAATTCAACTTTCTTACCTTATGCTGTGTAGCTGATGTAAAAATTTCATATCTCTGTATTTTGTGCATTTCTTGTCCAATGTCATCTACTTCAGCTGCCTTTCCACATTTCATGTTTTTGATGGCTTTTTCTACCTCAACTATTGATATGAATTCCTGATTGATTGTATTCCTCTTGAGTGGTAATATTTTTTACCACTATTCTGTCACTGCTTGTTTCATCTAAATCTTTTAAAATAATTACTCCAGATATCCAGAATATCTTTAGTTTCATTTTTCATGTCACTTTCATTACCTTTAATTCCTTTTACTATTTCTTCCATTTCTAAGCTGCTTCAGTAGCAGAACATTTTGCTACTTTTCTGATATTATTATTATAGCAATCTCCATTGAGTTGGCAGACTTGCGGGAGGCCCATTTAACTAGCAACATATCTGTCGCAATGAACCTTGAAATTATTTATACTCCTTGCATTCACAATGCAATTCACTTACTCATCACATTAAAAAATTTGCTCTTTACACACTTCTTCACCACATCTACACAGTTTCCTGGAATGGACTTTCATTCTTCCTTTCCCCTACCTTTTATAATTCCTTTCACATTAATCTGATAATATCCCTTCACTAATGTTAAGATCGAGTCTCCATAGCTCAGTCGATATAGATGAAGCCCTTTGGTCGGAAAGACCTGGGTTCGAATCCCGTCAGTGACACGAGGAACCTTTATTGGTCTCTTTCGACAAAAGTGGGTTAGCCAGTCTCATATGGAGGTAGGGGGTTTTTTCACCCGGAAACTCGGGCTTTTTCATCCCCAAGAACAGGCAAACCAGCCTCGTGAGCACACACACCAGGAGGCATGGAGCTAACCACCTTATCCTCGAGTTATGTTTGCAAAGTTCAAGTATAGTTGGAAGGTCTTGGGTGCTTAAGTGCCCGTTAAGACCACTGATGATGATTATGATAATGCTAAGATCTGTCATGCTGCCTCTTTTCTTATCTGCCAATCTCTGCAGTCTACATTCTGTCAACTGCTTTGCATAACTATCATTCCAGAGTCTTGATATTGTTTTGATCATAAATCTCTTTTGTTTCCACATCACAATGAAGATATCTGATGGCACATTGCACAGGCACAATGCATCCTTAGAATTTTAGTCCACTTTCAACCATTTCTCTGAGATCCTGCATCTTGTCCATTTCTTGAAGCACAGCATACACAATATGCAGCTTTATATATCTGCACCTTGCATTTATTAATATTAAAACTACAACTCCACTCATTTGTTCAAGCCAAACTATTTTCAATTTTATCCTGCTTAAAACTAAGTGATGATTATCTCCAGTTTCCCATCTCAAATCTTCCTGTAGGGAATTAACATCAGCAGTGCTCCTTATAATTCTTTTAACTTTGCATTGTCAGCAAACATTTATCTTCTGTATGCTTACCAGTCTTCCCTGTTTTTTACACATAGATCAGCTTTCTTACTTTTATTCTGTATTCTCTTAAGATATCTGCAAACTTGTTATGAATGTTTGATATGCTTTCTTCTTACATTCACCATGATGTTTTTATTTATTTTTAATCTTTTTTTATCCTTGTAGACATTTTTCTATCCTTGTAGACAACTTTCACTATATGCTTCCTTAGCTGAATCAATGTTTTCTTCAGTTTGCCACTGACATTTCAAAGTTTGGTTCTTGTTTTTGATTTTTTTTTCTTGAATAGTAATTGTATTGGTGAGTCTACATCTTACCTGTAAAAGTTGCTCAACTTTAATTCTTTTAAAATTTTTCTTGCATATTTTTCTTTTCAATATGATTTTCAATTTTATCCTACTTAAAACTAAGTGATAATCATCTCCAGTTTCAGATCCTCTGTATATTCTTATATCCTGAAACAGTCTGAAGATATCACTGTCAGTGGTTTTCAAAAAGGATGAGATATTGATGAAGTCCAGTGACAATTGACTAAGGTGGCCTCTGGTCTCTGGAATGTTGAGTATGAAGACAAGTTAATGAAATTCAAATTGCAGAGACTAGAGGATAGGAGAACAGGAGATATGATTGAGACATAAGTTATTAAGGGCTGTTACCAGATTAATGTGGATGATGTTTTACATAGAATGGGGGGAAAACAAAGCAAAAACAAGAGATCATTCACGGAAACTGTACAAGGAGGGCATCAGCAAGGGGGTAAGGAGCAGATTTTTTGCATGGGAGTGGTGGGTGATTGGAATGCATTGCCTGAGAGTGTGGATGCAGAAACAGTGAATATATTTAATGCACAGTATGATGAACTGTGTTTATAATAGTGGGACCTCCTGCAGTGAGTCACTTGACTCCATGGAGGTCTGGTGGTAATAAATTAATGATATGGTCAATGATAAGTCTATATGTCTTTTACAATAGAGTAACAATAGTAGTGGATGAGGGTAAGGCATACACTGTCATTTTTTCCCCTCTCTCTCCAAGGCATTTGGCAGGGTGCCAAATATACATGACAAATTTATTTTTAAGTTGCCTCATGTGTTTGAGTTGCAGGTTAGTGGATTAGATTAGTGATTGGCTCTCTGATTGATATCAGAGTTGTATATGAGGGAGCAGTATCAGGGAGTAGGAAGGTTACAAGTAGAGTTCCACATGGTTCAGTCCTGGGACCATTACTGCTCAATCTTTGTCAGTGATAGTCACATTACTACAGGGAGATGTTCAGTTGTTTGCAGGCGTGAAGCTTGGGAGAGTTATTAATAATAATGCTGATGTTTTGGCTATTCAAGAGGATTTGAATAAGCTGGAAAAGTGGACAAATGAATGAGAACATTAGTTTAATGGAACTAAATGTAAGGTTTTAAAATTTGGGATTCACAGATGGGTGCTTCATACTCACTTGGTAGAGTTATACTGGAAGAAGCAAGAGATCTTAGGGTGAACATGGTTAGAGATTTGAAGTTCCAAGGACATATTACAAAGATTGTGAAGGCATCTCAGAGAAGACAATATTGAGAACATTGACCATGAGAGATAAGTGTGCTGGTCCCATTGGATAAAGCTTTGATCAGACCACGTTTGGATTCTGTTCTCAGATCTGGTCACTGAGATTTGATGGGAATGAAGTAACCTTGGAAAGAGTACAGAGACTGATAACAGAAATGATATCAGGACTATACAATGTTGATTATGAGGAATGACTGAGGGCATGCAGACTGCAGAGTTTGGTGGATGGAAGGCAAAGGTGGGATATGATCAAGACATTTAAGCTGTTAAAAGACTTTAACAGCTTAAATGTCTTGTATCATATTCAAGCTATTATCGTATTAACACTGAGGAGATTTTTCGTGTGGTAGAATGAGGGAAAGGAGCAAGGGCAATGGGCCATTCCTGGCAGTTGCACAAGAAGGTGGTGAGTAAAATGGTAAGAAGGAAGCTTTTTGTATGGAGGAGTGGTAGGAGCATGGAATGCATTGTCTGAAAGGGTGGTAAACGTGCAGACTGTGGATCTGTTTAAGGAGTGGTTGATAGACTTTGTGTTGGCCAGTGTTGACCTCACACAATAAGTCTTGTGACTCCATGGGGATCAGGAAACTAATAATAATAATTAAGTTGTAAGTTTGCAGTCAGAATTAAAGCATATACTGGAGGATAATTCAGCTTTAAATCAGATATAAGCAAATTTCTTTTATTGTTGCTATTATATTTCTGTGGATAGCACTGTTGAAGAGAGCAATAAACTATCAAAATTGCTGATATTACACTCAGTTGTTCACTATGTAGATTTTTTCCTTTAAAAAAAAATTACATGTTTTTAACCTAAAAGGACCCAACTGTGCAAGAAAACAGAAAATTACAACAGCATTATAAGAAGTGAATATATTTTTCTGTTCAATTTTTATACTATGGAAATATATGGATAATGAAGGGTCATAGCTGTATAACTGAGAGGAGACCTCCACATAGCCTTTAAAGGAATGCGGAGAACCGACCAGGGCTTCTGACCTAATGTCCAATCCTCACCTTCTCGTGGTGCACCCTGTTGGGTATCTACTTTGATACTGAACGAACGAGGATGGGCTGGCAATTTGGGATTTAGCCGACCAAATTGTATTCTTATTGGTTAAACCAAAATAAAAAATGATGGTACAACATGACAAAATTTCATGCCGGCTGGGGCGTCGCCCGGTTAAACAAGGCCCCCGTTGTTTTCGCCAGGGAACCAGGGTGAACAGCGAAAAGTCAGCTACTGGAACAAATCTGAAAACAAACCCCAACTCAACATCACCAGAGTTGAAGATCGGTACTATCAACGTAAGAAGCCTGAATGGCAAAGAAATGGAGCTAGCTGAGGAATTAGATAAGTACCAGATCGACATAATAGGGGTGACTGAAACAAAAAAGACCAAAACTGGTGAGATCTTTCTGAGCAATAAATACAAAATGTTATATTCAGGCAATAACAATCAAGGAAAAGAAGGAGTAGCCATAGTATTCAACACAAAATACGAGGCTAATCTTCTTGAATGGCAGTCAGTCTCAAGTAGAGTAATGTGGGCAAATATGAGAATGGGGAACTGGACAATGAGACTTATTTGTGCCTATGGTCCCACAGAAGGTTCTACTAAGGTAGAAGTGGAAGAATTTTTTGAGGCTTTAGAAAAAGCAACTGACACAATGAAAAAGGAAAAGTTGGTCCTTGTTGGGGATCTAAATAGTAGAGTAGGAAATGATTGTGAGACATACAAAAATATTTTGGGAAAATTTGGAGAAAAGAGCAAAGCTAATAATAATGGCAAATATCTGTTGGATTTCTGCTCAGGACATGGACTGGTTATTACTAACACCATGTTCCAACATAAAAATGTGCACAAATTCACATGGAGAGAAGAGGCTAGGAATAAGAAAAGTCTCATTGACTATGTTATTGTTGATAGTGATGTTTTCTCCCTGGTGCAGGACACCAGAGTGTACAGAGGATTTGAAATTGGAAGTGATCACTATTTAGTCTTGAGCAGGATAAAATTGAATTTCATATTGAAAAGAATAACATGTAAGAAAGTTTTAAAGCGAATAAAAGTTGAGCAGCTCTCAGATGTAAACTGTAGACTAAAATACAGAAATATTATTGAAAAGAAAATGAAAGAGTTTGAGAACAGGAATCAAACCTTGGAGATTCAGTGGCAAACTCTGAAGGAAACATTGATTGATTCTGCCAGAGAGGCATGTGGTGAGGTTGTGTGCAAAGATAAAAAAATCAGAACTCCCTGGTGGACACAGGAAGTCAAAGAGGCAGTAAAGGAAAAGAAGAAAGCATATCAAAAGTTCCTGGCAAATAAGTCAGCTTTTACTCTTACAGAATACAGAGACAAATGTAAGAAAGCTAAACAGTGTGTAAAACTAGCTAAACAAAAGTCATGGGAGGACTTTGGCAAGAATATAGAAAATAAATATCAAGAAGGTGGCAAAATATTCTGGAGGTTGTTGAAGAAGCTTAGGAATGGAGGAAAGAGTGCTGTAAAAGGAATTAGAGATGATAAAGGTGAAATGAAAACAGGAGAAAAAGATATCCTTGAAGTATGGAGTAATTACTTTGAAAAACTGCTAAATGAAACAAGCAGTGATGACAGCACAGTGATAAAAAACACTGACCAGGCATGCAGTCAGGAATACATATCCATACTTGAAGTAGAAAAAGCCATCAAAGGCTTGAAATGTGGAAAGGCAGCAGGAGTAGATGATATTCGACCAGAAATACTGAAGTATGGTGGTATAAGAGTCTTACAGTGGCTGCACTGCATAGTTCAGAAAGCCTGGACAGAGGGACGAATTCCCGATGATTGGAGTAGAGCTCTCATAGTACCCATATATAAAAAGGGAAATAAAACTGAATGTGAGAATTACAGAGGTATTTCCCTACTGAGTGTTCCTGGCAAGATCTATGCAAGTATACTTGAGAAACGGTTGAGAAGAATTGTGGAAGAAAAGCTTGGTGAAGAACAAGCTGGATTCAGGCCAAATAGAGGCTGCCAGGATCAGATCTTCACTTTACGACAAATAGTCGAGAAAGCATGGGAATATAACAAAGATCTGTATTTAAGTTTTGTCGATTTGGAAAAGGCATATGACAAGGTGCCAAGAGAGAAGCTATTCAATACGCTGCAGTTATATGGTGTCAATGGGGCATTATATCAAGCAATACTTAGTCTTTATCTGAGTTGTGAGTCAGCAGTTAGAATTGAAGGAAGTACAGGAAGATGGTTTAATGTTAAATCTGGTGTGAGACAAGGATGTACATTATCCCCTCTGTTATTCATTATCTATATGGATCACATTATGAAGGAATGTGGTATTAAACCTGATATCAAAATTGGAGATGTTAATGTCAGCTCTTTGCTTTATGCGGATGATGTTATACTTCTAAATAAATCCGCTACAAGTCTGCAAGATTCTCTGACTAAATTGAATAGCTGTTGTAATAGATATGGTATGAAGGTCAGCAATAAAAAGACAAAGACAATGAAAATAGGCAGAATCATTGAAAATGTCAACTGTGTTGTGAATGGAGAACCTGTGGAACAAGTAAAACATTTCAGCTACTTAGGCACAATTTTTACTGAAGATGGTAAACTAAATATAGAAATAGACAACAGAATCAGCAAAGCTGGTATCGTGGGAAGTCAATTGAATAAATTCATATGGAATAAGAAAGAAATTAGTCGGAACACTAAATTAGCTGTATACAAGACTGTGTTCAAACCAATTTTAACTTATGGATCTGAGAGCTGGGTCAGAAGTAAAACACTTGACCAAAGACTAGAGACCGCAGATATGAGAGTCCTGAGAAAGATTAGAGGCGTGAACAGATGGCATCAATGGCAATATCATATTAAAAATGAGGATATTAGGAAAGAACTTGACATTGTCAGCATCCAGGAATGTGTTAGCAGAGCTAATCTCAGATGGTATGGTCACTTAAATAGAATGGGATTGGAAAGATTAGCAAAACAAGTGTTCTCTGCCAGGTTGGCAGGAAAACGACCCAGAGGAAGACCAAGATATAGGTGGATTGATACGGTACAAAGTGCCTTAGACGATAGAAATATAAGATCTGATAATGTTGGAGTCTTGACAAGTAACAGACTGATTTGGAGGAAAATTGTAGATAGGAAGTTAGTAATGATGTAATTTTTTCATGTAGTACTGTCATATCCTGTACACCCCTTGAGGGTACATGGCAGGAATTTGATGATGATGATGATGAAATCAACAAGGCTGCTAGTAGCAGCAGTAGTTGGAGGAGGGGGGAGGGGGATTGAATAAATATATTTGGATCAAGGGGAAGAATCGTTGAACACCATGCCAAGAACTATACATGATAGTGTTAGAAATACAACAAATTAGTCATTGATTTCCTAAAAAATTAATATCAGATTAGATATTGATCATCAGTATGATTTTGCAGGAAAATTATGGGTATAGACTTCTGTTGTGGAACTATATTAAAAATGAAGTTATTAGAATTAGAGAATAACTTTACATATTAAAGAATATGTAAACAGCAAAGCTTATTGAAAGAGAGCGGCATAGTCGTTTAAGCAGAATAGGAGATTAAAGATTAGAAAATGAGGTTTTTGAAGCAAAAATATGTTGGAGAAAAGATCTAGAAGAATATTTATGATCCAGATTGATGGATACTGTTAGAAGTCTTATGAAACAAAGATAACACCTGACCATATTGCAGACCTAATAAATAATAGGATCATCACGAACCATGGTCTCACTGCCCATTGGTATCTGTCTCCTTCACTATCTTCTTCCACCTTTCTTTGTCCAGTGCACAGTGTCACAGTTTATTTATTTATTTGTATGGGGCTTCTTCCCCATTTCTCAACCATCCCTTAGTACTAGTTGAGCCCTCCCAACAAGGGAATTAATTATGTATTTTATGACTGTAAATCCATGTGTTCACGGACCAGTTTGCCTATTCTGAGGGTTGAAAAATCAAGTTTCCAGGTGGAAAAAACCCTCTACTTCCCTAATTGCTAACTCACCATTAGTCAAAAAGAGACCAGATAAAGGTTCCTCACGTCATGGATGAGAATCAAATCCAGGTCTTTCCAACCAAAGGGCTTTGTCTATACCGGCTGAGCTACGGAGGCTCGCAGTTTCTGTAAAACCATTCCACACCAGTCCTTTATGTCTTCTATCCATTCTCTGTATGGTCTTCCTCTTCAGTTTACACCATTCATATTACCAAACATGAATGTCTTTATCTTCCGGTCCTCACTCATTCTGCAGATGTGTCCAAATAATTGCAGCTTCCATTGTATAATATAATCTTCTGTATTAGATTCTCCTTTGGTTGTATCTTCTGATAGAATTTTTCATTTGTGATTTTCTGTATCCATCCTATTCTTAGAATCTTCCTGTAACAAGTTCTTTCAAATGCAAAAATTCTTTTTCTTGATTCCTTGTTTCCAGTACTCTTAGTTTTGTTTGCAGGCTGATCACTTTACTTTCCCAGATGTTATCCATGACCTTCAGATTTGTTCTTTCCTCTGCAATCCTGATCGTTATTTCTTTTTTACAGTCCAAATCATATGTCATTTTATTTCTCAAACATGTGAATTGTTCTACATTTTCTTTATCAGTTTCATCCACTTGTATCTTTTGTTTCATGTTCTTCTCACCAAATACCATTGTCTTTGTTTTTTCCAAGTTCATAACAAGTCTAAATCTCTTCCCTTCCTCATTTAACAGTTTCAATGTTTTTTCTTTCTAAATGCTTGGTGATATTGGGTCTCCCTGTCTAGTGCCTCTGCTTGTTCTAAACTATTTTGGGGAAATAACTGCTGCAACTGCATTCTTATCAACATCTTTTAATATAGCTATTAGTTTTCTATCAATTCCATAGGATTCTAGCACTGCTAATGTCACTTTCTGGTCGATACTGGCAAATGTCTTCTGAAAATCGACAAAGCAGGTATATGTGTGTGTGTGTGTATGCGTGTGTGTGTATGTATGTATATATATGTTTTTGTTTTTTCTCCCAGCTTTCTCTTCTAATAACCACATTGTCAAAATTTGTTGAATTGTAGTTCTATCTTTCCTAAGTCCTGCTTGCTCGTCTGCAAGGTATTATGCTTCCAATTGTGTTCTCAATTTTTCTATCAATATCATCATCATCACCTTACCAAGGTGACTCATCAAAGCAATTGTTCTGTAATTTTTACATTCTAGCTTATTTCCATTCTTGTATAATGTTACTAATATCGATTTCACCCACTCCCCTGACATTTTCACTTCTTTTCATACCATATTACATAGTTGGTGCATTTCTGTAACCATACTTTCACCACCATATTTAATCATTTCTCTAGTGATGTTATCCTTTCCAGGACTCTTGTTGTGTTTTAGCCATCCTATTGCTTTTTCTACCTCTCATCTTAAAATAAATGTTCATATCATACTCATAACCTGGTGGTGATTTCTGCTTCAATTCTTCAGTCAGTTTCCCAATGCTATCTAAATAGAGTTTTTCTTCATATAACTCACTACAGTATCTTGTCCACTGCTGTACAGTTTTATCTTTATTCATGAATACTTTGCCTTTTTCATCTTTAATTGTGGTCTGTTTTGGTTGCCACCCTCTATTAATGATTCTAATTTGTACAACTCCCTAGTTTTATGCTCTCCATAGTGCTGTTCTATATTATTGCATTGGACCTCTAACCGTTTCATCTTATCCATTCTGACTGGTTTTTTTCGCCTCATTACATTTCCTTCTGTATTGCTCCTCTATTTATTCTGATATATCCCTTCTTATCTTCAACATTCTCTTCTCCTGTACTAACTTCAGTATCTCTTGTCTAATTCACTTCTTTATCTTTTCTTCTTCTGGTACTGTTTCTTCAGCTGCATCTTCTATTGCCTTCATTACTCTTAGATTAGAATTTTTTTCTTTGTCCACACTTTAAGTTTCTCTTCTAACACTGTTCTATACCTTCTTCTCATTTCTGCTTCTTATTCTTGCTGTACCTCTTTGTTTCTGATGATGGGAGTTTATATTTTCTTTTTAATTTCAACTTGATGTTTGCAATCACTAAACTATGAACCAAATCTAAATCTGCTCCTTGAAAAGTTCGACACTGCTGTACTGATGTTATCCATCTTCTTTTAATCGTAATCATATCAATAATGTTCTTGGTTTTCCCATCATTTGATTGCCACATCCATTTTCTACACTCCTTTTGCTGGAATCTTGTGTTACAGATCATCTTTTATGGTCCACAGCAAATTCTAACATTTTTTTCCTCATTCATTTCTTTCTCCATATTTTTCCCATGACACTTTCCCAACCATCATTATCTATTCCGACTTTAGCATTCCAATCTCCTTCAATAATTAGTACATTTTGCTTTGGTATTGTTTCTATTGTTTCTGTCAGATCTTTGTAAAATAAATCAATATCCTCATCTGTGCTGTCAGATGTGGGTGCATATATCTGGACTGTTGATATATTAAATGGTTTTGCTTGAAATCTTGCTACTATGATTTGTTCAAATAATAGAATAGTTTGATATAAATAAATAATAGTTTGGAAATAAACTGTTGCTAGGAAACTGGTATCCTTTACACCACCCTTGAGGGTATGTATCAGGAAATGATTGAGATATGATAATGAATTAATCTGAGGAACAGTGAGAGGTGCATTTACCAAACATATATGCACTTTTCATTCGTATCCAGTGAGTTACATTGTATATGCCCTGCTTGTTTCTGGTAGTTGTGGAGAGGATTGAATCAGATCAAAATAATCAAGTGTTAAGATTCACTTTTGGAATAATAGGTAAACCTGCAAATAACAGACAGTGGAATGATTGGTTTGATTTTTGTGATGATCAGTAGGAGTTGATGTTGAGGTAGTAGATAACTTGCAGTAATCTAAATTGGAACAATTGATTTTTGATAGGTAGAGTTTGGAAAGATGGAGCAGGTAGAAATTTGTATATTAGAAGTTTGATTGCACGTAACTCACAATTTCCAATGAAATTGAAATCTATGTCATTATAAATAATAAATTAAATAAATTTTGCTTTTATTCATATTTTCTGCTTTATAAACATCTTATTGTTACAGATATGTTTAGTTTATATCCAATTTGAAGTAATTAAATTTTGATCTGTATATTTAAAGAATTCATATTTTTATATTAATATTTCAAAAATATTATAGTGATCTAAACTGGTCTGTGTTTGATCCTACCATATTGGCAACTGCATCCATTGATAATTTCGTTTATCTTTGGGATATAAGGTAAGTGTATATTTTATATATTATTATTTAAATTTTGAATGAGCTAGATTTTATTAGGATCACAATACACTATATATGCTCGGAATCCCTCGTGTGTGTGTGTGTGTGTGTCAGCAGTACCAACCTTAAAAGTGTGTTTTTTCCCCTGAACTGTAGTTAAATTGTATACATACAATTTAAGATCATTGTATACATACTCATAAGATCATTATTATTGAAGTGATCATCATTCCCTTCAATCTGTTCATATAGTTTGTTTTGAAAGGTAAAATATCCAGAGTGAATTATAAAATCAAGGTTGATCGATTGGTAGACCCCTGCTACTAATGGCTCACAAAAAAAGTTAAGCAAGTTTGAGCATGGCTAGTAGTTGGAAGGGGAAATCGTTCGATGCTGTTGGCACACTCTCCCTCGATGAATCTTTGGACTCCCTGGAGGTGTCACATAATGATAATAGTAAATCAAAAAGTTTAACTTTGTAATTCACTTTGGATATTTCTGGAGATTTTTGCTGCATTAGAATCTTTAGAATCTTGCTGTTATTTGTGTAATTGCTGTATCATTTCTATGGACTGAAGATGCCTGTCAAAACAAGGCAAAAATTTTACAGTTAAAGGTAATTTTTCTCTGAGTTTTCCACCTATTATTATTAATAGTGTGCCTACTTCATGATTCTCCAATGTTAAAATTGCTTTTGTCTTCTTTGTTTTGGTGACATCAATGATGTTATCGTGGAACTTCTTAATTTTTCTGCCACTTCTAGTTGTTTTCTGCAGATTTTTTTGCAGGAGCTTTTCCTGGCAATTCTCCAGTCAGAATTAACTTCTGCCATTTTGAACCATCAATTTCTTTTGGTTTAAGTTGACATAGAATGTATTGTTGCTATTGTTACAGTTTGCAAACATTTTTGAAATTTGTTTTCTAAGAAAGTTTAGTTTGTCACCATAAATTTTCTTAGTAATGAAATTGTTTCAATACCAAAATTTTTGCAACAGATGAGAAATATACTGATTAGTTTATTTATAATTCTTGTAGACAAGCTTATACATTAGTTATGCATTACTAAATCACTTAAGGAATTGACAACGTATATAAGAATATAAATTAAATAACACTTTAATAAATATTTCTGATATTTCAGCAACGTCACGTTGCCATCTTCAAAAGGAACTTACAAAAAAGGCACGTGCATGTAGGCACTACAACACGGTAACTGAGAATGAAGTGAGAAAGCTGTTGTTCTCCTAAAAGTCCTGATGGTGCTCCCTAGCGGGCTATGTAGGTGTTCTTGGCCATTGGGCTGAAGGTCTGCTGATGTAAGCCTCCCAAATTTGGGGCAGTCTCATGCAACCAAATTTGTTGAGGTTTGGAGAGTTTTTTAGGGCTGAGGCTGATTCCATGAATAGTCTTTCGAATTTGAACTTGCTACGGTGTATTATTGTAGCTTTCTTCCACTGTATTCTGTGGTGTGTATCCAGAGCATGGTCTGCAAGACCTGAGTGGCTGTACTTGTGGAACCAGATGTAGTCCTTATGTTCCGAAATTCTGATATTTGCTGTCCTGCCTGTTTGGCCAAAGTAAGACAGTTTACAGCTGCAAGGGACCTGGTATACACTAGGTAGGTCTAGAGCAGTGGTCTCCAAACTTTTCACCATGAGGGCCACGTTGGTGGGTACTTAAGCACTGTTCAGTGGGTCGTAATAAAAAAAACTCTAGAACTAGATATGAGTTTTATTGAAAGCAGATAAAAACTGATTACAGAGTATGTGAGATTAAATTATTGTATATATTAATGACAACGAACACTATCAGCAAATTCTCATATTTTTATCACAAATTATAATAAAACCATTAATGTGAATGATGTAACTGTGTTTGTGTTTTTAAAATCTTATTAAACTCGGGTTCAAATTTTGAAGTGCTAATTATAAGTATCGATTTCAAATGTTCATCAGATAAATTTGTCCTGTATTTTGACTTGATATATTTCATTCGGGAAAAAATTTACTGATACATTTTTGTTTGCAAAAATACATTGTCCCAAAAATAGAGATAAATTTACAAGCAAATTTCTTCAAATTTGCTTGTAAAATTTTGTAAAATTCGAATTTTTTTTTCCTTCGTTAGTCCATTTTAACCGACCTTTTACAGTTAGAAAGACCATAACTTGGATTACGGTTACTTTTTGCTATTCGGGAATATATTTTGAACACAACTTTAATTAATGCATTTGAAATCTATCAACACCCCATGTTTTTTTTTTTTCGGATTCTTATTGAAAAATTAGTCCAATTAGCAGGCCGGATAAAATCATATCGTGGGCTAATCCAAGCTAAATTTCCTCCCGATATATCAGCCCTATTTCAATTCACAATGAACTCAGGCTATTTCGTTTGGCAGGGAAAATTCTACAAACAAATAGAGGGGACAGCCATGGGTTCACCACTCTCCCCACCCTTGGCCAATTTCTTTATGGAGACCTTGGAAGAAAAAGCCTTAGCCTCTGCCCCACAAAATCCAACCATATGGCTTTGCTACGTTGATGATGTGTTTGCTATTTGGCCACATGGCTCTGATACACTCCTCTCCTTCTTAACACACTTAAACAACTAATACCCCAGAATCAAGTTCACTCTGGAAAAAGAGGAAAACAACAGCCTCCCTTTCCTAGACACACTAGTCACCCTGCCAACCTGATGGAACCTTGGTTTTCTCAGTTTATAGAAAACCCACCCATACAGGCAGGTACATTCACAACAATTCCCCCCCCCCCCTTTACAACAATATGGAGTGGTGAAAACACTATACAACAGGGCTAAACTAATCTGTTCAAATGACAAGGCCCTAAAAACTGAACTGAACCCCCCCCCCCCAATAAAATCCAAAAAAATATTGAAACCAACAAACCACAACCCTCTTCACAGCATGGATTACTCTAAATCCATCACCATTCCCTACATCCGAGGCTCCTCGGAAAAAATTAAAAATCTTAAAAAAAACATGACTTGACCTCCTGTTACAGACCATACAGAAAATTGGCATCTCTTATCCGCACCACTAAAGACTAACCAATTCCCCTAGACCTACCTGGTGTATACCAGGTCCCTTGCAGCTGTAAACTGTCTTACTTTGGCCAAACAGGCAGACGGCGAATATCAGAATTTCGGAACACAAGGACTACATCCGGTTTCACAAGTACAGCCACTCGGGTCTTGCAGACCATGCTCTGGATACACACCACAGAATACGGTGGAAGAAAGCTACAATAATACACCGTAGCAAGTTCAAATTCGAAAGACTATTCATGGAATCGACCTCAACCCTAAGAAACTCTCCAAACCTCAACAAATTTGGTTGCATGAGACTGCCCCAAATTTAGGAGGCTTACATCAGCAGACCTTTAGCCCAACGGCCAAGAACACCTACATAGCCCGCTAGGGGGCACCATCAGGACTTTTAGGAGAACAATAGCTTCCTCACTTCATTCTCAGTTACTGTGCTGTAGTGCCTATGTGCATGTGCCTTTTTTGTAAGTTCCTTTTGAGGATGGCAACGTGACATTGCTGAAATATCGGAAAATTTATTAAAGTGTTATTTAATTTATATTCTTATATACGTTGTCAATTCCTTAAGTGATTTAGTAGTAGTTTATTTATAGATACTTATATGGCTTACACATGTAGAAAAAAATAGAATTTTTTTTTCTACATGTAATTAAAATTCTATATTTTTTCTATGTGTATAATCTCTAAGTATCTAGAAACATGTCTAATACACATGTTCCTTTAAAACAACTTAAGGGAGTAATTGATATACTGATTAGTTACTTGTTGATTTTTTGTTGCAAAGTAACTGATTTTAAAAAAATGCTTTCCCAACTACAAAAATATTTTATACTTCTCAGATTTCTCTCAAAACAAAAAAAACATTTTTTTCATATTAAAAAAAAACGAAATTGACATTTTTAACAAATATTAAACAGAAATATCGATTTGTAAACATGTCAGCTTTTTAAAAAATTCCCTTTGCAACCAAATGTTGAATGTGTGTCCAGCTGGAATAATTAAATTACCAAAAAATATTCCAGTTTTAGTAGCACTTGTTTCAACTGAGGCAAAAATATTTTTTCTTTTAAATTTTGCTTTTTTTAAATGACAAAGTATTAAATTTGAGTATTCTGCATTTCAGATACCAAAATGCAGAATACTCAAACTGTGAAAGCAAAAAAAATTTATAACCAGCAGAAGGTTACTTTAGTGGAGAGAACGTAATTGGAATTGTTTGTGTTAAGCATGAATATGAATCTGTGTGTGTGTGGTATGAACATATTTTGCAACAAATACATTGCATAACTACAATAAAATATTTATGTTGTAGAAATTATATCTAAAAAAAAAAAGACAATCATTTATCTACATAGTGGAATTGAGCAAGAAAAAAAAAGGGAGGGAGGGAGACAAGTAATTTTGTTTTTCCTTTTGTTTAATAGCATCATTTTTTCCATTAAAAATGGCATTGAATTAATTTCAAGGCAAACTGTGGAAATAGTAAAAATAATTTCTACATTCCTTGGAGTATAAATAAGATCTTGTTCTATTGCACCAATTTGAATAACAAAATATGAGAAATGTTTTCAATAATAAATTCATTGATAAACAGTGCTACAAGATTTATATAAAATACTTAAATTAAAAATATTATCAGAATTTTTACACTAATCACAGAATAGATTTTGAGAAAAGAGATGTTGCACAGATTCAGTTTTATTTTATAACTAATTACTAATTAGAACAAAATTTGAAAACAATACAGGCATACCCTGGTAATATGACATATTAGATTCCAGACAACCTTTGTATAGCAAATAATTTTTTTCCACTTGTGGATGCATAGTATGGCTTAATGTTTTTAAGCAGTCACACATATATATATATATATATATATATACAGGGTGTTCGGGATAAATTTGACATATTTATAATTAATTATATTTTTCCGTAAGTTACATGTGTTAACACACACTTCTCTTCATTTAAAAGTTTGGACCCTTCTTCATTCATATACAAGATGTCAGAAAGGATGGATAGCTGGAACCCACCTGAATCATGGAAGAGAATAACTTGTATCATGATGATTCGTGCCCGCCATCAAAATAAGGATATTACGACTGCTGCCCAATGCTCCCTGAATACAGTAAAAACAATCAGGCATGAACTAGAGACTTGCAATGGTGACTACGAGGATTTAGCAAGAAGAAAGATCCCTAGCAGACGATCTGATTGCGTTCGTACAGCAGAATTCCTCGCAAATCTGCAGGAACAGGTGTTGAAGAACCCTGGCATTGGAATTCGGGCTTTGTTCGTGGAGTTGCTAACTGTAGTCAAGCCCTGGATAACAAGGGTAGCCAATGGTAGGCCGTATGTATGGCAGCAGGATTCGGCCCCTTGCCACACCTCTGGGAAAAGTCAAAAATGGTTGTCTGAAAATTTCTACAACTTCACCAGTCCAAATGTTTGGCCTCCAAACTCTCCAGACCTTAACCCCATGGATTATTTTGTATGGGGCGCAGTTGAAAAAGACACCAATCGCACTTCCAGTAATACAAAAGCCCAGTTAATGGATAAAATTAAAACAGTTTTTGCGGCCCTTCCCAGGGAGACTGTAGCATCAGCTTGTTCGAGGTTCCGAAGCAGAATTGAAGCTGTGATCGATGCTAATGGTGGTTATTTTGAGTAAATCTTGTTGATAGTATTGTAATTAACTCTGCCTGTAATGTTTTTTTGTCAATTCATTAAATTTAATAGATACAAAGAAGATTTTCTTTTTCCTTACGAAACTGTCAAATTTATCCCGAACACCCTGTATATATATATATGACCGCTTAAATGACTTAAATAAAGCATTTATTTACATCGGACATGTAATGCAAATATTAGAATAATTTTTACAAATGAAAAAGTTATTCTGAATAGCTTGGCTTATGGAAAAATGTCAGCTAGTTGTATCAGCAATTCTTTCAGTTTCGTCAATAAGATTCATGTTTATCGATAACTGTAGTACTAGCTAGTGTAGCACTTTTCACTTCACTTGAGAACTTAATCTTTGCTTTAAACAACTCTAACAATGGTTGCATAGTCGATAAATTTAGCCTGCAGCCTATCTCAATGTTTGTTGTCATCTTCACTAAATTTAATAATTTTAATATTAGCATGTAATGTAATAGATTTATGCATCTTCATCTTTTTTCACTGGAAGCAACAACATCCTTACTTTGAATTTTATATGTCATTATTAACAATAAAATAATAGTTATACACAGTTTATAATTCACAGTGAAACATCAAAACATAGAAGTAGGAACGATGTTGTGCTATGCATCAGTTGATTCATGGCTGCATCATGTCGCTAAAACCATTGTATGAGTGAATGCAGTGTTGTATACATGGTAATTTCTTATAATTAAAAAACATCACATGAGCGGATCATCGTAAAGTGAAGCATCACAAAGCGGGGTATTACTGTATTCATAGACCTATTGAAAAAGCATTTAATAGTTGAAAGAAACATGTTCAAAATCTTAGAACAAAGAAAGAAAGAGTGAAAAAACCCTAATTTACTTTTGGATAACTCAGATGATCTTCATTGATCCTTCTTATTTATATGAGAAATTATTAAATTTAGTAATTATGAATTCTAATATTATTAAATATTGATTGTATCCTGATTTCAAAAGTTTGGTAAATTCTTTTTAAATATATCAATGGCAACTGTCAAATTTCTATAATTTGTATGTTGTGTTTTGCAGTTGTATATTGGTTGCATCTCTTATAACAAATACATTTTCTCATGCTCTAAAGATGGTATATTACTTAGCTGAAGTTACATAAATACATAATTCATTTAATACTTGTATATTCTATAATTCTGTGCACTTCATTTTACATGATTTTTATTTATTATACCAGAGATCCTAGAAAGCCTACTATATCATTATCTGCAGTAGGTAAGTTATTATTATTTTTGTATTGCTGTAATAGTTATCAAGATTGCCAAATATGCAATAATTGCTATTTTTCCTTATTGAGACAAATTTCAGAAAATAATCAGTAAATAAGATTAGTTTGGCAATGATTTGGATGCTGAGGTACTCTAGTGGAAATAATTCTCCCCTTACCATTTTTTTTATTCTCATTCTATGTAATGAATTCTGGTAACTTTCTGTACTGAAAAGCTAATATTAGATTTTCAAGCTAATATTAGAATATCTTCTTTTAGATTGTTGGTTCGTAAATTGAATTTTCTGGAAATAAAAATAGGTCTGTTTATCATATTTTTGCTAGACAAGCGTTTACAATAAAAAGGAACACACAGTATTTTGGAATAACTGGTTTCATGATCAGAGTAATTATGAAAAACAAGGTTGGAATTGTATAAGGAATAACACACAATAAACTGTCCTGGGATAAGCCCTGCAACCAGAAATGTGATATCTCACTGGTTGAATTCATTTAGCTGATTGATAATAAAAGTTGGGAGGGTGAGTTGATGCAATCCCAGATTATAGTTACCCAAATTTTTGCAGTGGTTAATTATTAGTCATCATTAATCATTAGTTTGATTCAGGACTTTTGAAATCCTCTCGAATAAATGAATTTGCTGCTGCTGCAAAGGATTCTGTGACTAGTTTCAACACTAGTCTGGATTTGCAGGATATAGTAAATACAGCCATGTGTTCAATTTTATTTTCTGTTGAAGAGCCACAATCTTAGTCAAAATAAGAAAAATTGCATTTGTATGTTATTTGATATACAGTGGGAAGAGATAGCATAGGCTTTTTTCTTCTTGGTGTCTGGCAGAAAACTGAATAACTTGAATGTTTTAAAGGGCATAGATAACTGAAACGTTCTTGGTATTTTTGGAAAATCATTCTAAAATACCTTTTTATGTTTGTTGATTGGAGATTATATATGGTTATGATTTTTTGGATGGCACCCATTTTAGTTTATCATAGATTTGATTATATGGAGTTCTTGTTGTAAAGCTTTCTCTGGAGCAGATGGTGTAGACTATGCTTGGTAAGGTTTCCATGATCTCATATGCTTTATGAGAGATAATGTAACTGACTTTTTTCACTTGTGCAATCTGGTTCAAGAGATCAGGGACATTGTAGCAGAGAATCCATCTTTGCCGCCTCTATGCAATTTTCTAGGAATTTCCCCCCTGCCTCCCCATTTTTTTTTATGATAATCCCAGAAAGAAGAAACTTGTTAACATTGGATTTTATGCATTTCTTAGAGTATAAATCTTAAAAAGGAAGACTGTTACAGAAGGAATGAATGAAGAAAATGTGTTCTGCAAATTTAGAGTTGAACTGTGAAAGGAAGTTGAATAGCTCCTCCATGCATTTTTTGAAATGCATGGGGCAGCTAAATTTAAAAGGAAGTAGAGGAACTGTTAATGCTCATTCTGATGAATATCATCTATGGAAATATTTATAGAAAATGCAAACAGAAGAAGCTGAATGTCTCTGAAAGATAATGGAGTGAATTAGTGGGAGATGGCTAATTGCTCTATTGTGTACTGAGTCAAGTATTTTTAGGGAACTTAGGGGTATTACCCCAAATATGAGAACAGTATTCAGTTGTTGGTGTGATTTGTGATTGGTATAGAATTAATAGCTGTTCAGAGGTAAAAAAAAACATCTCAAGTGAAAGAGAAAATTTTTTGGGAGCTGAGGAGGTGATATTTGCAATGTCTATGGCAAGAGAGATTAAAGGTGGTTAGAGTAGTCCCAAAAGAGAAATCTCATCTTGTTGAAATTTGGATTTTGTCAAAAATAAGACTGGAAGAAAAGGTTCTTACTGTGAGAAATAAAACAGGATTGAGTTTTTCTTCTATTGATATCAACAAGGTTATTAGAACTCCCATTGAAGAATGATTTGTACTGTAGAAGTTTTGGTGGTTTGTATAGTGCAATAGGCTTGTTAAATGAAGAGGAATATAGTGGAAAAAAAAAAAGAAACATGTATTGAATTTGCAGTCAGCTGGAAACACCAGCTTCTGCCATCACACATAATGTGTCTAGAGAGAAAGCTGTAGCATTCCTATTAAAGAATGCTATGTCTTTCTCTACTTAATATGCATTTCATAGGTTTTTTCCCCAAGGACTTCCTTTTTAACTTTCTCAGTCCACTTGGAGTTCTGATTTTTCTATTCTTGCAGACAACTTTGCCATATACCTCTGGGTGAACTGTTATTTTATTCATTGTTACTGAATCTCTAGGGTTTGATTCTTGAATATTTGAGGCTGGAGTTTACCTCTTATAGTGTTTGACTTTATTCTTTTTAAAATTTTGTACATATTTTTTTCATTATGGAATTTATTTTTATCTTGCTCAAAACTAAATGGTGACTATCATATCAAATTGGTTGTATATTTTTGTGTCCTGTATCACTGTGAAGATATCACCATTAATCTTTTCATATTTCTGTCCATATGAAGTTGTGTGCATATTTTTGTGGGAACATGGTATTAGTAATAAGTAGTTCATTCTTGACAAATCCAGCTGGTACTTATAGCATTACTATTAGCTTTGCTCTTTTTCTCCACAAAAATGTTTTTTCCCAAAACATTTCTGTATTCTAGTATTCATTTCCTATTCTTCTGTTTAGATCTCCAACAAAAGCCAACTTTTTCTTTGTCCGCTTACTTCTCAAATTACAAAAAAAATGTCTACACTTCTTCTTTTGCAGTACCTTCTGTGGGACTCTAAGCATGTGTCTCTTTGTCAAATTTACCATTTTGATGTTTTTTGTTTGTTATATCAGTCTCACATAGAGATCCCAAGACTTATAACATGACAGTGCTGTGTATGAATGAGTGGTTAGAGAGAGGACAGGAATTTGATGTTTTTCTTGAAGATCTGGAGGTTATAATCATTGGGGAAACAGTATGGAGAAGACCATTCCAAAAAAAGAAAAGTATGTGGAATGGAGGAGAAGGATGAGAAATTAGCTTGATAAGTTTAGAACTGAACTGCATATAGGTGTTGACTATCAGCTGCTCATATATGTATGATTAGAGGAAAGTGGAGGAATAATATTGACCAGTTCAGTGGGGTACCATCCATGGAAGTACTTATAAAAAAAGAGAAATACAGCAACTGGAAAGTAACTGGAGGAAGTTACTGAGAGATGGTTTATCTGCTATGCAGATAGCTCTTCTGAAGACAGTCAAGCATTCTGAGGAAGGTTTTAGGTGTGCCACACCAAATATGAGAACAATATTCTGAGGTTGGATGGATTTGAGATTTAAAGTGTCAGGAGTTGAGCAGAAGAGAAGATATTCTTTTTCATTCTAAACAATACAAGCTTTTTTCGGAGGCTGAAGATGCTGTGGATATGTTTATGACAGGATAGGCTAGATGTGAATGTCAACCTGAGAAGAGAAAACATCTTGATTGGTGAGCATAATATTGTCAGAAGTGAGGGAGGTGAAGTGTGATCGTTCTTATAGGAGATAAGATTACATTTTGGTGGCATTAAAACTCAACAGGTTATTCCTACCTTGCTTTGATAACAGCAAGGAAATCAGTGTTTAAAGTTGGTTCAAGAGGCTCTTGAAGCTGAATACTACAAGGTTTTACATTATAAATGAAGAAGAGAAATTTGTTTCAATAATGAAATACTGTGAGTAGACATATTTAAATAATTATAATACTGGATAAAAATGCATGTAATATATTTTTTATTAGCATAGAATTTTTGCCTAAGTATCATAGGCATCTTCAGTACAAGAACACAAGGCAATTGAACATTAACAGACACTTCTAAAAAAAAATCCCACCTAAGTAGCTAATATAAGATAACCAAAAAGGTCAGTAAATTTCCTAACTTTATTTTGTCTAAATATGTTTTTTTTTTTAAATTTAAAAAATTTTTTAAAATAAGTTTCACCTGCAGTGAGTGACCAGAGAGAGAGTTGGTGATACACCCACAAAGGGTAGAAGGAATAACATAAGATGGTAATTGTCATACTTGATCAAATGCCTTGGAAATATGAAGAGCGGCTGTTTAAGTTTCTCCAAACTTTTCTATGGATAGTATCGAAAGATAAGGGTTAATCTAGGACATCTGCAGAGCAAGAATGCCAGCATTCATTTTGGTGATCATTAAGTAACTGGTGAGGAAGTGGTGAAGAAGTTAGTTGTTGACTTTTTCCATTATTTTGAAGAGTATCGAAGTCAGAAGTAGTGGGATATTTTTTTGGGAACAGGCTGGATAAATGCTTGCTTTCAAGCTATTGGATAGATGCTAGATGAATATGATAGCTTGTGGAATCAATATAAGATTGGTGTTAGTTCTGGAGCATAAGCTTTTAGTACAACTGGAGGAATACTATTACTGCAGGAGATTTAAGGCTGACCACCTTATCCTGTAAACGGAGTGAGGTCCGATGATCAATGGACCCTCGACACCGCAAGGTAAAAGAGGGTATAAGGAAGATGAATGATGCAGGAGACTTTATCATAAAAAAATTATTTTCAGTAATTTTCTGATGAAAGATCAAAAGGACATCAAAGCATACTGTGGTAGTTCATGATTTGCTTAGTCATCTAAACAAGAGTTGGAGATGAAAACTTGATGCCAAGAGAGTCTGCTTTATCTTTAGCATATGTTGCCATTGTACCATCATGAGATAGGCAGGGATATGGAAGGACAGAAGCTGCATCCCATGTAACCTTGGTGAGAAGCCAGAAGTCTTGACTGCCATTTATGCAGGAAGAAAACTTGGTGCATTTGGCTAGTACAGAGTCTGCTTTGAACTTGTAAAACTATTTTTTGCATTTGTACGAGCTGTAGTAAGCTGAGCAAGAGGCTGGTGTTTAAAACCCTTGAGCCATTTAATGTATGCATATTTTTGGCTTGGATTGCTTTAGCACAATTGTTGGAGACCCAGAGCTGGATAAACGGTGAGGATTTTGAGTGAAGCTGTTAAAAATGTGACTTAATAAGGTCAAGGGTTTCTGTCAAAGGTACATTAGTGAAAAGTGAGGTGATGTCGAAACTGACCATGATGTCAGAATCTGTCAGAGTTAGACTATCTATTATTGGACAAAGGGGGGGGAGGTATTTTAACAGACATTTGATGTTATTAAGCCACATCCCCCCCGACATAATTGAATTATTCAGATTCACCATATATGCAGGCTATTTCCTATGGAATGGAAAAATATACAAACAGCTAAATGGGACTGCTATTTGTTTATCCTACCCCTCTAGCAAAGTTCAATATGGAGCATTTGGAACCCAAGCTCTCGACACAGCCACACCTATATGTGTTTGCTGTTTGGCCTCATGGTCCAGACACATTAGATAAGTTTTTGATGCATCTTAACAGCCAACATCCTTAAAATAAGCTTCATCAATAGGAAAAAGAAAGTAATAATAATCTCTTTTTTTAGATACACTAATGACATGACTTCTTATTGGTTCATTATTGTTGTCCATCTACAGAAAATCTACTCATACAGGAAAGTATTTACATAAACAACCACACCACCATCCTTCCCAACAGTATTGCATCCTCAAAGTGTTTTGGGGATGCCATACATTTACAAAACACTTACTCACTGAGCGAGAACTATTTGTTCAAATGACACATCCCTTGAAACTAAACTTAGGGACCCTTGCAGCATCTTTTTAACCAATGGCTGCAGCCCATATAAAATAGTAAAATATTACATGCACTCCTCCCCATATCCCCCCCTTACACCTAACAAACAGGATCACAGCAAAACCATTCCCATCCCATATTAAGCATAAATGAGAAAAAGCCAAATTTCTCTGCAAATAGGATCTCCCTACTACTTGCAAAAGATAGACTATATCCTGGAGTGTATAGTTTCCTGTGCTACAGTTTAGTCTACTTTGGACAGACAGGTAATCATCTATGACAAGTCAGGATTAGCAGACCATGCTCTGGATGCTCCTTCACATAGAATTAGATGGAGAAAAACATCTATATTACATAGACGTTGTTACAGGTCTGAGAGGCTATTATTGGAATCAGTATCAACTATGAAGCATTCTTCCAACCTCAAGTATGGTTGCATTTTTTTTTTTTTTTATGTGGTTCCCACCCACAAAAGGTTATTAGTAAACCTGTGGTATGTTTGTACCATGGTGGGCTAAGGATTTTTTTTCCATGTTGATCAATTTTATAAATTTTTTTTGTAATTTATTTATTTTTACATAATCCAGAACTTTTTCAAACCACTTCAGGCCTCCAGTAAGCAGGGCAGTGGTCTCACACCAGGCGATGAAATTCATCTCACACCTATTTCACCAAAAATCTGGGAAATTATCATTTTAACTGGATTTATTAGCTGGACTTCTCTAAATTAACTTGGTAGTTATTCAACCCATAGAGGGTGCCATGTAATGACATTAGGTGTTAGTTACAATTTAAGTTTCTACAATTACTTAGTTTAGTGCTGTGTGCCTGTTACAATTATCATTGTGCTCTAATGATTCTGGGTAGAAAACCAGCAATTATTTGCACTGATGTAATAAGTTATTTATTCCATAATATTTAATGTATCCATTAAATTAACAATAAACTAAAATTGTTTTTACTGTGAAATGTGTCAATTTATAATATGCATTAGTTATGGATTATTAAAGTTAAGTTTTTCACATTTTAGCTGGAGCAACCCAGGTGAAATGGAATAAAATGATTCCTAATTTATTAGCAACTTGTCATGAAGGGGATATTAGACTTTGGGATCCAAGAGTAAGTTTGTCATTCATTTAACAATGTATTGATTTTGTCATACCTATTGATAAATATATAAAATGTGATAAAGTAATTTAATTAGAAGCTTATTCTTGTTGAGAGGCTTATACGCTGGTTATACATGATAATTAATAATTAAGGAATTGACAGCGTACACTAGAAATATAAATTAAATAACCTTTAATATATACTTTCCGATATTTCGGCAAACGTCACGTTGCCATCTTCTTGGGAACTTATTACAGAGACAAGTGCACACAAGTACTACATAACAGCAAATGAGAACTGAAGCTAGCTTCAGTTCTCATTTGCTGTTATGTAGAAACATTTTCCTAAAGTCCTGATGGTGCCCCCTGGCAGGCTGTATTGGTAGTTCTTGGCCTTTGGGCTGAAGTTCTTCTGATAAATGTTTCCCAAATTTGGGGCAATCTCATGCATCCAAATTTGTTGAGGTTTGGCATGTTCCTAAGGGCTGAGGCTGTTTCCATGAATAGTCTTTCATATTTGAACTTGCTGCAGTGTATTATTGTGGCTTTCTTCCATCTTATTCTGTGGCGAGTATCCAGAGCGTGGTCTGCAAGCCCAGAGTGGCTGTACTTGTAAAATCGGATGTAATCCTTGTGTTCTGAGATTCTGATATTTGCTGTCCTGCCTGTTTGGCCAAAGTAGGACAGTTTACAGCTACAAGGGACCTGGTATACACAAGGTAGGTCTAGGGGAAGTGGTTGGTCTTTAGTGGAGCAGATAAGGGATGCCAATTTTCTATGTGGTCTGTAACAGGTGGTCAAGTCATGTTTTTTTAAAATTTTGTTGATTTTTTCCGAGGTGCCTCGGATGTAGGGAATGGCGATGGATTTAGATTAATCTTTTTTTGTGAAGGGGAGGGGATGGTGGGTTGTGGATAACTGGGTTAAGTATTTTTTGGGTTCTTTTTTTTGGGGGGGGGTAGCCATTGGCTGAGAAAGTGTCACGGATGTGATTTAGTTCAGTGGTTAGGGCTTGATCATTTGAACAGATTATTTTTGCCCTGTTGAATAGTGTCTTAATTCTACAAACAGATAGAGGAGACAGCCATGGGTTCACCACTTTCCCCACCCTTGGCTAACTTCTTTATGGAGACTTTTGAAGAGAAAGCCTTAAACTCAGCCCCACAAAAACCTACCATATGGCTTCGCTACGTTGATGATGTGTTCGCTATTTGGCCACATGGCCCAGATTCACTCATCTCCTTCCTAACACACTTAACCAACCAACACCCTAGAATCAAGTTCACCCTGGAAAAAGAGGAAAACAATAACCTCCCCTTCCTAGACACACTAGTCGCCCGCCAACCTGATGGAACCTTGGTTTTCTCAGTTTATAGAAAACCCACCCATACAGGCAGATACATTCACCAACAATCCCATCAACCTCCCCCCCTCACAACAATATGGAGTTATTAAGACACTATTCAACAGGGCAAAAATAATCTGTTCAAATGATCAAGCCCTAGCCACTGAACTAAATCACATCCATGACACTGTCTCAGCCAATGACTACCCTCCCCCCCAAAAGAATCCAAAAAATACTTAACCCAGTTATCTGCAACCCACCATCCCCTCCCCTTCACAAAAAAGATTACTCTAAATCCATCGCCATTCCCTACATCCGAGGCACCTCGGAAAAAATCAACAAAATTTTAAAAAAACATGACTTGACCACCTGTTACAGACCACATAGAAAATTGGCATCCCTTATCTGCTCCACTAAAGACCAACCACTTCCCCTAGACCTACCTGGTGTATACCAGGTCCCTTGCAGCTGTAAACTGTCCTACTTTGGCCAAACAGGCAGGACAGCAAATATCAGAATCTCAGAACACAAGGATTACATCCGATTTTACAAGTACAGCCACTCTGGGCTTGCAGACCACGCTCTGGATACTCACCACAGAATAAGATGGAAGAAAGCCACAACAATAATACACCACAGCAAGTTCAAATATGAAAGACTATTCATGGAATCAGCCTCAGCCCTTAGGAACATGTCAAACCTCAACAAATTTGGATGCATGAGATTGCCCCAAATTTGGGAAACATTTATCAGAAGAACTTCAGCCCAAAGGCCAAGAACTACCAATATAGCCCGCCAGGGGGCACCATCAGGACTTTAGGGAAACGTTAGCTTCAGTTCTCATTTGCTGTTATGTAGTACTTGTGTGCACTTGTCTTTGTAATAAGTTCCCAAGAAGATGGCAACGTGACGTTTGCCGAAATAGCGGAAAGTATATATTAAAGTTTATTTAATTTATATTTCTAGTGTACGCTGTCAATTCCTTAATTATTAGTTATCATTAATTAGAAGCTAGAAACAGTAGTTTATTTAGAAACTTTAAAAAATTACAACAGTGGTACTCTGCATTAAACTAATATAATTTACTGATCTGTTTGTTATTATAGTTACATTGTTACACAGTACTCATTGTCAGCAGTGATTATTATAAGTAATTATAGGCACATTTTACATGCATGGTCAACTGCATGTGATAATTTTATGTCTACACATTTAAGGACACAATTCTTATCAGTTTTAATCATTTAATATTTAGTTATGTCTGATACTGCATAGATATTTTTTATAAAATATAAATCGGAAAAAAATTATAATTTGTTGATATTCACAATCTTGTTTGCAATAAAAAAAAAAAATCAGTTTTCAGGCCTTGCACTTAATATTAGTAGAAAGTTACATACCATGTTTCAGTGGTGAGAAGAAAATTTTTTTAAAATTATTTTTTTTAATAATTTGATTTAATTAGCATTTTATATTATCAGTATATTTAATTCAAACTTGCAATTAACACAGTGATGCTGATTTTGGAATGCTTAACTTTTGTTCTAATTCACTTAATTATTATATTTGCAGCTCCCCTGAAAATGCTGTATATACAATAAATGTATCATTAGAACCATATTTAGAAAAGAGTTTGTGCCATGCTGTCCCAAAATTGAGCCAAACATTACTTGAATAAACAATATTCTTTCTTCTTATTATTGAAAATCCTATGGAACTGTAACCTTGTGCCATCCTATATATTTATATAATATTGACTGACCACTTTATTGTAGTTTTGGCATGATGCATCATAGTTTACAGAATATTAATATCCTGTAATATGATTTGGATGCCTAGTATTTGAAAGTCTTATCTTAGGATACTGGCTGCAGATGCAAATTTCTGAAGTCATGATCATGTTCATCAAACCATGTTGGCATAGTGAATGGCAGCATTCTCATTTTGAAAGTAATTGCCATTACCAAATTATGTCCTCGGAGTAAGCACTCTACTTGAGCATATGTTTTGTGCCTTCTAGTATAGCCATGTTACAAAAAATATGGCAGCAAAACATTCATAAACCATAAATGCACCATTCAAAATAGCTTCTTAAATGGCAGGCAAGTTCAAGTAGATCAATAACATTTATATAATAAAAGAAAGCAGTGGTCAGTTACATTAATTGCTTTCTTTTAGACATTATTTAATGGATGTGGTACTGATACAAAATGGCTAATGCTAAAGGACATTCTTGCATAATTTAACATCTAAATTTATACCAAAACTTTCGTAATAAAGCTGCATTGACTAGGTGAATCATAATAATTAAATATGGTAAAAGGAAAAGCTTTGGAAAGATGCTCCTTAACTTTTTTCATATTCCATCAAATTCCTTCTTTCACCCTAATCTCTTATCCATATCTCACTGTTGTGTTATAGATATATAGTAAATGAGCTATTAAGTATAAGTTAGCATTAATTTTTTTTAATACATCATCCCCCCCCCCCCACACACATACATACGAGGTTGCTGAGACTATAGCACAACAGTGCTGTATGGGTAAGTAATTAAGGAGAAAGAAATAATCTGTGTTTCATGAACAGCTTGAGGAAGGCTGTTGCAAACAAAATTGTTAAACATTATAAAGTAAAATTTGAATTATACCTAATGAAGAACACTAAGATATAAAGCTTTTATAGACTGGTAAAAAGAAGTAAGGATAATAGAAAAAAACATTTAACTATTCCTTGGAGTAAATTTAATGTGCAGGCTGTGCATACTAAAGAATTTATAAGCATTTTTTGAGTATGTGAACACTGGTGAGAAGGGGAATTACTACTTGAGAGATGTGATTTATTTAATGATCTTATACTAGAGGAGAAAATTCTTGGTATTTTAAAAAATTCTTTTCAAAATTGTTGATATCTTAATGATTTTTCAGCTTTTTGTTAAGGTAGGGATCATATATCTGCTTATATGTTTAAATTATAAATTCATTCTTTCATTGTTAGGCCAAGAACTTTTCAGATCACCCTTGTACACATCGATTTTTGCTCTACCCTTGTACCTGTACAAAGGGACTAATACGCTCTTTCCACTCCTGTTTGATCATTACGGAGCTGACACTCAAATTATACAACCTGGTCAAGGCCTAACAAGTTCAGCTGAACATTCCTACAATATCATGTCTGTTTCTGAATTCTTATCCAGGTTATGCGACATCTTTAAAACTTCCATCTCATTTCACCTCACTCTCTCTCTCTCTCTCGCTGTGTAGTTGCATATGCTAGGTTGATAGATCTTAGAGTGAGTGCTCATTATTTGGACAATCACATCTGCTCTGACACAAGTGTACATCAGCATTTTGTTAAGTTATTCTTCAGCATTCCTTCTTTCTTTTACTTGTAGCATAATCATAAAATTCTTTTGGGTTGCTTTTAAAAGCCTCTACAACTAATTTATTTTCATTTAACTTGCTTTCTGTTCAACAGTAATCAACTTTTCTCCTGTGTATGAATATTCTTTCCACATCATCTTTATATGGATGATATGGAAGAAATATCATGAGAAGGATGATGCTTAATAAGGCTGCACATCCATTTCACGTTGACCTTATTCTTCAAATTCTAGAGACATGTTCAGTTACTGCATCATTTATGCATTTTTTTACTACTTCCCATGATTGCATATATTCTTCCCATTTATTAACTGATACCATGGGACCAAACAAGGTCATCATCAAATTCCTGACATGTACCCTCAAGGGGTATACAGGATATGATAGTACTACGTGGGCTGTTCAATAAGTAATAAAACTAATTTTACTGTGGAGAAACCACTCATCACAATATTAATTTTTGTGGAATAAAGGAATGTTGCTGTATGTATTAACAAAAGAGGTTGATAGATGGTGTATATGGGCTGACGTGCTGGAGTGTCACGTGACTAAACGCAAGTGCTCATCAGCGTGCCTACGAGGTGCGACCAGTCTTCGAAATGGAAGCATCCTTGGAACAGCGTTATGCGATTAAATTTTGTGTGCGTTTGCAAAAATCGGCATCAGACACTTTTATCATGATATGTGAAGCTTTGTCGAGGAAGCAATGTCGAGGGCAAGTTTTTTTTTCGCTGGCATAAAACTTTTAAGGAAGGAAGGCAAAATGTGGAAGACCTTCAACGTCCATCACAGAGACAATGATCACAGCAGCGATTATCATCAAGCACGTCAAAAGGAAGCGTCCATTGCTGAAGAATGGCTTCTTATTGCACCACGATAATGCAAGGCCACATATTGCTGGTTGTGTAGTGGACATTTTGCAGAAGAACAACACAGATATCCTACCACACCCTCCATACAGTCCTGATCTCGCACCGTGCGATTTCTGGCTGTTTCCTCAGCTCAAGAAACCACTAAGAGGCTGCCATTTCGAAAGCAACAAAGCATGTCTAAAAGCTGCGGAGCCAGTTTTTGAAAGAACTCTCAAAAAACGGACTCTCACATGTGTTTAAGAAGTGGACGCAACGTTGGGACAAATGCATTGCGTCTCACAGTAGTTACTTCGAAAAAGACCATGTAAATGATGACGATTAAAGGGGTAATCTGTTTTTCTGTATAAATATAGTCTTATTACTTATTGAACAGCAGCCTACGTACATGAAAAACTTACATTATTACTGTCTAAAATTTTCCTCAAAATCAATCTGTTACCTGTCACGACGCCAGCATTATCAGATCTTATATTTCTATCTCTATAAGGCACTTTTTACTGTATCAATCCACCTATATCTTGGTCTTCTTCTGGGTCTTTTTCCTGCCAACCTGGCAGAGAAGACTTGTTTTGCTATTCTTTCCTCGCCCATTCTGTTGAAGTGACCATACCACCTGAGATTAGCTCTACCAACACATTCCTGGATGCTAACAATGTCAAGTTCTTTCCTAATATCCTTGTTTTGAATATCATATTGCCATTGATGCCATCTGTTTACACCACTAATCTTTCTCAGGGCTCTGATATCTGCAGTCTCTAGTCTTTGGTCAAGTGCTTTATTTATTTATAACCCAGCTCTCAAATCCATAAGTTAAAATTGGCTTGAACATAAAAGGAAGAACCCCCCCCCCCTCTTATATACAGTACATGGGAATTGTGCAACATTGCGGATGCTGGCTATTTTATTTACAACATCATCAGATGTAAACCACAAAACTAACTGTGAGCCTGCCACATGGTTTTTATGAAATCCTGTATTAAGAGGAGCTTGGTTGGTTTAGAGTATTGGAAAGTCTGACTGGTTTGAGAGTAGTGAGGAGTAATTTTTTTTTTCAGCTGCCAAGAAGAGGAGAGTAAATTGAGTCTTTCTATGTTTATAGAATATTGGGTAATCTTATCACTAGAGATTTAGAACATAATTTAGTTTCATTATTTTGGAAATCGATAATTGTGATCTCGATTTCAGGAGTATGTCTAGATTGTATTACATGTAAGGACATCTCAGTGGTGGGATTTTTGTTTTTGCTGTTATGTTTTTGTTTGTTTTTTCTTTGTGCTGGAAAGAAAGTAATCCAGTATGGGAATATTGCAGTTCACCAATATAATAGGTATTGTATCCTGATTGGCGGTTTACAGTATAGTATAGACTTATTTGAGAGGTACTTTTGATATGCTTTCTTCTTTTCCTTCACAGCCTCTTTAACTTCTTGTGTCTACCATGTAGTTCTGATTTTTCTATCCTTACAGACAACCTCACAACATGCCTCTCTGGCTGAATCAATCAATGTTTTCATCAGGATTTGCCACTGAATCTTCAAGGTTTGGTTCCTGTTCTCAAACTGTTTAATTTTTTCTTCAATAAGGTTTGTGTATTTTAGTCTACAGTTCACATCTGAGAGCTGCTCAACTTTTATTCACTTTAAAACTTTCTTACATGATGAAATTCAATTTTATCCTACTCAAGACTAAATGGTGTTCACTTCCAATTTCAAGTACTCTGTACACTTTAGTATTCTGCACCAGCGAGAAAACATCAATATCAACAATAACATAGTCGATGAGAGGGTTCATATTCCTTGCCTGATTTCTCCATGTGAATTTGTGCACATTTTTATGTTGGAACATGGTGTTAGTAATAACCAGTCCATGTCCTGAGCAGAAATCCAACAGGTATTTGCCATTATTATTAGCTTTGCTCTTTTCTCCAAATTTTTCCAAAATATTTTTGTATGTCTGACAATCATTTCCTACTCTGCTATTTAGATCCCCTACAAGGACCAACTTTTTCTTTTCCATTGTCAGGCTTTTTGAGGCTTTCTCTAAAGCCTCAAAAAATTCCTCTCCTTCTACCTTAGTAGAACCTCCTTCTGTGGGACCATAGGCACAAATAAGTTTCATTGTCCAGTTCCCCATTCTGATGTTTGCCTGCATCATTTCTTGTTCTTGCCTGCAATTCAAGAAGATTAACCTCGTATTAAGTGTTGAATGCTATAGCTACTTTTTCTTTTCCCTGATTGTTATTGCCTGAATATAATATTTCATATTTATTGCTCAGAAAGATCTTGCCAGTTTTTGTCTTTTTTGTTTTAGTCACCCCTATTATGTCAATCTGGTACTTATCCAGTTCCTCAGCTAGCTCCATTTCTTTGCCATTCAGGCTTCTTATGTTAATAGTACTGATCTTGAACTCTGGTGATGTTCAGCTCGGATGTATTTCAGGATTTGTTGCAGTAGCTGACTTTTTACAGTTCGCCCTGGTTCTCTGGAGAAAACTACAGGGGCATTGTTTAACTGGGAGATGCCCCAGCTGACATGATTTTAAATTGTAGTTTAAGCCGATAAGAATACAGTTTGGTTGGCTAAATCCCAAATTGCCAGCACATCCTCATTCGTTCAGTGTCCAGGTAGTTACCTAACAGGATGCACCACAAGAAGGTGAGGATCGGACATTAGTCAGAAGCCCTGGTCAGTTCTCTGCATTCCTTATTTTTGTGGAAGTCTCCTCTCATTTATACAGCTTTGACCCTTAAGCATCCCTGCCAAACAAGGTATTATCTTGAATTTGTCATGATTTCCAACTGTGTAGGTCAGCATGTAACTATTCCTAATCGGAACATCCATATAGTTAGCTACTTCTCAGATAAAAATGGCATGATTACTGTTATCAACTGGTCTTGTGGCAAAACAATAGCATCCTTAACTGATGCTGCAATCAAATGCAACTCTTTGGCCTCGAGTTCCTCCTCTTGCATGCTGCTTGAGAAAGTCGTCTTGCAACAGCTCAATAAATTCTCCTTTATTCTTATATGATTTTTCTGCTGCTCAATCAGTGTTTGAATAAATTAAGTTCATTCATAATTGTTACTTGTTTAGTATCCATCAGGGTAATTTGCAGCATGTTTCATCATCCCCAACAACTGAACTGCCAGGTCTGCAGCATACTTCACACTAGATTACCTCAAGCTCACTGTTACATGGAACATTATTACTATTATTTCTTTCACGAGTTTCTTCTCTCACTGGATTAAAATCACCTAATATCATTAGTAGTATCGCTCTTCCTTTCCACTGTCTTCTGTCCTTCCAGATAACACTATCTTTTACGATTGATTCCAATCACTACATCTGACTCTTATAGCCTGGTTTTACTAATAATTTTTAAGCCCCAACATGTATTCACCAAGGCAACAAACTCATCTCCTTGTTCCTGATGCTCCTGTATATGTTCATAGACAACTGACTGTTGTATACTCGCATCCATAGTCTGCTTGGCACAGTTCAGAATGTTATCTTTTCCATTCTTTCTCTCTCTCTCTCTCTCTCTCTCTCTCATACACACACACAGAGTCCAAAAATCTGATCTGTACAGGTCCACCCTTTCACCAGATTCATAACTATGCTTATTGACATTCATATCATTATCATATTTGCATACCTATCTGCATTTACACACCCTCACTATTCTTCCGATGATTATCTAGGTTCACTGACTCTTCATTAGGTCTCACCTCAATAAATAATTTTTTCTGGGTCTTAATATCAATCCATTCAAGTGCATACATCTTATCCCTCTTATGTAAGTCTTTTCTATCATGAGAATCACTCCATACATCCAAAAACTCGCACCTGTTTCTTCTACATGCAGCCTGCGCATTGAATCATTTGCCATCATATCCCTCCTTCTTTGCTTTGTACTGTCATATTTATGTAAAAATGCTTTAACAGTTGTCACTTTCTTACATTTCTTTCTCACTTCTTCCAGTAATCCTTTAATATCCTTTCTAATACTGTTAGAGGATACAAAAGGATATTCTACTTAAATTTATTTCTATGAGCACTACCATCTTTTATTTTGCTTTTGTTTTCAATTTGTTTTCTTCAAGTTAAAATGCTTAACTTCTTTTTTCTAGTCAAAATTTTAGTTTTTTTTAACATTTTTTTTTGTTTGTTTGACAATTTTCATTTGATTATTATTAATATCAAATGTTTTCTACATCACAGAAAGGAACTAGTCCAGTTCAGTATATAGCTGCCCATTTATCTAAAATACATGGCCTAGACTGGAGTTTGACAATGCAGGATTACCTTGCAACATCTAGCCAAGACTGCACTGTTAAAGTAAGTATTCATCTTTCTGACAATTTTTATTTGAAATAAAATGTGCATCCTATAAAAGAAAAGTTTTTTAATTTGTTAACTTTGGATTGAAAAATCTTCATAGTAGTTTCCACAAAATAACGCCTCCATAGTGCAATTGGAAGAAGCAGAACATTGCACCCTTCGATTGTAAAAGACCTGGATTCAATTCTTGTCGTGACAGGGGGAAATCCTTATATGGACTTTTTCAATTGAAGATGAGTTAGCTGATCTCATACAGAGGTAGCAGGGTTTTTTCTCCCAGTAGATAGGGTGAGATGTATTTAGCGAAGTATAGTAGTAGATTGCCCTCCTGTGATGAGTCCATGGATTCCCTGGAGGTGTCATGTAATAATAATAATAATGCATTTAAATAGAAATATTTATTTAAAAACATATATTGAGAATAACAGCTTGTGCTTTCAAGTTTTTTTATAGTGAACAAGTTAAATGGGGGGGGGGGGGAAGAAGAAACTTATTTTTCTGCATAGAAAAATTGATGTAGCACATCAATGTTTCTTAAGTGCTTATCATACATTCTCAAATTTTGCATATTCTAAAAACAGTAAATGTTTTTGTTGAATTATCATCATCTTGAGATAGAAGCATATTTGTATAAAACTGGTGAACAACTATCTCATGTTTTTGTGACTCACTCAATGAAAGTTGTAAATCTATTGTATATATTAATACTATGGATGGGCTTGGAATTTTTTTAAAATTATGTATATATTTTATTTTTTATAATCTGGAATCCCTGCTCTAGAGACCAAATGGAACTTTTTCAGGATGATGATAAACATTTTTCAATGAAAATGTTTATCATCATCTATCTCTCACATCAGTTTTGTATAAAGTAATGGAGAAGGTTATCAACTTGAAAATTGCTATCTAATTAGTCACCACCAGTATGGATTGTGCTAATCTATATCCACAAGAAAGAGATCTCCTGGCTTATGTTACACATCTTTGGACTCACTCCATGGAAAGGTTTGGAGAAGTATGTGCCATTACTCTTGACATCTCCAAGGCTTTTGATAGGGTCTGGCATTGAGGACTTCTCAACAAGTTACCATGATTTGGACCGCTTTTGGCTTGTGTAAATGGATTGCCAGTTTTCTCTCAGATCGATCTCTACGTGTAATGGTGGATGGTGTTCTCTCCTCAGACTTTCCTGTCAATGCCAGTATCCCTCGGGGGGGGGGGGGTCTGTTGTTTCACCCACCTTCTTTCTGATCTATATAATTGACCTGCTGTCATTGACTTCATATGACAAGCCTTGCAGTGCTAGAACATCTCAAACTTCAAGATAATCTGTAAGTGCCCTGAACACCGATCTCCACAGTATCCTTGATTAGAGTGAAAGCAACCTAGTCTTCAATGCATTCCATAATGCAGTTTTGCTTATTTTCTCATAATAAAGAATCGGATCTTCTCCATTTACTTTTGATAATGATCAGCTTAATGCCAGCAAAGGTTGGCCAATTGGTAGAGTCTCCGTTACTTATGGCTCATGCAAAAACTTGGGCAAGTCTGAGCGTGGTTAGTAGTTGGAAGGGGACCAGTCGTTCGATGCTGTTGGCACTCTGCTGAGGACTGGCCATTCTCACAGGGTTAACTTCATTCTGTAAACTGATGTAAGTCAGACTTCTGTACCCATGAGGACACTTGGGGATATGGCAATGATCAGCTCAACAGTCAAGACCAAATCTCTCTTCTCGGATGGAATCTTACTTCCAGATATGACTGTGCCAGACCTTTCCTGGCACAGTCATATCACTTCTATAACATCATTCAGCTTTCAAAAAACTTGGCATCCTTTTCTGCTTAAAATGGTTCTTCTCTGCTGAACAGGTACTTACTCTATATAAATCCCAAATCTGACAAACATTGGAATACTTCTCTCATGTTTGGGGTGGTGCACTAAGACTTCCCTAAAAATTCTTGATTCAGAAAAGGGCAGTCTAGTTGATTAATGCATTTCTCTTACACATTCTTTTCATATTTCCACAGGCATTGTTGTAGAACTAGCATCTGTTTTGTCTTCCATTTTTGCCAAATTGACAGGAATTCAAGAAGCAGCTGCTCCACATCCCTTTACAGTCAAACTGCGTACTCACTGAACCTACTGCTCCCAGTCATCTTTCATTCTTTCCACCTCCATTCTGTGGAACAGCTTCCCCCATGAAGCATTTCCAATGGATTACAATCTCCTGCGGTTCAAGCACAATATCAATAGATTACTCCTGATGCTGCTGCCCATATATGGTATTTGTTCTACAGGCTCTTCTGCTTTTCGTGTATAGTAGAAATATACACTAGTTTTCCCATGTGGGGCATTAAACTTACAGAATGCTTGTACTTTTTTTTCTTTCGTAGAAAGTGGTTGCTAGCCCCTTGCTGGTTTAAATGTCTAACCTGCTCTTCTGAAATGGATCATACAGTCGATTTCAGAAATGGGTGAAGTAAGTCATCGAATGACTTTGTTTGTCATTGACTGTGAATCATTTCAGTTACATACCATCCATTTTACAATAATATAATTTTCTTCTGCTCACAGTGCCATCTTTCCCCTGTCATTGTTTGAACTAATTTTTTTGTCAAAATCTCTTCCCCATGATAGGGTACTCACCAAGTTAGCAACTTCTTTAGCAACATAAAGCATTTAAATAATTTTATATATAAAAACTTTCTCCCATTGGTTGCAAGTCATGAAATTCATGGTACTACTGAATTTCATCTCAAAATGCAAAGCATAATAATTAATAATTATTATTAATATAAATGCAAAGCATAAATAAAATATAAATAAAATGCAAAGCATAATAATTAATAATACTTTTGTTGATTACATTGCTGAGCTAGCATGAAATATTAGCTTCTATATATAAAACTCAGCAATATATTCTTTGACATCCACTGCTTCTAAAAAAAATAAAAATAAAGCTATTTATTGTATTAATTTTTTATCTTAATATTTGAATCTAAATAATGATATTTTAAATCTTAAACTTTTAAAACCAATTTAAAAACAACTATTTCTGTATATATATATATATATATGTCTAGTATTTAGGCTTATGTGCTGGTTTAAACATTATTAGGTTTAATGGAATGGATACAGCACAGAGAAACAATAATACACAAATTTAATGGATTCTATATTTCCTCTATCACAGAGGCATTGTCAGGGATACAGTTTCAAAATTGTTAAAGCACACACAAAAACACTTAAAACAATAAGTAGGAAAAAAATTAGGCTAAAAGCCTAAAATTCTGTGAGAAGCATTCTCAATGGGTGCTGTTACAATTTTGAGATTGTATCCATGATGATGTCTCTATGACAAAGGAAGTACAGAATCCAATAAACTTGTATTTTATTGTTCCTCTGTGTTGTGTTCATTCCATTAAACCTAATAATGAGCTCTTTGTGTTGTTTTGAACAATTTTTATAATATACTTTGTAAATAAATATTAATATTAGTGTAATAGTTTCCCTAATTTTTTCCCTTCATTATTTAATGCAGTTTTGGGATACCACAAGTCCACGGAAGCCTGAAAGTGTATTATCTACAGGGTTTCCTGTATGGAGAGCTAGGTACACGGTTAGTTAATACAATTTTGTTTTCTGTTGTTTTTGAAGAGAATGACTTTTAAATTTTGGGAAGATTTGATTTTTCTTTATTATACAGGTATCTCTTGCTTAATGCGGGATTTGATTAACGCAGGGAAATAAATTGCGACTATCCCTTGATATACGCGGCAAGAATTTAATTAACATGCCTTTAAATTTACCACCAAAAACATGCAAGCCTCGAGGAGAAAGAAAGTCGTGAGCATAATGACATCATTCCTCCCACACAACTGCGCTCCCAGAACCTGAGAGCCAGCCAGTTACTTCACTGCCAGCATTAAGAGTGGGCATATTGCAAGCTCCAGTTGTTCTGCTGTATTACAAATTATGTTCTTCGTAAATTTTACAGCCCATTAATCATTTCAAAGAATAAGAGCAATCCTACAACCAGTTCTTTAAGTGAAAAAAAGAGGAGGAAAGTAATTATCTTAGATACAAAACTTGATATAATTAAAAGATTTAAATGTGGTGAAAGTAAAAGTAAGATTGGAAGCGAATTTGGTTTTAACGAGTCTACACTATGGACTATTTTATCCAAAGCTGATGAGTATTGTGAGCAAGGTAAAGTTGCATCTACAAGCATGCATTGCACACACAACCAAATTGCTATGATGGTTGAAATGAAAGATCTGTTAATTATTTGGCTGGAAGACTGCAATCAAAAGAGAATTCCAATTAGTGCCTATAATATCACAGCCAAAACTCTAGGTCTCTTTTTCAAGACTTAAAGAGACTAAAATATAAAGACGATTCAAAATTCGCAGCTAGAAAAGACTGGCTTGAAAATTTTAAATCTAGGGCTGGACTAAAGAATGTGAAAATAACAGGTGAAGATGCTGCATCTACATTTCCTGCTAAGCTTCAGAAAATTATCAAAGAAAATTATTATGATTACTGCCAATTTTCAATGTAGATGAAACTGGCCTCTATTGGAAAAAAATGCCATCTAGAACTTTTATATCAAAAAAAGAAGCAGTGCAGCCTGGCTATAAATTATCAAAAGATCGCATAACTGTTATGCTTGGAGGGAATGCTAATGGAAATTTTAAATTGAAGGCGCATCCAAGGGCTTTAAAAGGATGTAACAAGAACTCTTTACCTGTAATTTGGTGTGCGAATCAGAAGGCTTGGGTTACCCAAAGCCTTCTGAAACCCAAAATAAGATTGGTTTATCTTATTTTTGTCTGGCAATTGAAGCTTATTGCAAGAGAAATAACTTAGCCTTCAAAGCGCTTTTGCTTTTAGATAATGCACCTGGTCATTCAAATTCTTTTAATGGTCTGTGTGAGAATGTGAAAGTTTTATTTTTTCCACCAAATATGACATCATTGCTACAACCCATGGACGTCATTGCAACTTTCAAAGCCTATTTTCTTAAAATGACATTCTCAAAGGCAGTAGAAATAACAACGGGAGAATATGCGATTACGCTCCAAGAATTTTGGAAAAATTTTAACATTAAGCACACAATTGAAAACATGACTCATGGGAGAAAGTGTCTTCTAGGCTGCATGAAAGCTGTTTGTAAAAACCTTTTGCCAGAATGCGTTAATGAGGTTGTTTTCAGAATCCTGTGAACAACGTTGTTGAAAAAATCGTTGCACTTGATGAAGATCTTGGTTTTGATGGTGTTGATGAATCCAATGTTAAAGAATTATTGGATTCAAATTCAAAAGATTTCAGCAACAATGACCTAAAAATTGAAAACAATGTGCATATGAAGACAATAAACAAATGGAATGTGAAGATGAGGTTACAAAGAAAACAATCAAAGAACTGATGGAATATTTTGCAGTTTAGAATCGCTTAGGCAGAAAGTAATGGATATGGATTCAGATGTTAACCGAATAATGCTTGTTTGCTGATGTCTAGAGAGTCATTTTACTTATTGTAGAATTTATGCTGATAAGAAAAAACTAAAACTGTTCAAAGGACTCTTGATAACTTTTTTTGATAAAAAATTTCACTAACTAATGTAGGTACAAGCATTTATTAGACATTTACTTTGCATTCATTTTTTTATCTTTCCTAAAAGAGTACCATACAAAACGAATTATTAATACAGTAATCGATCATGGAAGAATTGTAATTTTTATCATTGATTATTAGATTTGATTAATGTGATTTTGATATACGCAGTAACATTGCAGGGATTAATTAATTGCATTAAGCAAGGGATACCTGTAGTTATTAATAACACCTAGATTTTGAGAAATAACCATTAATCCATTTGTGCTAAGTGTTTTGATCTTCTTTGTTGTTCAAAAATTTTGCATGCACCAGTTGGACATATATGAAGATGGTCTGAAAAGTTTTTGGACTAACAATCAAAAAATAAATTTATAATTTCAAAATTATTTTTATTTTTCAACATAATCTCCCTTTAAGACTAATACATTTATTCCAACTATTCTCCAGTGCCATTATCCTGTCCCTATAGTGGTTCTCAGTAAGATCTGCAAAACACCCCTCTACAGCTGCAATCACCTCTTGATTAAAAGAAAAATGCTGACCAGCGAGAAAGAGTTTTAGTTTTGGGAAGAGATAGAAGTCAGAGGGAGCCAAATATGGGGAATAGGGTGGATGTTCCAACAATTCATAGTGTAGATCCCTTAATTTTCCATTTCCCATCGCCAAAACACATTTGTAGGCAGGTGCATTGTCCTAATGAAAGATGATTTTTTTCTACTGCAAACCTGGTCTTTTCTCACAAATTTTTTCATCTAGTCTGGTTAAAAGATCAGAATAATATTCCCTGGTTATTGTTTTACCCATTTCAAGATAATTAATAAACAAAATACTTTTAGCATCCCAAAATACCGATGCCATGACCTTTCCTGCTGATGGAACTGACTTTGTCTTCTTTGGTGCTGAACAACCGGCTTCTGTCCACTATTTTGACTGCTGTTTGGATTCTGGTGTGTAATGGTGAATCCTAGTCTCATCTATAGTAATAAATCGATGCACAAAATCAGTTTTATTCTTGTTAAAATGCTCCAAGCATTGTTCAGAGATTTTCATGCGAGTGTGTTTTGGATCTCCTGTGAGCAAGCACGGCATCCATCTTGTGCAAAGCTTTTTCATTTGCAATTCTTCATGCAAAATATATCCTACACGTTCTTTTGAAATGCTATAGTCTCAGCAATTTCATGCACTTTGATTCGCTGGTCATCCAATACCATATAGTGCACTTGATCAATGATTTCTGATGTTACACTTTTTGGACGTCCTTCACGTGGATCATCTTCAAGGCTGGTACGACCACGTTTAAACTTGGCATCCCATTTCTTAATTGTAGAAAATGAAGGAGAAGAGTGCCCATAAACTTTTATGAACTTTGAATGAATTTCTTTTGGTGTTAAACCTTCTTTTACAAAGAATTTTATAACTGCACGATACTCAATTTTATCCATTTCAAAGAATACAGACAACACTTTTTCTTCAGACAGCTGTATAAAACAAGCTACTTGATAGAATGACTTACAATTTCATATGGATGCTTATGACAGATGTACCAACGTAGAAAAAAAACATCTTGCCAATGGTGTTTTTTTCCCTGGTACAAGCAGAAAGGAAGACGATCATATCTATTGATGTGGACCTCTAGTATTAAAATTAACTTGATGTAGAATACTAGATAAACCACTGTATATAATTATTAGGTTGCTTAAGAGCCACATCTATATAACTGGGCAGAGACCTTCAGATCATGTATTTGGAATGCAGAGAACTGCCTGAAGTATCAGATTTTGTGTACAGTTTCACCTTTCCATAGTTTGTTCCATTGTCAGTTTTATTCTTGTTAAAATGCTCCAAGCACTGTTCAGAGGTTTTCGTGCGAGTGTGTTTTGGATCTACTGTGAGCAAGTACACAACCCATTGAGGATTGGCCTGGCAGTTGAGGGCTTTGTAAGTACAATTGTATTCTCTTCAAGTTGAAACTGTATATGATGGTAAAACACAATCAGATATTATCCAGTGCCACTAAGTCTCTTATTTCATTCAAGAAAGACCTGCTTCATATCACAGCTTCTTTGAAAATATTCCTCTCTTGTAACAAGATCAGATATCTTTTCTTGGTCAGACCTTTGCTTCTGGCATCTTTTGGCATAAGCACATCACACACTTAGCCTTCTCCATCTCAAAAAAAAAAAAAAAAAAAAAAAAAAAAAAATCTATTCTACTCATGACATTACTTCTCGCCTATACAACCTTGAAATACTTACCACATTACGTGGTCTGCCATCCATCCTTGGCAATCCAGTTGCAAAGGATAAACAGAAGATACTGGCATTCAATATATGTCATGGTGGATGGTTTCTTTGTGAAGAATCTGAAGAAACTCCAGTGTCCGGTTCTTTACCCCATAGTTCTGGTTGAAATAACTATTATTTCACAGGAAATTACAATATATACTAAATATTACATTAATTAATAATAATAAATAATTATTTTAATGAACAGTTTAATAAATAAATTAATTAATAATTAACTAAATAATTAACTTTCTATATTTCAGCAACATTACATTGTCATCATCAGTGATCACAAAACAATGATATATGAAAGCAGGTACTACTGGATAAATGAGGCTAAAGAAAGTTAACCCAAGTCGAGCCTAGAGTCCTAAATTGGAGCCCTAGTGGGGGGGGGTGGAATTGGGCATGACTTTGGTTGCCTTTCTTTAGCATCATTTACCCAGCAGTGCCTGATTGCATATATCATTGTTTTGTGATCACTGATGATGGCAATGTAATGTTGCCAAAATATAGGAAGTATTAATTAAAGTTATAATTAATATTTAGTATACATTGTAATTTCCTGAAAAATAATAGTTGTGAATAGCCAATGTATAAAGCCTTTCAACCAGAATAGTTATGTATATAATCCACAATGTTTATCGTATTCACAAATGGTACCTATCACCAAACACATATCTTATCCACAAGTTTTGGTAATGGCTCCATTCATCCTTTTCAAACAACAAACAGACTTTGCAGTGCTGATATATCCCAAGCCAGAAGATCTTCTACAATCAGTGCCTTAAACATTGTTTTTTCCTTGTCATATTTCAGTAGAATGAGAAAAACTTTGTCAGCTTTAACAAAAACACAATTCTGTCTTATTGCATCCAAGACAGAATGAAGATACTTATTCAGATATCGCTTCTTGGATTGACTTAACATCACATTCAACTTCTTCTTTTCAAGTGCATCACATTCTTATTTGCCTCTGCATTCAAAAAACTAAGTTTCCTTTGCAACAGGATTGCCAATTTCCTCTGTTCACTCATTCATTACATATCATGGTGGATGGCTTCATTTCTTTAGATTCTCCACTAAAGCTGGAGTATTCCAGTGCATTTTTCTTTCACTCACTCACAGTATTTTCTGCTATTCATGAATTACTTAGTCATCATCATCAAATTCCTGCCATGTACCCTCAAGGGGTGTACAGGATATGACAGTACTACATGAAAAAATTACATCATTACTAACTTCCTATCTACAATTTTCCTCCAAATCAGTCTGTTACTTGTCAAGACTCCAACATTATCAGATCTTATATTTCTATCGTCTAAGGCACTTTGTACCGTATCACTCCACCTATATCTTGGTCTTCCTCTGGGTCGTTTTCCTGCCAACCTGGCAGAGAACACTTGTTTTGCCAATCTTTCCTCTCCCATTCTATTTAAGTGACCATACCATCTGAGATTAGCTCTGCTAACGCATTCCTGGATGCTGACAATGTCAAGTTCTTTCCTAATATCCTCATTTTTAATATGATATTGCCATTGATGCCATCTGTTCACGCCTCTAATCTTTCTCAGGACTCTCATATCTGCGGTCTCTAGTCTTTGGTCAAGTGTTTTACTTCTGACCCAGCTCTCAGATCCATAAGTTAAAATTGGTTTGAACACAGTCTTGTATACAGCTAATTTAGTGTTCCGACTAATTTCTTTCTTATTCCATATGAATTTATTCAATTGACTTCCCACGATACCAGCTTTGCTGATTCTGTTGTCTATTTCTATATTTAGTTTACCATCTTCAGTAAAAATTGTGCCTAAGTAGCTGAAATGTTTTACTTGTTCCACAGGTTCTCCATTCACAACACAGTTGACATTTTCAATGATTCTGCCTATTTTCATTGTCTTTGTCTTTTTATTGCTGACCTTCATACCATATCTATTACAACAGCTATTCAATTTAGTCAGAGAATCTTGCAGACTTGTAGCGGATTTATTTAGAAGTATAACATCATCCGCATAAAGCAAAGAGCTGACATTAACATCTCCAATTTTGATATCAGGTTTAATACCACATTCCTTCATAATGTGATCCATATAGATAATGAATAACAGAGGGGATAATGTACATCCTTGTCTCACACCAGATTTAACATTAAACCATCTTCCTGTACTTCCTTCAATTCTAACTGCTGACTCACAACTCAAATAAAGACTAAGTATTGCTTGATATAATGCCCCATTGACACCATATAACTGCAGCGTATTGAATAGCTTCTCTCTTGGCACCTTGTCATATGCCTTTTCCAAATCGACAAAACTTAAATACAGATCTTTGTTATATTCCCATGCTATCTCGACTATTTGTCGTAAAGTGAAGATCTGATCCTGACAGCCTCTATTTGGCCTGAATCCAGCTTGTTCTTCACCAAGCTTTTCTTCCACAATTCTTCTCAACCGTTTCTCAAGTATACTTGCATAAATCTTGCCAGGAACACTCAGTAGGGAAATACCTCTGTAATTCTCACATTCAGTTTTATTTCCCTTTTTATATATGGGTACTATGAGAGCTCTACTCCAATCATCGGGAATTCATCCCTCTGTCCAGGCTTTCTGAACTATGCAGTGCAGCCACTGTAAGACTCTTATACCACCATACTTCAGCATTTCTGGTCAAATATCATCTACTCCTGCTGCCTTTCCACATTTCAAGCCTTTGATGGCTTTTTCTACTTCAAGTATGGATATGTATTCCTGACTGCATGCCTGGTCAGTGTTTTTTTATCACTGTGCTGTCATCACTGCTTGTTTCATTTAGCAGTTTTTCAAAGTAATTACTCCATACTTCAAGGATATCTTTTTCTCCTGTTTTCATTTCACCTTTATCATCTCTAATTCCTTTTACAGCACTCTTTCCTCCATTCCTAAGCTTCTTCAACAACCTCCAGAATATTTTGCCACCTTCTTGATATTTATTTTCTATATTCTTGCCAAAGTCCTCCCATGACTTTTGTTTAGCTAGTTTTACACACTGTTTAGCTTTCTTACATTTGTCTCTGTATTCTGTAAGAGTAAAAGCTGACTTATTTGCCAGGAACTTTTGATATGCTTTCTTCTTTTCCTTCACTGCCTCTTTAACTTCCTGTGTCCACCAGGGAGTTCTGATTTTTTTATCTTTGCACACAACCTCACCACATGCCTCTCTGGCAGAATCAATCAATGTTTCCTTCAGAGTTTGCCACTGAATCTCCAAGGTTTGATTCCTGTTCTCAAACTCTTTCATTTTCTTTTCAATAATATTTCTGTATTTTAGTCTATAGTTTACATCTGAGAGCTGCTCAACTTTTATTCGCTTTAAAACTTTCTTACATGTTATTCTTTTCAATATGAAATTCAATTTTATCCTGCTCAAGACTAAATAGTGATCACTTCCAATTTCAAATCCTCTGTACACTCTGGTGTCCTGCACCAGGGAGAAAACATCACTATCAACAATAACATAGTCAATGAGACTTTTCTTATTCCTTGCCTCTTCTCTCCATGTGAATTTGTGCACATTTTTATGTTGGAACATGGTGTTAGTAATAACCAGTCCATGTCCGGAGCAGAAATCCAACAGTTATTTGCCATTATTATTAGCTTTGCTCTTTTCTCCAAATTTTCCCAAAATATTTTTATGTCTCGCAATCATTTCCCACTCTGCTATTTAGATCCCCAACAAGGACCAACTTTTCCTTTTTCATTGTGTCAGTTGCTTTTTCTAAAGCCTCAAAAAATTCCTCCACTTCTACCTTAGTAGAACCTTCTGTGGGACCATAGGCACAAATAAGTCTCATTGTCCAGTTCCCCATTCTCATATTTGCCCACATTACTCTACTTGAGACTGACTGCCATTCAAGAAGATTAGCCTCGTATTTTGTGTTGAATACTATGGCTACTCCTTCTTTTCCTTGATTATTATTGCCTGAATATAACATTTTGTATTTATTGCTCAGAAAGATCTCACCAGTTTTGGTCTTTTTTGTTTCAGTCACCCCTATTATGTCGATCTGGTACTTATCTAATTCCTCAGCTAGCTCCATTTCTTTGCCATTCAGACTTCTTACGTTGATAGTACCGATCTTTAACTCTGGTGATGTTGAGTTGGGGTTTGTTTTCAGATTTGTTCCAGTAGCTGACTTTTCGCTGTTCGCCCTGGTTCCCTGGCGAAAACAACGGGGTCCTTGTTTAACCGGGCAACGCCCCAGCCGGCATGAAATTTTGTCATGTTGTACCATCATTTTTTATTTCACCAACTGCAAATGCTATTCATACCATTGCTGATAACAGTTTGCTTTTTGATTTGATATTACAATGCTGATAAATGCGATGAATGCTGATAAGAGATGCTGCTTTTGATATGGACAGTATCTCTCTTTGTATTCGAGTTTGGTTGGAAAGAATGCGAAAGCAGAAGACTTTATAAGGGTCACCCAGAGAGTTTTGCTGTTACTGAAGTGGGTGTTATTTCTGACACGTACTTCCAGACGACTCTCTATAAGCGTCTCTCATAGAGGTTTGCTGAAGTAGGTGTTGTTTGAGATGCTAAGATTGAAAATAGATGTTCTGGGAATGGCTGAGGTGAGATGGAAAGGAAAAGGAGATTTTAGAACAGAGGATGGAATGAGAATCATTTATTCAGGAGGGGAAGAGCAACATCAAGCAGGTGTTGGTATAATATTGAATAAACGAGTGGCAGGATGTGTGGAAGGCTACTGGCAAATCTCAGACAGAGTTTTGGTAGTAAAGATGAAAGCAAAACCAAGAAATATTTTACTTATTCAGGTATATTTACCTACTTGTGATTATGAAGATGAGAAGATAGAGAGAGTTTATGGTGATATAGAACAGGGTTTGAAATGTAAAGAAACAAAAGATATAATTATAATACAGGGCGATATGAATGCAATAATCGGAAGAGGAAGGGAGGAAGATATTGTGCTATATGGATTGGGAGTGAGAAATGAAAGAGGAGATATGCTGTTGGATTTCTGTAGAAAACATGATTTAGCAATTATGAACACTTGGTTTAAGAAACATCCAAGAAGATTGTATAAGTGGAAAGCCCCAAGGGAGGATATAAATAGTAGAATCAGATAGATTATGTTTTGATAAACAAAAGATATAGAAACATTATAAAAGATGTGACAACATATCCAGGAGCAGACTGTGATACAGATCATATATTGCTGTCAACTAAGATGAGGATTAATCTAAAAAAGGTAACTGCAGAGAAACGGAACAAATCATGGAACGGCTGAAGATACCAAGTACAGTGAATGAATTTGCAAAGAAAGTAGAGGAAGAAATGAATGAAAGAAATATACAAGAAAGTAACGATGTAAATGAAAAATGGAAGATTCTGAAGGAAAGCATAATTACTGCTACAGAATTATATTTAGCCAAAAAAGAAAAGGAAAGAGAGAAAAGTAAGAAACCATGGATGACGGACAATATCTTGAGGAAAATAACACAAAGAAGAAAGTTAGTTAGTAAAACAGAGGAGAAAAAAAAGCAGTATAAAGACTCGAGTAGGGAGATACAAAGAGAGAGATGAGACGGAAAAAGGAAGAGTGGTTAGATGAAATAAGTAAAGATACAACAGCAAAGGCAGAAAGAAATGACATAAAAGGTGTTTATAAAAATATTAATATGATGACAGAAAGGAGAAAGATGCAAAGGACTGGAGCAGTCAAGAATGAAAGAGGTGAAATTCTGATAGAAAAAGAGAAGATATTACAGAGATGGGAAGAATATATATGTAAACTTTATGAAGACAGAGAAAGAGGAGAAAATCAAATGAAAGAGCATAGTGGGCAGAGACTGTACACCATGAGGGAGGAATTGAATCTAGCAATTCAAAAGATGAAAGAAGGAAAATTCCCTGGAATAGATGGTATACAGATAGAACTTGTAAGGAATATAGGTGAAAAAGGTATGGAAGTACCAGAGTTTAGATCAATTTTTATCCCCATTCCAAAAAAGACAGGAGTTTTAGACTGTAACAATTTTAGAACGATAAGTCTTATAACTCGCACAGCAAAAATTCTGGCACAAATAATTTTAGAGAGAATTAAGAATAAAATAGAAAAAGAAATGAATGAGGAACAGTTTGGATTCCGAACCAAACAGAGGAACTAGAGAGGCTATAACTTGTCTAAGAATTATTGGGGAGAAAACACTAAACCATGGTGGAAAGTTGTTTTTGGAATTTCTAGATTTTGAAAAGGCATTTGATATAGTGAAACATAAAAGGCTTTTTGACATTCTAGAAAATATTGATATTGACTCTTATGACTTGGAAATTTTAAAGAGATTATATTGGTCACAAACAGCGTCAGTATGTGTAAATGGAGAGGAAACAGGAGAATTCCCGGTGGAGAGAGGAGTTAGACAAGGATGTAAGTTATCACCATTATTGTTTAACCTTTATAGTGAACAGATGCTTAGAGAGGCGCTTGAGGATGTAGAAGGAATAAAAATAAATGGAAGACTCATTAATAACTTAAGATATGCGGATGATGTAGTGGTGATGGCAGAAAGTGAAAATGGATTACAACAAATTGTTCAAAGAATTGAAAACTCTTGTAAAAAGTACAGACTAACGATTAACACAAAGAAGACCAAGATAATGATAATGGGCAGAAAAATAGGAGATGTGGAGGAAAGATTTTAGAAGACGTGGATAGATTTCAATATTTAGGTAGCTGGATCTCAGAGAAAGGAACTTCAGAGTTGGACATTAGAAATAGAATAGGCAAAGTTAAATCATCATTTATGGAACTGAAGAGAATTTTAATAAACAAGAATATTAAAATAGGTGTTAGAGTTGGAATAGTTAAAGCAACAGTTTGGAGTATTGCAAGTTATGGAAGTGAGTCATGGACACTCAGAAAGAGAGAGATATGGAAAGAATTAATGCATTGGAAATGTGGTGTTATAGAAAGATAGAAAATATTAGCTATATAGAGAGAATATCAAATCAAGAAGTTTTAAGAAGAGTTGGGATGGAAAGAACACTGCTCAAGAATATTATGCAAAGAAAGACCAGATTTGCAGGACATCTTCTGAGAGGTTCTTTGGGACATCTGACAAGAACTATATTACAAGGGAAAGCTGAGTGGAAGACCAACTAGAGAGTGGTTCAATGACATAGTGGAATGGACTGGTTTAAGAATGACAGAGGCAACAGACAGAGAGGAATGGAGAAGAGCTGCTCATCTGCTGCAACCCTCTTGATAGAGGATGCTACTGGACAACGACGACATGTTGTTGACACCTACTTGCAGAAGACTGACTATGAGGATCTCTCATATAGTTTTGCTGGAACTGAAGTAGGTGTTATTTTCTAACTTGCTTTATTTAAAACATCATACCATCTTTATTTCTACCCAAACTGCACCCACTGCAAGTTTGCAAACAAATGGTAGTGCTGATATATCCCAATCTAAAGATTTCCACAATCACTGCCCTAAATACTGATCTTGCCACATTTCAGTGTGGTGAGAACAACTTGTCATCTTACCACAAAACACATTTCTGCTTTATTTCATTCAAGAAAGATCACACTTTGCCTCCTAACACCGTTGATAATATCCAGATCATCACATACAGATAGGCTTAAGTGTTTGCGATTCTTTCTTTTTTCTTGACTACATGCCCATACATGGTTTTCTTGACCCCCCCCCCCCCACATCACTGCCATAGGAACTTCAGTCTGTTGTTATCTATTGCATCTATATTTCTTGTTTTCTCTTTACACAGTAAGCTCAGTGGCCTGTGACAGAACTAGGCTTCTTTCAGCCTTTTAATTCTGTGTGTGTGTGTGTGTGTGTGTGTGTGTGTGTGTTTTCATTCTTCTGGCTAGGTTGTCTGTTTACAGGATGAAAAAACCTTGCTATTTCCATATGATATTGGCTAACTCGCTTTCAGTTGAAATGTGTCCTAGATGGGATTTGAATGTAGATCTTTTCATAATAAAAAAAAAATCCTCTAACATCTGGTTGACGGGTGAGATTTAATATCATGACACTAAAACGTAATTTGTAACTTAATTTACATATTTCAGTATAAAATCCAATTTATATATTTTATTTTATTTTTTCTTCTTCCCATTTAGCCATTTGGTGATGGTCTAGTGACTGTCATTGTACCCCAGCTAAGAAGAGGTGAAAATAGTCTGGTCCTTTGGAATATTACAAACCTTGATAGTCCAATTCATACTTTTGTAGGTCATTCAGATGTGGTAATGGAATTTGGTTGGCGAAAGCATCAAGAAGGTTAGTGCATGGAATTATTTTCTGTTCCTTTAGGAAGGGATAAGGAGTTTTACACAAGCTTATCTTGTGTAAAACTCCTTTATTAATGTCTTGTCTTGTGTAAACACCTTTATTAAATGAAATCTCAGTTTAAAATTGCATACACACTGCAAAAGTCGATTATCTCAACAATGCCTTTTTTTTGTTAGTAATTCTACTAACAACACAACAACAAAAAAAGGCATTGTTGAGGCAAACAGTTAATTGGTATGAGAACTATAGCTGTATTTTCTTGCTTGGGCTAATGTGGAAGAGCTGTCACCATGGCTTCCTGAAGCAATTAACAGAAAAGCTGGAGTATCAGATTAATTGAAATCAAATGGATGCAATTTTTGCACTTCAACATTTCCATCACTTACTTTTTCATCTTGATAATGCAATCTCATCATCACCCAAAGATAAAGCAGACTTTGCATTGTTCTTTTCATCCAACTGCTGCATTGGTGACAATGACAAATTACCTCCCATGCTACAAAGAACAGCTCACTCCATACTTTCTTTAGTCTTTCAATAAAAAGAAATCAGATAATTCAGAATAATTTAGACATTAGCAAATCATCTTATAATATCTCTCTTATTGTACTGAAAATGTGTGTTTCATAATTAACACATATTCTTATTTTGCTTCTTTAGTCTTTCCTACTTGAATGGCATTTATCTTACAATATGAAAACAAGTGAATTTTGCCACTTTTGGTTCCACAGCTGATTTCTTAACACCATCATTACTCATCTTTGGATACAAAGATTGTCAATCTCTTGACATTTGACTGGGTCTGGCACAGAGCCTTGCCCAGCAAATTCCATCTTGTGATCTACCTTTCATTCTCTGCATTTAGATTGCCAGCTTCCTTTCTGTTCACTCATTATGTGTAATAGTGAATAGCTTCCTCTTAGTTTCCACACTAATGCTGGAGTACCTCAGCGCTCCTTATTTTCACCCACACCTTTCCTCTTGTACATAAATGACTTCTTGCTGACCTCAAATCCTATCTGTGGCTTTGCTGATGACAGTACACTCCATTTTTCTTCATTTGACAAACCTTATAGCGCATGCACACACACACTCTCTCTCTCCTACCCCCTCACTTTTGAAACTGACTTGCTTACTATTTTCCAAGTAGGATGAGAATAACATTGTGAACTTCAGTGCTACCAAAATACATATGTCTTAATTCTTACAAGAAAGATTTCACTTTACTTCTTTTTTTACTCTTGATAATATTCAGATTTCCAAAGATGATTATCTCTCTTCTTTGACTGACATGTACATCTAGTCTTTCTTGACACAATCTCATTTCAGCCATTGCTTTTTCAGCTTCCAAAAAATTAGGTGTATTGTTCTCTGCAGAACATCATTTGTCATTTATACAACTGCAAATTGTCATCATCAATTTCCTGATATATACCGTCAAAGGGTATATGGAATACTACAACAGCATTAAATGATTTTCCATTATTAATGTTCTGTCAACAGTTTTCCTTCAAATTATTCTATAATTTGTCAGCACCACTTTTTATTATCAGATCTTATGTGGCATGGTGTAGTCAGAAGTACCCTAGAAGACAGATACTTCTGACTACACCATGCCACATAGATCTTGGTTTTCCTCTGGATCTTTTTTTTTTTTTCTATCTTAGCATCAAACACCTGTTTTGCTAACCTTTCTTCTCATTCTTTTAGGTGCTCATATGATCATACCACCTCAGATTAGCTCTGCTCACACATTCTTGAATGCTAACAGTGTCAGGTTTCTTCCTAATATCCTCATGCCATTAATGCCATCTGCTTACTCTCCTAATATTTCTCACAACTCTCACATTTTTGGTCTCCAGATATCCATTAGTTAAAATTGGTTTGAACACTGCTTTGTATACTTCTAGTTTAGTGTTTTGTCTGATTTGTCTTATTCCATATAAATTTATTCATATTGATTTCCCATCATACCAACTTTGCTAATTTTGTTATCTGTTTTATATTTAATTTGTAATTTTCATATCAGATTTGTTCCTAAAAATTATGTCTAAATAGCTGAAATACTTGTTCAATAGGATCTCCATTAAGAATGTAGTTGAAAATTTCCATGCCAAATATTTTTCAATTGTGCGATGTTTTCCACCATGTTTGTTTGTGGTTGAAGTTATTGCAGACTTGTTGACATTGATATATCCCATATTTTCCAACTGAATGTAGATTGTAGATGAAGACATTACGTCACCAATAAAGATTCATGGTATGGAGGGTGTTGGTAAACTGAAGGGTGTTTGTAAATACCTTCAGTTTCTTCAAATCAGATATTCTTGTGGACAGTGTGGAATATTGTTGCTGACAGCAAATATCTCTTCTCTTGAACAAAACAGAGAGAGAGGGAACCATTCTAAGTCATGAATGTAAAGTCCCCAAGTAAGACTTTTGGGATTTTGGACCATAGATGAATACAAACAAATAATGGAAAATGTCAGAGTGGCTATCAAAATGAATGTTAGACAATAACTGAATGGGACAAGGAAATTTTGAGCCAGATTAGATTATAAAGAGAGGGTGAGGGTTCAAGATTTGTCATACAATGAAATGGAATGCCATATTTCACAGATGCACAAGAATTTCCATTCTTGTGATAGTCATACTTAGTTTCTAAAGTTAAGTAATTGTTGAAGACTTTCCAGTAGGTTGGATTAGATGTGTGCAAGTGGTAGTATATGTAATTTATACTGATATTAAAATCAGTGAATGTTGATGACATAGATGTTTTTTTTTGGGTGGTGGTAGTGGTGTGGGTAATAGTTTTTTTTATGAACTTTTAGTGAGGTTTTTATTATATTTTTTGAGTTCTGTTGCATTTTATTATTTTTTAAGGGAATTATTTCTTGATTTGCATTGCTAACTTTTTTTTTGTTGGCTTGCATGGTTGATTTCTGCTAAAAATGAGCTAAAAGTAGGAGCATGTAGTGTTGGTGAAAAACTCAGGGCATGCCTCCTAGACAGAAAACGAGTGTATTACTTTTCCTTGACATTTACCTTCTGCATACCACTAATCTTGGACTCCATCCAGGCACGACCCGGTAGAATAAGCAGCAGCTAATTCGGATCTGGAATGTTTTATTGATGTATGCTGTTAAGTGTGGGGTTTAGTGTTCTTGCATTGCATTTGTCATACCCATGAAGCATTAATAATTCATTAAGATGCATTAATAATGCCCTAGGTTTTTATGAGATTCTGCTTCATATAAATTATTTGGGAACTGCATCCAGGCTGTTAGCAATCCTTTTGCATGTTTCTTGAACCACACTGTTCAGTATAATCATTTATTTTAAAATGTTTTTTTAAAGTTAAGCTATATTTTGGATACCTCATGGCTTTGTAACTGATAAGAATGAGACACCTTTATATTTTTGACTGGAAATAGTCTCTGGAATATTATTGTAAAGTTATTGACTTTCTCTCTGTGTGTGTGTCATTCTAATTGTTGATAGTTAGCTCCTGGCTAAATATATTTATAATGTATGGAAATATGAATTCCTTTACAATAAATATCAGCTAAGGAAGTTTTTTCTTTTTTTAAATAGATTCCAAAGATTATCAGCTTGTCACATGGTCTAAGGATCAGAGTTTAAGGATCTGGACTATAGATGCTCATCTGAAACAAGTAAATAGCATATTTACTTACAGTATATGGTTGTTACAGGTTTGGTTTGATGAAAGAAGAGACTGACATTTAAAACACTAAAGAATATTATAAACACACATCTATAATATGGTTGGTAGAATAGTATGACATTGATTCCACCCATAGGGCATCTGTTCATGGAGGAGAGAATATTATTAAAGAATATTACAAGCACACATCCATAATTTTTTATTTATTTATTTGTGTGGGGGTACCCCTGTTGCCCGATCACCTCTTAGGACTGGTTGAGCCTTCCCAATGAGGGATTAAGTATGTATTTGTTGACTGTGGCCTGTGTGTTCATCGTTCGGTTTGCCTGTTTGCGGGATGAAAACCCCCAGATAAACTGGGGGGGGGGGAGCTGCTGTCCAAGACTGGCTAACTTGGCTATGGCTAAGAAAGATCCTTAAGCTCCTCACGTCGTCAATGGGAATCTAACCTAGGACACTCCTTCCCCAGGCATATGGTTGCAAAGTGCATAGCCACTAGGCTAACCACGTGGACACATCCATAATATGGTTGGTAGAATAATATGACAGAGTCTCCATAGCTCATTCGATATAGACGAAGACCTTTGGTTGGAAAGACCTGGGTTTGATTCCCATTAGTGACATGAGTACCTTTATCTGGTCTCTTTCGACAAAAGGTGAGTTAGCCGGTCGTATACGGAAGTAGGAGGTTTTTTTCACCTGGAAACTTGAGTTTTTCGTGCCCCAGAAAAAGCAAACTGGCCCCGTGAATACATGCATCTACACACATAGGACATACTGGGAGGCATGGGGCTAACCACCTTATCTTCGAGTTATGGTTGCGAAGTCCAAGTATAGTTGGAAGGTCGTGGGTGCTTAAAGTGCCTGTTAGGACCACTGATGATGAGAATAGTATGACTTTGATTCCACCCGTAGGGCACCTGTTCATAGTGGAGAGGACCTCTCAGTGAGGGTACTAGCCTTTTTCATTCTTCCTCCTTTTCTTTGCTTTCTTGGCCATATTCTTTGTTCTATTTTTCCTGAGTCTTTTTTACTATCCTTTCTTTCAGATCACATCACTGGGATCCAGTGCCTTCTCACTATAGTGGACATCCATAAAGGAGAATCCTGATAGTCTTGCATTACTTTGGCCTCTGCTTCATCAAGATAGCCGGTGGTCCTACATGGCTCGGCAGGATCATTCAGCTAGTGGGCTTGCTTGCAAGGGTCAAAGTGTTGCAGTAAGTATCCTCCCCCATGGTCTGGGGGGGGACCGGGCTTAAGGCTTGCTATGGCACTGGTATAGCATTTGGAGTTGCCCTGGCATTCCACTCCCAAGTGCAGTCACTGCTTATTGCTTGCTAGCTCAGAGGACATCCATGTGTGGCTGTGTGGAGTGCTTTAGCACCCAACAGAGAATCTCTTTAGCATGAATTCTTCATCCTGAAATGTTTCAGGGGCCCTAACAAGGTTTCCCAAAGAAGTACTAATACCATAATTACATCATTTGATAACAGAAGTAAGAAACAAAAGATATCATACCAGTGTTTCTGATCATCCATGCAACAAGTGAAATGCCAATAGGGAAAATATCATAATCATCATCATCTGTTTCCTGATACACTGCTTGGAAAGATGTCAGTGCACACCCCCATGGGAAAAGTGCATTGTGCCATGTAACGAGTCACATGTTTGTAGCCATTATAAATTAGAAGAATATGATGCTCCCAAGTCAGTGCAACCGTGTTTGGATGAAATGGCTGCGAGAAGAGAATTGACTGAATTTGAGAGGCATTGTGATAGGATGCCAGGTTGCAGGCCTATCTGTTTGGCCAATTGTGGACAAATTGGTGACATTGGTAACAGTCAGTGATACCATACTGAGATAGAAGTGCAGGGAGTCAACTGCAAGTGCTACCAGTGGATGACCCACTACATTCACCAAATGTGATTGTAGGGTGCTATTAAAGGTATGTAAAAACTGCCATTTGTTGGCTGACATGTCGAATTCTGGGCATTGACTGTAAGATGAATCTGCACGAAAACATTCAGAACCGAGGCTCACAACATGGGTTTCCGCGATAAGACCACAATATGCAAGCCAGAGATGACCTGAATCAACATACAGCATTATTTTCAGTAGGACAAAGAGCATGTACAGTGGAAGTTTGGAAAGTTGTGATATAGAGTGATAAATCATGCTATATCCTTTACAAGCAGATGGATGGATGGACGGATGTGAGTGTGGCAGATGCCTGGTGAACTTTTCTTACCAGAGTGCATAACCCCAACTATGAAATTCAGAGGTGGTGGTGGTGTGATGGTATGCTCTTGTTTTTCCTAGTTTGGCCTTGGACCTCCGTTTGTGGTGCCATGAACATTGAATTCCAAGAAGTATCTGAACATTCTGGCCAATGTAATGCTTCTTACTTTGTGGTGTTTCTATGGAATTGATCATTATCTCTTACAGCAAGACAAGGTGCTGTCGTAAGCCCACTGTAACTGCATGGTTTGTGGACACGAATGCCACCACACTTATCTGGCCTCCACAGAGCCCTGATGTCAACCCTAATGATATCTGAAATGGAATGAACTGGAGCATCGGGTGAGGTCAAGGGACGTCCACTCTACAACAGTCCAGGACTTTACATGCTTACAGGAAGAATGGTCCAAAATTCCCATGATTGCTATTGTACATTTGTGGAAAGTATGCCTCGTAAGATTGCTGCAGTCATCACGGTGAAAAGAGGACCTCCATTTTATTAAGCTTGGTACCATGGCTGTTTGTTCCTCACACTGTGTCCACTGACTTTTTTCAAGCAGTGCATGTACCCTGAAGGGGATTTCAGGCTACTGTGACAGCACTACATTATTTAGTTACATTATTATTAATCTCCTATTAACAATTTTCCAACAAATTAGTCTATTATTTATCAGCACTTGTTGTATCTAATATTTCATTCTTCTAAGGCACTTTTGACAGAATCAATTCACCTAGGACCTTGGTGGATTGGGTCTTTTTCCCCTTCATCTTTGCATCAGATTGTTTTGCTGACCTTTCTTCTCTCATTCTGTTTAAGTGACCATACCACCTTAGATTAGCTCTGTTCACACATTCTTGAATGCAAACAATATCAAGTTCCCTCCTAATGTCTTCATTGTTAATGTGCTTCTGTCATCTGTTCAGGCCCCTCATTTTTCTCAGAACTCTCATCTGTGGGCTCTAGTCTTGATCAGGTGCTTTATTTCTAACCCAACTCTACACCCATAACTTAAAATTGATTTGAATACTGTTTATGTACTGCTGGTTTGGTGCTTTGGCTAATTTCCCTCTCTTATTCCATATAAATTTATTCAGTTGGCTTCCCACTATACCACCTCTGCTTGTTCTGTTTACAAATTTAGCTTGTCATCTTCACTAAAAACTGTGCCCAAATAGCTAAAATATTTTACTTGTTCTATTGGTTCTCCATTGAGAATGTGCAACTGAAGCTTTCTATGTTTCTGCCTGTTTTCATACTTTTGGTCTTTTTATTGCTGATTTTCATACCAAATATTTCACAACTGTGATTCAATTTAGTTAGAGAAAAGGACTGGTGGGCTCTCCAAAACAGTTAAGAAACTGTGTTCTGGTGATATCAGCAGAATTCTGAAAAACTACTGACAGCAACATCAATTGGTGGAGTACCAATCACAGTATCACCTCATCAAACACTCAATTCTTGTAGAAGAGTGATATCAGAATGGAATCTCCTTAATGTTCCTGATGAGATACGTTCAGAGCGCAAAGATTAGGGAGTGACACGTATGAGGTGCATCCTGATATGTAATGATGATTACCTGGTTCTGACCAGGAACACCATTCTTCCTTTTGATACACTTAAACCTCCAACATCTTTAAAAACAGAGTATCTCAGCCAGTGGTGGCTCGAAATCGGGGGGGTGCTGCAACTTTCGAAATATACATACACTATAAATATAGAGTATATGTGTTTGGATAAAATATCAAAATTATGGTAAAAATTAAAAAAAAAATTAAACATGAAAAAATATTGTTTATTATCGATAAAATTATCCAGTTTAGTATAATTCAAAATTACTTAAAAATAAAATCCATTCCTTTAATTGTAATTAAAGGAATGGATTTAATTTTTGGACATTACAATTAAATCCTTTAATTGTAATGTCCAAATATTTAAAGAGAAGGAGTAAACACGATAAGCACTACGAACATTCTACTACTGGCGCAAACTGCATAAAAAAACAACAGTGGAACTCCGCGACGGACAATTCCGCATTATGCTAATAGCTCGCATCTCACTATGACGTGCATATGCTTGTGCACATAGCAATATGACACTGTGGTAAACACAGTGCTGCTAGCATCCTTCTCCCTCCTAAGTGCTACAAGATGGATTTTTATTATTTTTTATACAAAATAAGAGAATTTTATAGGATTGTTGATGATAAAATTAAATATTACAAGCAAATATAAATAAATATATTTATATATCGAGAAAAATTGGGGGTCTGCAGGTCCGCAGTGCCTATGCACGAGCCCCTTTTCTGTACGTTGGGAAACTCAATATCACACACATTAGGCTGCTATTTGTCCCTTTGGCATGCATGTTAAGGAGATTATGGAAAATATTGGCATAAATGTTGACAAATTATCTGCACTGAACTTAACATTCCTCTGTAGCAGGTTTGCACTCTGTACTGCAGCTTCTCACTTTGTCAACTACAGAAGTGTCATACACCATCTGTCTACCTGCAAATGTTTAATGCACACAGAGCAACCCACTATGATTTCTTGCACATCTTACTGTTGATCAAGATCTGAATCTCTGTTGGCTGTGCTCCTGTGTTTCCTGACATTACTATATCCAAACAGATCCCACTTAATTGCAGTAATTATATAGCAGACTTGCATGCCATTCAGCTTGCACTTGTACCTATAAAAGAAAGATGCTACCAAAAGTACGTAATTTATACAGACTCATTGAATTCTTTACCGGCCATCTTATCTCCTTGGTATAATTCACATCCAGTGCTTTGTGAGGTTTTCCTTTAATGTGAAAACCCTTAATTTTGATGTATGATTGTACTAGATTCTCATTTTATTGGAATTAAAAGAAATGAGATTGCAGCTGCTAGATCAGCTTATATACTTTTTTCAGGTACTGTTTTCACTCCCATATACAGACTTCTGACAGCTTATAAGATCAAAGCTAATTACATAGTGGCAGTCTTCATGGCAGGAAGCACTGACAAATTGCATTAGATTAAGCCTAAAATTAGGCATTGGCAGTCAGTCTAATCAACTGAGACAGAGAGAGAGGAAGTTGTTCTTGCTAGGCTCTGCATTGGTCAGTCATCATCTTACACAATTCTTATTTATTGAGGGTTGATGAAACCCTGCTTTTTCACGCCTGCTTGTGTGTGAAAAATGAAACAAACATCTCACCATATGTCATATTCTGGTGCAGTGCCAGCACATCACGAGAAAGAGAGAGGAATGAAATTTTTACTAATCTAGTTGAGTCATATACATTCAGGCAGATTTATCAGACTCGGACAAATTGCACGATGTTCTAAACTTTTTGCAAAGAATTAATTTATATTTGCACATTTGATTATGAATTCTATTTTTGTATAGATATTGCAATGTTTAATTTACACTTTTTTTAAAAAAAAAAATAAAATTGCTTTTTGTACAGAACATTAATTTATTGCTATTATTACCATGTATACTGCTGTAACCTTTGCTGTCCTTGCATCAATAAACCTTTATAAATGTTATAAGGAACATTTATAAGCCGTTTTCCTAAAAGTGAGTTAGGTCTGAGAATTGGAACATTTATAAGGGGAATTTTTTTCAACTAAAAAAAAAAAAAAGTTAGGACTTGCACAGAATTCAGCAGGGGAAGAGGAAAAAAAGGGGGGGGACTAATGAGAGACATGCTATAGAGATAACAGTAGTAACTCTGGCCTGTCATAATAAATAATTTTTTAAGCTGAATTACTCAGCTATGGTAGGTTATTTGGCTTAATACTTATATGGAAAATGAAGAATATTTGTACTTTTTATATGATATTATTATCTTCCTCTTATGTATTAGGCTCCGTGGCCTGTCATGGACAAGTAACTTCTCAGAAATTTTATACTGCAATAGGAGAGTTAATCCTATCTGTGCAGTTTGCTGCATCTATCAACTGTAACATGTATTCTCTCTCCAGTTTCTGTCTTATGGGAGGAAAAACCCAAGTTTCCAGGATTTAAAAAAACAAAAAAAACTTCCATATGAGACTGTCTGATTCTCCTTCAGTTGCAAAAACATTAAATAAAGGTTGTCCTAGACATGATTTGAACCAGAGTCTTTCAAACAAAGGGCATTGTCATTAACTGGGAATCTACAGAGGCTCAATGATATTATTATAGTTACATATCTTTTCACAGTTCCTTGGTATTTTCTTATGTCTCATCTTAAATTTAGAAATAAATTCTAGTATCTCACAGTATTGATGCTATTAGTAAGATCCAGTGTCATAGAAAAAGAAAATATCCTAAAACAACAGAAATATATCCTTTACATACAAAAAAGACTGTTCTGCATTTTCTGAAAACACTACACTCACTGGGAAAAAAAAAAAAAAAAAAAATGGTATCTTTACGATGTCGTATGTGTGCAAGGGAGTCTTTGTAGCTCATTTGGTATAGATGACTCTTTGGTTAGAAATACTCAGGTTTGAATCTCATCTATGATGAGAGAAAAATCTTTATCAGGTGTTTTCAATCAAATGGGTGAGTTTAGATGATTCATGCTGAGGTGGAATGTTTTCTGTCCCTCAAAACAGTCAAACTGGCCATGTAAACACACATCTACAGACATAGGATGTAGATGTGTGTGTTTACATGGCCTGTGAGATGGAAGAGATTAGAGTCTCACCATCTTATCTCTCTACTGCACATTATGGATTTCAGGTAGAGACCCATAAAAGTCAACCTCCTGGAAGAAGATGACACTTGACAGCACTGAACATTATGTGCAAAGAAATATACATAGGTGAACCTGAATTGTTGGAAATATGCTGTAGAACATCTGGAGACATATAAAAGGAAAATGAAATTGGGGCTGGCTTTACAGTAATCACAATATTTCATGTGATCTTCTGTGTATTTTTCATGCCACTTTTACTTTAAGCATTTGTTTTTAAAATCTTATCTCATTTACATTGTCCTGTTTAAGTTACTCAACCAGATCCTACCTTGAGAGGGATCCAAATATTGTGATGTGTAAGCCTTGCCATTGAATCCACACACAGTCAAGAGACTGGGTTCCTCTGTGTAGATGGTTGTTGTGAGTTTTTCACCTCCCATTTCTCTAACTTTTTTCCTTTCTATCAATAATGAAAGATTATATAATGAAATGGTCATCATCATCATCAAATTCCTGCCATGTACCCTCAAGGGGTGTACAGGATATAATAGTACTACATGAAAAAAAAATTACATCATTATTAACTTCCTATCTACAATTTTCCTCCAAATCAGTCTGTTACTTGTCAAGACTCCAACATCATCAGATCTTATATTTCTATCGTCTAAGGCACATTGTACCTTATCAATCCATCTATATCTTGGTCTTCCTCTGGGTCGTTTTGCTGCAAACCTGGCAGAGAACACTTCTTTTGCTAATCTTTCTTCGCCCATTCTGTTTAAGTGACCATTCCACCTGAGATTAGCTCTGCTAACGCATTCCTGGATTCTGACAATGTCAAGTTCTTTCCTAATATCCTCGTTTTTAATATGATGTTGCCATTGATGCCATCTGTTCATGCCTATAATCTTTCTCAGGACTCTCATATCTGTGGTCTCTAGTCTTTGGTCAAGTGTTTTACTTCTGACCCAGCTCTCAGATCCATAAGTTAAAACTGGTTTGAACACTGTCTTGTATACAGCTAATTTAGTGTTCTGACTAATTTCTCTCTTATTCCATATGAATTTATTCAATTGACTTCCCACCATACCAGCTTTGCTCATTCTGTTGTCTATTTCTATATTTAATATACCATCTTCACTAAAAATCATGCCTAAGTAGCTGAAATGTTTTACTTGTTCCACAGGTTCTCCATTCACAACACAGTTGACATTTTCAATGATTCTGCCTATTTTCATTGTCTTTGTCTTTTTAATGCTGACCTTCATACCATATCTATTACAACAGCTATTCAATTTAGTCAGAGAATCTTGCATGTAGCGGATTTATTTAGAAGTATAACATCATCCGCATAAAGCAAAGAGCTGACATTAACATCTCCAATTTTGATATCATGTTTAATACCACTTTCCTTCATAATGTGATCCATATAGATAATGAATAACAGAGGGGATAATGTACATCCTTGTCTCACACCAGATTTAACATTGAACCATCATCCTGTACTTCCTTAAATTCTAACTGCTGACTTACAACTCAAATAAAGACTAAGTATTGCATGATATAATGCCCCATGGACACCATATAACTGTAACATATTGAATAGCTTCTCTCTTGGCACCTTGTCATATGTCTTTTCCAAATCAACAAAACTTAAATACAGATCTTTATTATATTCCCATGCTTTCTCGACTATTTGTCTTAAAGTGAAGATCTGATCCTGACAGCCTCTATTTGGCCTGAATCCAGCTTGTTCTTCACCAAACTTTTCTTCCACAATTCTTCTCAACCGTTTCTCAAGTATACTTGCATAGATCTTGCCTGGAACACTCAGTACGGAAATACCTCTAATTCTCACATTCAGTTTTATTTCCCTTTTTATATATGGGTACTATGAGAGCTCTACTCCAATCATCGGGAATTCGTCCCTCTGTCCAAGCTTTCTGAACTATGCAGTGCAGCCACTGTAAGACTCTTATACCACCATACTTCACCATTTCTGGTCGAATATGATCTACTCCTGCTGCCTTTCCACATTTCAAGCCTTTGATGGCTTTTTCTACTTCAAGTATGGATATGTATTCCTGACTGCATGCCTGGGCAGTGTTTTTTTACCACTGTGCTGTCATCACTGCTTGTTTGATTTAACAGTTTTTCAAAGTAATTACTCCATACTTCAAGGATATCTTTTTCTTCCGTTTTCATGTCACCTTTATCATCTCTAACTCCTTTTACAACACTCTTTCATCCATTCTTAAGCTTCTTCAACAACTGCCAGAATATTTTGCCACATTCTTGATATTTATTTTCTTTATTCTTGCCAAAGTCCTCCCATGACTTTTGTTTAGCTAGTTTTACACAGTGTTTAGCTTTCTTACATTTGTCTCTGTATTCTCTAAGAGCACAAGCTAACTTATTTGCCAGGAACTTTTGATATGCTTTCTTCTTTTCATTCACTGCCTCTTTAACTTCCTGTGTTCACCATGGAGTTCTAATTTTTCTATCCTTGCAGACAATTTCTCCACATGCCTCTCTCTAGCTGAATCAATCAGTGTTTTCTTCAAGGCTTGCCACTGAATCTCCAAGGTTTGGTTCCTGTCCTCGAACTCTTTCATTTTTTCTTTAATAATCTTTGTGTGTTTTAGTCGACAGTTCACATCTGAGTGCTGCTCAACTTTTATTCGCTTTAAAACTTTCTTACATGTTATTCTTTTCAATATAAAATTCAATTTTATCCTGCTCAAGACTAAATAGTGATCACTTCCAATTTCAAATCCTCTGTACACTCTGCTGTCCTGCACCAGGGAGAAAACATCACTATCAACAATAACATAGTCAATGAGACTTTTCTTATTCCTTGCCTCTTCTCTCCATGTGAATTTGTGCACATTTTTATGTTGGAACATGGTGTTAGTAATAACCAGTCCATCTCCTGAGCAGAAATCCAACAGGTATTTGCCATTATTATTAGCTTTGCTCTTTTCTCCAAATTTTCCCAAAATATTTCTGTATGTCTCACAATCATTTCTTACTCTGCTATTTAGATCCCCAACAAGGACCAACTTTTCCTTTTTCATTGTGTCTGTTGCTTTTTCTAAAGCCTCAAAAAATTCCTCCACTTCTAACTTAGTAGAACCTTCTGTGGGACCATAGGCACAAATAAGTCTCATTGTCCAGTTCCCCATTCTCATGTTTGCCCACATCACTCTACTTGAGACTGACTGCCATTCAAGAAGATTAGCCTCATATTTTGTGTTGAATACTATGGCTACTCCTTCTTTTCCTTGATTGTCTTTGCCTGAATATAACATTTTGTATTTATTGCTCAGAAAGATCTCACCAGTTTTTGTCTTTTTTGTTTCAGTCACCCCTATTATGTCGATCTGGTACTTATCCAATTCCTCAGCTAGCTCCATTTCTTTGCCATTCAGGCTTCTTATATTGATAGTACCGATCTTTAACTCTGGTGATGTTGAGTTGGGGTTTGTTTTCAGATTTGTTCCAGTAGCTGACTTTTCGCTGTTCGCCCTGGTTCCCTGGCGAAAACAACAGGGGCCTTGTTTAACCAGGTGAAGCCCCAGCCAGCATGAAATTTTGTCATGTTGTACCATAATTTTTTATTTTGGTTTAACCAATAAGAATACAATTTGGTCAGCTAAATCCCAAATTGCCAAAAAACTTTTGCAAAATACAATCCCAAACAAAGTAATAAAAAAAAAAGTAACGATGCTATAACAAAGAATGTTAATCCCATTTACAGAGTTGAGCCACCTGCCAGAATGCCATTTTCAAACTTCTTCTTAGAACTTATGATGGAAGTTTGCTCAGAAAACTTCCATCTTATATCATATGTCGGATCTCTGTGTCAGATATGAAACTTGTCAAACATTGTAAGTATTATTTGAAGTGTTTACCCTTCTAATAAACACTCCAATAATACTTGCAAACAGTGTTTGACATGGTAGTTTCAGATCTGACATATGATATAAGATGGAAGTTTGCTGAGCAAACTTCCATCATAAGTTCTAAGAAGTTTGAAAATGGCATTCTGGCACACGGTTCAACTCTGTAAATGTAATTAATATTCTTTGTTATAGCCTCACCTTGTGGTTATGCCGATGTATTGATGATGACCAGTTAGTTTCTGTTTGTAATGTTTGCAGTAATAAAATTATTATATTCTTGTGAATACATGTGTCTAATTAAAGATAAGACAATATATCAGAATTTGTTTATAATCATACCATAATTTCTACTGTATGTCTTTACAACTTGATTAAGTGATCTTTGTCTTAAATCATGTACTAATCTGATTTTTTTTTTCTTGTCTCTTCCATATTTTTGAGTAAGGTAGTCACTGTTCTCTGTTTAAAATATAGAGTACCATATCGACACAGGATACTGGTCTTTGATCTGCTTCAGATAGGTGGATGAGTGCAGGATGGAGAAACTTTAGTGATTGGAAACTGTTTTAATCCTAACAGGGTAGTGATGTGAAGTGTCATGTAGGTATCCCACACCTGTATGTGTGGGTTTATTTGCCAAACTCTGTAAAGTTCTAACACTTGATTGTCTATGAGGAGGGGGGGGGGGAGATCTGGAAAGTTCTGATAAAACCTAGTACAAAAATTATATTAAAACAATGACATAACCATAAGAAAGAACATAGTAGCAGAGTTATGAAGGTAACTTATGTTTTTATATTCTTATGTCCTTGTATGTTCTTTCTTGTGGTTATATCAATTGCTTTAATATCATTTTTGTTCTCGATGTTTATCAGAACTTTCCAGACTACCCCCCTCGTAGTCATGCACTGACTGACTCGAATAGTTCTTGAACAGATCTCATATAAAAAAAAGAAAAGTTGAATAAGGCCACAAAAATAAAAATAATAAATAAAAAGATGGAATTTATGTTCAATAACTCTGTTGTTGAATTTACCAAATTTATTTACAAATTATATATTAATTTATTTGTGCTAATTTGAAAACTTAAAATCATTCTAAAATATTTCCTAAAGTTTTGTTCCTTATAGCTCTGTGGACATGATATACTCTCAGAAATGTTTGATCCAGACATAATGGTAGGTCCAGTAGGAACTGCAGACAGCCAAGAAATAACTGATACTGGGAGTCAAGCATCTCAGACTAGTCCCAGAGAAACGGAAGCTGGAGGACAGAGTACCCCGCCTCATTCACCTCATAAACCCAAAGCCAAAAAAAAAGACATGGAAAAAACTTCACCACCCAAAATTGCTACTACTGCTACACCTTTGTCTCAGCCTCAGAATCTTGAAAAGGAATTTTCTTTAGTGAATAGAAATATTCCAAATATTGCCATTGATGAGGTAAAAATTGTTTCTTGTTCCTTTAAGTAATCAAATTTGATTATTGCAGAAAATTGAATTAATAATTCTCTAATATTAATTTTTATTTTAGGATTTTACAAAATTTTAACAGTGTTTTCTTTGATCAGTCATCATTCCTATTTGGGTAGACTACTTTTTGAAGTTGGGTATTATCTGTTTTCAAAAGATAATTCTGGAAAGTTTTTATGTAAAAACCTGTGAACAAGGTTTACCAACAGAACATCTGTTTCCATCAAAACTTTAGCCTCCAGGGCAGAGCAAATGTAATCTTTAGAACTTGCACTGCATCTGAAACACATGCTCTACTTAAACTTTTTGAACAGAACAGTGAAAAAAAAAACATCCTTGCTAAACTTCTTACAAAGAACATCCTCACACAACCGGATTATATATACAACATATCTTTACCCTACATTAAGGATATAACAGATAAACTGGGTTCACTCTTTAAACAACACAAAATCAGAACAATATACAAACCTCTCGACACAGTCTTCACCTTTCCTCAGACAATATTTCCCTTCCAGGTGTCTACAGTATTCCCTGTCAATGTGGGATTCAGGACTGGACAGACAGGATGGGCCACCATGGTTAGAAGAAAAGAACATAAAAAATATATTTGATATGGACAACCAAAAAGTGAAGTAGCACAACATCCCTTAATGAAGATCATTTTATCAGGTGGAAAAAAAGCAAAGCTGTTATACAGATTCCAGTTTATATCAGACTGTTCCTAGAAACAACTCATGGGCTATAGAATCCAGAACTATAATAAAAATGATGGTATAATTCTACATAAATTTTAATGCCACTACCCTATCCACCCATCACTAATAACACAGTCCAACACAATTTTTGCTGACTTTTATACGAGACTTGTTTTTTACTAATTTGGGTGCGCTGATTTCAAATATCAAACCCATTTTTCTCTATCACGTCAGGTTTTTACTCTATGGCATTTTCTTTTTGCTAATTTGTAAGTTTCTGATAGTTTTAAGGAGGCAGTATTATTTAGAGGATCAAAAAAATCGATTTTTTAATATTATTTTCTGAAAGTACGTACTTTTAAAAATCTGTTCCTAACTTTTTATCAAGAAATTCGAAAAATTCCTGAAGATATAGCCTATTATTCAAAGCGGTGCGCAGATCAGAATCGGAGCGGTCACCGCTCTCGCTTGTTAGTAAACGAATAAATGCATAAGAACCTGCAATGGCAGGTACTGGCGCTTTGAATGCGAGAGAGAGGCCGATAATTAGATACATAACTACTTAACAATATTCATTAAAAATTACAAGAATATTTATAAAAAAATAACAATTTTACTTACACATGAGTTTCAGGGAATAAATTTTTGTTTGTAGCAATTTCTGCTGTGTGTTCTGTTTTGGCAATCCCTTTGAATACTCCAACAGTAGTCGTCCATCATGTGAGAATCCCATCTTCCTTGGTACCGATCTTCCATAGTTTTTAAGTCTTGATGAAATCTTTCGCCTTGTTCATCGCTTACAGCACCTAAATTCTTGGGAAATCTATCAAGATGACTGTATAGGAAATGAAGCTTTATGCTCATGTTGCAACCTAGGCGCTGGAAATTTTCAAGCATTGTTTCCACTAGATCTTTGTAATTGCATGCTTTTTTGTTTCCAAGAAAATTATTCGCAACCATCGTAAATGAAGTCCAGGCCTCTTTCTCAATTTCGTTCATAGAGTTGATGAAATTTGGGTCTCTCATTAAAGTTCTAATTTGCGGTCCATCAAATACACTGGCTTTAATTTTTTCATAACTAAGTCGTGGAAATTTTTCACATATGTATTGGAAACAGTCACCTTGTAAATCTAAAGCTTTAACATACTGCTTCATAAGATGAGACCTAGTTTGATGTGTAGAGGTGGAAAAATGATTTTTTCTCTGTCAATTAAAGGTTGATTTATAACATTCTGTTCTCCAACATTTAAGGATATTCTAAGAGGCCAATGTTTCTGGCTCCAGTGTTGGTTTCTAGCTCGACTATCTCAGAAGCATAGAAAACACTGAAACTTTGTATATCCTCTTTGAAAGCCAAGTAAAAAGTTCACCATTTTAAGATCCACACAGCTGATCCGGTTATGGTCTGTATATTTTAATAACTTCAGAACCTTTTTAATGTCCTCATATGTTTCCTTTAAGTGGACTGAATAGCCAATAGGAATTGAGCCATGTACATTCCCATTGTGTAGTAAGACACACTTGAGACTTCTGATTGAACTGTCAATAAATAAACGCCACTCATTTGGATGATATTGTACAACACTCATTTCAGTTAGTAAACCTGACACATTGTTACAGTAAACAAACCCACACTCGTGTTTAAAATATTGTACAAGATTACTTTCCCTGCTATGATAAAAAGTTATCTTTGTATCTTGCTCCAGTAAGTTTTTTCCATTTAATCTTGAAGCTAACAATTCCGATGATTCCTTTGATAGGCCCAAATCTCTTACTAAGTCATTCAATTCCGCTTGAGTAAAACGTTGCGGTCCAGAACTAGAAATTAAATTTTCATTGTCTAAATCAACATCTGGGTCTTGCTCCTCAAGAACATCTGGCATATCCCGATCATGCTCGTTCTCAAGTAAAGGAAGTCCTTTATAAATTGGCATGGCTATTTCATTGGAATGAGCAACTGGCTGAATTGCTGATTTGGATACACAATTTTTTTCTTATTCTTATTATAACCAGAAGTCTGAACTAAACAAAAATAGCAATCATCCACGTGATTTTTCAGTTCACGCCAAATCATTGGAATGCCAAAAGCTAATTTTTGGCGTTTTCCTTTGCTCCACTGTTATAAATTTTCTACACATGACTTACATACTTTATTTGGAGCCCATGACTTGTCCTGATCTGCAATTTTTACGTCAAAGTATGCAAAGTACACTTTTTTAACGAAATCAGTGATATTTGTCCTTTGACTGGGAGCAGTAAAGCTGCCACAAATGTAGCAGAAGGAATCTACACTATTGACAATTTCGAGTAGTAGACATGATGTATTTTCTTCACTGCCGACTAACATGCAATTAACAAGACAAAAAAACCCAGAGACTTTAGTGAAACGTTATAAGCGCTCATCATACTTTCACGATCGATTAATGATTGACTGATTTCGATCGTTCTTTGTCCGCTATGACGCATATAGCATTCATTTGTTTTAGGCAGTTGTCATCGCCTACTTTTCATCACCTAAATGTATTAGGTTGGTTATTGGCCTCTCTCGCATTCAAAGCGCTAATACGTGTCATTGCAGGTTCTTACACATTTATTCGTTTACTAACAAGCGAAAGCGGTGAGCGCTCCGATTCTGATCTGCGCACCGCTTTGAATATAGGCTATATCTTTGGGAATTTTTCGAATTTCTTGATAAAAAGTTAGGAACAGATTTTTAAAAGTACGTACTTTCAGAAAATAATATTAAAAAATCGATTTTTTTGATCCTCTAAATAGTACTGCCTCCTTAAAACTATCAAAAACTTACAAATTGGCAAAAAGAAAATGCCATAGAGGAAAAACCTGACATGATAAAGAAAAATGGGTTTGATATTTGAAATCAGCGCACCCAAATTAGTAAAAAACAAGTGTCAGATCATAATCACAGAACATCACTACAGAGAATGTTACTGTTGCCTTCCATACATATCACTGTCCTTGTTCCAAAGGTCATTGTAATTTTAGTCTCTGCTGAGCATACATCTTCAAAGTGCCTTTGATAATGCTAACTTGATCTGGTGAAACATCAGGTTGTAAATACTTAATCTAATTATTAAATTATTTATTTCATTCTTGTTTCTACATAGTTTATTTCAGAAATTTAAACATGAAGAATACATACTGCATTTTCCTGACCATATATTTGTACATTGTTGGCTAGTTTTTTTTAAACAAATTCACTTAATGCATTGACATTACAATTTATTGGAATGTTGATGCATTAATTTGAATTATTGGACAAAAATAATTGGAAACAGTTCCTTGCCTATCCACCAAGACATTTCCTTCCATACTTCACAAAGACTGAAATCCAGGCACCTTGCCTGGAAGAGTGTAATACAAATAAACGACCTACGCGAGTCATGAAAAGTATTGGTTAGTATTGGTTTCAACATACCTCCAATCTTCAAATACCCATCTCAAATCTGACATCTCGTCTGGAGGACTTCAATCTCCCTAGACTTGTATGGACCACTTTAAATCGGATCAGAACAGGACATGGGAGATGTAAGCATCTCTTGCATAAATGGAACTGGTCCAATACTCCAAACTGTGAATGCGGAAGAGGGATCCAGACTATCAATCACATTGTGCTTGAGTGCCCTATCTACTCATTCTCGGGTTATAAAGAGGACTTTTTTAAACTGACCCCAGAATCCCTGGAGTGGATCCGGGATTTAAGGATTAAGCTCTGACTCCTGATTCTTAATTTTGATGTTTAATCATTTCAACCTAGTGTACTCCTTTTAATATGATTTTTACAATTGTTTTTATGCTGTTTTATGTAATTTGTATGTTTTTTATTCTAAGACCTGTACATCATACGCTAAATAAATAATTTGAATTATGGCAATTATTCAATCTGCAGCTCAGGGAATCCTGCTGACTAGACCTGTGTTCATATTCTCCTATCTTTGGATGCAAAGAACCTGGAAATGGAAGTTTTTCCTCCCAGAAACTCAGATTTTCATTTCACATGACAGACATGGCCAAAAGGGCATGCAGTTAAGACAAATACATTGGCCTGATTTGTTTCATCATTAATTCAATCCTAACTTGATGATTGATTCATGTGCTAATTGGAACACCAGTAACTTCCGTGATCTCCAGATGAAGATTTTCTTCTGTGGAATGTTGATGGACTATAGATGTTGACTTTGAGATTTGATCAGCCACTCAGAAATCCCCACTATAAGCTCATGTGTTTTAAATTATTAACTGGAGAAATTGAGCTATGTTGTGTAGATTTCTGAGTCTTGTTTTGATGATGATGACCTTCATGATATTGAAGGACATGAATAGCAATTATAAAGTTGTCATAAGAGACCAAATAGGTAAAAGGGAGAGGGCAGATATGTTATTGCTTATCAGAGTAATATATCTCATTGATGATGCAATGAGATATGTTACTGTAGTGAAGATATAATATTATGAGCCAGTTAAGACAATAAGGGAAAATAAAGTATTCATTTTAGAAATTATGGACTTTACAACCGTGTTATAACATGGCAGTGGAGTCCATAATTTTCTAAAAGGAATGCTGATCACCATGTAACACTAAAAGAAAAGTAAAGTACTAATGAATGATTTTAATATGAGAGATATTAACTGGGAAAACGAAAGAGCTGATAATACAACTGGTGGTAAATTTCTAGAGCATGTTTATGATTGTTATCTAAAGATCTTGTATTTGATAACATCAAAGGAATTTGTAATGGACTTAACAGCTACTTAGAACCTCATTGTGACAGAAATCACTTGGTAATCATTTGATATTGAAAGAAAAACTAAAACAAGGAGAAGGAATGTTAATTAGAATGCACAAAGGATGAAATTCCAAAAATGCTAAGTTTGATGGAATGCTGAAGGTGTTAAAGATATTAATTTGGAGACATTTAATGGAAAAGACACTGATGAGAAATTTTAATTTTTAGTGGACCCTCTGGCATAGTAATTAAATAATAAAGTAACACGTAAAAACCACAGTGATATCTTTAATTAGTAAAAGGACAGATATTTTGTACTAAAATTAATAGTACATCTTCAGTGTCTGTAACAGTAATAGGAATGGAATACAGGCAAAATGTTCGGTGGATCACTTATTAAAATACAATTGTTACCACGTGCTAGGAAATAATAGAAATAACAAATTTAATTTATTAAGATAAATGGTTTTTTACATAAGATAAAAGTCTCTCAGATCTTTGAGAGAGACAGTCATTTCTATTTAAATTCGGTTGGTGTAAGATAGTTTCACAACTTTCTTTGAATAAGCGTTCATATTTGAATCTGCATCTATGGAGGAGAACTGCTTTATCCCACTGGACATTATGAGTAGAGTCAATACTGTGCTGTGCCAGACCAGACTTCTGAGGTTTGTTATAATCAATATAATATTGATGTTCTTTTCTTCTTTTTTCCAAAGAATGGCCAGTTTGTCCAAAATAAGACATCGCATTCGCAAGGTATTTGGTAAATGCCAGCCAAAGATAGAGAAGACAGTTTATCCTTTGTAGAAGGTAATAAAGAAGAAATTTTGTTGATAGGAATATATGTTGGAATCAATTAATACCTTTTTAGAATTCTACCTATAGGTTCTGAGATGCCTGGAATGTACGGAATAGGAACTCTGCAGACTGTTGAAGAAACTGTAGGTGTTGGAACATAAGAGTCAAATATCTGTTGGATTTCATTGGAGTTGTAATCATTTGATTCCATTAACTTTTTAATGATGGAAAGTTCTTGTTGTAAGATTATTGGGAAAGAGCAAACTTATGTGCTCTGAATTATCCAGGACAAGGCTTTCCTCTGAATCTTGTCTTAAACAATTTGAAATTTTCCACAAATGCATTTTTTTTAACCACTGATGCTATTAACCAAGAAAATTATTGTTAAACAAAGTTTTAGTAAATTTTATTTTACATTTATATGAATTTTTTCTTTTCTTAAATCTCATCATGTGCAGTTAATTTTAATTAATTTTTTCTTTTATATGTAGATGGATATTTCCAAAAGGACATGCACTGTCACTGCCGTCATTGGAAAGCATGTGGTGTGTTTATCTATTACTTTTCCTACGTCCTATCCTTACAATGCTCCACCAGAATTTTATTTCTCAAAAGAGACTCGTGTTAGTGATATCGTCAAGGAAAAATTATTAAATGTTAGTAGATATAAAAGTATCTCAATTGTAAATTTTAGCATATAAGTTAATTAATAGTCTTGCATGATTAAAAGAGCAAATAATAAATATCCACTATTTTATATCTAAATAGGCAAACAGCATTTGCCTTTAGAAACTTGAAAAGTTTATGCACAAATCATGCATGTCAGCAAATGCATGTTCAGGCTAAATGGTGTGAAGAAAGTTTGGTTTAGCTAGCAATATAATTTATATGTATTGTACATGTCATGTTTATATCGGTCATTTGTGATCTTCCAGTTTTTAAAACTTGCATATTGGTTGAATTATTTGATGTACTACTGAAGAAAAAAAGTCGCATTTATTTCATAAATAATTTCTGTCAGTTGCTAATACTTCTGACTATGAAATATAACCTTCCATTTGTTGTACATTTCATGGGTTTCCAGAAGTGAGACGAAACATGGTACTCTTTCAAGTCCTCTGATGATCTACTACCTGAAGATATTTGCACTAATCTGTACCAAAGTGAGGTTTGAAGAATTGAAGAGTGGACATAAAGTTTTGTTATTTACAAGATAGACAAAGTGCACACAAGAAATTAGTATCCAATTGAACAGATAATGTTTTCAGTTTGGTTTCAGCCAATACACAAAAAATACACATTTTTCTGTTTAGCTAATATCTAAGTATATACAGTGATGATTCACCATAAACTAAATCATCTTGGCTCGAGCATTTCTAATTGAAAGGTTCTTAATTCTGGTCAGAAAACTAGAAAAGACGGTTAAAAGTAAACTCTAAAATAACATCAAACTGAAAGCAGATACTACCATCAGTATACAGAACAACAACAGAAAAGTGATAAAGCTAACAAAGCAATTCCATGTTGATATTAATATAATTGTTATCAATTCAATTTAAAGAAAATTGAAAAAAAAAAAAAAGGTGGGGGAGATACATATCTCTAAATGCAGTTGACTCTCACTTTTAGTTAATATAATTATTGACTCATATTGCTTCTATAAACTGTCTTGCTATTAAAAAAAAAAAAAACTGCTTCATTAATACTGTGGTCTATTGTGTTCCCTCATTTTACCACGGACTAGATTACAATCCCTTTGTGGCATAGATGTTGCTAGTGTCTGCAGCCTACAAATTCTCAATCTGTCTTCATAATTTGTATTCCACAATCCTGATATCATTTTTGACATTCTCCATTATATCAGAATCACCATGGAAACAAGGAGACCAGACCTGTAAGCAATAGTCCAATGCCATGTAAAGAGGCAAAATGGCTTCCTTATCTTTGCATGTTAAGGTTTGTATTTACAAATTTTTCTATATAACACTTGAACTTCAACTTCCTGTCTATTCCAAGATCCCTAGCCTCATCAGTTTCTTCAAACATAATCCCACCAATATAATATGACATTGGATATCTAATCACACCAAAGTGCATGACTTTATATTTATTAACATTGAAATGACAGTCATTTTCACATGCCCACAATTCCAGCCTGTTCAAATCATTCTGCAAGTACTGCATATCAGCAGCACTTTTGATTACCTATCTTTGCATCATCAACAAATAGCTGTCTGTCGTATGTCAAATGGTTCCCAATGTCATTATGTACAGATTGAATAACAATGGATCAAGGACTGATCCTTGAGGCACACCACTGGTTACCTTGAATCTTGCAGGTTCACACCCCATATACCACTTTTTGATATCTGTCAGTCAGCTATCCTCTTATCCATGCTAATTGTTTATAATGCAATCCCATATTCTCCAGTTGATGTAACAGTTGTCCATGCTGTATTCTGTCAAAAGCCTTAGCAAAATCCAAAAGTATCATAGTGTAGCCATTCCCCTCGTCTCACTCAGTAGTAACATTATTATAGAATGTGAGCAAGTTGCTAAAACATGACCTTCCTTTAGTTAACCCATTCTGTTCATTGTAAGTAGAGATTCTAAGATACTGATTGGTCAATAGTTGGATTCTTCATTCTTTGCACCACCCTTGTGCAATGGAATTACCATACATTCTTTCCACTCCTGTGGAATCTTCCCTGTTCTGAGACTCATATTAAACAGCTTGGTCAAAGGAATAGCCAGTTCAGATGAACACTTAGCATCTGTACTGATATTCTGTCAGTTCCTATTACAGAATTCTTATTCAGTTTGTCCAACAGCTCTAGTACTTACACCTCATCCAAATGAGTTTCCTCATACAGTGAAAAGATAGCAGTGAGTTCAATGTTTCATATACCAGATTTAATAGCTTTTAGCAAAATGGCTGCTCATGAGTTGTACAATCACTTTTGCATCACTCACCTGCATATCATTGCTTACCACTGTATATGGTCTGAGTATAGCGGTATGGTAAAAAAATTTTAATAAGCACTGAGGATCAAGGGAAAATCCCCCCCCCCCCCAGATCCAACTTAAACCATCAAAGACAACAAAACCCTATTAAAAAAAAAAAAAAATCCACATCCACTTTACCAGCATTGTTGGTCTTAATTCTAATACAAATGATGTGCATCATTTAGACATTTTTAATAGAACCCAAGTTATGGCCTCAACCAATATACTACAACTCCTACAAGAGGGTGTACATTTGTCAGATCTGTTCTTATATCAGAGAATGGTAAATCTGCTGTGGCTCAAAATTTCCTTTCCTTGTTCATTTGCTGTCTGTTGCTCTCTAAATTCTAATAACTACTCTGTTCTTTATCATTATTTGTCTCTGATACTTGATCATTTTAACCAGTCAAAATACCCAAATAGTGGGGTTTTCTTTCTTCCTTGAAGAATACAACATTCATAACTCTCAGACTAGCTTCCCTTCTCCATTTCCACCACTGAAGCCAGAAAAGATGCAAAGGTATTTGTTGTTTGACAGTCTTTCACAAATTGTCCACTGCTTACTGGAATATCTGATAATCCTTGATCTCTTCTTAATCAGTTCTCTTGATAAGTATACTGTAGATCTCAGATTTCTTATTGGTATCTCCAGCTCATCATCTCATCCATATCTCCTTTCCTGCATAATCCTTCATCTTGCCACTGTCTTAAGTTCTTTGGTATTACAATATTGCACCAAATGGAATGATCCACATGATTTGTACTTCTTTCCCACTGCTGTTTTCACTTTTTTCAATCGAAACACCTGCTCCAGCTGAATAACTGAAATAATAATGTATCCCTCATTTCATTCATAAGCCCAAATGAATATTCAAACCATGGTTTTCCAAAAAGTGTGGAAACCAGGCAGGTACAAGAAAAGAGTTAACATACCATAAGCTGTTTGAGACTAAACTTCTATCATCCCACTAAGCATATGACAGCTGCAGAAAAAGACCAACAAATCCAAATCAGATTTTGAAAGACCAAGTGCAGAAAACTTGTCTTCTGTCCAAATGGCAGTTGAGGTTTCTTGGGTGGTCAAACCCCCCCCCCCCTCACTCCTCCAACACAATTCAAACTTTTACTAAATTATCAGTAGAATTTTGAATTGCTTGGATACCAATATGCCTTCTTGTCTGATGTCATCCCTTGATGCTAAATCATGTCCATTATGTATCATCTTTACAATATTTCATACTCCTCTGGCAAGTATCTTACAGCAGTGCTTCCCAAACTGTGGGCTGTTGAGAGGGCCATGAAATAATGAAAACAAATTTAAAATGTTTTAAGAATAAGTAGTTCTTTTTTTAATTTTAAAAGAAACTTATTTAATTTCTATTATTTATTATTTATTTTTTATATTTTAATGGAAAAAAACAAACAACCACATTGGTGTTGGTTCACAAATTTTGCTATCTGCATATTTCAACGCTTAATGAATATTAGTAAATATATGCTTATTCATATAAGTTTCATTTCAAAGGTCTTGATAAGAAGCACAAAAAAAGCTTACAAATGCAAAATCTTGAATATAAATTGTATTGAATATAAATACATTAAATATTATAATAATATATGTCTGTATTAAGATTTTTTTTTTTCAATGGGGGGGAGGGACTTGAAAAATTTTAATTTTTCCAAAGAGGGCCTTTACATCCATAAGTTTGGGAAGCACTGTCTTACCGCATTGGGAACAAGCTTATATTTAATCTGTTCCCAAGCAGAGGAGATAAAACCATCTATCAAAATGTTATCCGATTACACTCAAAATATCCCTTTGAAAATAATGGAGAAAGTTATCAACGTTCAACTCCTTCACTGTCTTGGAAGCCCATGAGTTAAACAGTGACTACCAGTATTTGTCACCTCTTGGTCTAGATGGATGAAGTTGACATGGATATTCATAATCTGTGATTGCTTTAGACATTTCCATTGGAAATGTTTAGAGCAACAAATTACCATCTTATAGTCTACTCTCCACTCACCTTTTGCAAATGGATTCCAGTTTCCTCTCTGGCTAATTTCTCCACTAATGCCAAAGAACCTGTACTCTGTACTTGCACTTTCTCCTATTCATAAATGATCTTTTGTCATTAACATCAAATCCTAGCTATAGTTTGCTCTATTCTTCTTATCTTCATTCCTCTTTTTCATATGACAACCCACTTTGGGATGAAAATTTCTCTCTCACAAGAAAGACAACAATTCACTTTCTCTTGCCTTTGATAATATCCAAATGTGTGAAATCAAATATCTCCTCTTGGCATGACCACTAGCCTCATCCTTGCATAAGTTCATCACATATTTAGCCACATCCCAGAAATTTGGTTCTCTTTTCTGCTCAAGACATTATTTCTCACCTGTACAATACTTAACGCTATATCAGTCTCAAATCTTCTGTACCATGGAATATTATTCTTGAATTTGGTGGCTCATTATAAACTCTTTAAAAATGCTTGTTGCTCTCCAGAAGAGAGATAATCCAATGAATTCATGACTTCTCTCTCACAGATTCAGTCCAGATGCTGTTTCAATACTCTTTCTGCCTCATGCATCTTCCAAAGATATTTTCATAAGCACTATTCCTCTGTTTTGCCTTGAGCTTATATGAGTAGCTGCTTATCAAGAGCTTATTAGCTGCTTGTTCAGCTTGAAAAAAATACCAAACCTGGCTTGTAATACCTACCCTCTTTCATTCCTTACCTCTGTGCTTTGAAGTAGTCCTCTTCATACAGTTTTTGCTTAAGAGCTACAACTTCCACTTGCTCAAAAAACCATTTGAACCAGTTTCTTTAATGCATAGAAACTATTACAAGCTTAAAGGCCTATTTTTGGAGTTGGCATCAGCAACGTCTTTCCTAGAACCTCCACAACTACGAAGGCATTAATTTACCCAGAATATGGAAGACATTAATTTTAAGCCCATCTTCAGTCCAATAGCTTTTGACTAGTCTTGGACCCAGAAAGGTTCCAAGATAGAACACTAGTTCTTTTGTCTATTAAAATATTGAATTGCTTTTCATTTACTTAAGATATTTAATAATCTTATTCATGGTTTTATTGTTAATTTAATTGTTAGTATAAAGATCTTATATGGAAGGAATTTCTCAAACAAGAAAACTAAATATTTATATTGAAGATTATCTGAATTCATGATACCTCAAATTATTTAATATTAAATTAAAAAGCAAAGCTATTTTGGCAACAGAGCAGCTGTCTATCACAACTAGGTTAAGGTGATCTAATTAAATATTATTTAAGGAAGGATTATTAATTTAACATACCAGTGTGTTTTTTTGAAGGTAAAGATAGTGTGTAACTTGAAACAAGGCTTGATCACAAACTGAGATGGTATAATAGTTAAAAGTGACGAACATAAAGAAACAATAACTGAGTATAGAAATATGTATCAGACAGCTGAAAAAAATCAGTTACACAAACAATGAATTTAAAAGAACAAAAAATCCTGTTATATATATGAAAGCCAGCAGCTGACTGTTTCATTTAAAATGTCACCAGATGTGAATCACAGACCTGTGAGCCTGCCATGTAGTTTTTATGAAATGATACATTAAGAAAATGAATGAGTTTAGTTGGTTTGAGAATATTGGGGAATTTGGCTGGTTTGAGAGTAGTGAGGCTTAATTTATTTTGTTTAATTGTCATGAAGAAGATAATAAATATTGTTTATTGTATATTGGATGGTCCTTATCACTAGATATTCAGAGTGACATAATTTAGTTTCATTTTCATAGAAATTGTAATAGTTACTTCAATTTCAGGGATATGTTTAGATTGCATTACACACAAGGATATGCCAGTGGTGAGATCTTTGTTTTTGCTGTTATAGCCTTTTGCTTGTTTTTTCTTAGGGTAGTTCAGTATGGAAATATTGCAATCTTGATTGTGTTCAATTAAGCGTGACTTTATTGAATGAATGGTTGATCCAACATAAGTATTGCATCCTGATTGGCTATGTTATAAACAACATTAAGGCATAGTAACAAAATAATGAAAAAAATAAATCCTTGAATTTCTTAAATTTGATCCTCATTAGATTTGATCATATCAGTCCCAAAGTACTCATGTTGTAATAGGTTTCACGGTATAATAAGAACACAGATGGTTAAGAAAATAACTATTTATTAACTTAAAAGCTAATATTTCGCTGGTATTATATCCAGCATCTTCAGAGCACACAACACAAAGTTTGTTACAAAGGCAAGACAACCACAATCCACAATCAGAGCACACAACCACAATTGTGTTGTGTGCTCTGAAGATGCTGGATATAATACCAGCGAAATATTAGCTTTTAAGTTAATAAATAGTTATTTTCTTAACCATCTGTGTTCTTATTATACCGTGAAACCTATTACAACATGTCTGACAAACACATAAGCCTATCCATGTGTACAAAGTACTCATCTTTTGTTACAGCTTTGAGCCAAGAAATTACATCTTGAAAGAGATCTTCCATTTCCCAACAACAAATAGACTAGACTATTTGTTGTTGCCACATATCAAAATTGCATATAGTCTTAAAATTTCCACATATCCAAAGTGTGTATATAAAATGCATATTCAAATTATGAAATTGTTTTCACTACCAACAGCAAACTACAAAAATTACTAAAACACAGAACTATAACAGCTTAGATTAATATGTTGCTATGCTGTTAACTGCAAACAGGATGCAATACCTGTTATATTGGTGAATTGCATTTCCATGCTGGATTACTTTCTTTCCACCACAAAAATATAACAGCAAAAACAAAAATCCCACCAAGATGTCCTTAAATGTAATACAATCTAGACATACTCCTGAAATTGAGGTCACAATTATTGATTTCCAAAATAATGAAACTAAATTATGTTCTGAATCTCTAGTGATAAGACCACCTGATATTCCATAAACACAGAAAGATTCAATTTACTGTCCTCTTCTTGGCATCTGAAAAAAAATAAATTACTCCTCACTACTCTCAAACCAGACAGACTCTCCAATACTCTAAACCAACCAAACTCCTTTTAATGCATCATTTCATAAAAACCATGTGGCAGGCTCACAGTCAATTCTTCTGTGGTTTACATATAGCCAGCATTCCACAATGTTGCAACTTCCCATGTATATAAGCGGGTTTTTTTCTTCCTTTTATTTTTTTTAATTTTCAGTTCTTTTAAATTCATTGTTTGTGTAATTAATTTTTTTCATTACTGATTTATTCTTGTTTTTGCTATGTGATATGTATTTCTACACTGAATTATCAGTTTTTTATGTTCAGCACTTTTTAACTATTATACTGTCTGTTTGTGATTAAGTCTTGTATCAAAGCTACGCACCATCTTTACTTTCAATAAATGTACAGAGATATGTCAAATTAATAATCCTTAATTAAATAAATCTTATTTAATTAGATCACGTTTAGACTATTTTATGATTTAATATTAAATATTTATTTTAGACATCTAAATGTTTAGATCATACTGCTTTTGTATCTTTAGGTACTTATTACAGTCTCACATCAGCAAGTGAAAAGAAACAGGTCATGTCTAGAGCCATGCCTTCGACAACTTGTCACTACCTTAGAAAGTTGCACTGTAAGTTAAAGCTCATTGAAATATTTTTAAAATTTAAATACATCAATAATTCTTCTATAATTGCATTTTATACACTTGATATATATATATCAAGTGTTTACTTTTACTGATATATATACCCATAGCGTTCTTTTAATGTTAAAGTGCCTGAGAAGTACTACTGCTGACTTGACTTTTCTCCAGCTTAACAAAGTAGTACATTGTAGGGAGAAATTTATCTTTGAATCAAAAGTGTAAAATTCAAAATTGATGAAACAGTTAACACAAAGAGCATTAATCAAAATTATAGCTTTTGGCTATGAAAGCAGAAAATGTGAAGTTAGGCCTCCTTTAGCCTGAATTACAGTGTATATGTGATTTGGCATAGATTCCACAAGGTGTTGGATTGCATCTACAACATACCAGGTGTTCAATCTTTTAACTGGCTCAGATTTGACAGAAGAGGACTTTGCTCCCAGATCTGTTTTTTTTTAATATGTCCTATACATTTGCAATGGGGTTCAGATCCGGGCTTTGTGCTGGCCAGGGAAGATGGTGGAGGTCACTGTCATGCTTACTGAACAATTCTTGTGTGATGGACAGCAGCATTGTCATCCATCCAGTCATTGTCTCCTGCTGGAATCAGTTACTGATCAAGCCAACCTTGCAGAATGGACTTGATCGGTAACAATGTTCAGATATTCCTTGGAGGACACTTGACCGTCCAGCAATATCAGGGGACCTGTTCCATACCAATGGAACATGCCCTACACCATGACAGCACTTCCAGAATTGTGTTTACAAAGCAAACTGGGTTCATTGCTTCATGGGGCTCCTACCAAACTTTTTGCCTACCATCAGTGCAGAACAAGGTGTACCATGACTCATCAGACCACATGACTTTTTTTCTGGTTTTCCAGGGTTCAGTCACCGTGTTCTTGACACTACTGTAGACAAACTCTCCAGTTCTTTGCAGAAATCATTGGTTCCCGTATAGCATATTAAAATTTTCTCTTAATTTTTTAATTATAAGAAAATAATTCTTAATTTCTCTTGAAATTAAGAGAATTATTTGAAAATATTTTAATTGAAACTGAAACTAAACTGGCTTTGATAGACTGCACCTGGATTATTGTGTACAGATTTGATCTCCCAGGATCCAAGGGGATAAAGAAGCTCTGGAAAGGGTGCAAAGAAGAGTTACAAAGATTATCTGGATTATAAGATTTAGATTATGAGGATAGATTGTGAGTATGTGGATTAGACTCTTGTTAACAGGAGAAAGAGGGGTAATATGCTTGAATTCTATAAACTTTTGAATGGGTGTTATAGGATATCGTCCGAGTTTTGTTATGTGTAAGGTGGGGCGAGAATACAGGGGCATCCATAGAAGTTAAGTTTGTTTGCAGTCAAGAAAGGGGTAAGAGCTAGGTTTTTCTTTTCAACAGTGATTGAGTGGAACAGTTTGCTTTTGGGGATAGTGAGTGCATCTGGTGTGAATGAATTTATGGGAAGGTATCACAACTGGTTTGGATGATTTATAGCTTCTCTCAATGAGTCCTTTACTCGCTGGAGGTCTCAGATAATAATAATTACAAATTCTACTTGTACACAGATTAATATTGTATCCTAGGATCTCACATAAAACATCTTATCTTCTAAATTAATCCAATAACTATTTAATACACTTGCAGCAATCTCAAACAGATTTGAATTATTTGTCAGCCATTTCAGGATGCCTGCTTCTAGTCTTATCAGCAGTGTTGTTGCTCAAGATGAAATTTGACTATTATCTCCTAAGAACTTGACGTTGATGAATTTTTTTCATTCCATACCTAGAGGATTATGTTCTTTTCCTTCCAAGACCTCTAACAAAGTTTGCTTTGAGAGTGCCAGAAATCTTTTCAAAGCTAACTGCCACCTCCTAATCTTTTGTTTCCATAATTTGAAGGCTCTTAAATTTTTAAAGAATAACAACATTCCTACCACCTGAATAAACAAAAGTAAGGCATTGGTGGTGCAAGATAAAAAAAAAAAATATTACAGGGAGATTTCTATAATACTCTGTAACTATTCTTCTTACCATACCTTCTCTTCTGATTCCACTATTATTCAGATAAACTTAATAATTTCATGGACAATATCTGGATTGGATGATAATTTAAAAAAAAAACCCTCAAGATATTTTTATTTTCTCTCCTGCCCCAAGTTTATATGGGCTTCCCAAAATCTGTAAACTTGCTATTCCTTTAAGTCCATTGTTAATTGTATTGCTTATCCTACTTATAAGCTATTCAATTATTGTCCAATATATATTGACTTGACCGATACATGACTGGAACTGGCAGCCCATTCATAAAGGCAGGAGAGTCAGACCATAAAGTGGGTAGCTTGGTAAGAAGTCTTCTCTACCAGACCCAGTCAAATGCCTTGGAAATATCAAGAGCAGTCGTGAATTTCTCTAAATTTTTTTATGATTTTGTGTGTGAAGATGAGTAAGGTTGGACAGGTGATCTGCTGTAGACTGAGAATGGCAGAACTTTGTAATGATCACTAAGTGATGGAACTCTAAGATAAAAATTGGCTGTTACTCATATCTTGATATACTATCAAATGTAACGATCTCTGCTACAATGGTATTGAGGTGAGAGTAATGGGGATGATAGTTTAATAGCTGACATCTCTTTTTTAGAGATGGACTGCATAAAAGCTTGCTTCCTGTTGTTGTGTAGATGTCAAATGAGTATGACATCTTGTATAGGATTTTGTGTTAATTTGAGCACATGATTTTAGCTCATTTTGTGGGATACCATTTAGACTTATTAGTATCTTGATTAATGAGAATTTTTCTGCTCTTTCTGGCAAAAGATTAGGAGAGGCATTGCAATGAGTTGTTTATGGTAAAGTGCGAGTTGATTTTGCTTGGTCATCTATATGAGATTTGGAAGAGAAGACAGATGCCAAGAAGTCAGCCTAGTTTAGAAATATTACATCTAATATTAATGTATATTTTATTGTAAAATAAGCTCATGTATTGAATTGGCATATGTTAGGCTATAAATCCATAATGTAAGTTAAGGAACACATTAATGGAAGTTGTATGAATCCTCTGGTGATGTACTATAATCAGTTATACAGCTGCATTGAAGGGTAACTAATTTAGAAAAATTAGACAAAGGCTGGACCATTACTTAATGAATGCAATATGCTAGTCACTTTCATGTGACCAGCTATTTCATCACTTGTGAGTAAAAGCACTCACAAGTGATTGTGTTGCATAATCTTGTGCAACAGTGTTTTAACGGAATTAAATCAAATAAATTTGTAGTTTGATCCAGTCGCAGCATCAGAGAACATCAGCAGCTAATGTAGCCACACTGCCTTTTTAGAAAAGTGATCATGTGGTCTTGATCTGGGAAATTGCCATACATGCAGAATTTTCTAATAAGAAGGGGGTATGTGTGAATTACAAAGCAGGTGATTATGACAGACTCGAGAGTCAGCTTAGAGCAGTGCCATGGTATAAGAATTTGGAGGGGGGGGGGATTTAGCATTGCATGGAAGATGATTAAGGGGATGATTTAGGGAAGATAGATGAATGAGCAGCATTATTAAGTAGGAGTTGCAGAAAAAGAAAGTGTACAGTATCTAGAGAGAAAGGTAAGCCCATGAGCAGTACAGGACACAGGCAAGAAGGTGACCTGTATGGTCTGAAAGGCCAAAGCTAATTATAGGAGTTCTTTTGCTGTATGGCAAGTAAAAGGAAGAATGACTTTAATGAGTGCTGATGGTAGGGACATAATAGAAGCAAAAAATTGAGTTACTGAGTGATCATTTTGCATGGGTGTGAAAAGTGGAGAAATCACAGTACCAGATGGCCATTGTTGACTGGTGTGAGAACAGAGGTTCTTATAATATTGCTATGAGAAAACAAGGGAATTGGCACCTCCTCTGACCAAACTGTTTAAGCCACAGTTCTAGGAAGGTATATGGGGTGGATGAAAAGAGAGCAAAATAGTTTCATTGCACAAAATTGGCTCCAAGATAGAAGTAGCAAATTATAGACCATTTGGTATCACAGGAGTGGTGTTAGTGAAGGTATTGGAGAATTTAGGAGCAGCTGGTTTTGTGAAGAGTAGGTATTGCTCTAATAATTGGCTTACTTTTTATAATAAAGTAACAGTTGAGTTGGATAAAGGAAATTGCCACTCAGTGATGCTGCTGGACTTTGCAAAGGCATTTGACTGGACTACATGGAACTCTTGTAGGAGTAAATAGGGATAGATATGAAGCTGGTGATTTGGATAGGAGTGTAGCTGATGGACAGATATCAAAGAGTAGTGTGTATGGAGGAGTTGAGTCCAAGAGAAGGTGAGTGACTAGTGATGTACTGCAGTGCTCAGCACTTGATCTGTTGCTATTTATTTGTACATTAATGATGTAGGAAATGATTTAAGGGGAAATATTGTTTTAAATGATTTAAGGGGGAAATGTTTGCCAGAGATGGGGTTGAAAAAGATATTGACAAGCAGGAATAAGGAGGTTATTATTTCCCTTAATAAGGCCACAACTGTTACACACAGATCTGGTTGCCAGCATTTGATTGGAATGAGGAAATGGTGGAAAGGATCCTGAGGTGAGTGACAAAGACTGTGGCAGATAAGTTATTAGAAGGATTTTATAGGAATGACACTGAATCATCATCATTTTTCCCTTTCCATGTATTGGCAGGAATGGAAAGAATAAAAGATCATCCCTGGAAATTGTATAATAGTCTGGTAGAGTGTTCAACTGGATTTTTTTAAATTTATTTTTGCTTCGAGGATATTGAATGCATTGTCAGAGGTGGTGGTGTGAGTGCTTTGTTGATGAATGAGTTCAACAAGAGGTATGAAAAAGTATTGTGTGAACAGTGGTTTGAGTGGGTCTCCTGTGATGAGTCTGACTCCATAGAGATGCCCAAGAAATAATGATATTATGATTTGTATCCTTTCACATAAAACTAAACTTGTTTTGTTTTCTGTTTAGTTAGATGCAAAGAATGAAAAAGAAAATAATAGTTACCATCTTGATCCTTCTAAGCAGACCTTTATTCCTACCCCAGTTTATGGTAACTTTCAGGATGCCAGTGTTCCTTTTCCTCGTACCTCTGGTGCAAGATTTTGTGGAGCTGGTAAGTAAAGTTAAATCATGAAATATGAAATAATAATGTATATCATGTTGACAGAATTCAACATTCTGTACCCATTTCTTATGTTCTTCTTTGTTCTGTTCAACAGTATTATCTTTCAGATAAAAATTTTATGTGCATTTCAAACTGTTATTTTCATACTTGTAATACAGATCTTCTGGTATGCTTTATGAGACCTCCCCATTTGCAGAGGATAAATGCTCCTACTGAAGTGACACCTCGATCTTTGTCTGCTTTAACAGCATATTTATCCACTCATGTTCTGCCGATCAAAGGACGTCCTTCACCACCTACTCAGTATTCACTTGTTTATCCTCCTGTAGTAGCACAAAGTCCCACAGATCCTACAGTTTCCATTTCATCATTTTATCATCAGGAAAGGGTATGTATGTAATTTATCTCATGAGATTTTTGTGAAAGATTTTAGAAATAATCAGGTGACCTATGATAATTCATATCTTAGTATATTATTAAATCATTTAAAACTGATATATCTTTTTATCATCTCTCTCTCTTCTTTTTTGTTTGTTATATATATTTATTCTTAGCATTGATATTTCAGAAGCAGAAGCCAAGGAGAAGACATGGTCATGAAGCCCGAAGGACATCAGGTCACCAGCAGCAACCAAGTAATTCAGGAGCTGTATTAGTATATACTATATCTCGTGTAATGCTGATTAATCAGACTTTAGCAGAAAATTATGTGTAAGTTTTAAAATTATTGATATACAGTTCATTAGAAAAATTTTTGTAGACTGAAAGATTATTTGTATAAGATTTCTCTTTATTTAGTTTGATTTTGAATTTTCTTCACATGCAGTTGCAATTAAGCTCAGCAATTAAGGCCATTAGTTTTGTTTAGGGGTGCCGTGAAATAATGAAAACAAATTTAAAATGTTTTAAGACTAAGTGTGCCATGTCAAATGTGTATGTATGATGCAAGAAATGTAATATTTGCATTTGATTTTTGCAATATTTGCTGTGTATGTTTTGTATTGAATATAAATACAATAAATATTATAATATGTCTGTATTACGATTTTTTTTTCAATTGGGGGGGGCTGTGAAATATTTTAATTTTTCCAAGGGGGCCTTTACATCCATAAGTTTGGGAAGCACTGGATAGATGATTATGAATAATTAGATTTTTGAAGCGTTAAGACCATACTTTACTAGTAGAGCTTGCTTAAGGATTGAATCTGGATATCTGGGAGACTTCATCATAGCCTATAAGTGATTTCCAAACTTTCACTATCCACACATATCTCTTTTAACATTTTAGTAACACTGGTTACCTTTTTTTAAGCAAAGGCAATTTGGGAGAAGTTTTAATATTTCATGCAAACACAAATAATTATAAAAATTAATGGCACACACCCATTGCTTTCATTACAAATATTTAATCCTGATACATCAATCATTCTCACAGTTACTACTGCTATTTTTGTTTTCTTCACTATTTTCTATCATGCATCTCATATCCTTGTTTTTAGCCAATGATCCATATTAAAGGATTTAAGAAATACAAAAGAGTGAGATAGCTTCTAATTTTTAGGAAATGACAACTTCACTATCATGCACATTTTATAGATTATAAATTATAAAAACTTTAATTAATAAATACCTATATTTTGGCATTGTTATATTGCCATCTTCAGGGATCACGAAACAATGATATGTGCATGCAGGCACTCACATTAAGCAAATGAGGTTGAAGAAAGGCAACAAAAGTCAATCCTAGAGTCCCAAAGGGCTAAATTGGGTTGTCTTGGCTGTTGGGCTGATGATCTTACACCCTCTGTCCAAAAAGAAACCAAACTTTTCGAAAATAGAAGAAACTAGTGGAGCCACCTGTTGTATCTTTTTGTTGTCAAAAGCAGCAACCTTCATTAGTGTTGTGTCAACTCTTTTTGACAATTGTTTCATTAGAAGCGGAGTTATAGTGCCAAGAGTGACAGTGTGTTTTGACGAACGGTCAGAAAAATGAGTTTCAAACAGAGAGCTGCGATTGCTTTTTGTGTTAAACTTGGTAAAAGTTTTACCGAAATGCATCAAACACTTCAAAAAGCATAACAGTGATGAATGTTTATCCCGTATTCTAGTTTACGAGGTGGTTTAAGCGATTTCAAAGTGGTTGTGAGATGCTTGAGGACAACGAAAAGCCAGGCTATCCAAAAATTTGACCGAGCTGAAGTTAACATCCAAAATGTGCATGATTTCATCAAAGAAAACCCAAAATCGTCCGTAAGATTGATTGAAGATGAATTGGGGATTCCAAAATCAACTGTGCACAACATTTTGACCGAGAGTTTGGGCCTTCGTAAATTGAATTCGCGATTTGTTCCCCACAAGTTGACTGATGACCAATAAATGTATCAAATTGAACACTGCAAGGACCTTATTAAAACCGCTCATAAGGACTCAAAACTTCCTTGAAAAGATCGTTACTGGTGACAGAACGTGATGTTTTGAGTATGAGCCCGAAACAAATCACTCTGGTGCTTTGTTTGTAATCCCTATTATGGAAATTTCCTTAATGAAATTTTTCTGTGTTTCTCTAAAAAGGAAATTTCCATAATTTGGATTAAGCAGGTTACCCGGAAGAGAGATGCCCAGAGACATCGCCGTGACAGAAAATGTAGTGAAAATGTACCTGAGCCAGCACTAAGGACAAAATATGGGAATGGGACATTTAGAATAATGCATCAAGATAGGGGTGGGACAAAGGGATCACTGCATTTCATGTATACTAATGCCAGGAGTATTAGGAACAAGAAGGAAGAATTTTTGGCCTTGATTGGCTCTTCCTGGCCACAGGTTATTGGCATTAGTGAAATGTGGCTGACGGAAGATGATATAATTAGTGGGATAGAAATGTGTTTAGGAGAGACAGAGAATAAAATGGGGGGAGAGGTGTTATTGATGATAGCTGATGAACTGCAGCCAACGAGAATTGAAGTTGTATTGCAGGATAGTGAAAGGAGCTCATTCGAGGCTATTTGGTGTGAGATTGAGACTGGCAGAATAAAATATACAGTTGGGTGCTGCTATAGACCAGGTGATGGAATAGATGGTGGAGATAGTATGCATAAACAAATTGATGAAATGAGTGGAAGGAGGGTAATTATTATGAGGGATTTCAAGTATGGTAACATTGATTGGAAGGAGGAGAGGACACATGTGAGGAAGGAAATGAATTTTATTCAATTATTAAGGGATAACTATCTGAGACAGCATGTAATTGAAAATACTAGGGGTGTGAGAGTGCTTGACCTGGTAATAGTATCTCACAATTTGACTGTAATGAATATGACCATGTTGCCACCTATTGGTGAGAGTGATCATAAGGTCTTGACCTGGGAGGTGGCTAAAGGTGTGGAATTTTTGATTAAGACAGGGTATATGTGGAATTACTGTGCTGGCACGTTTGACAGGCTTAGGAGATTGCTTGGATCAGTGCCATGGCATGTACAACTGCAAGGGCTGGACGTCGATAGAGCATGGGAAGTGGTCAAGGAGCATTTACAGGAGGTTATGGCTGATTGTATACCTAGGGTCCGAATAGTAAAACAAGTAGGGGTTAAATGGATGAATAACACCATTAAGCTTGAGCTGCAAAAAAAGAAATCACTGTGGAGGGAATTTAAAGAAAGGGACCTGCAGGCACATGAACGGTATAAAGTGCAGGCCAGAAGGGTAACGAGTGTGGTAAAAACAGCAAAAGCCGATTATGAAAGGAAACTAGCTATGCAAGCAAAAGAGAATCCCAAACAGTTCTTTCAATATGCTGCAAGCAAGAAAAAAAACTGTACATGGCAAAATGATTTTAAGGAATGACGATGGTAAGGAGGTCACTGAACCAGTCGATATAGTGGAGTTACTGAGCGTGCACTTTGCAAAAGTATATCATCCAGGTGGTGACATTGAAAAGATGAAGGAACCATTAGTTTATACGGGAATTGTGATGAATGAAGTGGAGGTGAATAGTCTATTACAGAACCTTAATGTGAATACATCTGTGGGATTGGATGGTATACCGGCACGGATCTTGCACGAAACGGCTAAGGAATTATCAGTGCCCTTGACCATGTTGTTTAATCTGAGTCTCGGGTCTGGTTTAGTCCCGAAGACGTGGAAAGAGGGGAAAATAGTTTCACTGCATAAAGGAGGATCCAAGACTATGTTGGCAAATTACTGACCGATCAGCATATCAGGAGTCGTTGTCAAGGTCTTGGAGAAAGTAGTCAAGGGAAAAATACAGGAATGGATTGATGAAAACGAGATACTGTACAGGAGACAGCATGGCTTTGTGAATGGTAGATCATGCCTCAGTAACTTGCTCAAGTTTTATAACAAGGTGACGGCAGAACTGGATAAGGGAAATGGGTTTACAGTGATACTGCTGGACCTGGCAAAAGCGTTTGACAGGATACCACATGGAATTCTAATCCATAAACTACAACATATGGGACTGGATATAGGGTTGGTGAGATGTATAGGTGGGTGGTTGATGGGGAGATATCAAAGAGTAGTTTATTCAGGAGTAGAGTCCAAAAGACGGCCTGTGACTAGTGGTGTTCCGCAGGGTTCTGTTCTTGGACCACTGCTGTTTAATCTGTTCATTAACGATATAGGGAAGGATCTAAGTGGAGCAGTTCATTTGTTCGCTGATGATGCAAAGTTGGGTAGGGCGATAATGAATGCAGAAGATGTCAAAGTCTTGCAGGATGACTTAGATAGATTGGAGTTCTGGGCTAAGGAGAATGGATGTCAATTTAATGGGACAAAATGTAAGGTTATGCATTTTGGGGTGAAAAGATTGGCAGCAGTATACCACATTGGTGGATCTGTACTCCAAGAGATTGATGAGGCCAGGGACTTGGGAGTGTTGGTGGATAGGGAGATGAAGTTTAGGGGGCACATTGCAAAAGTAGCTAAATCAGCTCATCAACTCACTTGGTTGTTGAAAAATACCTTGACGAGCAGAGACAAGCAAGTTATTGTACCTCTGTACCGAGCCCTGATAAGACCTCATCTCGACTACTGTGCCCAGATTTGGTCACCTCGGTTCCTTCTTGATGGGGAGGAGGTGGAGAGGATCCAGAGGTGAGTGATTAAGATGATAGCAGGTCTATGGAATAAACCATATGAGAACAGGTTGAAGATTTGTGGGTTGCAGAAACTAGTTGATAGGCAGAAAAGGGGAGATACGATTGAGACATTCAAATTGCTAAAAGGATTCTATAGGATTAATTCAGAGGATATTTTTGAGATCAGGACTGGTGGTTCGAGAACTAGGGGACACCTACGGAAGCTGGGCAAGAGTGTGGTTAGCAGGGGAGTTAGAGCTGGATTCTTTACTTTTAGAGTGGTAAATGAGTGGAATAAGCTGCCAGAGTCTGTTGTGGGTGCTATGACAGTGAGCAAGTTCAAGGCAAGGTATGATAGATACTGTGAGAATGTCGAATAGTTGTGTGGACATGATGTTTAGGGCCTCCCTCGATGAGTAAGGACTCCCTGGAGTAGCCCGAAATAATAATAATAATTCCCAGTTAGGAAAGGGGAGCAGGGAAAAATAAAATTATTTTTGATCAGAAAGACAGGGAAAATTCTTTGCCTGATCCCCCAACTGCTAGAGATACTGAACAGGAAAAAGGGGGATGTGATCTTTGAGTTGTCTTTTGTTTCCTCCAGAACACACAAAACAATCTTATTCACTATACGCGGGAGATCCTTCAGTTGTTCGCCGCCTATTGTTGCACTGTCCTTGGGACATGCATCAGGTTAAGCTTTGAACAATTGAAGGCACTTTACAATTTCCAAATAAGGCTTCTAAGCTCTTTCTTTCAAATTGGAACCACTAAAACGACAGGCCGTTTTCTAATACATTTTCCTTGAAATACACAGCTTAACATTCCTACCATTTCAATACATACTTGTATGGTTTTTCAAATCACAAAAAAATTATAACTACAGTTAATATAACTCTTATATACAAAATTCGTAATTACAAAATTCCACAATCAGCGTTAAAATTACAATCTCCTTCTATATATAATGTTTGTGACCTCTGTAAAAGTCGAAACAAAGTTAAGAAAAAAAATTCTTATTGCATCGCATTTTACACCATGCATCTAGAAATGTCATTGGGTTTTTTACTCAAGAATTTTTATGGCATTGCAGATGTATTTTAGAAACAAATATATGTAGCATAATAGAAGAAAATTCGCACATACTTTTTCTTGGATGTTGTTGTTGCCTGTCTTCTTTCTGCAGTGTGCATACTTCTGCTGTTATAGTGTTGAAAGGGGAGTGGGGGGGGGGGGGGGGGCTTAAGCAATGTGGGAGAATTAATTTGGAAAAAACCCATTTTTTTTAATATAATATATACATATTATTTCTAAGGGTGGGTGGAGCGCTTTTTTTTGTAGTTTGGGAAAAGATGAAAAAGGGGACTGAAAATAGACTTTTTTTTTTTAGAGGAAGGGTGCCAGGTAGAGGGTTGATGGGGGGTGCAAGCCATTTCAACTGTGGGTCGTTGTCTGAACTCATGGAGGGAGTGGATGCTATGTCATGTTGGCTTGATGTTTCTGCTTTTGAAGTGTTATTGCCTATTGTGGTCGGAGTTGTGACCTAATTTTTATGTTGTAGAGCACATATGTGCAACCTGCGACCGGATCCGGCCCTAATCTATTTCAGCGAAGTTTGTCTGTTCATGGTGGGAGAAAACATGGTGTTCTACTAACTCACATTAAGCTGACATCATATGACTTGTGCAAAACGCACTGTTTTCTCCAACGAAGGTCTCTTTCTCAATTTGACTAGCAGTGTGTGTGAACGTGTTACAATGTGTCAGTTTGGTACTTGCGTTGATGTTGTGTTCTGTTCAGTGCTTGCAGTGTAGAAGACAGTTTTGTTTGACAGTTCTGAATATCGCTTATAAATTTGGGACAATGTCAGGGGTTATTGCAAAAAAAAAAGTAGATGCAGAGAATCGTCAATTTTAAGACAACTGGACGGAGGATTATTATTTTATTCTGAATAAAGGTTTGCCTGTATGTTTGCTGTGCAACGAATCTGTATCCGTCAACAAAGAATACAACTTGAAGAGACACTTTAATTCGAGACATGCAGATCACCCAAAAATTGATGGACAATTACAAAAAGATGAAATACAGAAGTTGAAGAACTTGGATACCCAGCAGCAAATGTTCAACAAGCAAAAAACGCAGCACCACAGCATTGTCAAAGCCAGCTTTGTGGTAAGCGAAAAAATTGCTAAGCATTCTAAGTTATTTGGTGAAGGAGAGTTTATCAAAGAATGTCTGCTGGATGTTGCAAGTATAATATGTCCTGAAAAGAAAAAAGACAGAGAATATTCGTTTGTCGAGACGTACTGTTGTCCGACGGATAGAAATTATGGCTGATGATATGTCTGCTGGATGTTGCAAGTATAATATGTCCTGAAAAGAAAAAAGACAGAGAATATTTGTTTGTCGAGACGTACTGTTGTCCGACGGATAGAAATTAGGCTGATGATATCAAAAAAAGTTTAAAAAAGAAGATTGCTAGATTGGAAGCATTTTCAATTGCTTTGGATGACAGCACCAATGCCTCCGATACAGCACAACTAGCAATATTTATTCGAGGAGTTGATGCAGATTTCAACATCACAGAAGAATTATTGGTGCTTTGGCTGTTAAAAGGAACAACTATGATGTATTTGAAAATATATCATAGTTGTGAAGATATATTTGAAATAGTCAACACAGTCTTCGAGAGATTTGGGCTTAAATGGAATTCACTATCTGGCATATACACTGATGGAGCCCCTGCAATGGTTGGTGCACAGAAGGGATTTATTGGAATAGTTCATGAAAGAGCAATAGAACTACAGATCCATCCGGAAAATTTAACAAATTTTCACTGCATTATCCACCAACAAAATCTGTGTGCAAAATCGATTAAATTCATAAATGTTATGGAAGTTGTAGTAGCCAGTATTAACTTTATTAAGTTGCGTGCACTTAATCACCACCAATTTAAGGAGTATTTGGCAGACCTATTTTCGGATTATGAAGATGTGTCTTATTATTGTGAAGTGAGGTGGTTGAGTAAAGGTAAAATGTTAAAACAATTTTATGATCTGAGACAAGACATTGCAGATTTTATGGACATAAAAGGAAACACAATTAACCAAGTAAAAGATAAGTGGGTGGGTGATTTAGCATTCCTTGTAGATGTCACCAGATACCTAAACGAACTGAATCTTAAATTGCAAAAACAAGGACAATTGGTTCATGAACTGCATGGACGTGTCAAAGCTTTTTGTAATAAACTAAGATTGTTGGAAAGTCAGATAAGAACTAAAAATTATCATTTTCCTACTCTAGCAACTCATAAAAATATCCCTTATAATTGTTATGGAGATGAACTGAAGGCACTAATAGAGTAATTTGATACAAGGTTTGCAGACTTCAAAAACAAAGACTCCACATTCGCTATATTTGCTCGTCCGATGGATGCTGATGTAAATAATGTGCCAGAAAACTTACAGATGGAACTTATTGAGCTTCAGGTGGATTTAGTGCTAAAATCACAATTAAACAACATTGCTTTGATGGATTTTTATAAATTTTATTTGGTGGAAGAAAAATATACAAATCTACGTGCCTTTTCAAGAAAAATCATTTGTCTTTTCGGTAGCACATATATGTGTGAACAGTTTTTTTGAGGATGAAATACAATAAATCAAAAATTCGGACAGGAATAATGGACGAAAACCTCGAAAATTCTATGCGACTATCCTTAAATAATATTAACGTCAATATTGATAGTCTCGTAGTTGAAGTACAAGGCCAATCACATCAAATTGTTATGTCGTTCATTATATTATAAAATTTATGTAGAGCTTTATACCAAAGCATTATATTATAAATAAATGAAATATGAAGTAGCAACTTGTTTTAATTCATTTAATATTAATTTATTTTATTTAATAATTTGGTCCTGCCCTTGACTTGGAGACAGAATGATAATTTGGCCCCTGAACTTAGGAAAGGTTGCCCATGCCTGTTGTAGCGCTTCCAACACTCGGAGATTATGTAGGGTCGGTGGACGTTGATTGATTTCTCGTCACATTTTATGGCTATCGTTTCTGATATTTTAAGCATTGTTTCATTGTCTTGTCTGTCTATTATGATTGTCAATTTGTGGGGTGTGTTTCTATTCAAGGACGTGAACTGCTATTTCTGTTTTCCCTGTACTTTGTATTCTATTTTTCTTTTTGATATTGCGTTTTTTAGTGTTTAGATGTTCTGGAATAGGAATGTTACAGTCACAGAGGTGTTCTTGTAGTCTTGCCCATAAAGACTTGATGGTAGAACCTGTGTAGGTGATATCACAGTTTTTTTGGCAGGGAAATTTTTAGACTACATTGTGGTGTTCTAATATTTCTTTGTGTGTGTGAGATTTTGTGGGTTTTAGAAGATTTGCCAATTTTTGGTTTGTGGTGAATACCAGTTTGTAGTCAGTATGTTTGAAAATATATTTGTAGGCTTTGTATGTATTCTCGATGTATGGCAGTTTGATAACTTTTTTGTGTTGGGAAGTTTGTTTTGGTTGTTGGGTTGTTTTGATGGGTTTTGCCGTACTGTTTGCATAATTTATTAGTGGTGTTGGGACAGTTGTGATTTTTAAAAATCTGTGTTAGTTTTTTTTATTTCTGTGTTGACACAATTATGGTTAGTTGAAAGCTTGTAAGCATTTATGAATTGTGATAGGGTGACCGCGATTTTTTAACAGAATATGGATGGTATGAGTAGAAATGGAGGTGGTTTCCGATATGCGTGGGTTTGTGGTATATTTTTGTGGCTATTTTGTTCTTTTTTCTGATTAATGTCAAGTTTAAGAAACTGATGGATTTGTTCTGTTCAGTTTCTGTGGTGAATTTTAGTCTGTTGCTGTAACTGTTATGGAATGCTTGTAAGGTGGTGATGTGTGTGTAGGTTCTCCAATGCACAGAATATCGTCCACGTATCTGCCATAAAAGGCGATGATGGGGGGGGGAATGGAGTAGGAGTGATTCTATGTGTGCTAGGAATAATTCTGCTAGTTGTTCTGCTGATGTTTTGGCCCATAAGGAGTCCGAAAATTTGAATATACATGTTGAACTTGAAGAAGTTTGCCGGGATTATTAGTTTGATTAAGTTTATAATATCATTAGGTGTTAATTTTGTACGAGAGTGTAGGGTATGGTCTTCTGTGAGTATTGTGTGTACAATGTCTAAAGTTCTGGGAACGTCCATGTTAGTATATAATGAAGCTGCATCCAATGAAGTGAGGATGTCTTCCTGGGATAGGATTATGCTATTTTTTTTCTGGAAAAGGTCGTCCATATTTTTTATCAAAGAGTTTGACATTGTAAATAATGGTTTGAGTAGTTTGGCTACGAATTTTGATAAAGGTGCTGTGGTGGTGTTTTTGTAGGAGACTTGGTCGTATAGGAGAACCGTCTTTGTGGGTTTTGATTTGTCCGAACATACAAGGGATATGTGTGGTGCGGGATGTTGTGTTTTTCATTGTGGTTTTGTCTATGTTGTTTTGATTTTTTAGGGCATGCAGGGTGGTGTTGATTTGTTTTATGAGGTCAGGGTGGGGTCAATTCGGATTTTTTGGTAGGTGTGTTGGTCGTTTAAGATAGCTATTATTTTGTTGTGGTAATTGGTTTGGTTTGTGATGACTACTGTATCCCCCTTTGTCTGCTTTGGTGGTCATTATGTTCGGGTTCGTTTTTAAAGATAACAGGGCTTTTTGTAAGTTGGGAGTAATGCTGGGTTTTATTATTATTTTACTATTTATGATGTTTATTTTGTGGAATATTGTTTCTTTGTTAGGGTCATTCTCTAGTTTTGCTTGGATTTTGATAATGATGTCTTTGTTTTGTATGTATTTTGGGGATACAGTGAAGTTTAATCCTTTGTTCAGGATGGTGATTTCATCGGGCATGAGGTTGTAATGTGATAGATTGATGATGAAATTGTTTTGTATGGGTTGCGAGGTGGTAATATCTGAAGGGTTGGAAGCTGCTCATTTGTTGTATTGGGTATCTGTTAGTGCATATCATTTTTTTGGGCGTTGAGCTTCTATTAATTGCGTGTACTCATTGATGTGCAATTGAGTATTTTCCGAAAAAACCGCCCATTTGTTTGGGGTCAGTAAAGTTTTCAATCTGTTTTTTGAAAGTTTATTTTTCACTTGGTTAGAGTATAATAAATTTAGTTTAATCCTTTATCCAAGTGTGAGCAAACAAAGTTTGCACCTGAAAGTATCTTCAGGACTGGGGTAAGGTGGTGCAACACCAGGGCACTCCGTGCAAAGGTGGAGCAAGATACCAACACTCCTATCTCAGTATCTCCCATAATGCAAAACACATCTCCTTGTGGATATGTCTAATGTTATGCATTAAGGGAAGGGCCACAACCCAGACTAGTTTCGACCTTTATTGAGTTCTCTTTAGTGGGAGCCAGGCCCAAGTGGAGATACCAGGCAGAAGCATTAGCGGGTTATCTCTACCTATAGGAGTTGCCAAATGGTGTGCCACCCTTTTTTAATAAATTACTCTGGATTTAGAGAAAGACGTTGAAAGTTTATTTTTCACTTGGTTAGAGTATAATAAATTTAGTTTAATCCTTTATCCAAGTGTGAGCAAACAAAGTTTGCGCTTGAAAGTATCTTCAGGACTGGGGTAACTAACTTTGTTTGCTCACACTAGTAGCAGATTTTTTTGTTTCCAGGAATTGTGCTGTTGCCGTGTACAGCCTGGAATTTTGGTGTGACGTTGTGATTGAGACATTTTTTAATGTATTTTTTGTGTAATGTATGTTAGGATGATTTTCTGGTATGTATCTTTTGTAAAGTTTATGCACTCATTGAATGTGTGTAGTGAGACCATGACTCAGGCTTGTGTTGGTGCATGCACTAAGTGGATATTATTTTAAAGGTGTCTTTGTGAGGGAGGGGGAGGTGGTAGGGAGGTTATGAGTAGAGAGCCAATGTTTGAGGGGTTGTATGGCTACAAGAAACAAGTAAATATAGGTATTATTTCTGGGAAAACTTCCATGTTACCCCTCTTAAAAACTTATGGCTATTTTGCCTGCTTTTGTTTAGGAGTGCTTCTTTTTTTTAACGTCATTGGCTTTTTACTTAAGAATTCTTAGGGCATTGCAGATGTATTTTAGAGATCTAATGATAATGCTTTAGGAGGCTTCCAGGTTAGGTAGCAAATAATCTTGCTGCCACTATTATGGCAGCTTTCTTGGGGGGGAGGCCAAGACTACGGTATGGCTTGTTGAATATATTACTTCATATTCTTCCCAGTTTCAAACATCTTAAACAACAGCTGTGAAACATCAATCAAAAATAGATCTAATGCAAAAAAAAAAAAAAAAAAAGTCAAATCTCCAAAATCTTCAGATTTTCCTTCACAAGTGTACATGGTCTTAGTTTCCATCTCATGTTTATTTACATCTCTGATTTGCAAAACCACATTTACTTTTCCCAACAAATTCTGATTTCATTTCCTTCAGTTTCTCATCTCAGTTTTCCCAATTATTCTGAGTATTTTTATCTCAAAAGGCGGTATGTGCATATTAACTCTGATATATGACATCAGAGTTTCCAATTTACAGTATCTTTTTTAGCTAAAAATCTCTCAGCTACAATTCTGTCAAATTCATTTTCTCCTTCTCATTCTTTTGACATCGAACATTCTACTTTTTGATTTCCCCTATTTAAATATTGATTTTGTCCAGTTTATTATTCCTAAAGAAAACATTGATTCAGCCAGAGAGGCATGTGGTGTGGTTGTCTGCAAGGATAGAAAAATCAGAACCCCATGGTGGACACAGGAAGTTAAAGAGGTAGTGAAGGAAAAGAAAGCATATTAAAGGTTCCTGCTTATGCTCTTAGAGAATACAGAGAGAAATGTAAGAAAGCTAAACACTGTGCAAAACTAGCTAAACAAAAGTCATGGAAAGACTTTCGTAAGAACATAGAAAAGAAATGTCAAGAAGGTGGCAAAATATTCTGGAGGCTGTTGAAAAAAGCTCAGAAATGGAGGAAAAAGTGCTGTAAAAGGAATTAGAGATGATAAAGGTGATATGAAAATGTCAACTTTATCATCTCTTTTTGTGTGTGGAGTAAATACTTCGAAAAATTGCTAAATGAAACAAGCAGTGATGACAGCACAGTGGTCTCAACAGGCATTCAGTCAGGAATACATATCCATACTTGAAGTAGAAAAAGCCACCAAATGTCTGAAATGTGGAAAGGCAGCAGGAGTAGATTATATTCAACCAAAAATGTAAAAGCCTTACAGTGGCTTCATTGCATAGTTCAGAAGACCTGGACAGAGAGATGAATTCCCAACGATTGGAGTAGAGCTCTCAAATTATCCATATATAAAAAGGGAAATAAAACTGAATGTGAGAATTACAGAGGTATTTTCATACTGAGTGTTCCTGGTAAGATGTATTCAAGTATACTTGAGAAACGATTGAGGATTGTGGAAGAGAAGCTTGGCGAAGAACAAGCTGGATTCAGACCAAATAGAGGCTGTCAGGATCAAATTTTCACATTACGACAAATAGTTGAGAAATCGTGGGAATATAACAAAGATCTGTATTTAAGTTTTGTAGATCTGGAAAAGGCATATGACAGGGTGCCAAGAGAGAAGTTGTTCAAAGTGCTACAGTTGTATGGTATCAGTGGAGCATTATATCAAGCAATACTTAAGTCTTTATTTGAGTTGTAAGTCAGCAGTTAGAATTGAAGGAAGTACAGGAAGATGGTTTTATGTTAAATCTGTCATTGTCATACAAGGATGTACATTATCCCCTCTGTTATTCATTATCTATATGGATCACATTATGAAGGAAAGTCGTATTAAAGCTGATATCAAAATTGGAGATATTAATGTCAGCTCTTTGCTTCATGCAGATGATGTTATACTTCTAAATAAATCTGTTGCAAGTCTGCAAGATTCCCTGACTAAATTGAATAACTGTTGTAATAGATATGGTATGAAGGTCGACAATAACAAGACAAAGACGATGAAAATAGGCAGAAACATTGAAAATATCAACTGCATTTTGAATGGAGAACCTATAGAACAAGTAAAACATTTCAGCCACTTAGGCACGATTTTTAGTGAAGATGATAAATTAAATATGGAAATAGACAACAGAATCAACAAAGCTGGTGGCTGGAAGGCAACTGAATAAATTTATATGGAATAAGAGAGCAATTATTTAAAACACTAAATTAGCTATATACAAGACAGTGTTCAAAGCAATTTTAACTTATGGATCTGAGATCTGGGTTATAAATAAAACACTTGACCAAAGACTAGAGATTGTAGATATGAGAGCCCTGAGAAAGATTAGTGGTGTGAACAGATGGCATCAATGGCAATATCATATTAAAAACGAGGATATTAGGAAAGAACTTAATATTGTTAGCATCCAGGAATGTGTTAGCAGAGTTAATCTCAGGTGGTATGGTCACTTGAAACGGAATGGAAGAGGAAAGATTAGCAAAACAAGTGTTCTTTGCCAGGTTGATAGGAAAAAGATCCAGAGGAAGACCAAGATATAGGTGGATTGATATAGTAAAAAAATGTCTTAGAAGATAGAAATATAAGATCTGATAATGTTGAAGTCTTGACAGGTAACAGATTCATTTGGAGGAAAATTGTAGATAGGAAGTTAGTAATGGTGTAAGTTTTTCATGCAGTACTATCATATCCTGTAAACTGATTGAGGGTATTTATCAGGAATTTGATGATGATAATAATATTCCTAATAGTGAATGTTCATCTTCCATGGAGATATTAATTTGCACAAGATCTTATCATCAGTGATCTTGTGCAAATTGTTCATTTGCCTGACAGAACACCAGATATTCCTAAACATTCTGCAGGCACTCATTATCACTTCCTCATCAGTAACCTTTCTGAGTATACTGTGGATGTTTTTTTTTTTATTTTGTAATCAAATCAGTCCACAATTCTAGTATTTTCTTCTTCCATAGAGCAGCACTCACCCTGCTACTCTTATCTGTATATTGTCTAGCAGGTTGATTTCTGTAACTTCTTTACTTCATTTCTAGACTGGATTATTGTTTTTGGTCTTCTGATCCAAACATTTATATTATTATTAAGAGAGACCTCCAGGGAGTCTGGGACTCATCGAGTGAGGCTACATATTACATGCACCAGCTATCATACTTATCCTTGAATTCGTTCACACTGCTTGCACTCACAACATCCAGTGACAATCCATTCCAATCATGCACCACCCTCTGAGAGAAAAATCTAGCCATCACA